>NC_142064.1:219243827-219929661 GCF_059756535.1 Pantherophis guttatus | reverse complement strand
ACTTTCATACTGGGAAAGGTGGAAGGAAAGAGAAGAGAACAACCAGTGGTAATTGTATTGAGATGGGGAAGGGAAGGGAAGGGAAGGGAGGGAGGTGGATGGATAGACTCAGATACATTGGTAATGAGTGAACCATTAGAAGTTCTTTAAAGATCAGATTAGGAGCAAATAGTGACAAATAAAATCTGTGTGGTTACTAAGAGACAACAGTGATTTGATGAAGTAACCATCCATCTATCTATCCAAATACTAGGAAAGTTTTCTTGGAAAGGAAAAAAAACGTTTCTGAAAATGGGTCTACTGAAAATTAAATGTAGTTTAAATGTTTTATTACATTTAGTTATTAAATGTAGAACTGCAGCCAAGAAATATACAGTGTATATTTTAAGATTAGCCTGGGTGGTAATATACACTGGAAATATACGGTAATTATTTTTTGGTACATATTGTGTACAGAATTGCTAAAATACTTTTCAATGGGCATCATTATGTATACTTCTCATTATGTTTAACTGTATAAATATTTTTCCTAATTAAAACATAGACCTAAAGCCTAAATGTCAATTAATACATTAGCCACAGGAGAAAGCAGATGAATATTCTGACTGGGGATGTGGGGCATTAAAACACAGCCTAAACAAAAGAATTCCATCTCTATTTGTAATAAGAAAAATGAGAAACAGAAAAACAAGATGAGGACACAGGGATTTCAACAGTTGATAGCAATTAAAGTGATGTTCATATTCAGTTGAAGCATGTAGGAGGTCCAAAGTTTGTTCCTGACATTTTGACTTAAAGAATCTCAAAATGATGGATTTTGGAAAATCTATACCTGAGACTACTGCCAAATACAGTATGCATGGGCAGTCATATAACTGAGTTGTCTAATCTTGAAGCAGAAAAAGGAACTCCCCCTCCCCTCCACCCACCATCCACGCCCCTGTGTTAGCCCAAGAAGAAAAGGACATGTATCTACTGCATTAAGCATTAGAGGCTACTTTTGCAGCCATAATTAGTAAAAAAAAAAGTTTTTTCTTTTCATAATAAGCAACTTGTTCTACCAGTTCAAGGAGAATAGGCACTGTTATTGGGGTGGGTGCTAAAAAAAAGAATAAGAGGGTGGTCACAGCAATGCAATAGAAAGCCACCCATTTGGATAATTAAATGGAACAACTGATTTTTTTCTTCATGATGCTTCTGAAAACAGGCAGCCATTTTGGGGTGGTAGTTATATCTGAAATTTTGTGGATGGATGCTCTCCAAGAAAGAAATTTCTTTCACTCAAAGAAATCAAGGGTATGGCCACTCCAAAAATATCCATTTCTTAGGCAGAAAAGAAGTAAGGCTGCTCTGAAGTACCATTTTTAGCTTCCCAGGATAGTTTCTATCAGCTGGTTGCCTTTTTTCTGGGAAGGTAGACATATTTTCAAGCAAAGTCCTGGACTCCAGAAGCCATTTTCATTACTAAAGAGTGGCTATGTAGATCCCAACAATATTCTTAGAAACACCTTAACCTGGCCTCTTAGAATTGGAAATAACCCTGTAGAAATACCATATACCTAGTGTGGCAGGCAGCTACAGAGATATTAGCAAACACACCAATGGGGAGCAGATGTTTTTGCCGTAACACAGAGAACATGAAAAGCTGTCATATGTCTGAGAAGGTCAGGAACACTCTTTGTTTCAATGATGTAGAAGACTGACTTGCTTTCACTGTATTTGTATCACAGGAGTGCTTATAGAGTCTTAAATATCAAGATAAGCAATGTCAGAATACAAGTTTGCCTGTAAATCAAGATGATGGATGGATGGATGGATGGATGGATGGATGGATGGATGGATGGATGGAGTGGTGGGTTGCCCCCATTCGGAACAGTTTGCAAGAACCAGTACTAAAACCTGCAGGAGGCTCCACCCACTGACCCGGATGTCATCAAAGTTGACCTGTGCATGCGGGCACAATGCGAACCGGTAGTAAAGGTAAGTAGAACCCACCCCTGGATGGATGGATGGATAAATGATAGATGGATGGATGGATGGATGGATGGATGGATGGATGGATGGATAGAAAGATAGATAGATAGATAGATAGATAGATAGATAGATAGATAGATAGATAGAGGAGTAAAACATTTTTTTGCCTAAGGAGCTATTCTTCAGAAGGACCTGATTATTTAAAAACATTTTTGACCCACTCTATTACTATAGACATTCTCCTTATGGCAAAGTTTTAGAAAAAATAATTGAATCTACTCAAAGAGCTTCTTTCCTGATTTTTTTTTTTATCACTTGCATGGCTACTCTAGTTACACAGTTTAAAATAACAGCAATGAATAAGAGCTTGAGGGCATTTTAATAGGTAGCAATGTTCTTAGCACACCTATCAGGAGCTTTATCACAAACGACTGGTGCTCTTTTGTATCCTGAGGGCCCAGACAAAAAAGAAAACCTAAGGAATAGATGGATTCATGACTGGATAAAGAAGACTAATGATGCTTCTAAACAAACACACTATTTTCATGTGGGAATACAGGATAGATATAGGATATGTGGGTTTATAGTGATGTCTGAGCTTAGTTGTTTTCTTGCAGATGGTTCATTACCCAAACTAGATCCAGAATTAGCCAAAGAATCTATGACCCCATTGCTCCATAGCAAACCTGATTTAACTAAATACATGACAATTGAAACACCCAGGATTATGGATCTCACAAACCTTTGTCTAACCACATGCTTTCAATTTGATGGACAAACTTACCAAGAAATTCAAGGTACACCTATGGGTTTACCTCTCTAAGGATTTATGGTGGACAACATTATGCAAAGTTATAGCACTTTCACAAATACAATCCAATTGAACAGCCGCGGAGCAGAAGGCACTACAGAGACTGATCAATTCGGCACAAGAAACCATTGGTTGCCTCCTAACACCACTGGATGACATCGACAGGTCTCGCATTTTCAGCAGAGTAAGGAAGGTATTTAGGGATGATTCACACCCCGGCCAGTGTCTCTTTTCACTTTTACCATCGGGCAGAAGACACAGAAGTATAGTCAGCCGGACAAACAGGTTTAAAAACAGCTTTTAACCATGGGCTGTCAGACTCCTAAACACAATATAGCACCACAAACAGATTAATATGACAAACTTCACTGGTGCCAGTGTAGTGTGTAATATGTATATACCATGACATAAGATCATACACCAGACTAATATACATGTTGCACAGAATATGATGTACATATGGCAATGTATGACTAGTTTTTTTCCCCTAACTACTTGTGTAAGGATTATTCTTTATATTATTCATGCTGTCTTGTATTCTTTTTGGGACAGCACCAGTAGAGGCTAAACCAATTTTGTTGTATATATGATGTACAATGACAATAAAGGCTTTGACTTTGACTTGACAAAATATGAATCAAATATGCAGATGACATCTTCACTACAATAGAAAAGGATGAATTAGAGCAGCGGTCCCCAACCTTTGGGGCTTGGTGGCACAGCTGTGGGGGGGGGGGAGGGAACTGGGCTATGTGAGCAGCAGGCCAGTGCATGTGCATCCACACAGCCCTTGCATGAGTGGTGGACTGGCGCAAAGTTCATGAAAATAAGTCTATTTCTGACTTAATTCTGTCACATGGAGATCAATGAACATGGATACCAATGCAGCCTTCATTCACTGGTGATGCATCCCAGTGTTTTGAGACAACCATGAACAGAAATAGTCCCTGTTGCCAGAATCACCTGGAATATGCCCCATGCTTGCTTCCCTTGCCTTAGTCCAACCTTGAGTACTGATATATAGAAAAGCAGCAAAGAACACTAACCAAATCCTAAATAAGAAAGTTAGTACAACACCTGATCATGTTTATGCCTGACTCATAGGTAGTCTGTTCCTCAATTCTCCATGTGTATGAAGGCCAAGTCATTTAAAATAATAAATGATTCTTTGCTCAGAGAAAAACAACTCTGACTTTAAAATGCAGGTGCTCTGATTTTAAAGGCAACAACAGGAGAACACTATTATATTATGAAGCAATTTTATGTATGACAATAGAGAGGAAAAGGCACTCCAAGGTCTGAATTACTGGATAATAAATTATGCCAAAATCTCTCAGCCTAAAATGTGTATTATGATAGCAACCATTACTTTCTCTGCTTTTAATACTCTACCTGTTTAATGCAAGGCTAATGAAGTAAGGCAATAATCTTATATCCTCAAAAGCAAAATTTGGATGATCAGTTTACAGTCAGTCAGTGTATTAGAGTTAGGGAAAAAAGGATTCTATTTACTTCTGAATAGATTTTGCTATAAGGTTGTATTCTTGATTCATGGCCGTTGTTTGTTAGAATTGGCTTGCATCTTCACAATTATATGCCAAGGATCCCCCCTCACTGTATCACTGCAGCAATAACCCTGCAACCCTGTAGATTGGATTGAGGGAAACAGATTTAAAGTCATTAAGTTAGTTCTGGTGTACTAACTGTTGAGTATATACAAACTCAACATCCTGCCTCCCCTCCTCCCTCCTGAGATTTGCACCTGCAGAAGGATGTTCCTGAGGGCCTTCCTTGCTTAACAAAGCAGTTTATGATGATGAAAGTGTTTAAAATCCAGCCCCTGAGATATTGGAACACTGCTATCATGTCTCCCCTAGTCCTTCTTTTCATAAGACGAGACATACCCAGTTCCAGCAACCATTCTTCATATGTTTTATCCTCGAGTCCCCTAATCATCTTTGTTGCTCTTCTCTGCACTCTTTCTAGCGTCTAAATATCTTTTTTACATCATGGCGACCAAAATCTTATCATTAGTTGTGTACATATGTGAAATAAAACCCTTAACTTTCAATAAAATCTGAATATATGGGGATCTATAGTCGATGCAAATGACAGTATTTTTCATCCGTTGGAAAAGGAATCCAGGCTTAGATAAAAAAAAAGCAAAATTCTATTCTTGATGGCTAAAAATAATCATTGAAGATGTAAGAAAATCTTTGGAGAGCTTTTTTCTCTCAAGAATGCAGGTGGTTAGATACGGAATTGCAATAGAGTTGTGTGTTTAAATTTTGTAAAAGGATCTTGGCCTACAAGGTTTAATTAATCAGATGCCTGTACAAATAATGTTTCCTACTTTTATAAAGCATTTTGGTCATGTTTGGGGCATAACGCTGCTAAAGTTCTACCTTTCGTGCCTCTCTCCTCTTTCAACACATCCCTATTATAAATATCCAAAATTCCATTTTGGCAGTTCTCCAATTTGTTCCAGTCAAAGAGATTTTGTTCAGTTTCATCCATCAGATGTCATATGGCCTCTCCCCCACCTCCAGCCCCTTTGTAACCATAACATCCTCAGCAAACTTTCAATATAGCAATGGAAAGCTTCAACTTATCCACCTTAGAATTGAGATATTTCTGTTTTATTACCATGCAGGTTCTTTCCTTCTTCTCCTTCTCTTCCTCCTGTCTACCATCAAACCCTCCCTCTGTCTCTTCTTGGAGGTACCATTAAATCTATAACAGGTTAGCCCCTCCAGGTAATTCTTATTTGAGTCAGTTACAAGTCAGTGGAATGGAATGGACTACACAGACAGGACTCTTGAAAATGGTGGGTTTATTTATCCCTCATTTATTAGAGCCAAGAATTGCAAACCTCCGGGGGAATTAAACAGTTCCATAATGTTTGGCTTTTTAGCAAGGAAGAAAGAGAATAATAATTCCCTCTTCCACCCATGACCTCCATTTTAATATGCAGTCTTTAGAATTATTGGGATCAAACTAGAAAAATACAACCCCATGTTGTGGCCAGATAGCCATCAGATCGTTTAAGTAACGTTATAACAATGCAAATTAATACACACAAAAAGATGGAATGCATAAAGAAAACATTGTTTAAATTGCTGACATCCTTAAAATATAGAGCAACCACACACTGCTAGGTATCTTTTAGAAACATACTGTAATGATTAGGAGCAGACAGCTAGAGTTAAGCTGCTTTCCAGGGTTGAGCTTACAGCAAGGGTGGGCAATTTGAGGTCTGTGTGCTGCACTGGCACTCATTTTCTTTGGGGCATTTGCAGCTCCTTCAAACACAGCTGTTTAAAATCAGTTGTATAAGTAATCCTTCATTTACAATAGTTCATTTAGTGGCCATTCAAAGTTACAATGGCACTGGAAAACGTGACTTATGACCGCGTTTCACACTTACAACCTTTGCAACATCCCCGTGGTAACAAGATCCAAATTTGGATGCTTGTCAACTGGTTCATACTTATGACTGTAGCAGTATCCTGAAGTCATGTGATCACCTTTTGAGACTTTCTGACAAGCCAAGTCAATAGGAGAAGCCAGATTCACTTAACAACCGGGTTAGTAATTTAACAACTGCAGTGATTTACTTAACAATTGTGGCAAAAAAAGTCTTAAAATGAGGCAAAACTCACTTAATGAATGTTTCATTTAGCAACCGAAATGTTAGGTTCATTTGTGATCATAAGTCGAGGACTACCAGTAGATTCCCAATCATTCATGTAATTGGGGGACACTAAAAAGAATGCAGTGCCATTTTGACTTACTTAAAAAAAACAAGAAACGCTTCCTCTAACTTCTTCCCAATTCAGGGAAAAATCATATGTGATCCATTCTCATGGAGTTTGTGTGCTGCAAAGTCTTACCTATTTATATTGGTGAGAGTATTTAATTCACCAACCAAAATCAATGCAACTGTAAAACACGTAATTTGGACATGATCATGACATTTCCTTAACTGAATTGTGCATATCATTTATCTACTGATTTTATATAGAACTATTTAATGTAGTTTTGGCCAATCGTACCTCTAAGCCATTTACATCTTAGTTCTGAGATATGCAGTAACAAGTAATGATGATTACAGTTAATATATTTGTGTCAATTATTAACATGAAAGTAAATTCTTTCCAAGAAGGACTGAAATTAATGTACTTCAGAATTAATGTCCTCAGAAGTTGTGTGTGCTTCATCACTGGAAGCTTTCAAGAAGAGACTGGACAGCCATCTGTCAGAAATGGTATAGGTCTCCTGTTTGAGAAGGGGGTTGGACTAGATGACCTACAAGATCCCTTCTAACTCTGCTATTCTATTCCTTCTACTCTGAAGGAATTACAGTTTCATGATAGAGCTAAAATGTGCATATATTATTATACTGAAATGTATAAATGCTTTGTCTGCTAAAACCAAAAAAGCATTGACTATTTGGCATAAACCATAAATAAGGATAGGCTGAATGTATTTGTGGCAATGTCTTTTTAATTTATTTTGGTTGGTCTTTTATCTGGTTTCTTCTGAAATGACATTGTTATGTGATTTGAAGGATGATTTGATTTGTAATTCATAATCTTGAAATTTGCACACAGTCCCCGTCCTAATAGCAGTGGTTGAGCAAGTGTTTTTACTGACAGACAAGAAGACACACTGTCTAGTTCTTTTTTATAGACGCCTCAACCATGCAAAACCAATTGGAAAGCATATCAGCACATATTTTTGCAGCTATTTACAAATGTTCTTTGAGAATACCTGACATTTGCAATCAGGGAAACAGAGCATAAAATCCCAATCTGTGCTTTTTGTATTCAGGCATGCTACAGATAAATATTTTTTAAGGCAGAAAACTTCCAACTGTAAATTCTTCTTCTCCATAATGGACATTCTTCAGGGAATTCTTCCCTCTGGGACAAGAGGCAGAGCCAAATTCTAGATTGCTTCCTTCAAAGAAATGTTTTCCCAGACTGGCCAGAAAAAAACTCAACATCTTCATCCCATTTACATTAAAATAAAAAACAGTGCCAAATACGGAGGTCTTGAAAGCATCTGCCAGGGTAGATGGAAACATATGATTTTAAAAAACCATCAAAACCTCAGGTTCTTTTATCATTTTAGGTAGATTAAGTGGTTTTAAAAAAAAATTCTAATTCCATACCCAGAAATATATTAAGGCTAATAGTTAAATTTGAATCATGACGGAACAATCAAAAAATTACAAAAATGGTTTTGATATTGTTTTAGAACTTACTTCTAAGACTAAATATTGTAATTCAATTATTGTGTCATGAAGTTTTTTTTTTTTTCTTAAAGAAAGATGCGGTTTAAAGACTGAAACACCAATCAGCTTCAACAATCCCTTCTTCCCGTTTCACCTCCTCTTTCATGGCTGGCTGCAGAACAACTTTCCCTGGTTTATTTAAACACACCTTTTCTGTGATAGCAGAATGAAGATATTATGATTTAATATAGTTTCGTGATCCTGAATTATGAAAGGTTAATGCTTTGAACTAGGGTTAGAGTTAAAATGTATGTGTTTGAACTGATAGATTTTTTGAATCCCTTGAATGAGAAAAAAACAATAACAAATCTTCAGCCCCAGATGAAGTTCAAGCAGTCTGTTCCCTGAAGCTAAAAGCTTAAATATCTTGGACACATAATGCAAAGGCAGAAGATCCCAGTGATTGAAACAGTTAAAGGCAAAAAAAATGAGGACAAGAGAAGGTAAATGCCTAAATGAGCTTAAAAAACATATTGTAGTTGCTTTATAATTTAATTATAATATTAATTTTTAATTCTTATTTTAAACATTTTTTGTACTTTCATTCATATTTCAGGTCCATACAGTACATTTAGGTAATAGAGGTTAGATAATTTTAACTTTTACAGCTTATTCTGCCTTTGTTCCAGAGATTTGCATCCTACAATGAAACAATTCCTCAAATTATTAAGAATATAGCCCTAGAAAATCTTGATTTTGAAATCTTGTATAGAATAAGTATAAACAAATGTATAGTAACACCCAAATATGATTAAGTTCTAATGGCAGGCCAGGATTCCTAGATCTTGAATCTACAAGCTGCAATAAGCCTTGTCTTTATCATGCTAAAAGATAAGTAAGAAGGCTTTGTTTGGACTCATTCCAGATTGTATTTATACAGAATATTTATGGAGGGAGCTATTTAGGGAAAGCATCTTCAACCCTCTTTATGCCACATGCACTTGTACTACATTAAACTGTTCTCAGTTTTCTGTGAAGTGATATTCCTGTGTTCTAGTGGGAAGGGAAGGGAAGGGAAGGGAAAGGGAAAGGGGAAGGGGAAGGGGAAGGGGAAGGGGAAGGGGAAGGGGAAGGGGAAGGGGAAGGGGAAGAGGAAGGGAAGGGAAGGAAGGGAAGGGATCCATCCAGTATTCCACTTCAACATCTTTGTCCTTTCCTTACCATACTTTTTTTCAAAATGATGGACAAGATTAACTGACCATTGTGGGGAAGCAATGGATGGAGGAGCTAGCAAGGAGGGATGGAGGAGGCTAGCAAGGCAGGATATTTCTGCAAGATCATCCTGGGGACACAGAGATGCTCCACCAATCTTAGGTCAACACAGTTCTTGCATGTGGA
This sequence comes from Pantherophis guttatus, assembly GCF_059756535.1. NCBI lineage: Eukaryota > Metazoa > Chordata > Lepidosauria > Squamata > Colubridae > Pantherophis > Pantherophis guttatus. The sequence continues at coordinate 219,920,239 of NC_142064.1, read as the reverse complement.
AGGATGAAGAAAATGTTAGATATTTCAAAGTCTGGAGGATGTTAGAAGATGTTAGAGGGAGTGAGAAAATGCATCCAAGGGATTAAGCAACAATCTTGTCTTTGACAAGATAAATATGAAGCAAAGAAAGAAGTTTAAAACAAAATCTTGGCCTTACAAATAATTGGAAAAAAGCATTCAGAGGCTTATGACTAATTCTGAGTTAATCTACTGGAATAAACCGTAGACATACTGTACGTTATAAAGTCTACAGACATATACATAAAGACATGCTGAAAAATAATCTCAGTTCCAGTTAGCAACCACAAAATGAGTCCTTGCTTGTGAACGTAAACAAGCTAATTCCCTAAATATTATTTGTCCTAAATCAGCCTTTCAAAGCCTGGTGCCCTCCAGATGTGTTGGACCATCTCTCATTATTCTCGGCAACTTTTCTAAGAGTTATGGGAATTGAAGTAAAACACATCTGGAGTGTACATTGTTTTCCCCAAAGAACAATACTTTATTTATTCCAGGATAACATGATAGTTATAATGTAATAAGTTCTGGTAGATGACACTGTTTACTTGAAGTTCTAAAGCACACCTCTCTGCCCAGTATTACTGGACAGGCAGAAACTATGGATAATAGATAGTCCTTCAAATTCCACTATAAAGGAACATGCCAGACTGTCCTGAGCTGTAACACACTGATAATGATGATGATGATGATGATGATGATGATGATGATGATGATGATGGTGATGATGATTCCACTGGTCATTATGTAAAAAATACAACATACCTGTACCCAAAAAGTCATGGGAGCATAAAGTGGAAAAAATTATCGAAAATGAAAACAGTGAAGATCTTGTGGGACTTTCGAATACAGACGGATCGTCATTTGGAATATAACACGCCAGATATCATGGTTGTTGAGGGCCGAAAGTACAGTTTATTGATATCGCTGTACCAACAGATGGCAGAGTCAAAGAAAAAGAACTGGAAAAAATCACGAAACATTGCAACCTGACCATTGAAACTACACGGCTATGGATGAAACATGTAACCGTGATACCCATTGTCATTGGGGCACTTGGTACCATGTCCAAGAATTTTACAAAACACATCAAGAAATTGCAGCTTCTTGCAATATCACCAGCAGAACTGCAAAAAACTGTGCTACTCGGACCATCATATATTTTAAAAAGATACTTAGTTGATACCTAGGATGCTGGCAGCAACCCGTATCAACCATTAGCACCAGTCAATCATATTGGTGACACATTTTTAAATGTTCAGTTGACTGAGCTTCATGTAATAATAATAATAATAATAATAATAATGATAATAATAATAATAATAATAATAATAATAATAATAATAGTAATAATAAAAAACCACCTCTATTATGGAAGCTTTCTATCAGTCTGAGCCAGCAAAACGTGGATTTCAAAAACGAATGTATCAGATTTGGAAGATGAACCATACAGACTGTGACACCAGTGAACAAAGGTTAATGGACCAACGACGTGTACTCCTAAACCTCAAATTTTTCACTACAGAAGAATTAATAGCAATAGAAGATAAAGCAATTAATGGTCTGAATACATCAACAAAAAAGAGTAACATCAAGAATTATTTACAGACTCAAAAGCAAATTGAGGAAGAAAGGGAGGAAGAGGATACTGAAATGGATGAAGATAAAGAACAAGGAAGGACTAAAGAACAAACACCAACAGATAGTGCTCAATTAGCTGGAAAAATAAAGCATCAAATGGAAGATGATGAAAGAACACATTTGCCAAAGCTGAACCAAGTGAACCGGAAAGAATTGAGAAATGTACTAAAAAAGGTCAATGAGGCTGTGCAAACTATTCGAACCACTACACTAGCCGAAACAAACCAACTGATGTATGCAGCAGCCGTCATAACCACCAAAGAACTGGGGTTGAAAATACAGAAGAACCAAAGAGGCAAGAAGGGGAAGCCTAAGTGGAAAATTCGGTTAGAATTGAAGATCAAAAAAGTACGTGGAGATTTGAGCAACTTGAAGAACTTAAGGCAAGGTCAGCTAAAGAACAAGCAGGTCAAAAGCAGCCTGGAAGCAAGATACAATCTGAGGAATAAGGAGATTGCGGTAGTAATTGAAGAGCTGAAGCAGAGGGTTGTTGCCATCGCTGAAAAGATTAAAAGGTATGAAAATCCGGTAACTCAGTTCAAGGAAAACTCACAGTTCAGAGCAAATCAGCACCAGTTTTATAAGAGCTTAGAAAATGGAGATGGAGTAACAACAAATGAAAAGCCTGATAAAGAGAAAACTCTGAAATTCTGGAAGAATTTGTGGGAAAACAATAAGAAGCACAACAGAAATGCAAAATGGATCAAACAGGTTTAGGACTCTATTAAAGTGCATAAAATGGAAGACGTGAAAATAACAAAAGCAATGGTGCAAAGACAGTCAAGAAAAGTGAAGAACTGGAGTGCACCTGGACCGGATGAGCTGCATGGCTTCTGGTTAAAGGCACTTACAAGTGTGCACAAAAGATTGGCAACCCAGATGAACCAGATCCTAAAAACACCTGAAAATGATGAATGGATGACAACTGGAAGGACATTTTTGATCCAAAAAGATAAAGAAAAAGGAAAGGACCCTAGAAACTATAGGCCAATCACCTGTTTGCCAACAACATACAAGCTTCTTACTGGTATCATTGCAAACCAAATCTATGGATACCTGGAAAGAAATAACTTGCTTCCTGTAGAACAGAAAGGATGCTGCAAAAACTCAAGAGGAACAAAGGATCAATTGCTGATTGACAAGCTAATCCTAAAGAACTCAAAGAAAAGACGAAGCAACCTGTTCATGGCTTGGATAGACTATAAAAAAGCATTTGATTCAGTTCCCCATAGCTGGATCAAGAAATGCCTGGAAATCTTAGGCATCAGCAGCAACATACAAAAATTCATGGAATCTTCAATGAACCTTTGGAAAATGAAACTTATGGCTAATGAAGAAGAACTGGGTGAAGTTGAAATAAATGAGGCATTTTCCAGGGCGATTCCCTTTCACCCCTACTTTTTATACTCTCAATGCTACCACTGACAATCATTTTGAAGAAGATGAATTGTGGATACGAACTTGCAAAGAAAGGACTGAAAATCTCGCACTTGATGTACATGGATGATTTGAAGCTGTTTGGTAAAACAAAAGCTGAACTGAATGTATTAATTGAAAACACAAAAGAATTCAGCCAAGACATCGGTATGCAGTTTGGAATTGACAAATGTGCAACAATAGCAACCAAAGCAGGCAAGATCATAGAAGAGGATGGAATAGAACTAGAGAATGAAGAAATGATAAAGGCAGTAAAATCAGAAGAAGGCTACAAATACTTGGGGATTTTAGAAGCCTCTGACTTAATGCATAATAAAGTCAAGGAATCAACTTCAGCCAAGTACATTCAGTGAATTCGTAAGATATTAATGTCCAAATTGAGTGGAGGAAACATCATAAAAGCCATAAATACCTGGGCTATACCTGTGATTAGATACTCTGCAGGAATAATTGACTGGACCCAGATGGAGTTAGACAATTTGGACAGAAAAACAAGGAAGCTTATGACAATGAATCATGCCTTGCACCCTAAAAGTGATGTTGACCGATTATATTTACCAAGAGCAGAGGGTGGTTGAGGACTCCTAAAAATAAAGCAGACTGTGGAAGAAGAAAAATGCAGCTTGAATGATTACATCCAGAAAAGTGAAGAACCAATGATTAAGGAAGTAAATAAAGGAGGCTTTTTAAAGACAACTAAAACAAAAGCAGAATATAAGAAAGAAGTAATTGAGCAGCGAGCTGAAAATTGGAAAAGCAAAGCTCTGCATGGCCAATACTTGAAAAGTATTGAAGGCAAAACTGACCAGAAACTAACTTGGAACTGCTAAGATCAGGAGTACTGAAAAAAGAAACAGAAAGCTTTATTTTGGCAGCTCAAGAACAAGCCCTAGCTACAAACTGCATGAAGGCAAAAATTCAACATGTTACCACCAACAGCAAATGCCACCTCTGCAATGAGAAAGATGAGACAGTCGACCACCTGATCAGTGGATGCAGCAAAATTTCACAAACTGACTACCTACAACGCCATGACCGTGTTGCTAAGATCATTCACTGGAAATTGTGCCAGAAGTTTGGATTTGAGTACAGCAAAAATGACTGGGAACATCAGGTTGAGAAAGTTTTAGAGAATGAGAAACTCAAGATCTTGTGGGACTTTAGTATCCAGACTGACAGGCACTTGGTCTACAACACACCTGACATAACAATAGTTGAAAAGAAAAAAGTATGGTTCATTGACATTGCAATACCTGGTGATGCACGGATTGAAGATAAGCAGCAAGAAAAAATCACAAAGTACCGGGACTTGCAAATTGAAGTTGAGTGACTGTGGAAAAAGAAATCGTGTGTTGTCCCGATTGTAATTGGAGCCCTTGGAGCAATATCCAAAGGGCTACCCCGCTATTTAGAAATTCTAAATTTGCCAGACTTGAACATTTTGAACATCTACAAAAAACCACCTTACTCGGAACAGCTTACATCCTCCGACGATACCTTAACAGTTCCTAGGTCCTTGGTTAGGACTCGAGCCGCTGAGCTATTAACCAGCCTCAAAGGCTGTGAATCTCACTAAAGATTAAATAATAATAATAATAATAATAATAATAATAATAATAATAATAATAAACAACTATAAAATTAGCTTAGTCTAGCAATGAATTTCAAACATGGAAATAAAAATCACACATATAAAGGTAGGACGATAAAGACTAGTGAAAATAAAGTGTGTTCTAAAGAAGGGGAAAAAAAATAGAAGGATTTTTCTGCAGAATCTCACATCACCATCTTTCAGCTATTTTTCTTGATATTTTACCATTTCCCTCTCTCTTAGGGATAATTTGCTGTCGATCAGAAATATAATCATGATTTCAACTGTTACTTGAGTAAGTCACAAATTTTCCTCCTGCTACCAAATAACAACTACTAAATTCAACTGAAGGGAAAGTCATTTTAGGGATCCTTTTTGGAGTCTTAATTAAACCTGTTATCAACTTCTCAGCCTTTTGCCTAAGATAAAGCGAGGTATCATTTACAAAGGAATAAGTTTTGCTATCAAAAATTACACACCCACAACTGTCATTCCAAGGGGTTTCTCCCCCGGCCACTCTCCCTTAGGGGTATAAACCAAAAAGTAATGTTTCCTGCCAACTGCGGATGTTGAAGTTAAATCCAGCACTTCTGGAGGGCACCAGCCTAGAGAACACTATTTTAAAGAGCTTACTGAGAAAAAAAAATACCACCCAATAAATACACGTGCACAAACACACAAAGAAATACTTTTCTGATCAGCAGTTCTAGCACCAAATCCCCAAGGCTGGTCTTTCAAAGTCTTCAGAGTAATTCAACATATAATTTAGTAGGTCAGAGCTGTTGATTGAGGTTCCCACTGACAGACATGTGTATATATTGTGGTATAGGCATGCCTCTTTTCATATAACATTCAAGCTTGGTGAAAATACTCTATATTATTCCAGGAAATCTTACTGGCAGCAGATCTATCAACATATTAAAAAAGTTGAGGCAAGACAAGACTTTCTAGAAACCTGAAGGTTCTATTTAAGAAAAAAAATCAAAAACATAACTTCATGTTACAGTATGTTCCAGATTATATTTACTGAAAGATAAACTCCTTTGTGATTAACAGAATTTACTACCAGAATTCTTTATGTACAATTATTAATCACAAATTCTGTAATTAAATTATGCAAGTATGGTGAAAATTCCAGAATAATGGAAAATATGCCAATGTTCCAACCAACAGATTCCAAATACACCACAAAATACAAATCAAGGTTGAATTGTGAACAGGTTGGTGATGTACTGGCGACAAGCATCCTGCCAATCACATTCCATCAAGATGTCACTGGATTCAGATCCAGTGGATTAATTTTCTCCCAATGAATTAACAGGAAAGAAAAAAAGCAAACAGAATCAATCATTTTGGTTAAGACAAAGAATATTAGACTTGGCCATCATCACACAGAGACATCACAGGACAGTTAATATGCCAAACAGCTTAGAACTGTGTCTACAGACTTAGAAAATGTGGATGTAGACCTCACAAGGATGCAATAACACTTAGCAATAGTGTTTAAACTTCTATACTGCTTCATAGTGCTTTACAACACTCTCTAAGTGATTTACAGAGTCAGCATATTGCCTCAACAATCTGGATCCTCATTTTACCAATGAAGAGTGTAAGTTTGAGTCAACCTTTAGCCTAACAGGATCTAACTACTGGCATTGAGTAGAGTCAGTCTGAAATACTGTAGTCTAACCACTGGTCTACTGTATCATGTTTGAGACAGGAAATCTCTGCACAAGAAATTGATACAGGGTGTTCTGTCCCCATCCCACACACGCACCCCCCCAGACGGCCCGGAGTTAATAAGCCACACGACGAAGTCTTTGAAGATAAAGCTGGCAGCAACCCGGTGGCTAGCTGCCAATTCAGACTTTACTCACACAAAACAAAGATTAGACTGCAAGCATTCCGATAAAGCAGGCAAAGTTTCAGCAATACAAGGATTAGTTCAAATGCAGTCCGACAAGGCAGGCAGAAGTCCAGTAACGCAGAGATCATGGATTATTTCTAGTTTTTGCTCGTCACAAACTGAACCGGCCACCACACCCACATTTATACCCTGTGGGGTGTGGTCCAGTGACTCAGCTAATCTCTGGCACGCCTTCCCCTCTGCTGCGCACGCTTCTCCCTGCGCCACTGTCGAGGATCCAGCCAGCACTTATCTCCTTTGTCGCTGTCCACCTGTGGCTGCGGGGACGTGCTTGGCTCTGGGCCTATCTCTTGGCCTTCGGTGTCTTCCAGAGGCATTGCCAGAGAGGAGGGTCCTGGAGAGGGAGGCTTTGCCAATTCCTCTCCCTCACTCTCAGAGTCTGCATCTGTCGATAGCCCAGGCTCAGACAATGGAGCCACAACACAGGGATTTCTGGGTTGGGAAAGCATCTTAAGGAGGTATTGTACCTTCTTTTGGATTGAATGGATCTTTAAGCATATTGACAGGATTAGATGTTGCTATAGGTGTTAAACATTTATGTCTTCAGAACTTATTAATGAATTGGTGTATCAGCTACATCAATTGTAGGAAGGGATGGATGATGCTCTAAAATGAAGGGAGAAGATCCTTAGGTTTCTTCTGCTAAAGAGCAGAGTACTAGTGGCTTTCAGCATGCATATCCAGGACATTATATTTCAACTGGGAGGACAGGGATCTTCTGAACAATACACTGAAGTGTATGCAGCAATTTATATGCCAAGAATTTGAGAAAATTGAAGGATAAATGGGTCAGTGGAACACTTGCAGTAGGGTGGCTTTTAGGCTGAATTGTAGTCTCTTTCCTGGTGCCTAATAAATTATCACCTCTGAAGAAACAGCATTTATTGCTCAAATTCCATTACCAGAAAATGTGCAAAACTGTATTCCCTAGAAATTAATATTCATTGTGGTAATGTTTAATCTCATAATACTTATTTCTTGTCCGCCTACACAGGCTAAAAAAGAGAAATTCTTCCAACCGTATCTTAGGAATCAATGTAAATATCATCAAGGGATAAATAGTTGAGTATATAGATTTTTAATTTCTCACTCACCCTCCATCTCAGATATAATTTATCCCAAAGGATAATTACCATGTAATGGTCTCTTTTTTCCCCTGTGTATATATTTAGTTCAAATATAACATAAACCATTACAAAAACAAAGTGATTATGTGCTGGTAAAAATAATATAAATAAACTCTCATATAATATTCCCGTAGCAGGCTGCAAAAGGAAGATAAAATTCACTAGTTCCCAAATAGATTATTCCCTAAGCATGGAACGTAGTGGGATAGTATTTGGAGAAGAGACAGATAACTTGTGGATGAAGGAAGCAAATACATACACACACACACACATACAATTATTTTCCAGCCTTTTAGATAGAAGATAGATAGATGATAGATAGATAGATAGATAGATAGATAGATAGACAGACAGACAGAGAGAGAGACAGACATACAGACAGACAGACAGACAGACAGACAGACAGACAGACAGACAGACAGACAGACAGACATCACTGGGGGATGAGATTAAACATTTTCAGTTTTTTGGTGGGTGGGATATTTGGAGGATTTAAAGGATAAATACTGTATATCCTTTAAATCCCCTGTTTTGTTTATATTGTAATGTATTCTTTCTACAACATATCAGGAAGATATAATCAATTTGCCACCAATTTTTATGATGCATTTTAGGTATTCTCATGGGCTGAGGGATGTCTATCTCTGATTTCGATAGTTGTGTTTTTTGGGAAAGCAAAAGAACAATAATGAATTCAAATGGGAGGGAACAAGTTGCAGTACGTTTTCTACAGCTATTCATTAAATCTAGCCCTTTAATCCCTGAGGAGGAAGATTAAGATAGGATACGAACATTATCTTTCAGTGGTGAAGCAATATGTTTTTATTGGACAGACTTTTGAAGACCTGGTATCTTTTTTTAGCTGTTGTCTTGAATTTAAGCATAATTTGTTATTACTGCTATCGTCTATTTTTCCTTTATATTTTTAAATACATTTTCTACTAGGCTTTGATATCAGAGCACATCTCACAATCTGTCTCTCTTTATATAATAGAATGAGAAAATATCAAAACATGTGCTTAGCAGCAACGGAGTAAACAGTGAGGATCGCCAAGTGAAGCATATGTTGGCCCTGAAAATAATAGCAACATTATGCACTAACAAAGAAGAAAAAAAATGTATGGTGGGATTCTTTCATAAAGAACTGAGTCCCAGCTATCTTATGAAAACAGGAAGGCATTTCTTTCAAACCAATCACCACACCTCTGGTTCACATTATCTTTGTAACCTACCCAGCTTAAACAAACCGTATCACAACTTCAAATTATTCTCATCATATACCCAGCCTGTTTCTTCATAGGGATCAACACTAATTCATATGATAGACAAATTAATATCGGTACCTACCACAGATGTACAAAAGTACGAAAAACTGGAATTCGTTTCCATATCCAGATGGAACAAACATGTCAGACAGCTATTAAAACATTAAAAGAGACTCAGGAATTTATATAAAGACGTTGGCTAGAATCACACATTTTGCTATGCCCTGCCTTGCTTAATAAAACACAATTGGATGTACTAAATTATAAATCTTGATTTGCAAATCATAGTCATTGGGTTTACATATTATGCTACATGGGTTGCTTAACGTTGGTTTGTTTCCTACCCACCACAGATTGCATTCACACACTGTGATAAACCACAGAGCAAAGTTAACAAAATTCATTGACTTAATCCAAAGTAAACAACCTCATTACGCTATCAGGTTTCAGAGAACCAATTTGCTGTACTGGCTAAGGCAGCAGGCTAGAAATTGAGAAACTGTGTGTTCTAGTCCCACCTTAGGCACAAAGCTACTTGGACAACCTTGGGCCAGTCAGCATCTGTCAGCCCTAGAAGAGTAGCAAGGGCAAGCCATTTCTGAAAACCTTGCCAAGAAAATTACAGGGATTAAGATGAAACAGTCATCAGAAATCAAAGCTGACTGATATGCACAAAAAAGAAGCACACAAACAAAAGGTGTATGAACCCTGTCACTGCCAGTCCTCCTCTCTATTTTTGTTCACAGCTAGATGCTTTATATCCTCTTAAATAGAGTCCCGATAACTTCAGGTAAACTTGAAGGAGGTCCCATTAGCAATGCTAACATTCTTGTACAGTTCATTGCTACTTTTCACATGGAAAGTGAAGGCCACCAAATAAGAAGAATTAAGAAACACATTAGGATTTGGTTAGTCCAAGGTGACTTGGGAACTCCAGGCCCTCTGTAATTTATTGCATTTTATTTCAGATCATTTACGGGAATGAATGTACTCACAAAAATCCCAAGAGGTCTTTTCAAGGTCCAGGTCACATTGTAACCTAACCATATCATTCTATACAAAGCTTTATCATGCTAAGTCAGGTCGTTAAACTAGTCACTTAAGTTTTAATAACCGCAACCTTCATTCACAGGTTTTCTCAGTCAAAAGAATCTCTTTATGATTCCTTCAACTAAGAATTGTTTATTTATATATAACAATAGCCACATGCAATATCTGTGCTTTAAAAGGTAGGAAGTAAAAGACTTGAGAAGTTCTCAACTTTGTCTTCCCCTTCTTTTGAAGCTCTGAGATTTGGTGTGCACATGATTTGGAACCCAGGTCCTATTCCATATATTAAAATTAGAGTACTTTATTGCAAACGTTTGCTGCTTCATTTCTTTGGAATTCTGGGTAAAGTATTTTCAGAAAGCTCCTTTGAGACATCCTTAAAACGTAATGGGACAACTTGTCACAGACAACTTGCTGCAGCCACCTCGCCACAACCAACCCATCATGGCCAACTCACCACAGGACAACTCACTGCAGGACAATTTAACAATTCAATTTAATTATTTAAAATAAATAAAAAAATATTTTAATTTTTGTTACTCAAATTTCATTCTGTCCTCCATTTGCATTCTTTCTTTAATGATTCTATTCCACCATTTATTTGATATTAGTATAATTATTGTCCCACAGCGAGGTGCCCTGTGGCAAGTTGGCCATGGCAAGTTGGCCATGGCAGGATGGCTGTGGCAATGGTGTGTTGGCCTTGGTGAGATGACCATGGTGAGTTGGCCATGGTGAATTGTCATAGACCCTCCTTAAAATGCAATACCTTTGCCCATTTGAATATAACATAATTTTTCTAAGCAAGCTATCACTGAAGGGCTTAGGGAGAGACAACAATATAATTTAAGCTCCAACCTGAAGTGGCCTATGAGTTGGAAGGAGATGTGTATGGCAGGGGTGAAGTGAAGGGGAAGTAGAGATTAAACCACCTATGCATTCAACCAAACATCTTCATTTCTCTTTTGCCCTCTGTTGTTTTGTGCCACTCACTTGGGAGGTCTGCATCCATGGAAGGCAGTTTGAGAGAAATAACTGGCTACACACCACCCTCCCTTCTTTGGAATGCATAGAAAATAAGTAAAATCTGTGCTGCTCATGCTGGTGCAGGAAGGATGTGTTGAGCGAGGCAAAGGGAAAAAGGTTACCTCTGAAAAGGAAAGCATAAAGAGTCCTCCTGAAAAACAAACCATTTATATTAGCAGTAATATTCAAGGTACTAACCCACACGCAATTCCTGCGCTGACAAAATTAATCTTCAAGTTATATGTTGTATGATTGCTATAAATCTAATAAAATAGTCTTGGCAGAACTTCACAGTTACAGTACTTGTTATTCTCTTTTCTGTTTTGCTTTTCCTTAATCCATTTAATCTGCCACTTTTAGAAACAATTTAAAGTACATATTTGCATCCTTTATTTTTGCATTAACCATTCTCTTTCCCTTTCTGCTTTTATTTTCTTTCACTCTCCCTGTGGAATACAATATGTTCACTGCCACATTCCTTGGCACCTGCCAAGCTCCTAACTTCATTTGTCCTGTGAATGCAGTGAAATCTGATCAATGAATCGCTAAATCAATCAATACAGATTTAAATTACAAAGATGAAGGGGATGCCAATATGCTGCAGAGCAAAGCATTATTTTCAAACATAATCAGCATGACTTCTATAAATCCCAGAAAGAAAATGGGTGACCTTGGGCCAGTCTCTCTCTCTCTCAGCCCAACTCACCTCACTGGGTTATTGTTGAAGGGAAAATAAGAGGAAGAAGGTATGTTGGATATTTTCACTGCCTTGAGTTATTTGTAAAAATAATAACAGCAGGATACAGATAAATGAATAAAAATAAATTAAATACATAAAAATAAAATAGCAAATGGTGACAGCCCACTGATTTCTTTACCTTTCATTGCATGGATGTCTGCAATTGTCCATACCCAACTCACCATTCCATATGGTGAGATACTCCATAGAGTATATATATACTCTAATTCTTTAATATATTTATATTAGAGAAACACTGCCTAATACACAAAATGGAACTGGACAATTTGTAAATGTTTTGTGACATGATTTGCAATACAAAAAATATAGAAATACCTCTAGTAAAAAAAAAAATTCTCAACTTCAGTGTTCACAATCTGTCCCTTGTCCACTTATCTACAATGAAGCAAAGCAAATCCATCAAAACACCTCTGAGTACAAGCTATGTCAGCTACTCATTCCTCAATAGGTCCAAATGCTCATAAAATAATGAAAGCTAATTAGCAATTGTCTAGTCCTTTTCCTGTTACTACTTCCCTTCAGACAAATGTAACATATGTGAATGTTAAGTTCGTTGTGCTATATATATTTTGTGAGAACAAGCCTTAAATGTTATATGCATGAATAAAATATTTGTCTGTCTACCAAATAATTGTGTCATAAAAGATTCTGTAAACAGCCAGAATTGGGAGGAAAAGTCCACTGAGCACTTTTCATTCTGTATGAAAAATCTGTAGCAAATTTTAAAGGTGGTGAAAGGCAGCCATATAAATTTTTCATAGTCAGCGTTGTGACCAATTAAAAGAATAACAATAATTTAAAAGAATAAAATAATCCCAGAATGACTTTTATGCATCTTATTTATGGATTTTACTGCACTTTATTCACAAGCCATGATGGGATCATAGATAAATATCTTCCTCTGATCATAGATAAATAACTTCCTCTGATTTGGCTCCAAATTCCAAATATCAACATTCAGACCATAAAAATTAAGACTCACTCTGTTGAAGGCAGGTATTAATCATGATAATGTTCCTTCCCTTTAAAATGGCAGGAATTCTGATATTTGTTCTATTATTTTGTCAAAATAATATTCTATTTTATTTGAATATATGTTTCACCTTAATATTACTGTAAGTAGTATTAGTTGTGCTATGTCTTTATACTTTATTTGCAGTAGCTTGTTTTGTAAAGTGAAAAAAAAATATTTAAAAATCTGCAATAATAAAAAAGAAGACTCAAGTAGAGGATGATTAAACTTTCTGAAACTTAAGCCAATCTCCAAAAGAGATACTAGATGCTCAAGGAACATGTACACACAATCTGTAGATTTATTAGTATTTAAATGCTTCATAGCAGCATGTGATCATGGGAAAAGAATTTAAAACTTTTCCCCTTGACTTAAGATTAGTTTTTATAATTACATTTCCCAGGGAAGCAATCTTCAAATTTCAATAATGAGAAGAAAGCAAATATAATGAATGCATTTTCTTTAACAGATAATGTTTGTATTCCTGAAGGAACATCTTTGGCTCCAACTCTACTAAGGGTTCAATCTTTGGGGACGCATTAAGTCTCTAAAGGCCAAAGGAAAGAGGCAAGGTTAATGTATAATTCAACATATTAATTTGCTGTATATGTCACTTGGGTTATATAGAGTGCTTTTTATTCTTACACCATGCAAAATTCAGCTGTTAAGAACCAGATGTAATAAATACACACAGACATACACTACCTCATTTCTCACTCAATGAAAATAAATACGAACTAACTATACAATACTGAAAATATACAGAAATAAATATAAAACCAAAGGGCATAAAGGACCATTTCCAGACCCACAGCAGGTAATAAATAGATTTTTAAAAAATACAATACCAAAAATATCTCAATTTAAACTACATTTGTTATATATGAAAATCACACAATTACTTGCATTAGTTTTAGAAACACATTAAAAGAGAAAAATCTTCTAAATTACTTCAGTAGTATGCAATTTAAGTGCAATTCATATGGTATATTTATTCATCAGTAATTCCCAAAGTAGAAAGTTTGTCCTTCTGTTCCTATGAAGTGATCACAGCAATATCATCCTTATGTATCTGTACACACAATATGGTTAAAAGAAAAATGATCTACCCTTTGACTTCATCAAATGCATTGTGTGAAAATAACCCCTTGTGCATCATTTAATCAGGTTATGAATTAAGTCATTCCCTGGGTTTGTACCATGCAATGAATAAATAAATAACAAAGAGTTTATATTTTCATAATGCACTAAGCCATAAAAGCAAAATAATGTTAAAATTAACTAGACTAAAGGCTTTTTTTCCAGAGACATATTAGCATGCCTGCATCTAGACCTTGGGTGGGCAGAAAAATATGCTAGCATAAATTGTATGGAAGGCAAGTCAATGGTGTCATCTCCTGATCAGACATTTTCTGCAGATCAGAATTCATTCCCAAAATTATTGTGGGATGAGTGACAGGTGGGAGAGATCCATGTTAAATTGAAGAACTCAATAAATTGTTATCCACTGTCTTGAAGGAACATGTGAAGGAGTAAAAATTGGTAGAGAGCGATATGCAATACAATCCTACACAGCAATCAGAGAGACTACCTAAGATAGTATGATCGTCAACAGCATATTTGCTAACTCTTACATAGTCAGTAGGTCAGGCTAACTGGCTTTCTGATAGTTCACCTGATTTTGAATTGCACGCATTTCTGAGAAGTAGATGTTCCATGTTTGTGTGGTCTGTTTGTACTTCAGTGGACTGTCTGGCTGGTAGTTCACATAAGATATTCCTCCAGAGTAGCATTTGTTGTCTATCCCTCACTATCAAACAGCAGATGATGTACCAATAAATAAATAAATAATAAATGCATAAATGTTGAGATTTTCATAATTGAAAAAAAGAGTCTTCAAAAATAGGGCATAACTGAACATCTCTATTTGAGGTTAAAAATAGATTGGGTATGTGTAAGTATCAAATAAGATCAAATTCTCTGGATAGGATAGGATAGGATAGGATAGGATAGGATAGGATAGGATAGGATAGGATAGGATAGGATAGGACAGGACAGGACAGGACAGGACAGGACAGGACAGAACAGAACAGAACAGAACAGAATTCTTTATTGGCCAAGTGTGATTGGACACACAAGGAATTTGTCTTCAGTGCAAAAGGTCTCAGTGTAAATAAAAGATACAAGTGATAAATCATGATCATAGTCATCATAAATACATTCATCATGAATCATGAGATACAGCACTTAGTGATACTCATAGGTTACTAAATAAGCAATCAACATAAACCATATTTGGAAACTAAATAAAACAATATAAATCATAAAGATACAATTTATTTAGACACACATTAGGTGAAGATCCAGCACTCTGAAAAAGGTTCTAATGCTGGGAAAAGTGGAAAAAAAGAGAAGAGGATGGCCAGCAGTAAGGTGGATCCACAAATAAATAAATGTCCAGTCTCTTGTGTGGAGAAAATTATTCCACAAGGAACAAAATGAGACGTCTTTGACAAAATGTTAATGACAACTAGTATGGCATGCAGAAGCTTTATGGGTAATAGATCAGAAATAAAATCCAAGAAAACCATGTCCTACAGCCATTATGGAAAGGAAAGGACATCCAACTATCTGTTTTTAAAGGCTTGGTAGAAAGGCTGACCAGAAGGCCTATAGGCCTTGACATCTGTTCAGAAATGAGACTACAAAGTCCTTATGAAAAAGACAGGCAGTGTCAAACCCATTAATATGTCAACTGACCAGAATATTCTCAGGAAAGGGGAGAGGACTAATGACCTTCTGTCAATACTCACATCATCATCGTCATCAATTTCCTCAGTGAAGTTTGGAATGTGCTTTCCAGCATCTAAAATCTCACTAATTGAGACTGAAGTTGGTGGCAACTGGAGACAAAATTTCCCAGTTGCAAGATAGATCAGATATAGAAGTTTAGACATGCATGAAAGGGTATCACCATTTGCATCATTCATTCATTCATTCATTCATTCATTCATTCATTCATTCATTCATTCAATTTCTATTTCTATAAAGTCGTTGCAGCAACCCAGAACAGCAGAAAAAGAAAATGGAACTTCTATACCAGTGTTGGTGAACCTTTTCGGCATCAAGTGCCGAAACGGGAGCACACGCGTGTGTGCCGGAAACCTGAAGAGCAGCCGCCAGGTGTGCGTGAGCATGCGTGTGCCAGGAAGATGTTCTTCCAGTTTTCAGCATGCACATGCATGCCAGCCACCTAGTGTTTCAGTTTCTGGCATGTATGCGCGTGTGAAGACTAGGTGGCTGGTGCGCATGTGCGTGTCAGAAACCAGAAGAGCAGCCAGCAGTGTGCATGCTGGGAAGATGATCTTCCAATTTCGGCACGTGTATGCGCACCAGCCACCTGATCTTCCAGTTTCTGTCGTGCGCGTGCAAAAACCAATTGGCCAGTGCGCATGCGAGTGCCAGAAGCCAAAAGATCATCTTCCCAGCATGCATATGTGCATTGGGCAGCTGCTCTTCCGGTTTCCAGTGCTCCCGCGTGTGTGAAGACCAGCTGGCCGGCAAGCCGGAACCGGGAAGAGCAACAGGCAACAGCTCGCGTGCCGGGAGAGATGGCTCTGAGTGCCATTTCTGGCATGCATGCCATAGGTTCGCCATCACGGATCTATATAATCAATTCCAACAAAGTGAATATCCATGCAAATTTATTAAAAAAGTCCCTGACCACTCAACCCAATACAGCACAACTAACACAAGCCCTAAAAAGAATTACACTGCCATGTAATGGCAGCCATACTGGACATAATTCTTATGAAGAGAGAAAAGGGGAGTTGAAATTCAATAAAATGCAAACACCAGCAATACAATTTAATGATACCAGAGCCTTAGATTTTAAAAGAGCTGATTTTAACAAACTCAGAGAGAGCTTGGGAAAGATCCTTGGATGAAAATTTTAAAGGGGAAAACAATTCAAGAAGCTTAGGAAATTGAAAAATATGATCATAAAAGCCCTGTCCAGCACAATACCACTGAAAAAGAAAAACAAGAAATCTAAGAAGAAACCAGTGTAGCTGAACAAAGATCTGTCTTATAAACTGAAAGACAACATGGACAAAAAATGGAAAGGACACATAACTACAGAAGAATATCAGCTGATAGGCAGGATCTGCTATTTCCTGATGAAATCAGGAAAAGAAAGCTCAGAATGAACAAAGACTTGCCACAAAAGTCAAATATAGTGAAGTTTTTTTCAACATAAAAATAACAAGAAAAATAATCAAGGAAACAGTCCACTAAAGGGAGAAAATGGCAAAGAAGTAACAGACAGTAGAGAGAAAGCAGAACTGCTTAACTAATTCTTTGCATCGGTCTTCACACAAAAAGGAACTACAGCCCAACTACCAAAAAACATAATTGTAAAAGACAGACTAGAAATAAAAGTTAAAATAAGGAAGAAAATGATAAGAGAACACCTGTCTGATCTTGATTAATATAAATCACCAAGACCTGATGGATTACATCCCAGAGTTCTAAAGGAGCTGGTAGATGTCATCTCATAATCATTGTACCATATCTTTCAAAAAAAATTGGAGCACCTGGGAGCTACCTGAGGACTGGAAAAGAGCTGATGTGTTTCCCATCAAAAAAAAAAAGAAAAAAAAAGGGGGGGGGACAGATCCAGGAAACTATAGTAGCAATCAGCCTAACATCAATACCCAGGAAAATACTGAAAAAGATGATCAAAAAACAGATCTGCAAACATCTAGAAACAAATAATGTAATAACTAGAAGTCAGCGCAGGTTGTTAAAAACAGATCATGTCAAACCAATTTTATTTCATTCTTTGACAAAGTAACTAAATTAGTAGACAAGTGAAATGCTGTGGACATAATATACCTAGACTTCAGTAAGACAGTCGACAAAGGAGACCACAAATTATTTCTTAAGCTAGAAAAAAGTGGGATAGATAGTATCACCACCAGATGGATTTGTAACTGGATGACAAACCACCCTCAATGAGTAGTCCTTAATGGTGTCTACGTATACATCAAGGGAAGCAAGCAGTAGGATACCACAAGGTTCCGTCTCAGGCCCAGTACTCTTCAATATCTTCATAAATGATTTAGATGAGGGAATAGAGGGTAATTATAAAATTTGCACATGATACTAAACTGGCAGGAATAGCCAACACCCGAGATGATAGGCTCAAGATTCAGATGATCTCGACAGACTTGAACACTGGATCCTAACTAACAAAATGAAATTCCATGTAGAGAAAAGTAGTCTTACACTTAGGCAAGAAAAACCAAAAGTACACATACAGATTGGGTGAAACTTGGCTTAATAGCAGTAACTGTGAGAGGGATTTTGGAGTCTTAGTGGACAATCACTTAAATACGAGTCAGCAATGTGTGGTGGCAGTCAAAAAAGCCAATGGAATCCAAGGTTGCATTAACAGAGGGATTGAATCAAGATCAGGTGAGGTACTAATACCATTCTATAAAGCCTTAATAATGCCACATCTAGAATACTGCATCCAGTTTTGGTCACCACACTATAAAAAAGATGTTGAAACTCTAGAAAGAATGCAGAGAAAAGCAACAAAGACAAAGGGGCCTGGAGGCTAAAACATACAAAGAATGGTTGCAAGAACTAGGCATGGCTAGTCTAGTGAAGAAAAGAACCGGGGGTGATATGGTAACAGTGTTCCAATATTTGAGGGGCTGTCACAAAGAGGAACAGCTCAATCTATTTTCCAAAGCACATGAAGGCCAGACAAGGAACAATGGATGTAACCTGATGTTGTGGTCTGCTGGTGGCCTGTGGAGCTGGCAGCAGGGTCGGACAGTGAGGAGGATATGGAGGAACATGGGCCAGTCCTGGAGTCTGGGGAAGGCTTGGACGAGGGCTCTGCATCAGAGGCAGAGATGGGGCCAGGGCCATCTGGGAGCTATGTGCGGACTCCGGAGCCTCCAGAGTTGGACATCAGCAAGGCAGAGGAACTGTGTGCATGCAAAGAGCTGTCGGAAGGCAAGAACAGTTAAAACAAAAGAGGGGCTAGGGCTTGGAGATGATTGGCCCCTCGCATAAGACATAAAGGAGGAGCAAAGGCACGTGGCCCTTTGCAGGAAGGAACTGTTGTTCGTGCTGGCCGGTTTCAAGACTGCAGCTCCGTGTTGACTCTGTGTTCCGTGTGGCCTTACAAAGTTAATTGCCAATTAGGTCTTGGCAGTGTGTCAAGGGAGATAAAGGTGGGTGTTTATCAGCCTTATCAGAACTGTGGCAGACTTCTGTCGGACTCTTTACAACTATTTGGGACTCATCTGTGAATGAACAGATTGAGAATGAACAGGCTCTGAATGAGCAGAATTCACAGCTGTTGAAATAAAAAGAGGGTTTTTTGGACTCATTGTGTGCTTTTACTGTATCAGGAATCCTAGTCAGAACAACTGATCAAGGAGACATTCAACCTAGAAATCAGGAGAAATTTTCTGACAGCAAGAACAATCAATCAATGGAACAGTTTGCCTTCAGAAGTTGTGCATGCTTCACCACTGGAAACTTTCAAGAAGAGACTGGATAGCCATCTGTCAGAAATAGTATAGGGTCTCCTGCTTGAGCAGAGAGTTGGATTAGATGACCTACGAGTCCCTTCTAACTCTGTTATTCTGTAAATCTCAGAAACCGCCTACAACCATATGGAATCAGCATAGCACACAAGCCAGCTAAAGCCCTTCAAAACATCCTGAGCAAGCAAAAGACTGAGCAACACCAGAAGAAAAAGTAGGAATCATCTACAACATATTTAATAATTTAATTAATTTAATTTAATTTAATTTAATTTAATTTAATTTAATTTAATTTAATTTAATTTAATTATCATATTTCTATGCCACCCAACTCCCAAGGGACTCTGGGCGGCTTACAACAGAAATAATACGAACAGTGAACATAAAAATCTTTTTAAAAGCATTATAAAAGCATTTTAAAAACATTAAAAACACATGCACACCATCCATGGCCAGACTCATAAGATTGAACAGGGAGATCAATGGCTCCAGGCCTGCCGGAAAAGCCAGATCTTCACCACTTTCCAGAAGGCCAATAGGGTGGGGGTAGTCCAGACCTCAGAAGGTAACTGGTTCCAGAGAGCTGGGGCAGCCACAGAAAAGGCCCTCCCCCGTGGGCCCACCAGCCGACATTGTTTAGCTGACGGGACCTGGAGGAGACCAAGTCTGTGGGATTTTACCGGTCGCTGGGAGCTATGCAGTAGAAGGCGGTCTCGAAGATAGCCTGGCCCTGAGCTATGTAGGGCTTTAAAGGTAATAACCAACACCTTGAATTGTGCCATACAATGGAACATACAATGTAAGAACTGCAACAACCACTGTGTAGGACAAACAGGAAGAAGAGTGGCAAAACACATCTATGAACACCAACTACTGTATCAGTCAGAAGCCATGATGAAAATTTTTTGATTTCACAACACATAGACTGATTTAACCATAGTTTTAATTGGGAAAATGTGACAATCCTAAACCAGGCCAAGTCCAAAAATGCCAGGGAATTTCTAGAAGACTGGCACTCTGACAAATCAGCCATCCATAGACACATAGACATTAACAACTTCTATAGACTATGCAAAAGAGACAATCAATCAGCCCAAGGGAACTAAAAGACCAGAAGCACCTCCTCACCAGCAATCAGCACTCAAATCAGCATAGATTAACTCCAAGGTTAATATCAGACCAACAATCAAGTAAACAATACCCCAATGAAGAAACTGCCAAAGAGCCAATAGTAAGCAGACCAACCAAAGAATCTCTAAGACCACCCCTACCAACACTGAGAGGCAAGTCACCAGAATATAAACTGACAGCAAACAGCACTCCTTACTACTCCTTACTAGCACTGATGATGTTATCTAGTTTGGGTAATGCAACAAAACAAGCATGCTCAGACAGCACCAAGGACCCCTCATGTAACCCTGAGTTACAAATATTCCCCTTTATTGGTTATGGTACTCAGTTGCTATGTATTTTTATTTTTATATCGTGTATTTTACTGTGCATTTACTTAATTGTAATCCATTTAAGAGTCACATATGAGAGATGGGAAGCAATATAAATCAAATCAACAAGTTTCAATAATGTAAGGTCAAATAGGATTTGGATGCTGGAGGTAGAGGTGGAATGAAGTGAAGTAGATAGAATTTGCAGCATGGTAATATATTCCATTTGCCCTTTATTGATATTCTTACTAAATTGAAGAAACTCATGATGTGCATACTACCTTGGAAGCTGTCTGAGTAATTTATTTATTCATTCATTCATTCATTCATTTATTCATTCATTCATTCATTCATTCATTCAATTTATATGCCGCCCCTCTCTGAAGACCCAGGGTGGCTCACAATACTCTCAAAAAATCACTATAAAAACACTTAAAAATTAAAAACATTAAAAACATTAAAACCCATTCACACCATTCATGGCCGGAACTTGTCAGATCGCAAAATGAGATCAACACCCCCAGGCCTGCCAGAAAAGCCAGGTCTTCACCGCTTTCCGGAAGGCCAATAGGGTGGGGATGGTCCGGACCTCAGGAGGTAACTGGTTCCAGAGAGCTGGGGCAGCCACAGAGAAGGCCCTCCCTCGCGGGCCCACCAGCCGGCATTGTTTAGCTGATGGGACCCGGAGGAGACCAACTCTGTGGGATCTTACCGGTTGCTGGGAGCTATGCGGTAGAAGGCGGTCTCGAAGATAACCTGGCCCTGAGCCATGTAGGGCTTTAAAGGTAATAACCAACACCTTGAATTGTGACCGGAGACCAATAGGGAGCCAGTGCAGCTCGCGGAGAATTGGTGTAATGTGGGCGTACCTAGGTGCACCGACAGCTCGCGCAGCTGCGTTCTGGACCAACTGTAGTCTCTGAAAACTTTTCAAGGGTAGCCCCATGTACAGCGTGTTGCAATAATCTAACCGTGAGGTGACAAGGACATGAGTGACTGTGAGGAGAGCCTCCTGATCCAAGTAGGGTCGCAATTGGTGCACCAGGAGAACCTGTGCAAAGGCCCCCCTAGCCACAGCTGTCAGATGTTGCTCTAATCTTATCTGTGAGTCTAGGAGGACACCCAAATTGCGAGCCCATTCTGAGGGGGACAATTTCTCACCCCCCCCATGTCTCCTAAAGACATAGTCTTTAGGAGGCAATACCCACAGCCACTTGGTCTTGTCTGGGTTAAGCCTGAACCTGTTGACTCCCATCCAGACCCTCACAGCCTCCAGGCAGCGGCACATCACATCCACTGCATCACTGAATTGACGCGGGGTAGAGATATACAGCTGGCTATCATCAGCATATTGCTGATACCTCACCCCGTATTGTCAGATGATCTCACCCAGCAGCTTCATGTAGATGTTAAATAGGAGGGGAGAGAGGACTGAGCCCTGAGGCACCCCGCAAACAAGGGGCCTAGGGGTCGACCTCTGTCCTCCTACCAACACCGACTGTGACCGACCAGAGAGATAGGAGGAGAACCACCGTAACACGGTGCCTCCCACTCCCAGCTCCCTTAGTCGTCCCAGAGCGATACCATGGTCAATGGTATTGAAAGCCACTGAGAGGTCAAGTAGCACCAAGATGGAGGAATGACCCCCATCTTGGGCTCGCCAGAGATCATCCATCAGCGTGACCAAATCAGTTTCCGTGCTGTAGCCAGGCCTGAAGCCAGACTGAAAAGGGTCTAGATAATTTAATAAAAAGTATACTAAAACAGACTTCCTATTTCCTTTCCTTAATGTATTGATTATCTGATTAAATAAGAAAAGGGCTGCATAATTTGGGACCCACCAAGCCAAAAGCAGAAATAGTCATTTTCAGGACTTTGGGTATTTTGATGCTTTAGGCATGCAGCACAAACAGGAAGTTTATCAACTTCCAGTTGGGCTGCCAAATGTGATTGAGTTTTGTTTGGCAGACTTTCAGTTGGTTTTCTCCAAATATATAATCCTGGAATAAAGCTAAAAAAATAAAAATAAAAAGAATAATTTAACTATACAAATGAGAAAAGTAATTTAACTATACTTCTATTGAAATACTTTTTTTAATCATGAGAACAATAGAAGTAACTCCACGAAGTGCTTATGTTTGTCAACTTAATCTCCTTAATACATTGTCAGATTTAGCATTGAAGATTGAAATAAATCTTTTTCTACATACAAGTGTATGTTTGGAAAAGATAAATACTGTACAAAAGTAATGTATGCGTAAGATAACAATAGCGCCTGCATCTAAAAGAAAAAGAGTGCCCTTTGCTATTTATTTCAGAATGATTTTTTTTTTAAAGTGCTTCATTGCATTTTCCTCATTTGTGGTTATTTTGAGAAGTTGCTGCTGATCACTGAAAACCTTTAAGGGGCAAATGACACATTTCAATTTCCATTTTAGAACTTAAATGTACATATTGAATAGTAGACCTAAAATTACTTCAGTATACCTTCTTAGGGAAATATATTTACCATAATTCTCTCAATCTTCTCAAAAAGACAATTGTGGATTTCTCTTTGCAAGTCAAATATTGTAGTCCCAGACAATTAATGGCGCTTTGAAAATGTGAAAAGAGGTTGACAAACACCTAACTTTTGACTATCGTCTGTATATTGAATGCAATTTAGGCGAAGTCAGGATGTGGGTTTTTGGGATGGCAGATCCTTTTTTTCCCCCCTTTTAAATCTAAATGTTAGGAGGGTTGCTAAAAGTAC
Organism: Pantherophis guttatus; assembly: GCF_059756535.1. Classification (NCBI taxonomy): domain Eukaryota; kingdom Metazoa; phylum Chordata; class Lepidosauria; order Squamata; family Colubridae; genus Pantherophis; species Pantherophis guttatus. The sequence continues at coordinate 219,896,622 of NC_142064.1, read as the reverse complement.
TGAGTGAAAGCAGTTAACTGCTTTATGTGAAGTCATATTTCTAAATGGATGCATGTTAGTATTAGCACCAGACAATGAGAAAATGTGGTTTGTGTTTCAGCACAAACTATTTAAACTTTAATTGCTGTTGATTTCTGTCCCAGACATAAGCTGTCTTGCCACAAACCAGGCACCTGCAGGAGTGGAATCCTGCTTAACCACTTTTCATAAAATAAAAAGCAGCATGCATTAATTTCACAAATCCACTTAAAATATTTCTGTTTAAGAAAGAAGTTTGCATTGAAATCTTACTTGACTGTGGAGAACTTTTAGTAATACAATCAAATGTACAAGGGTAACTTTTATTAAAAAGTTAAATCAGCATGCAATTGCAATATTCAAATTCAGCTACTTTCATCTGAACTAAAATTGGGTTTCTGTCCAATTTAGAAGAAGTTAGTGATGAAAGAAAAAGTAAAACCACCTTTTCTTCTTTTTGGACACCCCAAATTTTCTGGAGTGGAATGTAAATTACCTATGGTTATTCAAAATCCTCATTGGAACAATAGCTGATATTTCATATTAGACTTTTTATTGATGATGGTAGGAGGGCTACCTCCAAGCTCATCCTTTCATTTTTCAATAGAGCATTCTAAAAAAAAAAAGAAAGAAAAGGCAGACTTCTTTTGAATTTGTTTGCCTCTCAAGAAATTCAATCACAGCATGGACCAGGATTTACATAATGTTCATTGTGGGATATTTTGCCTGTTCCTAATTTGAACTGCTTTAATTTTGTGCGGCTAGATTCACTCTTCTCCATCATGCAGTATTCATTGTGAATGATTAGTGAGTTGGGAAGGACTGAAAGTGGGTGGTTTGGACTCAGGTGAGCAGCTTTTCATAATTAATTTAAGCTTTTGCCTCATTCTGTTATGGGACCAGTCAGGTGAATGGCATTTGTTACAGCCCATTCTCTCTCTCTTTTTTTTCTCTGTCAGAAAAGCCTCGGAAGTACAGCTTTTGAAACAAATTTAATTTTTTAATGAAATCCTTCCCTCAATTATTTTTGGTGGGTGGTAGGAATAGAATAGCAGTAAATAATAATACAAGATTAAATGCATATATTTAAATACATATATTTAACTATTTGCCTTTAGTGAATGATAATAAATAAAATGTGAGACTAATCACTTGGAATGCTGGGGTAGGAGGACATCTATCACAAATTACATCTTCACTCATTTTCATTTATAAACCTTGCTTTCTTAATATTATGTTTCCATTTGTTCTGAGTGCATGTCAATGAGGGCAAATGTTTGCAATGAGATGCTATAAGCAGTGCAAATGCAGAGAGGGGAGGTCTCCCTTGTCAATAGCCAAGCTATGATATAACTATTTTTTTCAGATAGTATTAATTATAATTTTTTTCTTGAGGTGTCCAATCCATCCTTCTCTGTCTGGCCCCTTTTCAAAAGGGAATGTATTGGGTAGAAGCTTTATTAATAAGCTACCAAGGAACTGTGTATTTGTTGATAAGTTGATTACTTTTTATGCAACCTGTATTCTATCATATACATGCCCAAAATACAGACAAAATATGATTGGATGCAAACTTCTCATGTTAACAAGAACACCCATTACTTAAGCTATAGACATATTCTTAATGCAGAGGAAGAATCATATTCCTGATGGAAGAGTTCAGATTTCCTCAGTTCAGATTAATTTATTCCTACGTCACAAGTCTGGGCCATTCTAAATTTGCCCATCACCATTACATAATACCTGTCTTTCCTTAGTGTGGGCACTCTTAACACAACAGCAAGATAGGCAAATAATATTATGGAGGTCATGACATTATTGGTGTGACAAAGTGGTGTTATATTTGACATCCCTATGGCTTCTACCAAAATCCTTATTTTATTTTTTTACTCCTTTTCCCAAATTGATTTGAGAGCTGAGTGGTTGCAACAGAAATGCTTTTCTCTTTTTTCTCTCTGTCTTTCCTCCCTCTAGAGGCTCATTTTCCCCATTCTGCATCATTGGGTAGAGAAATGGGGACTAGAAAGAAAAGTTTCCAGATAAGAGAGGAAGAAAGAAGAGCAGGAGAAGCTAGACTGGATAAGTACAAGGAACAAGATGGTTTAATTCATTCATTTTGTAAGGTCTTGTATGAGTGCTCAAAATCACTGCTCAATTTTCAGATTCTGCAGCAGGCCAAAAGTAGAGGATTTAGTCCTATTTTAGGACCGGGACAGAAAGCCAGTATAAATAACACAAGACGCTGTTTGTTAGGCAGCGGTGGAACAGAACGAGACAAATTGCACCACTTGAACTGGAAGCTGTCCCAAACATTGCGGAGAAGCCATCAGAAGCTGAGAAAACACTTGATCTTGCCTGCTTTGAGTGAATTGCTCCCAGCTCAGGGCTTTTTGTTGGGAGCAGCTGAGGACGCAGGCCCAATCCAGGAAACAGACTATTACTACTGAACTACTGAGTCCATGGATCAAAGAAAATATCCTTCCCACACACTAGAACAGGGGTCCCCAAACTTGGCAGCTTTAAGACTTGTGGACTTAGCATAACTGGCTGGAGAATTCTGGGAGTTGAAGTTCATAAATCTTAAAGCTGCCAAGTTTGAAGACTTCTGCTCTAGAATGATGGTGTAGAACATTCAGGAACATACAAAGCAGCTCAACTGTATCCTCATTTTGACACAAGAAAACATTATGCATATAGACTACGTATTACAAACATTTATGAAACGTATGTGTTTTCCTAACCCATAACAACAATCTCCTGGAAGTAGCCACAATAAAACATCAAAAGCATAGCAATGATTTCAGCGGAGTGGAGGATAACAAAATGAATGAGAATAATGTCATCCTTTTTCAGATGGTAGTTTAAGGCTGTTTTGCCACTGAACCTTTGGGAGAATTTTTTCTCTCTTGTTTCTAAAACCTGCACTGATTCTATTATTTGTTCTTCTTAGTGTCTCTGAAATGTTTGTACTGTTGTGTATTGTGTATGGTTTTGTTCTATCTCATGAACACAGACATGAAGGAAATTATTTCCTTCTCCCAAGAAGAAAATGTTTCAGAGCGTAGAAATAAGAACCTGAGGTTTTTTGAATCCATTAGAAAACTGTGATGAAAGAATTATTCACAGCACATTTTTTCGTGTAGGTTTTATAGCATGAGTCTGAGTTAGTGGAATGAGGTGGAAATGTCTCTTCTCTCCTGATATCTAAGGCAATGTTTGTCATCTTCCTGAATCTTCTCCAAAATGAGTATTTTAAACTCCTTTCAGTATGATTACAATGATGAGCTGCTCTTAGACCTCAAAAGAAAGCATTAATGTAGATCTAAATATTACCTGTACTTCATTAAAATCAATAGACAAATTTAGGTTTTGTCTTAAAATATAAGATACTGTATTGAACTGAAAGTTCGTATCATCTGTACTTTCATTGTTTTAATATTCAAGGAAGAAATTTTGAGTAAGTTACACATAATTAACTTAAATCCTACTAAGTTTAACATACGTCTGTTATATTTTGTACTTTCTTCTTCTTTTTTCTTTTCCTTTTTCCTTTCCTTTTTCCTCTACATTTACTTTTTCCTTTATTTTTTTTGTACTTTCCTTTCATACTTTCCTCTACTTTCCAGTTCAGGGCTTGTTTGGTTTATTTGATTGTGAATTATTAAATTACATCTATCATTTGATAAGGTGACATTCAATGAACAAAGATGCAGTACCATGAATGATATTCAAAATAATTTAAAACAAGAACTTGCTGATAATAAAAATATCTTTAATCCTATTCTTTAGATAAAGCTAGCAAGTAACAGCAGTACATGACAGCATGGCTTTAATTAATTTTATTCCTTCTCCTATATTTGTCAAAAGTCAACAATATTTGGTTAAGTGTGAGAGCTGCAGCACATTAAGAAAGGAAGGAAGGAAGGGTTAATGTTGACATTATCTTTTCTAGTTTTGCCACCATAACTTTTCTCCATGATCCCCTTTTCTTTTTTCTTAGACCTAATATCTTTGACCATCACTTTTAAATCAAAAGCAACAACTCCCTTTGATTTCAGAATTCACAAGTAGTATTTTCATATATAGAAATACCAAATAGCTTGTCAAGGGTAACAGTGACAGCCACATCCACCCACCCTGATGATGCTCTGGAAGTCTTTAAAAACTTGGCTAAACTCCCAGGACCATGGGGAATCCTGTTGGTTATGTTTGTGGCATATGGGGTCTAGTTTGTATAGATATGAGTGATTGTTTTTCTTACTGTTTTCTATCTTTAAATGTAAGCCACCCAGAATCAATCAGGTGTCAGAAAGCCTCTGGGGGGAAAAAAATCATAATTTTGCTGTGGATTCTGAATACATCAGACATTTGGAACAAAGCAAAGGTGAATAACCAGCAGAATGAAAACCACAAGCCTGCCTAAATTTTGAATGGAGCCAAAAGACTCTGCACAAGTTGCTTCTAAAGTATATTTATTGTGAAGAAGAGGAAATAAAAATGTAAGAGGCCTACAGTTGTAACTACAACTCATTGTAATTAATATATTAGTTTAGTTTAGTTTAGTTTATTTGATTTGTATACCGCCCTACTCCCGAAGGACTCAGGGCGGTGAACAGCCAAACAATAAAATACATAGATACAAAAAATTTAAAAACCAGATAAAATCAAATTAAATCATTTTGGCCCAGACAGATTAAAACACCCCAATAATTTAAAAACAGATTAAAATTTACATATTAAAAAGAGGGAAAAGATTAGGCCAAGCCCGCCTGGTGGAATAAAAAGGTCTTCACAGCACGGTGGAAGGTGCGCAGATCCGGGATCCTCCGTATCTCCGGGGGGAGCTCATTCCAGACGGTAGGTGCCCCCACAGAGAAGGCTCTCCCCCTAGGGGCCGCCAGTCGACACTGTTTGGCTGACGGCACCTGGAGGAGTCCCTCTCTATGAGAGCATACTGGCTGGTGGGAGGCTATTGGTGGTAGTTGGCGGTCCCATAGATAACCAGGTCCTAAGCCATGGAGGCTTTAAAGGTGGTAACCAAAACCTTGAAGCGCACCCGGAAGACCACCGGGTGCCAGTGCAACTCGCGCAGGAGAGGTGTTACATGGGAGCGCCATGTCGCTCCCATTACCACCCACGCAGCCGCACTCTGTGCCAGTTGGAGTCTCCGGGTGCTCCTCAAGAGGAGCCCCATGTAGAGAGCATTGCAATAGTCCAGGCGGGAGGTGACGAGGACATGAGTGACCGTGCGTAAGGAGTCCCGATCCAGAAAGGGACGCAACTGGCGAATCAGGCGAACCTGATAAAAAATCCTCCCGGTCATGGCTGTCAAATGCTCATCTAAAGACAGCCGTGAATCCAGGAGGATGCCCAAGTTGCGAGCCCTCTCCGTGGGGGCCAATGATTCGCCCCCAATAGTCAGTGATGGAGCCAACTGACTATATCGGGACGTTGGAAACCACAGCCACTCGGTCTTGGATGGGTTGAGCCTGAGCCTGTTCCTCCCCATCCAGATCCGTATGGCCTCCAGGCACCAGGACATCACTTCAACTTTAAAACTTTAAAACTTCACTTTAAAACCAACTATGTTGGTTTTAAAGCAATCAATTTTCTCCCTTATTCTGCTCTTCATCCACTTTTTGAACTGGAGGGCCATGGCATGAAACTCAAATGCAAAAAGCAGATTCAAAATAAGATCCCTGTTAATATACTATTTATTCTCAGGTTGTATGATCATTTACAATTACCATTTACAGATGAAACATCTGCGTAAAATGCATTTAATCTCCACCCTAATGTGCATCTTATGTAACTTCAAGGGGAAAAAAAGAGAGAGCAATCCCAAGAGCCGTCTGATAACAATCCCTTCACTTTAATGTCATTTTTGCATTAATTTGTGTATTTATTTGCTGCCTGAGCCATTTAGGCATTGCCATCCCTTCCCAGCAATATGTTACAAGGTAGATTTTTGTTATGCATTTCAGCATTGGAGCTGGTTTTATTTGTTTCTAGGTGCTTAAACTAGGAAGCTCAAGAACAGCATCCAACTATGCAAGCCCTTGACACTATAGCACAAAGCCAATGTGAGTGGGAGGCAGGAAAGCAGGCAGCATGGCTAATAAATGTAATTATGATAAAAGCCCCCCAAATGGCTTCATTTTGCACTGTCACTCACAACCCAGCCTCCGATTGCTCACTGCTTCTGCTTTGCAAAATGACCTTTGTCTTGCTTGAGAAAATAGCTCCCCGCTGCTATTTGACTCTTACTGAGTGACCAGATGGGGCAGTTTTGCTTCATTATTTGTGTCTGTGAAGTGGAAACGCCAACAGAAAGATTCATTACTGTCAAGACTATCTCCACAAAACTCCACTGATTTATTAGGGCACAACCGCAGTACTGGATGTAATGAGACATAAATGTTCTACAAGGCCTATGAACTCAAGAAGGAAATGCACTGCCATCAAGAGGCTAGAGTTTGCCTAATTTAGTTTAAAAAATACATTATATAGTAACAGAAGGCAGAAATATCTAGCTTCTTCAATACTTTGATTTTTAAGAGTAAACTTTATCCAAGATCAGGACCTTAAAGGAAGAACTGTGTATTGTAACATTTAAAACAAAATCCCTGCAAAGTAAGAAGGCTTTGATTTGGATTTTTGCAATTCAGTATGAATTCAGAAAAACAGTCTGTGTTTGAATATGAATGTGGGATGGATGTGTGCAGAATACAGCAAATGTTAAATCATAGAGCTGTTTCCTACAGGATAGGCTCAGTGGATAGCTTTCACTTCATCTTATGTTACATGTACCACTGCAAAAATAATCAAATAGTGATAATAACTAATAACTAACTTGATCCTGAATTGTAAATGTCTATGGAGATTCTCAATCATCCAGGTCGTGGTTGTCTCAAAGGTACTTTTTCAAGAGGGAACTGGACTTTCTGTTTTTTCTTTGTAGATGTTTCACTTCTCATCCAAGAAGCTTCTTCAGCTCTGACTGGATGGTGAGGAATGGAAGGATTTATACTCCTTGCAGACAGCTATCATTCCATACATTGCAGGAATATCTGAAAAGCTCAGAGGATCTTCAGCCAACACAACATATGTGCATACGTCAAACCCAAGAATATACTAAAGGCAGAAGCTTGTCCACCCCAAGAATAAAACACCCAGACACAAACTGAGCAATGTGATATATGCGGTGCAATACAGTGAGTCATGCGCAAATCTGTACATTGGGGAAACAAAACAACCACTTCATAAATGCATGACACAACATAGGAGAATAAACCCATCAGGCCTAGATTCAGCAGTCCACCTGCATTTAAATGACAAAGGCCACTCTTTTGAAGACAACTATGTTCACATTTTGGACAGAGAAGACTGCTTATTTGAAAGAAGGGTCAAAGAGTCCATCTGTGTCAAAATTGAACAGCCCTCTCTCAACAGAGGGGGGGGATATGACATCTATCTCCAGTCTACAACAGTTCTTTCAACAGTTCCAAGAAGGCTCCACACCTATTTGCACCACTCAGGTGAACCTGATGACACAGATAAATATCCAGGTGGCCTTAATAACTCACTAAAAGAATGCAAATGACTAGTTGTCTGCAAGGAGTATAAATCCTTCCATTCCCTATTATCCAGTCAGAGCTGAAAAAGCTTCTTGGGTGAGAAGTGAAACATCTTCAAAGAAAAACCAGAAAGTCCAGTTGCCTCTTGAAAAAGCACCTTTGGGACAACCTGAATTGCTATTTATCAGATTTAATCACTTTAAACACTTGTTGTTTATGCCACATGACAGCTTAGTCCAACCTTATACACGACAAGTTAAAAAAATGGGATGTGGTAGCTCAGTGGCTAAGACACTGAGCTTGTCGATCTAAAGGTAGCAGTTCAGAGGTTTGAATCCCTAGTGCTGCATAACAGGGTGAGCTCCAGTTACGTGCCCCAGGTTCTGCCAACCTAGCAGTTCAAAAGCACATAAAAAATGCAAGTAGAAAAAATAGGAACCACCTTTGGTGAGAAAAGTAACAGCGTTCTGTGCGCCTTTGGCGTTTAGTCATGCCAGCCACATGACCACAGAGGCGTCTTCAGACAGCGCTGGCTCTTCGGCTTTGAAACAGAGATGAGCACCACCCCCTAGAGTCGGGAACAACTAGCACATATGTGCGAAGGGAACCTTTACCTTTACCTTTTTATACATGACAGAGTATATGTGTGATGGCATTCAAGGCCAATCTATTGACATCATGAAAAATTCATTTTTACAGAGTTGTAATTATATATGTATAATGGTACTGATAAAATAATCTGTCAGATAAACAGAAAACAGGGCTGAAAACTAACAGCTTTTGACTTCTCTATATGAAGAACAATACCAAGTTATATTTGAGCTAGTTAACTGGGTCTCATTTTTTAAAAAAACTCCCTCTTCCTTTCATCCTATAATTTAATACCTATAGATTTAAACTCTAATATGTATGTATGTATGTATGTATGTATGTATGTATGTATGTATGTAAAATTTATCTTGTTTACTGGAGTTTTTATATTTATTTATTTATTTATTTATTCAATTTATATGCCGCCACTCTCCGAAGACCCAGGGCAGCTCGCAATACATTCAAAAAATCACTATAAAAACACTTAAAAATTAAATTAAAAAATTTAAAACATTAAAAACATTAAAACCCATTCACACTCATCAGATCGCAAAGCGAGATCAACGGCCCCAGGCCTGCTGGAAAAGCCAGGTCTTCACCACTTTCCGGAAGGCCAAAAGGGTGGGGATGGTCCAGACCTCAGGAGGTAACTGGTTCCAGAGAGCTGGGGCAGCCACAGAGAAGGCCCTCCCCCACAGGCTCGCCAGCTGGCATTGTTTAGCTGATGGGACCCAGATGAGACCAACTCTGTGGGATTTTACCAGTCGCTGGGAGCTATGCGGTAGAAGGCAGTCTCAAAGATAACCTGGCCCTGAACCATGTAGGTCTTTAAAGGTAATAACCAACACCTTGAATTGTAACCGGAGACCAATAGGGAGCCAGAGCAGCGGGAACTGTGTCATAAAATATAAGGAAGCATAATTTCTTGCTATTTTTTCAGGATAAAATTGAACTGAATATGGAGTATAGCTCCTGGAGATATGGAGGAGACCCAATCTGGTCTCAGGTTAGAAAGCAAGAGACTCTGAGTTCAAGTCCTGCCTTAGCCATGAAAGCAGCTGGGTGACTTTGTTATTGTTGTGGGGAAAATAAGAGGGGAATGTTGGATATGTTCATTGCCTTGAGTTATTTGTAAAAACATTAAAGGCAGAATACAAATAAAAATAAATAAAAATAAATAAATCTGTGTCTATTTAGGATTAATATTATTTGTTAGCATATTAGATTTCTAGGCTATATTTTGAGGTGGGGAGAGAAACAAGGCCCACATCAAAGAACTAAATGTGTTTTGATTATATGTATGATATCATTTTATCTTTGGTTATTTATATGACATGCATTCAAATTATACTAACCCTAGTCCCACTTTACTAACATGCTAGAAATATTATCTTTCTTATTCTTAAAGAAAATCCAGTGGCAGCCATTAATATGATTCATAATAATTAGCAATGAAGAGATAAAGAAAGCATGAAACTATTTTTCTACTGTTTCTTCCAATTTTGACAGCCCTGATTTTATATTTTGGTGCATAAATGATAATAGTGTTGGCACCAGACTTAAATGCCTTGTAGTTTTATCCAAAATTTTAAGATGAAGGAGCTAATAAATGATCCATGGAGTTGAAAAAAACAAAAAAACTGCACAGTATGTGCATTCCAAGAAAAAAAAATCCTTCAAAGCAAGTTGTCAATTTCATACTTGAATTCTCCTACTCTATAAAGAATGAAGAGTATTTGAAAACTTCAGCTGGTGCTGAATGCAGCAGTATGGGTAGTGAATATTGTATGGAACACCTTTACTCCATGAACTGGTATTGACATCCAGTGTGCATCTGCTGGCTGTCAACTTTAAAGCCCACCATGGCTTATGACCAGTTATTTACAAGAAAATCTTTCCCCAGTTGCTTCCACCTATCCCAGTGATGACTAACCTTTTTGCCATCGCATGCCAAAAGCACCATAAGATGATCCCTAAGCTGTGTCAAATATTCACATTTTTTGAGATCAAGGCAGAAACAGACAATGAATAAAAATGCCTATGACTTATTACTAAAATAAATATAAAGTCTTTCCCCAGCCTCGTGTTTTTCAGATGCATTAACTATAATTTTCAGGCGTATTAGAAAATATCTAAATCTCAGATACAGACTTTTCTTTAGTCTTTCCTTAAGTCTTCCTGACACAAGGTAGCTTCCTTTTTTGTCTTTTAAAAAATCTTGAAATATCGTTTAGCATTGCTATCTAAAACATTCAAAAAATGTGTTCTTCTTCAAGGCCTTATACACAAATACAAAAAGGAAAATACTGAAGCTCTGTGTCTGTGTCCATATGCACAAGGCCTATTGAGCATAATGTGGAACTTACACCTGAATAAATATGCAAAGACCTGATCATTATGACATTTGGCTTCAAGCAAATTCATGTTGCTGTGGCTAAAGTCCAATCTTCTGAAAAAATAGGTAGAAATAATGAAGGAAAGTACAGTGAGGCCATATGCTCTTATAGTTCAGGAACCCCAGCTATAATTTTAATTATGCAATATTCCTCAGAGATCCGTAATAATTTATACCAGCATAACATCTATTAGAACTTTGGGGTCTTGTCGAGACCAAAGTTCTCTTAGCACTTGATTAACTAGTAAGATGGGAATAAGTTACAGTTTCTTTTGCCACTCAATAATTCATTAATAAATCTTTCTGGAACACAAAACAATCTAATTCAAAAACAGATGTTTGTTGTATCATTTTACTTGGGTAAATGTAGCCTGATAACTTGGTGGAAAAAGTTAGTTTGTTAGCTCCATTTTATACAGTACTCACTTTAACTTAAGAGTCCCTCATGGCTCATAAATAGTTTCTCTTTTACAATGCTCTGAAATGAACTCTAGAAAAACCAGGTGCTTTCTCATTAACTTATGTATATTAAAAATTCCATTTTATGTTTTACTGTGATTTTACTTTACTGTTGAAAGGACATGCACAACAAAAAGTTATGTATGGAACATTAAATGAAAACAGCAAAATACACTTATTTAAACTGGTACAAATTTCAAGTTTTAGACTCACAGACTAACCCAGAGCTCTAGAGATGTGACGGACAGGACATGCATACTGTGTAGAGAATCATGACGTTTGGCTCGTCTTGGTGGCCAACATTTCCTTCTACTATGATTTAGAATTTTTAAAAATGCCATATGGAATACTTGCCACGTTATGGAAAATCCCATCATTGTTTGGTAGGCGGTGACAAAGGAAATTCTCACTTTGTGCTTTCTGTGCAGTCATCAGTGGGCACTTTGCAAATTCTGGATTGCATATTTTTACTCATTGCATATCTTTATTCATTATTTCTTGTGAACCTTCTATTCACTTGGAGAGCAAAGAATGTTACTTTAAAAAATTGAGATAGTACCATGTTTCTCCGAAAACATGACCCATCCCAAGAAGCCCAACCCTAATTTTTTGGGGGATGGGCCTAATATTACATCTACCCCAAAAATAAGCCTGGAGGGATGGGTGTGGCCAGCATGAGTGATGGTGCGGGGGGCAACTGTCCAGCTGCAGCTGCAGCCTGCTGGTCCCTTGGGGCAGCGCAAATACCGCTTTTGCCCTTTTCTTTCTGGGTGCAGCGCTTCTGCTTGTTGGGCCACTTCCCCGAAGCTGGCAGCTCTGCAGCCAGCTGCTTTGCTTTTTCTCTCTTTTTGGGAGGCTCGCGGGGGGCTTTTTGGCGAATGGGAGGAAATGAGGAGGGGGATTTTCCTGCCTGCCATCCTTTCCTCAGTCTGTGCTAAACTTGAGGAATGGATGACAGGCAGGAAAATCCCCCTCCCCATTTTCCTCCCGTTCGCCAAAATGCCTCCATTCCGAACGCTGAAGGTTCAGAATGAAGGCGACGGTGCGTCCACGGCACGTCCAGCTGACCGAGTCTGGCCTGCTGTACCTCAAAAAAAGTAAGACCGCCTCAAAAATAATCCCAAGTGCTTATTTTCAAGTCTAAAAGAAAATAAGACTTGGTCTTATTTTCTGAGAAACATGGTAGGGTGATACAATGGTTTATATATGCAATTCTTGTATGCATATGCATGATCCAGGAAAAGGTTACCTATTCAAGATATAATTTGCAAATTCCTATATTGAATTTTAGATGAGTACTTTACAACAGAAGATTTTAACAAGCTGGTCAAATATGGGTTCTATAGATAATAAATTATGTTTGACAAGCCAGCAAATCAACCACTGAATGCCTTTCAAAGGCACATCCTACAGCAACCTGGAAAAATGCAAGACAGTTAATTTCATCTCATCTCATCAACCATCTTGGCTACTGACAGCTTTATTTGATTTGCTTCATTTGTTAAAACTGTATTAATTTAGTTTCTTCCATTAGCTTTCCTTTTGTCCTGGAGCTTACTTTACCACCCCATTTTAATGACAGCCTTAGTTGCAATTTTCTGTCTTTAATTTTTCTATTTTCCCACTCAAATTGGCACAAATTTTCAGGCATTCTACTAGCACCCACCTACAAAGAAATGAGACATGTCACATTTCACACAGATTAAAAAAAAGAATTTTTCTTATCCTATGGAATTTAATAAGACATATTTGACACACTGCTTTCAATTGGAAATTCTGTTGCCTGAAGTATCAGTATATTTTATTACCTAGCATGAAAACTTCAGCCATTTTTGCTAACTTATTGAAGAATTAATAAATGTCCAATTTCAGAGAAAAGAGAAAGTATCTCCATGTTACAGGCAATTAAAGAATTGTTTTAAACAATGTAAACTAAACTAAATATAAAAGATAATTAACAGATATGGAAAAAAAAGAATTTCAAAATTGCATAGAAATGAAAAAATGATTAGGAAGTTGAAACTATTTTTAGGAACAACAGAAAACAAGTGTTTGATCTCTGAAAATAGGAAAAACAATCTGTATAACTATATGTGAATATGCCGTGGCTACTGGAGAATTTTGTTTAAAAAGAAAAGTTATCAGAACCCTGGACTCTTTAATTGCAAAAGGCTAATAGCTGGACAATTTAAACTGCCAATTTACTTCTCTGTTTCTACCCCTTCCTTTGATTTCAGACTTTCTTATGGCTCTTTCTCAGAAGTCACTATGGGTGAATAGGCAGCAATATAAATCTAATAGTAATAATAAAATAATAATAATAATAATAATAATAATAATAATAATAAAAATAAGAAGAAGAAGAAGAAGAAGAAGAAGAAGAAGAAGAAGAAGAAGAAGAAGAAGAAGAAGAAGAAGAAGAAGAAGAAGAAGAAATTATAGAAAATGATAAAATGAAGGTCTTGTGGGACTTTCAAATACAGACGGATCGTCATTTGGAACACAACACACCAGATATCACAAATGTTGAAAACCGAAACATACAATTTATTGACAATTTTATGCCAGAGTCAAAGAAAAAGAACTGGAAAAAAATCACAAAATATCGTGATCTGGCCATTGAAACTACGCAATTATGGATGAAACATGTAACAGTGATATCTATTGTCATCGGGGCACTTGGTACCATGTCCAAGAATTTTATAAGATACATCAACAAATTGCAGCTTCCTGCAATAACACCAGCGGAACTGCAAAAAACTGCGTTACTTGGAACATCGTACATCTTAAGAAGGTACTTGGTTGATACCTAGGACGCAGGCAGCAACCTGTATCATTAGCACCAGTCAATGATATTTGTGATGCATTTTTGAATGTTCAGTTGACTTGAATTTCATGTTTAATGAATAAAGTAAATAATAATAATAATTTTAAAAAATGGAAACAAATAAAACTAACACATAGCTGTCCATGAAAAATGCAATAATTTATGTTGCATTTGTTCTCAGTGTTTTGTTCATGATGAATCAGTCATAATGATCCCCCTTTGTGATCCTGTTTCTAGAATGGAGCAAAACTACAAAGGATGAAGATGTAGCACAACATTTTCTGAAGCTGACAGGATGGAAACAAACACAGATAAGAGGAAGCAGGGGCATGAGGCTTGGCCTACAAAGAAAACTCTTCCATTCACTGTGAAAGGCTGAACTAAAGGATTAAAGAAAGAAGGCTTATATTTACAATATTCAAAAAGTTAAAGCGTGTCTAAAAGAAAAAGCACTCAAGTTTTTGGAGAATGTTAAAAAACAATAATAAAGAGGGTTAAAACAATGCAGGCAATAGATAAGGAAAACAAGGCAATATGTTATTCGGATATTTGAAGAATCAATTTTCTTAGAGTTTTTTAAAAGACCAGACAAAGGGCATTTTTTATGTGAGGTTAGGTTAGGACAGCCTTCACATTTTTAAATTATTTTACACACCTGATTAAAACTCCAAGTTCTGCCAGCCTTACAAATAGCATAAATTTCAGGTTTTAAAACAAATGTTTCTCTGAACATATTCATAATGTAGGAATTTATTTCCAGAACCAAAACTTCTGTGCTCATAGCTCCTTTTAAACAAGAAAAAAGCATTTATGGTTACTTCAAGCTATTCCACCTAATATGGGAAGAAAATAAAAAGGAGGCAGAACCAGCTAGCACCCTACTCCATCCATTTTCATTTTCCTCTATTTGTTTTATTTTTACCTTGGCTTGGGTTTGCAAGGGGCATTATTTTATATGTTGGCATTGTTAGCCATTTAGAGCCTTCGGGAATAGGTGCCATACAAGCACAGTAAATATGCAAATAAATACACACTATAGATCAGGGGTGTCAAACTCAAGGCCTGCAGGGTACTTAGGTCTGGTCCATGTGGCCGCCCTGGAAACAGTGAAGGACTGGCCCATGGTGCCTCTGCCAGCGAAAACGGAGCTCAGTAAGGCCGTGCATGGCCACCAGTTCCATTTTTGCTGGCAAGGGTCTGTAGGAGGCCATCGTGGCTGAAAATGGGGCCCAGGGTGTGCACAGCCCCGAGCTCTGTTTTCACTGGCAGAGGGCTGCAGGAGGCACCCCCAGCATGAGTACATCAAGCTGGCCACACCCACTCCAGCCCCGAGGTCAGAGACAACCCTGATGCACCCCTCAATGAAATTGATTTTGACACCCCTGCTGTAGATCAACTGAAGATCTATTGTTATATCTCTGGTCTACATCTGGTCTACCCACTGCATGGATTACAGTTTACAGTTTCTAAGTTTGATATCTAAGAAGAACTTGAAACAGCACTGGCAAATCAAACAAAGCATCTGCTTGGATTTGTCTAAAAGAAATCTCCAAGTATCAGTAGACTGGATATACCAAATATCTTACTCTTACCATTCTTATCCATACCAAATCTCAATGTAAATAACAATTGTCACAAAGTTGCTTTGAAATAGATTGGGTGAATTGTGTGATACCACATGGCAAGTTTGTTTGTTTAAACATTTTACTTGCAATATTTTATTAACTGAAATGTATACAATGGGTTAAGATTCTTTTTTAAAAAGTAATGAGCCTACCAAACCAGGGGTGAGCAACCTTTTGGCCCCAAATCTCCTCTTTCTGTCCTGAACCATCTTTTGGTCATTCTTACAATTGCTCAGCTTGCTAAAGAAGAAACAAATTGAGGTTTAAAACAGATTTTTTAAAAAATAAACAAAAAACAGTCCTATTCATTCTGTATCATGCTCACTATGGCCCTTGGATTCCCCCCAAATGGTCAGTGCTATTCGGATATAATACAACTACACATTTCTAAGTCCAACCCTCTGCTTAATAACAGAATAATAAAGTTGGGAAAGGACCTTGAAGTCTTCTAGTCTGGCAAAAAACCGTATACCATTTCAGACAAATGGTCTTCCAATCTCTTCTTAAAAACTTCCAGTGTTCGAGTATTCAGGAGGCAAGTTGTTCCACTGATTAATTGTTCTAACTGTCAGGAAATTTTTCCTTAGTTCTAAGTTGCTTCTCTCCTTGATTAGTTTCCATTCATTGCTTCTTGTCCTGGCCTCAGGTGCTTTGGAAAATAGCTTGACTCCCTCTTCTTTGTGGCAACCTCTGAAATATTGGAACACGGCTATCATATCACCCCTAGTCCTTCTTTTCATTAAACTAGAACTTCTTTTCATTAAACTAGAACTTCTTTTCATTAAACTAGAACTTCTTTTCATTAAACTAGAACTTCTTTTCATTAAACTAATGCTGAAATGCAAATTCAAAACCTCCAAAAATGACTATCCAGCCTTCACTTGAGCAAATCCAATAAAGGGAGTCACTGCTTCTTTTGGTATTAGGCTCTACTCTTGAACTGCTCTTTCTGTAACCTAAGTCTATTATATGCCTTTACTTTCTTGGATGATAAGAGTACAAACCTTGGCGGTTCTTCTGCAACACTAAATTAGCTTGGTAAGAAATGTGGAAGCTACTCATGTGCCCTGTTGGTTTGCAGCATAGTATCCCTTTGTAGTATTCACTGCTGAGATTAAACCTTTATTATTTAGCAATAGCTGTAGCAGTCTTCCCACTTTTCTAATATGTGGACCACTGCAAAAAACAAAATTAAGTCTGTTTTGCACCACGCTGTATATGTGTAATTTTGGTATGCAACTAAATTCCAGGCCCATAATCACATCCTTTTTCCTTCCATGGATATAGATACAATTTTTTTTTATTGGGATGTGAATTTGATGAAAGCAAATATATTTAAATCTTTGGGCAATGTTTATAGTATTCCCTTTATTTTTGTCACAGACGTTTCAGCTGGTATAATTTAGCTAGCATGATCATTTACTAATGAGCGGGTGGTTATGGGAGCAACATGGCGCTCCCATGTAACACCTCTCCTGCGCGAGCTGCACTGGCTCCCGGTGGTCTTCAGAGTGCACTTCAAGGTTTTGGTTACTACCTTTAAAGCGCTCCATGGCTTAGGACCTGGTTATCTACGGGACCGCCTGCTACCACCAATAGCCTCCCACCGGCCAGTATGCTCCCATAGAGAGGGGCTCCTCCGGGTGCTGGCGGCCAAACAATGTCGGCTGGCGGCCCCCAGGGGGAGAGCCTTCTCTGTGGGGGCACCTACGATCTGGAACGAGCTCCCCCCGGAGATATGGAGGATCCCGGATCTTCGCACCTTCCGTTGCGCGCTTAAAACGTTTTTATTTCATCAAGCTGGCCTGGCCTAAATCATCTCCTCTTTTAAATTTAAATTTTAAACATAAATTTTTAATCTGTTTAATTATGGGGTATTTTAAAATTCAGCCTAAATTATTTAATCTGTTTTAATTTATTTTAGATTTTGTATTTCCTGTGTTTTATCTTCTGGCTGTTCACCACCCTGAGTCCTTCGGGAGAAGGGCGGTATAGAAATTTAATAAAATAAATAAATAAATAAATAAATAAATAAATAAATAAATTCTCACAGCAGAATAAAAGTAAATAGACTTTAATTTATTCTTCTTGTTCCTTGGGATTCTTCTGTTCTGAAGTAAAATTAACAAGCACATTTATAAAATACAGTGAAACCTCTATTTATCAGATCTTGAGGCAATGGATTTCACATATAAAAGACCCAATTTCTGCTGTGATTTACAACATTGGTGTCATGCCATTATGTCACAAATGATGTCAATTAGATTCTGCAGAATAGTCAGTTTAATTAGCAATACCTTTTCTTTCTTTTTGAGGGAAAAAAAAGTTAAGGTAGACATAAAAGATAGCATGCAATGTGAAGTCCAGGCATGTAAATTAGCATATGGTCTGTTGCATGCCTGGTTGTTTTATTATTATGAACTTGAATTGACTCAGCACAACATGACATAAAACAATTTAGTTGTTTCTAGTTAAAACATGACTTTATGTGCTCTGACAGTCTTCTGGATGAAGTTCTACCTAAACCTACCCTTTCTTTAATAGTCTTTCCAACTGACTGGCACTATGAAATATCTCCCCAGGATTCAGAAGAATGAATTTGCTTTCTCATTTTGCCAAGTTACTTTTCAAAAATGTAAAAGAAGACTGAAATTATTCTGATAGAATATGAGGCTTCCATTGTTCAATATAAAAGAAACAAGAAGTGTAACATTCCTGAAATGTAGAGAGGAAATATAAAAGTAAGTTCATGAGAATATAACACGTCTCTTCAAAGATCAAACCAAAGGCCAATTTAAAGTCCCACATTTTATTTTAATAATAACCAAACAGATGCTTTTGGGAATTGCACAGGAAGGATAAAATATTTCACTTTTTGCCATTTATAGAGTAGAATTAGCACCAAAGCGTAAAGACAGTATAGTTTAAGATGGGCAAGAGACCCATATGTATGCTTCATTTTCTCCTTCACAAATATTGATTTAAGAAGCATAAATGCAGACACTAATAATGAACATTACTAGTACAACTTCAGAATCACATAGATTATAAGAAAGGAAAGAATAGATAGAGAAATACAATCAAGTCAACCTGGATTTTTCAGATGCAGGTTGCAAAATAGATCATGCATTATTGGTGTCAAATATATAGGTTAAACTTAGATGATTAAAGAAAATAGGTACCAGGCAGATGAATATAATGGACAGATTTAGTACCCTTAACATATGTGTAAGAGAATCTGAAAATCTATGGGGAGAGGTAAAAGACATTATGAAAACCAAAGCAGAGAAAAAGATATTCACAATATTTGAAAAAGCAAAGGATCACATCGACTTTTGGACTGCATCACCATGAAAGACAAGAATAGATAAAGACTGGGAACAAGAAGCAATATGACTATTAAAGGCAATCTTCCAGAGTTAAGCAAGAAATGATAAGGAAATGACAAGTGAAAATATCAACAAGTAGAGGAATAAAACAAGTGAAAAATGAAAGGTAGATTGAGAAAAATCCCAGGAAAAATTATAGTTACGGCAGAAATACAATAAAGAAGCATGGAAGTTGTGTAATAGATGCCAATCACATTAAAGGAAGATGGAAGAACTGTGGTGGACTGTGCTAACATCTTTTATAAAAGAGATAATAAAATAACAGAAATATACAATTGCACCAGAAAGTGTGACAGTACAAATAATAAGTAAACAAAGGAGAAGTAGACTGAGACGACTGAACAGACTGAAATATTCACTGAACTGTTTAAAACTGCAAAAGAGGCAATCAAGTGCTATCAACTCTGTCAATAAATATGGAACAAGATAATAGAGATTATCCAAGGAAGGGACTTGCACAGAATGTGCATTTATTGAAGCACGGCAATTAATTCCTCACATAAGAGAAAGGTCAAATGGTCAATCAGATTTTAGAAAAAGTAAAAAGTCAAAAAAATCACAGTGCCAAAATAAAATGGATACTCAAAACAGCAAAACACTGTCTGCTAAGAGACTTAAGAAAAAGACTTACAATTGCTTCATTGATTACACCAAGGCTTGTAAGTATTTAAATCATGCCAGAATAATGAATATATTAAGAGATAATAGATGAGCCCAAACATCTGATTACTCTTCTGAGGAAACTTTACAGTAAATAATAACTGAATTTGGATTAGCTGAGTAGCTCCGAATAGGAAAGGAAGTGAATCAAGGAGGCCTATTGTCCTAATATTTATTTATAAATGCTAGCCCATTAAAGGAATGGCAAGACTAAAAGGGATGGCAATTAGAATGAAAATTGGAAGACAAAATATGAACAGCAACATCTGGAGAATGACACGTTATTTGAAAAAATCAATTATAAAAGTAAATAGGAAAATAGGACAAAAATCATTTAATATTAAGAACCTAATATCAACCAGCATGCATGGTGAATTTATAGCAAAAGTGGACTTTAAAAATGAAAGTGATAGACAATTTTATTTTTCCGGACTCAAGGAAAAAAAAGATGGTGAATTTGTATCTATTAATCAAATTTGTATCTCATCAAAAGCAATTCTGGGTGATCAGATTAAAAACCACAACGTGGACAATGTAAATGACAAATGTAAACAAGCTCATAAAGGCTAACAAATATTTCAATGACAATAAAAATTAAGCCAGTTAAAGAACTGGACCTTCAATGATCATGTATGGCTATGAAGGCTGGAAACCGATAAACAAGAAAAAGAAAACAGACAGGGTTTATAGATACAGTTGCTGGATACAGTTGCTAAGAGTACCTTGGAAGAATCAAGTATCAAATAAAGGTTGACTGTGCCCTCACAGTTGTGATCAGCAACAGAAATTTGTATATTTGGGACATGTGGTGCCAGCAGACGCTACATCTGGAAAAATGTTTATGTTTGACAAGGATCAGGGAGCTGAAAACAGATAAGGTAAGATGGATAGATTTTTTTTGTTTGTTTAGTTTATTTTAAGGTACTTACAGGTCATTCCAATCAAAACCATCTCGGAGTAGCATACAATTCTCCCTCACAAGTCAGGATAAAAACAAAACAAAAGACAATATGTAGGATAAATAAAACCATAAAGTTAAGCATATTATGTTGCAGATAAAATGGCTGGTTTTAAGTTAGATAATGTTGGTTTTAATTGGTTTTCCAACTGTAGGCTACCCAGAGTTGTTTGGGAGTTGGACAATCTATAAATTAAATGTAAATGTTTTTTAAACAAGTGTTAAAAATGAAGCATGAAAGGGATTACTGTAATCTCCTTGGAATAGATATATATTGGAAGCATTTGTCCATGTGATCATTAGGAGTTGAACTTGATAACTATCTAACAAAACACCTAACTAATATAACTAGGATAAAACAAATTATTTTTTTCTCTATAAAGAGTCTATATTTAACAATATAACAAGAGTCTATATTTAACAGCCGCCCAGAGTCCTTGGAGAGTGGGTGGCATAGAAATATGACTAATAAAATAATAAATAAATAAATAAATAAATAATTGTTTTTGTTAATTCTGATATAGAGTTGACCTTTTTTATATAATCTCATCTTTACATTTTTATTATCTAGGCTCTCACAAGTCTGTTTTTCTAAGGAACATGTTGAACAGCAGATGGTAGTACTTCAAAAAACACCACCACCACCACAATGCATTGTAATCTGCATTTCAACACATAGACCCTAGTAAGTAAGGGGCAATAAGCTGACTTTGTATAAATATACAAAAGTATGAAGGCTATTGCTTAACGCACTGTAAGCCGCCCTGAGTCTCCGGAGAAGGGCGGCATATAAATCAAATTAAAAAAAAAAAAAAAAAGTCTTTATTCTTTTAGGTCTATTTTCAAGAACTAAATCCTAGACAACAATGTGATAAAACAAAAACTATACTGTAGAGTCCTAGCAATGGATTCAATTAATATTCTATGTTAAAACCAGGAAACATACTGAAATAAGATTTCAGTTTTTTAAAAATGGTACTTTACAGTTATTCCATACAAGTGTTTACTTTGTAGTATAAATTGTTTCATAACAGATTTTAGGGCCAGTTATGGAAAATCAAATTATAGTACGTTATAAAGGGGAGAATGAGGTATTCAAACATGTTTTCTGATAGGGTAAAAAAGCCAGTCTATACCTCATGAAATGTCATCAAACTGTAGAAGACACAACATCAAATATAAGCATTTGATAAGACAAACATAAACTTTAGTATGGTCACTAATCGATAAAAGTACATTCAATAAAATGAACATAAAACTAACCCCTAACAACAAGAACTATTGGAGCCATGTGTGGGTGATCTTATACATAATGTAGCAAAATTTTGCTATGTTTAGAGAAATAAGTTTAGCTTAATCGTTTACAGTTAGTGCAAATAAAAATAATCAGACATGCAAGATGGATTGTAGAGGAGGAAGATCCAAGACAGCAAAATGAAAACATCTTATTATCAAAGAGCACTGGCAAATTTCTATTTTTGTTTTATATTATCAGATTAATCCCCATTTAATTACCAGTCCCTGCGCATAACTGTATAACGAATAATCTTCAAACAATTGGACAAGAACTGTTTATATTCTAATGCCAAGAGAAGATTACAACAGAGAAGATTATAACATTGGAAAGAGGTTGACATGACAAAGATGGCATGCAGGGATTGCTCAAACCAAAATGGCCCGGTGGAATTTAAAAAGAAGGCTTCTGAAAATGAAAATGTAAGTAATGACTACACCAGCATTAGCATTATCAATAAACCAAGCTCTGGGAACACTTCAAATACAGTATATATGATGTGTTGAATTGGGATTTACAAGATTAAAGTGCAGAGGACCACCCCATTGGGGAACCAAATTCCCTAAATATCTATGGAGATTCTCAGTCTTGGGTCATGGTTGTCCCAAGAAGCTGAAGAAGCAAAACATCTTCAAAGAAAAACCAGAAAGTCCAGTTGCCTCTTGAAAAAGCACCTTAGATGTAATAGTTCCGTCTTCTGAGGCACCTGCATACTTGACTGCAGCATTTAGCAACAAAAAGCTGCCAGGAAGACATTTCAAAAAATGGGACTACAGAACCTTTGTCTAGGCAAAACTTACTAATTGCATGGACTGTATTATCAGTCTTTGATTATTTAACAGAAATAAATGATCATTGTTGAAATGATGAACATTTAGGGAAGGTTCACACATTGTTCTAATCCCAAACCACTTGTATTTATACTATCACACCACATCAAAGTGTAAGTGATGACTTGGAACTCAGTATGACTTAGAATGTGGACATTTATTTATTTGTTTGTTTATTTATATATTTTAGTCTTGGCATCTATTCATTTAAATATATATATATGGCTCCCCATCTTAAGAAATACAAATCTATCTTATCCATAGCAATGGTATGGAACCAAAACATCCTATTTGTCGTTTGTCTGATTGCCTTATACTTTGCCTACCTGCCCAATAGTTCAGGTAGAATGAGGATCTCTTTTTGAAAGGACTGTGTGCAGAAAAACAATGCATGTTTCAGTAAAGGAATTTCTCCCTCATCAATTATAATTGACATCCTGCCCAGTTTCCTCAGAACAAAAGAACACCACTTCTTCACTGCTTCGGTGAAGATCTAGATACAGAAGGCTGAGAAAGAGAGGATATATCTTTTTGAAAGTATCTTTCCAAGTATAGCTTCTTTCACATCTTTTCTTAAAACTAGACCATGCAGTTAACTAATGCCACAATATATTGGGTTTAGCTAGAAGAAAAGCCAATCATTACAACCTGAACAATTGAAGGAATAATTCTTTGATAGAAGGGAGAAGATAAACACAGTGTGCATGCCATTCAATTGTGTGATCTTCCAAACATACAGAATGCATTTAGAGATGATAACCTGCCACAGACAAATCACCATAGCCAACTTGCCATGGGCAACTAGCTGCAGGACAACTTGCCATGGCCATCTTGCCACAGGAAACTCACTGCGGGAAAAGAGTTACACTAATATTCTACACTAAGAATTACACTATGTTACACTAAGAAATGGTGGAACAGAATCATTAAAGAAAGGGTACAAAAGTAGGGGTAGAATGAAATTTGAATGGCAAAAATTAAAATAATTTTATTTATTTTAAATAATTAAAAAGAATTGTTAAATTGTCCTGCAATGAGTTGTCTTGCAGTGACTTGGCTGTGGTGAGTTCACCTGCTGCAAGTTGCAAGTTAGCACTACACTGCAAGTGGTGAGTTGGCTGTGGTGAGTTGGCCGCAGTGAGTTTGCCACAGCAAGTTGGCTGTGGCAAGCTGTCCCATTCATTATGCAGATAGAGTTTTGGTTGGCCTAAAAAAAGGAAAGAACAAGATGGAGAGATCTGAATGTACGTAAGTTCCTGAACGATGGAATCTCAGAACAGGGATTGCTATACACAGAGAAGAAAACAATACTTCAGTGAATTAGCATTTCTAAGGAAGAAGACAAAAAGATAGTTCTGCTAATCATAAAAGATTGCCAAATGCATCTGACCAAGTGCCCTTGATTAATTTAATAAGAAGTTAAGAAAAGTTAAGAAATGTAACTTTTGCAGGCAGAGGAGGCAATATAGTAGATAATAACTGAGCCATGAGTTTTCATGGTTGAATGTAGGCTTGAACCTGGGTCTCTCTGGTCTCAGTACTCATTTTAAATTGCTTTTTAAATAAATTATTAATCATACCGGTCAATTTCAGATGGAATAGCAAAACATAAGCTGAGTAAATATTAGTACAATATATCTTGTTTTTACATGACACTTACATATGAATGGACTGCTTGCAACAGAGCAACTCATTCATGACATGTGTGAAGCACCATTCTAATTTTGGTGAGGGGACGCATAAACATTTTTTTAGTTTTTTTAATAGAATTTTAAATATAATTCTGTTAACCAAATCCTTACTTTGAAATAGTGCTGTATTATCAAAAACAAAGGAAAGTGTAAATATAAATAATACAGTTTTAATCATAAAAGGATTGTGATATATTCACTGTATACCCTACCAGAAAATAGCCAGGAATTCTCTTTTCACAGCTTTCATTGAGTTGCTAATAACAAAACCACTAAGTGACAAGAGCTTCAGTGCCAGGTGAAGAAATGTGCCAGTTTTAATTATCCAGATTGTCCTACAGCTACCATACTATGTTTATGCCACTGGCAATGTGGAGAAATCCCTAACATTTAAAGAAAATAAAAATGTGTCATGTCTTATTTTCCTAATCACAATTCCAAATTATCGCTATTGATAATTATATTATCAGTGCACAGCTGAGATCAAAATAGTGGGGGGAGTTGCCTCTTTTTATGTGCATAAGTATGTTTCCATAAATATACATGATACTGAGGGAGAAATATTGGGTATTTCAGAGCAGGAATGCCAATTAATATCAATAATTAATGATGTTGCATTTTGTACAAAAGTAAGTTATCTGTTAAACTTGGAAAGAAGTGAAAATTTAAACTGTAGAGGGTTTATTTCATTTGTGTTTACAGAGAGCAATCAGCTAATTTATATGTCTTTATGTCTATGTATTAAATATATTTAGCTAATCATGTTATATTCAAACATGCAGGTAGCTTCTGGCAAGTTCAAGACAGTTAAAGGAGTGATCCTGAAGAGTTCTCTCTACTTGGTTTGAGTAATGCTGCAGATCCAATTTGGAATACAAGCGGTCAGAAATGTAATTTTCCCAAGAATGCACAGCCTTCCGTTTGTGAAAATCAAGGTAAAACAGATGAAACTGGTTTAGTGAGATTCAAACCAGTGTTGCAGTTGCACTTCCATGCACTCAAAAATACCTCTTTGAATCAAACATAAATCATTGTATAGCACAGAGTTGTCAAACTTGTGACCTCTGGGCCAAAATGCTTCGTGCATTGGCCACACCCAGCCTTAGTTTATTGAAGGGGGTGGGGAGTCACAATACATCACATGATGACAATGTGACACCATGAGTTTGACACCCCTGGCATAGCACAATGAAGCCTAGAAAATATGTATAGATCTAACTTTGCACTCAAACAAATATAACAGAGGGGCAAACTAGATGGTGCATTAAATATCACATGGTCATCCTTCTGACTCTTTTTAGAGAAAGTGATTAGTAATCCAAATAAAATCATTTACTTGTATGTGTGATCTTATTATTTTTTTTTGCTCTGGTTGTTTTAAATATTAATAATATTTCTATTATTTAATGGCAATATAATTATGATTCAGAAATGCTATGTACACATAATAGCCAGACTCTACTATTTTAGTTTCTAGTTATTAACAATTAATAATTCAAACCTTAGGCAAACCTCCTATTGCAATTCTCAGATCCAATTATTATGTAAGAAATTATCTTCCAACTACATAATTTCTCTAAATGAAAGTTCCATAAAATTTTAAATATTTGTTTCCATTGGCTATAGTAAAGGGAATATTTAAGATATTTAAGAGTTTGTTTTATTGACTCATCCATAAACAAATATGAACAATGGTAATTCTATCAAAGTGTTTACTATAAGTAGACTTCTTTTCTCAAAATCTGAAAATATGACTGATACAAAAATAAATTAACCAGATAGGCATTAACTGGCAAAGTCTATCATGCCTAACCACACAGCACACATGCAATGAAAAGTGATAGTTCTTTCATACTACCCTATAATGTATTTTCATTCATGCATTGCAAAGTTGTTTCAGTAGTTAACCATACAAGGGAGTCGATATACTAATCAATCACGGAAAATAGCATATGCACACTCATTTCAGTTTAACCAGACCTAGCTGTCTTTTTCAGCAAACACAGATCGTACATGAAGAAAAATAAATTCTATTCCGTAATTGATAAGTCCCCAGATGTTGACTAGAGAAATGCTTCAATTTTAAGATCCCCTTGTGCTTAATTTCACATATAACCTCCACTTGAAGAGCTGCCTATTTCAATGCAGAGATTAAGAAACAGGAGAGCACAGCCATAAAGTTCCTAGAAATTACTTCTGTAGGCCCCAAATTGATCATGCATAGAGATTATTGTAGCATATTTTTCTATATTATCCTGATATTTACAAGTATTTCTATATGTAAATTGATACATATTATATCTCAGTGTAGACAATTTTGAGACTGCAGCAGGATATAAATGCAATTATTTTTAAATGGACTCAAATAAACGTTCATTGCCATATTTAAACAAATTGATCTTAGCTATTACACTATTTTGTGATGCTCGTTTTTCTACCTTTTGGGAAAAATTGTTCTATTTTTCAACTGATCTATTGAAAATCAGAAGGTATTGTGTCCAACCATTCAATATCCCACTGTCCGCATGCTTCAGATATCCTTTTACCAAATTCATCCACTACGGAAATGAACATTCCACTTTTAAACAGTTTGGCAAAAAGTCATGAAATAATAAAAGCATTCTTAGAAGACTTTTTTTTAAAAACTTCATTTACAAAGCGATGCCTGACAATATAGATCCATCCATAACAAAATACCTGTGAGAATGCAAATCTTGATCAACATTTGATCCAGTTATTTCATGGATATGCATAGTAAAATTTACCTTCCTATCCGGCCAATTATATTTTTCAAATATTGCATCATATGTATCCACCGCACCATCAGTAATCAGCATTATGGCTTGACTGCAGATACTTCCTTGTCCTGTGTGGTTGAACTAGGAAACAAAATAAAATATTATTTGGCTTTTGACAAACCTAGTTAGGCTTTTGCTACAAGATACTTGTGCTTCACTGAGTATTTCCATCTAGAAAAAGTATATTTCATTTCTTATTTTGATGGAGTACAGTAGTCAAACATATTCCACATTTAGAGTGATATACTTTAATCAATACAATGTCGAATGGAATATTTTTTATAGAGGAGCATCCATTCCATCAAAAAGTCAGTCTGGAAATTGCAAGCCCCAGGGCATGAAATATTTAATATTTCTGCTTGAAATATGTCAAAATATTAGCAATCATTTTTAATGATCAAGTGAGAGGGAATATAAAACCAATTTTATATATCACCTCATCATCAAGGTAGTTTGCTTACTTTATGGGCTTACTCCCATTTTTATTTACAGTATATGTATACATAAATACCGTAATTTTCGTTCCATAAGACACACTTTTTCCACCCAAAAGTGGGTGGAAATGTCTGTGTGTCAGTGACAGTCCTTTGGTGAATAGCCGGGCCGCAGCACCAGGGTTCTTTTATAATGCTGAACCCCGCCTCTTCTGTCTTTGCCACTGTCCACCTCTTCTGTCTCTTTTCCGCAGTGCAGGAGTCAATAGGCAGAGCTGGCACATGAGAGGACACCTATCTGTGGTCCTCTCAAGCTCCGTCTCATTTTTTTTTTCTTGTTTTCCTCCTCTAAACCTAAACCTAAACCTTATGGTCAGGTGTGTCTTATAGTGCGGAAAATATGGTACATATGTGCATGTATGCATACAGTACATACATAGTGCTTCCTAATATTTTCAGTGCTCCTTGGCTCGGAGGGGAAGACTTTTCTTTGCTATTTTTTTTCTTTTATGGGATAAGGTTTTCTGTGGTCTCCATTCAACAGTGCATGAATGGACTTTTTGTTAGAAAGGTAACCAGGTAATAGTGAACAGATTCTACCTGCTAAAGGTTAAGATGAGAAAATAATGGAAAATAAAGGGGACAAACAGAATGATGGGAGAAATGGTTTAAAAGACACTGCATTTTCTTTCAGCATTGGGGTGCAAACTTTTGGAATTGGTGGCAGATTTAGGATTTTAATAGCTTGTCATCTCATTCTCATAAAAAAGCTGCCATATAGTCATATGCAATCTAAAAATTTCCATTTAGTAGAAGGCCATTTTTAAAATTGCTCCCATCACCTCTATTCTTGCCACAAACATACATATATTAGGGCAAATGAGCAGGTGAGTATTTTCTGCCCAGACAAAATACAGAGTTGCAACTTCTGTTACTCTGCTGCTGCTCTGCTGTTGATAATTGGTGCTCGGTAGTTTAAGATATTAATACTTGCTGTTGATAATTGGTGCTCGGTAGTTTAAGATATTAATACTTGCTGTTGATAATTGGTGCTCGGTAGTTTAAGATATTAATACTTGCTGTTGATAATTGGTGCTTGGTAGTTTAAGGAAGGAGGGATATGTAGACTGTAGCAGATACAAGTAATAGTATATGTGTACACACTGGGCACGTATAAATTTTATTTTCGCTGTGCCAAGATAAAACCAGCCAACACTGAGATTATTATATGATGAATAAAACTAGAAAATCTATTTGCATCAGTGACTCTATTTTAAAACTAAAGTAAGAACTAAAGATTAAAAAATACACAGCATATTAAAATAGTTTGGAACTGGGTCTTTTCATCTATTTATTTTACTGTAAATCATATTAGCTTGGATGGGTAAAGTTCTCTCGTGTGTATTTAAACATTTTTATTGAATAACAGAAATGATTAACATCTTTTCCAGACTAATAACAATAATAAGGGACCTTATGATGAACTGTAATTGACTCAGTGATTCATTATTTAGCAGGGAAAATTTTAACTCATCCTGACATTTGGAGCATTTGTTTATGATTCTCTTCAAAATGTCACAGAATTTTAATTATTGGTTACGACTTATAATATATATATATATATATAATCATAATAAAAAATTAATGTTATTGGCAAAGGAGGTAATTGCATCTGTCACATGATATAATTCACACAATAAACCTGCAGGAGAAACTTGTGTTAATAACATAAATAATGGTTGGGAAGAATTTAAACTTAGTTATGAATACAATTTGGAGAATCATGAGGACAGTTAGCTCTTTGGCAAACACTAGGGAATGTGAGGCTTAGTTATTCTAACCTACAAAACAGTCTAAAAGTGAGACCCAACAGATGATCATATGAGTTCTGACCTATCATTTCAGAATTTGCAGGTTGCAATACTGCTACATTCAATTTTTAAAAAATGCTAAATTGTCCATATAAACACATTGCATAACTAATACAAATTATAAAATGGAAAAGAAATATCAGTAAATTGTGTTCTAGGTAATGAAATCAAAAACAAAAGAGGAGGCAAAATTGATGAACTTACATCACTGAGCATATTGAAAGCTTCAACTAAGGCAATGTCCAGCATTCCGATCCCTTTTGCAAAAAGTTTGTCAAGGTGTTCCCTGAAGTGCTGCAGAAGAAACAGAAAGAGAATTTCAAGCAAATTGTTTGGGAAGAGTTCATTTTAAAACAATCTATTTATTAAAGTCAAGGAGATTTTCTCATTTGTAAAGAAACAAACTCATTTTTAAAATTTATTTTAAAGAGTCTTTCTTCTCCAGTTTTTAGAAGAAAATGTTACACTTACATATACATATACATATACATATACATATACATATACATATACATATACATATACATATGTACATTCAAACCCCTGCATAGGGTAAGAAGAACTCAAATAAACAAATCCAAGAAAAGAAGAAGGTGATGACTTGATCACCAGGTGAAAAAGAATCCAAAACATGCTAAGTTGAGCTGTCAAACTGAGTTATTTGATTTTACTAGGCATAACTGTTCCTTACACTGAACAAAAATCCCACAAATGTTTCGAAGAAAATAAGTATTTAGAAAGGTTTATTCATGTTATGATAATTTCTTATCCATTCTATACTGATCATTCAAACAGTGATCAGTTTGCTCGGTTTCAGAAATTCTTTCCATTTCTTTATCTTGCCTTTAAATGCAAATCAAAGAAAGCAATTCTACAATTTCATCCAGCCCAGAAAGTATTTTGAATGTTCAGTTCCACCCTAATATTGTGTATCTGTCCACTATCAGCCATAAGTACATGATATTTTTTATTGATCATAGTTTCATTATGTTATCACAGATTAATATAACCTTATTCTTGAATTTGCTATCAACAAAGAAACATCTCAGGATGAAATCCATCGCACACCAATGTTGTCTACCACATCATCTTTTAAATAAATAATACAAATTGTTCTTTCTTTCCCAAATCCATGCATTGTTTAGATTTAGCAAGGGAAAATTGATTATGAAATATATGAAGAAATTATATGCTGCTATGCCTAATATTAATTGTTTTTGTAAATTTCCTATAAAGAACATTTTTTGTACTGAAATAATGGATTCATACAGTTCAGTGAATGATAAAATTTTCATACGTTTAGAGGGGAGGGGAATCAGCTTAGGGCCATTTTGAAGCATATGTTACTCCCACAAACTGGGGCTGATTTTCCAAACCAATTAGTGTAACTTAATGTTCATGTTGACCCAGTAAATTTGGTTTGTTCATCTCAGTATTTCAAAACATTCAAAATTTTGTTCAGCTCAATAAGCATTTAAGCTACAATAGAGTCAGATGCTATGGAATGGATTTTATATTTTGCTCAAATTAATCAATGAAAATATATTTCATCATTTGCAAAATGTTAATGATATTTTCTCTTTCAATCTGAAGCATGTAGAATATGAAATTTGAGAAGCAACATATGCATAGTTTTAAAGGAATGTCCTTACCAATAGACTTCTGGTACTCATCCTGATATAGCATGTATTTGTGAGCTGCCCTAACAGAATTGAAATAAAACCAAGGGAATCCAATTAACTCATCTTAACTTATTGATCCCAAAGGTTTGTTTTTTGTATCATTATATGGTCAAGTCTGCTGGAGTAGAAGTTGTTTTAACCATTTAGTTATGTCTGACTCAGTAGTGGGTTCCACCTTCGCTACTGTTTCGGAACTGTGAGTGTGTGTGTGCACTTGTTTTGCTCGCGCACGGTGCTTCTGGGCATGCGCAGAACCTTCTGGGCATGTGCAGAGTGTCCATGTTGACATACAGGTGAGTGGGCGGAGCCTCCCCCTGCCACCACAACCAGTTCGCCTGAACCGGGGCGAATTGGTAGAAATCCACCACTGGGTCTGACTCTTGGGGACTTAATATAGACAAGTTCTCTCCATGCTACTGTGTCGAGTACAGCTTAAATCGTTTGGAAGTTTAATTTTGTATCAGATTTGATACTATCAAGCCAACATTTTCTTTGGTTGCCCCTTCTTCTTGCTCCACTAAACATTTTAGCAACGTTGCCTTCTCCAATGAATTTGCACGTATAACATGGCCAAAGTAAAACAAATGTCAGACCTGGAAGCCATCTTTTACACTTGGGTCTTCAGGCCTGCCACATATTCTTCTGTGGGAAAATGGGAGGGGGGATTGCATAGAGAAAGGATTGCATTCCTTTCTCAGAGAGTCAAGGACGCACTGCTCTGGCACGTGGAGTCGGATGACTGGGAGGTGTCTCCAATTTGGACGATGGATGATTGGACCACGTGATGGACATGAGGGTGCTGTGCAGGGATGTGAACTTTCACTTGGGAGGTAAAACCTGGGAACTTTCAGATTTAGGTTTTCTCAGATGTGCCAATATGACATCTCTAATAAAATGTAACTTTGAGGAAATCCAAGCTTCAGAGTTTTCTTTCATTGGGGGTGTTACTTGGAACCCTGACACCAGATATGTGAGTAGAAAACTAAGTAAACTAAGTGGTTATAACTAAAACCAAAGGAGACTCAAATTCAAGTCCACATTTAACCTAGAAGCTTACTATTTGACTCTACATATAAGGCTACTTCACGGACATCTTGCTGTGAGGAAAATTTGGAGAAGGCTATCTTGAACTTCAGAAAGAAATGGGATACAAATCTAAGAAACCAATAAATTAAATAGATTGCTCTGAGTGTAGTAGTGTAGCTGTGGAAACAAGTACCCTGTTCTTGTTGTGGACAAGTCTCTAAATATCCTCTTTAATTCATATGTTGTCTTAAGTTTTTCATGATAATTTTTTGTAAAAAAGAAAAATGAAAGCCCCCACATTAGGAGTGCAAGTCCATAAGGCTTTGGGGAGAAATTTAAAGGATTGAAAAAAGTGTTTCTAAATGGAGCATAAGATCACACAAAAAACTTATGTTAGTAGGAGATTTGCACAAAGCATGAAAAAGAGGAATTTCATAGCAACTCAAAGGACCTCTTTTCAAACAGTTCAAACATGTGTTACTGGCAAAATCCAAGCAGCTGCTTGCAGAGCTGTTCTCAGCTGTCTCTGCATACAGCTACAGGCATAGCCATTTCACTTGGCCGGGTAGAAAGCAAAGAATAAAGCTGCTTTTCCTACATTAACAACATTTGGGACTTATGCAACCATGTTTGGGGAAAATAATGTTTCTGTAATGTGTATAGATGCAACACTGACATCATGCCAAATATTAATATACTAGAAAAAGTTCATATGCAAAGAAATCAGGTTTACTGTCTTCAAGTCTCCTATTAAGCAGAGACTGCTAGGAGATTCTGTGTAAAAAGTATGTTGATGAAAGCAACTCTTCTAATTTGCAGTATTTACTATTTTTAATTGCATCCAGACTTTTTTTTTTAAGTCTCTTGAAAATTTTATAAAGGAAAGGTGGAAGGAAAGAGAGGAAAAAAGGATGGCTAGGAGCAAGGTGAATAAATATAGTGGCACCACTATATTTACACTATTGGAAGATCTGAAGAACCAGATCATTCTGAGAAAATCTGTCTATGCGGTTTCTCTACCAACTTGATGGCCCATAATCAAATATGACTTATTAGACATTCAAAAACATAATTATGAGATGACTATTATTGTCAATCATTTGGGTCACTCTAGGTTTCAGCTTCAAAGAGTTATCATCTTAGGAAAAAGTACTTATATGCCTTTCCTATGCCTTTAATAAAATAAAGCAGTAAAGTTATGAAAATTTAACTTCCTTGTTCTATAAATGGAAATACCTTTTCTAAAACAAACTCTGTTCTTCATTGTCTCTCACTTGGATAATAGCCTACTGCATGTGTGATTCTGTGAAAGATAATCATGTGAAGCTTGAAACTTTCTCTTTCATCCCCGCCTTGGACATAACTCAATGCAAAGTCCCTCCTTCCCCCATTTGGGGTTATAAAGAATTCCCACAAAGTGTTCCTTGCTCTTAGATTTGATTAAAAAAAAATACATACACCCTTCAAATCCAATGTTGTCTCCCTTAGTCCTTTACCTTGAGTGGAACTCACATAATCAGGATTTAAAAAAACAAAAAAACAAAAACTACAGCGTTATTCATATTAGAACTTGTTGCCTGTAAACATGAGAAGAAACATAAACCAGGACAATATTAACCAGTATACATACATTGGGTGGCTCAATATGCTTTCAATTTCTAGATTAGTTTAACTGCTTTTATTATTGTGTTCTTCACAGTAAATCAAGATAATACAGAATAATTTTATCTCTGTTTATTGTTATGGTCACAAGAGCAGCTTGCAGATACAGATAATAAGAGTTACCTTTCTGAAATTACAGTACAGTCAAGAAGTATGGTTTGCCAGATTGCGAAAAGAAGGCTCTCTGAAAATATGATCGCTATTTCAGCCACAACAACAAAAAGTTTTGTACTCAATTATAACAAAGAATAAAAGGAACCAGAACTGGGTTAGATTTCATGAATCTGAATCCTGGGAAAACAATACAACTTTCTGAAACTAATTTTTATGCATGCTTCATCTTCATCTTCATGCTTCATCTTCATTTATAATCACAAAATTTTCAAATGTATAGGTTCTAGCATAATGGTAACGTTATGCAAATGAAATGGGCTATTAGGGCAATTATATCCTGATATGTGATTAGTAAAATTACAGGTTCATAAGAATAAGATACAAGTGACTTCCGATTGATGGCACGGTGCTCTCAGACACAGTGAATGGGTCTCCGTGTTCACTGTGCTGACTCCTTCCTGTTTGTGGCTCCAAGAGGAGCCAAAGCCATCCTGTAGGGGCAGTGAAGCAAAGAGAGGCATCCTGTGAGGTCGAGGAGAGTCGTAGCTCTCCTGCCTGACCCAGGGTTTCTTTACCCTTTCAGCCACAGCAAGAAGAAGAGGCAGCTAAAGATGGCTGCCACAAAGCTGGGACAACCAATGAACAACTAAGACTGCTGCTGGAGCGAAGTAGGTGAATAGTGTCTGTAAATGGGAGAGTGAATTTCCTTTTGCTTTAAATTCAACCCCAAGGAACAATTTATTTCTTTATTTTATTAAATTTCTATACTGCCCTTCTCTCAAATAATTTAGAATTATTTGCTCAGAATTATTTGTAAAAGCAACGTCTAAGCATTCTGAGAAACTACCAGACCAGAAGTGAGGGACGTAGGAAACAAACATAATAAGTTTTGAAATATATGGAAAATATATTCAGACTCTTAAACTGGGAAGATGTGGTACTGGGAAGGCATTTTAAAATGCTGGAATTTATTTATTTATTTATTTATTTGTTCAACTTGTACGCCACCTTTCTCTGAAGACTCAAGGCGGCTTACAATGCATTTAAAAACCATATATAAAAACATTAAAAATTAAAACATTAAAAACAATTAAAACCCATTCACACCATTCATGGCCGGATCTCGCCAGATTGCAACAGCGAGATCAACGGCCTCAGGCCTGCCGGAAAAGCCAGGAATCATTTACTTACAAAACTTATTCTGCTTTTAAAATTGTTCTACGACTAAATGAATGCTTGATTAGTGGCAATACTGAAATTTAAGCTAAGAGTGCCACCTGCTGATGAAAGGAAAAATTAAAAGCCTGGGAATATCTACATGAAGGACTGTTAAAATATCTATTGGATTACTTTTAACTACCCTATGACTACTAGAGACCCAAGTATGAAAATAAGGAAGTTTTCTTAACTAAAGAGACCCCTGAATGTTATCCTAGAAGATTGAACCTGTAAAGGGGATGTAAAGAGGCTTTCAACAACTTTTGGAATTATCTAAGAGATAGAGATCCAAGAGAGGAATTTGGGAGGCGAGTTTTTTTTCAAAAAGCATAGAAATTAAAGTATTGAAGTGGGTAAGAGATGATAGATAGATTATTTTTCTTCTGTTGTTGTTTTGATTTGCTTTTCCTTTTCTCTCTCTTTTTCTTTTTTTTAAGTAGGTGACATGACTAGAAATTAGGTAGGATAGAAAGAAAATGTTTTTTAGTAAAAGGTAATATGATTAAAAGTTAGAATAAGTGATGAGAGAAGGGGGAATGTTAGTGTATACACTTTTATATAATAAAACAAAAGTAACAATAAGAGAAAATATGGAATAATTGAATAATGACAGATTGCAAATTATTATAATTGTGTATCCTTATTAGAAATATATAAATTGATTGAATTTAATAATTATGATTAATTTTACTAGTTTTATTTGTATTAGAATTAGAACCCAGGTGCCACAGTGTTCACGCATTGATTTGGTATGTTTGTAAAAAATAAAAAAAACTTATATATATATAAAAGAATAAGATGCAAGTGACAATTATTTTTGTTGGACCCAAAGATTAAGACAACACTAGAAAATCTTTGCTCAGATTTGGTGGCATTGATCTTCAGAGCTGATCTCCAAATCTCAACTTTCATAATTCAAACTATCTATTTCACCAAATACTTAATTAAGCAATGAACACTAGAAGAAAGGAAGGAATAATCTTGGAAACTCAGGATAGGTTCTGTCTAAGCGTGATCTCCTAACTACTTTGGATAGAGGAATAATCAAGCCAGAACACTGTACAAAACAGAATATATTAAAAAAGAAGTGATCACTAATGCTGTTATTTTTTAAAAGTTCCATCAAAAAAGGTTGCTAGAAATACCTCCCTAGTTATATCACTGAACAATGGGAAGTCAGGGAGTCTGCAGAATATTGGAGAAAGAGCAATACAAAGAAAGGTGGGCTACTTTTTAACTATGGTATGTATAAGGATCCTGCATCTCATCCATGAGAATATCATTTAAATATGAAAGCAATTTGGAAGAAAGCAAATGGAGTGAGACTGCTTTAGAAAAGTAGAAGTAATTTCTGGCATAGGCCTAGCATCATGATCTTGTCAAAAATGAGCAACTCATCCATCTCAAAAAGAAGACACAATCCAGATATTTGAGCTATATGGTAGGCTTCACGGAGAATTGTAACCACATTCAACCAAACACAATCTGAGGTTTCATTGTTCCAAGGATTAAACATGTAGACACAGGTAAGCTTCTGATTCCATTATGGTACCCATTATTTAGGTACACTGTCTTCTTAATTTCATCTGGAAATATTTAAGTGTGTATCTGCATGTGGTTTAATGTATAAAATGCAAATTGTGGTACTGTTGCCTTAAATGTAGAGTTGCATTAAATCATATAGTCATATAATTCCTAAGAGGTAAGAAACATGTAATATGGAGTTTCTCAAACATGAAAACTTCTTGGCCTGAGTAAACTTGTATTAACCTAGGCTGTTGCACATGTTTGTAATTTTGCTGAAAAAGCACAGACAATGATAAAACACTGTCTGCTCTATTTCCCACTTTGAAAAGGGGAAAAAAGGAATGTTTTACAAATTGGCATACTGAAAGGCAAGACCAGCTTAATAACAAAACCATAAACAAGACTAGTACTGGTCTATAAGAATAATGAGAAGAAGACATTTGTTTCTATAGAAACAAATTACAATTGCACAGGCAGAAGGACATGAGCATCCCACCCTACCGAAGAAAATTGATCAATACTTTTTTTCATTTGTGCACTACACCTTGAATGGGACTGAGATACTGGCATAATGCGCGAAAAGAAATGTATATAAAATTATAGTATTTAACCTCAGTTGGAAATTCCTCTGATACAACATAAGTTGCATTTTTTTAAAAAAAAAATTAGCATTTTCAAACTACAAAAGAAACAAAATATATTAATAAAACATTATGAGGCTAGGTGCCCTGCTTATTTTCTAAATTTGTACACATGCAAGCTATTCATGTAAACATATCAAATACTTTAACTTTTCCCTGTCATATCTGACACTAAACTTGCCACTGAGCTCATTTCATTACAACAGTTCATTTGATTCAGATGTTACTTAAAAGCTTTCTTTGCAAAACTGCCTACTGCCAATAAACTGACAGTACTCACTGCTAAAATGAATACAATTTAAACTTATATTATATGGAACACAAGAAAAGCACACAAAGGTGATAAAAACCCTGCACCTGTGAGCAAAGCAATTTGATATGATAACCTATTATCTGATATCCTACATATTCTTGATATATTTCTATACCGTTGGATCATTACTAACAAATTAAGAGAAGTGAGATATCTAACTTTTCTCTCCCAGCTTCAATTTCAATGATATGTGACCAATAGCAAAGAACAAGTTAGGATAAGGAGATTGGGCAGAATAAAATAGTAAACTTTGGTTACCTGGGCCGTAGCCCCAATTCAAATAATGGTTGACATTCATTTAAAAAATGGGGGCAGGAGAAGGAATATTTTAAGACTAATATATCTGGGCTGCAAATATATGAGTGCTTACTAGATGGCAGGAAAGAGAAGCAGGACAGTTCAGCTGCTTGCTCCCATCTAATAATTATCTGGATTTTTACTGCCCCAAGTGAAGTAGCCTTAAAAGGTGTAATGATGGTGCTCCTAAGTCTAATTATAACTTTGAAAAGCTAGCCACTCTCTACTAGAAGCAATGGATGCATTTTTGATCCCACTGAATGTAATTTTCAAAAATACATTTTATTTTGGCAGATAATGTCAAAGATGTGAACAGCAGGAACAAGTGGACATGCAATGAGACAATAAAAACAGAAGCCTCATTTTAATGTTGGCTATTAAAAGCCAATTCAAATAAAACTGTCTTGGAGACTTAATTTGATACTAGATCTCTCAAACAATTCCCAATGAACACCTTTGCAATGCATTCAACCCACAGACCGCTTTTTAAACAATAAAAGCAGTTGCATTTATTTTTTTTCACAAAGCTGTTTTGGAAACTGTTCCCAATTGTCTCAACATGTGAATGCATGTGTGGTTGTCTTACTTTCCTGCATGTTTTGAAGCACCTATTTCAGTGACTTTAACAGCCCAATTAGATGCTTTTCCTATGGAATATATTCTGAAGTCTGCAATACAGATCTCTGTTTACCTTGAGATTGCAGTGTCTGCTATAGCAAAGAAAAAAACTTCATTTTTTGAAAAAAGTTTATTATTTTATTTCTTATACCGGTAAATATATTGTAAATGTATATTCTCTTATCCATTTACAATATATTTTTAAGAAATAAAATAAAAAACTTTTTTCAAAAAAAACCCTTCATGAATGTTTCTTCACTACATTTCTACTCAACTCCAGAATGAGAGAACCAGTTTTCCCTGAGCTGATATATTTTCATGACAAATCTACTTATTTACATATACAGAATTTGCTAATATACAGAATTGGACAGAATTTGCAAATTCATAAATTATAAACACTCTAAGCAGGTTGTATCAATTCAATAATCACAATCCCAGAAAGTTGATATCAAATTAAAACAGAAAATGCCTTACAATTACAGTGAAACACATGCAAGTTTTGTAGATGCTCATCTACAAAGCTTGTCAGAGGAAGGGGGGGGGGTGTTTCCCCATTTTAACACCTTCTTAACTACTAAACCAAACTGGCTCTCTTTTTTTTCTTAAGGTGAGAAGTCCTTGGTCCTCTCTGAGCTTGGCTGTTTTCTTGCAGATGTTTCATTACCCAAACTAGGTAATATCAGTGTATTGATATTATTTGATTTGAGTAATGAAATGTCTGCAAGAAAACAGCCAAGCTCAGAGAGTATCAAGAACCCTTCATTTCAACCCTGAGCTACAAATATTCTCTTTTATTTTCTTGTGGTATCAGAAAAGATATACATCAATTATCTATTTGCACCATATTCTTCAAATATACTGATTGCATTATTTTATAAATTTTAAATTTGTTTTATTTAACATTTATTAGTATGTGGTATTTATTTTTAATCTATTCAGGACAAAAAGAAAACTAGTATATAATTTAACATTCAATATGATTAATATTAATAATGGCTTGTCCCTCCCATATATACAATTGGAAAATTAATTACATCATTTAAATATTTCAATGAGAACTTGCCACAATTAGCTCTAGCTACATCACAGGCCAAAGATGTAACAAACTAACAATGACTTGTTTGCCCATAATGTGAAAGAGGAGGGAAACATAGCTCAATGTTTACATGCAGAAGGCCATAGGTTCAGCTGCTTCTGTAGTTAGAAAATCATGGAGAGATAAATAAGAAAAGTCTCTATTTAAGAATTTGGTAAATCACAGTTAGAATAGACAACAATGGGCCAGAGAGGCATCTGTCTTTGGATAAAACTATTTACCTGCTTCATAGAGAATCAGTATGGGTTCCCCAGCCTATTTAACAGTTAATTCACCTAAAGTGGCTGGTTGACATTCTTACACACTAGAAATAGGTGTAAGATGACAACTTTCTGTAAACAGAGTTATTTCAATTGGGGATCAGTTTATAGCCCAGACGTGCCACAGGGGTGGTCATTTCAAAAAGAAATATATAGTAGAAAGCTCTTTGCATAACATAAATTGGAAGATTTCAACCACTGCATCTAAATCTCCACAATGGCTCCAAAAGATCACCTAAAGAGAAGTTAATGACTCTTGTGAATTATAGAAGAGTAATGGATTAAATAGAGTTCATTATTTCAATCACCAAGGAAAAAATTGGCACCCTGCTTCTCTCTAACCCTTTTGCAGTACAACATTCTTGACCAAAAAAAAAAGTTTTCAAGCATGAATACCTACTTATACTATCAAGATTTTGCTCGTTTGTAAGAAATCCTATATTTAGATATCCTAAATCTTTAGGCCTTTTTATACTCCATGTATAAAGAAAGGAATTTATTTGTTTGAACATTTGTATAAATCTCAACATGTTCATTCCACCCCACTTTAGTACACAGTTACTTAGCTCAGTAAAGGCCTTAAACCCACTCCTTACTCTTATTAGCTGCAGCTGTAAAGGCATTGGCTGAAATGTTCTGTTTCTGCCAAATATTCCAGACCAGTTCATGTGTATCTGATTGCTTGCACCACCCTTTACTTTGCTTACATTCTGATACTGAAATCAATTATCTTCTGGCAGACAACAATGAGCACAGGGCAAAGCTATTTCTGGAAATATACAGCAAATTGATTAACAAGAACATTTGCAAATTTTATAAAAAAATATTAGAATAAAATAATTCAAAGCTAAGAATGGTGCGAATCAACTGACATCCACAGACTATATTATACCTTCCTTCTGGAAATTACATTTTAAGCAGCATTCTTCTATCACATATCACTTTTATGTGCTTCTATGCTTCCAAGAGACAGACATTTTATTGTCTATTCAACTGACCTATGAATTCCATGACACCTTCATCAGAATGTTCAGGCTTATTGAAATAGGCAAGCAACCAACCCATTAAAAACTCAGAGCAAAACTTTGATACTCAATTATTCAGCTATTTTGCAACATTTCAAGGATAGCTGAAAACACTGGTTTATATCCATGAATCAGCATTCTCCCTAAATCCACAAAATGCTAGATTTTTAAAAGCTGTAGCAATTCCAGCAGGTACAGAAAAAGCAATTCAAGGTAAGGATAGTCTGAAATTTTTCATCCCTGGGGGAGGAATGGGGAGAATCGGGGATGATCAGGGACTATTCTTTGAGGAACCTACCTGCCTCGGAGTTGTGTTTGCTATGGGCATATTACTTGGAAACCTGACACCAATGCTGTTATTTTATGTTTAGCCAAAAAAATCCACTACCCATCATTGTAAGAATTCAAAGCTTGTTGAAAAGATAATTGTATTTGTCTTACTTACCATCAAGCTAGTTCATAAATAAGATGAGCTACTTATGCCCAAACTGGTAAATAGTATCATTAATTCCCAAAATAAAGGTAATAACGGCAAACTTAAGATTTGTTAGATAGATTATGTGAAGAGAAAAATGATTGCTTTACCCAGATTCACATTACAGCAAATTTCTAGCCTACAGACTGAGTTTTCTCAAACTGACTAATTAAGGCAATTCATTACCAAAAGAGATAAATTTCCAAAAGTCTCCCATGAAAAATCAGTTTGGAAGCATTGTCCCACAGCTTATTTTAGAATAAAGGCAAATCACTAGCAAAACCATTTGAGAACATTTATATTGCTTTGTTAGGAGTTGAAGAAAATGACATATTTCCCAAAATAAAATGGAAAAACATCAGAAATTCAGGATCAAAGAGAATCACTGGGAAATGAATGGTGGCTGGTTATTTTATTTTATTTTTTACCATTTTGATGCTTACTGTGGTGGTTTTCATAGGGAGGCTGGGAACATTTGTACAGTTTGGATTTTAATCAGGACCTGGAGAAGAATTTTATGGCTTCTCAAATTTGCCTTTCCTTTAAGACAATAATTACCAGAATGAGCATTAGAAAGCTTTTAAATCTTGTTTCCAGACCTGAGTCAAACAAACCAGTGACAACTCGCCAGACAACCATTTTTTGAATGTGCAGATGGAACAATTCAGTTAAATTTATATGCTTTAATTACTTCAAATGAAATCCAGCAATATGCCTCATATGCAAAATATTTTCTGCTTTAAATAATTATCATTTTCTCTTACCTCTTTGTTAGCTCTATCTGCTTGTACTAAAGTTCCATTCAAGCATGGTTCTACATAGTGGAGTTCTTCATTATACTGCAGATAACAGAAGAGACATTTAACATAAACATCTGAAAAATATAATTTAAGATAATGAGAGGAAACATGAAAAAAAAAAAACCTAAGAATCTATTATTGAATTCATTGCTTTTATTCACATACTTTAAATCAGGGCTGTCAAACGTGCAGCCTGTGGGCCAAATGCGTCACTGGTTGGCCATGCCCACATCAGCTTTAGTGAAGCGGGAAAAAGTTATGATACATCACATGACACCACCGTGATGACACGAGTTTGACACCCTTGCTTTAAATGTACTACAGATAGCCCTCCACTTAGTGGTATCCCAATCACTGTGACATCACAAACCATATACAAAATAGGACCCTGGAGATGACATTTCCTTTTGTACCAAAAGCAGATCTAGTGGAAAAACATGACTGAATTTAACTAGATACTTTGGATATTGACTGACAACAACTTTACAGGCTGAAAGGATCTACAACCCAATTTAATTTCTTTTTTTAATTTGAGCTCTCTTAGCAAGTATTTTTCTTAATGTGCATTAGATTACATAACAGTTCCATCCTAAATGGAACAAAATTATGGGGCTTTTTGAGTCTCCTTTCCTCTTTGTGCTCCCTAAAAATCTACTCTTCAGGATATAGTAATAGACTTGATGAGTCTACTAGGGATTTCTTAATAAAGAATAGAATAACAGGTCACCTGGATCTCTTACAATATGTATGGCCAGCTAAATTTTCCTAAAAGTATTTTTGGGCTGCCTTAACTCTTGGTGACTACATGAGTCCATAGAGTTTTTTTGGCAACATATTTTTTTTTAAGGAATTTTGCCAATGCCTTCTTCCTAGGGCTGAAAGAGAGTGACTGGCTCAAGGGCAGGATATCCTTCTTTGCACAATCTCCTTCTTTCTAGGT
The DNA here is from genome assembly GCF_059756535.1 of Pantherophis guttatus. Taxonomy (NCBI): domain Eukaryota; kingdom Metazoa; phylum Chordata; class Lepidosauria; order Squamata; family Colubridae; genus Pantherophis; species Pantherophis guttatus. The sequence goes on along the minus strand of NC_142064.1, from coordinate 219,853,508 downwards.
AAGGTCTTTTAACCATTAAATCAAACTAACTCTCTATGTCAAACATTACTGAATACTAATCATTATTTTTATATAAGTCCACTTACTTCAATAAAATTTATTTTGAAAGAAGACTTAGTTTCATAATGATCTCTTATGGACGGTCAGTGTATGAACACATTTTAGTTCTGATAGACCCTGTGCTCATTCAGCTCCCATAATATAATATAATATAATATAATTAATATAATATAATAATAATATAATAATATAATATAACAATATAATATAATATAATATAATATAATATAATATAATATAATATAATATAATATAATTCTTCTCTGTGCATTCTCTATGAAGATGACATTTGTTCTCAGAAGACTGACAAATGCTCCTCATTCCAGAAATAACTCTAGAAAACAATGTTCTATATTTATACCGTTTAAAATATTTTATAGCTGCAATTAAGAGATCATAGCCATGATTCCCAGCAGAGCACACTCAAGTAAATGTTGAGAGGCACAAAATTCTCAAAATACTTTTTCCAGTCAAGTCTGATGGCATTTGAAAGGAAATGATACATTTGTTCTTCTTGCACCAATTCAATTTGATTTTTGTTTTAAGATTGTTTAAAGAGCAGTCTGTGAACTCAGATGATCCAGTTGTATGTCATTCAAAATGAGAAATCCAAGTCTGAATACAGTTTAAGCCACTTTAATATCTTAGCATAATGAAAATGTAAATTTCACTTTGAACACTCTGACATTTTTCATTGCACTGTTTACCATTCATTCTTTATTTTTTTAAAGCTATAATTACTTAAGAGCTAAATTTTCTTCTTGTGATGTGGCATTATCCTTCCTTCCTTCCTTTTACCTACCTACCTACCTACTTTCCCTTCCTTATCTTCATTTCAAGGATGTTTTTTTTTTCTAATGCACCTTGTAGCTGCTCCATGTTCAACTCATAACACGTCCCCTTCCCTGTGGTATTTAATGTCAGAAGCAATTTCAAAGCTGAAAGGAGAGAGTTCCAGTGTCAGTTTTCTCGTTGCCATAAAGTCTTCTCTTTGTCACAACTATGTTGCATGTCCATCAAGCTATCAGTTTCACTACAGTATTGTTTTACCCTGTCTAGTGGCTAGTTTACATGTTTCAGGAAGGACCCTTCTTTCTCAATACTTTTTAGAGGTACCAAGAATTGAATTAGAAACCTTCTCTCTGGCAAGTTGTACTATTAATGAATTATAACCATTTTCTAGTCAATCATTCCTGAAATAAGATGAATTCATACTCCCTTCTTTTAGCTTGGCAACCCTTACCTAGAAACTTGAATGAATCCTACAAATCATTCTCAACTGAGCTAAGACTACGTCTCTCAAGAGTTCTTCCATATTATTTTATTTTATTTCATTTTATTTGTTCGCTTGTTTATTCAATATCTTATAGCTGTCTACCTTGAGCAAGTGACTCTGGGCAGCAAACAATCATTTACTGCACACAAATTCAATAATAATCAATAGGCTTTCTTCTGCTCCATTTATTTTTCTTCTGAAATGTTTTCTATGAAAAACTTAAATTAAATTTAGAAAAATTCTGAGATCATTGTTCATTTAAGAGATAGCCTACTTTTCTATAAAAACATTTTCCCCAGGCAGAATTAGCACTCTGTTTTATGATAACATTGTTAATTTAATGCTTGACTTAGAATTTCACTTCAAAGCAAACATTTCTTTTTCATCACTGCAGACATTTCAGTTCATGCACTGCCGATCTGATCTTATACTTAACTTAAACTACAGAAAAGCAAATGCATACTTTAACAGTTCCTTTGGCAATGCAATCATCTACAACAGTCCATCAATTTTATATAGCTTTTGCAATAAGTAATCCCTGAAAGACACACCTCTTTTTTGTTGTATTATCTTTTTATGGTTATTTTATACACTGGACTTTTTGGTAACTTTATTAATGGATCTTCTTAGAAGAAAAATTATTGGCAGATGAAATGAAATCCAGGACACATAAGACAACAGAACTGTTTAACTATAGGACTGGAATAGTATTCAATACCACCTCCATATTCAATTATGCACTGGTTGGGAAGGAGGCCTGGGGTTGCATGAGAGGTGTGTGCAGAGATGCAGTGTGAGTCAAGAAGAGTACATGGCGGGGGGAGTGGAGTGGGTTAGGAGAGTGGCTTGGTCACAAAAGGTCAGGGATCGTGCATGGCTGGTGGTGTGAGTCAGGAAAGTGCATGTGGAAAATGAAAGAGGTGCCACAGGGAAGGCCTGCAGGAGTAGCACAGGTCAAGCAAGATGTGTAGGGATGCACAAGAGATATTGCATGGGTCAGGGAAGGCATGTGGGTGTGGGTTGGAGAAGACATGCAGTGAAGTGACACAGGTTGAGGGAGAATGTGGGGAGTGCCGTGGGCCAGGAAAAGCATGCAGGGATTTCTTCCTCCCTCCCTTCTTCCCTTCCCTTCCCTTTTCATCAGACAAGTGAATGGCTGCTTCTAAGTAGGGGAGGGAATAAGGGATTGCAAGATAGGCGGGGAAATTATCACAGAATGTTGTAAAATGAAGATCATGTGACCACAGCAAAAGCACAGTAGCAGCCAGTAACACTGAAACAAGAACAACTTTCCCAAATTTTATTTCCTCAGGAATCATGGGCCCCAGATTTTGGACAGATTCCAGTTAGTCCAAGGGTTTCAAACTTGCAGTGTCACATTGCTGTCAAGTGACATTTTGTGATGTTTTCCAATTTGTGGAACTGGGGTAGGTGTGGCCTGCCCTTGACACATCTGGCCTTCAGGCTGCCAGTTTGACACCCCTGAATTAAACCATTTGGTTCAAAAAGTGTTGCCATATGATGCACTGTGTCATCCAATTAAAAGACATGACAATGAGAATTTTAGCAGTACAGTATATAGATTATAGAAATCTGTATCTCTTTCAGCTCTCAAAAATGTGACATAAAATCGTCCACCAGGAGAGTGATAAACACATGTATTATGCATATATAGAGGAAATCCTTGTTGAAAGGCTACTCATCCAGCAACCATTCAGAGTTACAATGGTGCTGAACAATGGGTGTTTACAATGGGTACAATGCAGCCATTTCAGTGTGCCCATAGTCATGTAATCGCAATTTGGGCACTTGGCAGTTGGCTTGCAATTTCATCATCCTGCAGTGTCATAATTGCCATTCATACCCTTCTTTGCCAGGCAATGGAGAAGCAATGGAGAAGAAAGCAGGAAGCCTCAAATGGCAATCATTTGACTACATGCCGCTTCAACTGTGCAGGGTTTGCCTAATGGAGGTAACTGGGACTACTGTTCAGTAGTCCCAGTTACCTCCATTATGTAAACCTCTAAACCATTGCATAAATACAAACATGTGGTGTCACACTTTACTACAATGTCGGATGGTGACAAAGTTGCTGGTCCCAATTTCATACAGAAATGACAGAATCAATTCCATAAAACCAAGATTTGTGGCCAAACCCACACCACACCTTTGTCTAGCAGTTCCTATAGAGATGTGCAAAAATGTCTTCTTTGCACTATTAAATAATCAATCTTTCACTACAGTTTTACTTCTAATATTAATTTGGCTATGCTTATAACCACTCTAAATTGGGTCCGATAAAATCCCCAGAATGTTTTGGATGGCAGCACTTTATATTATTAAGACATATATAGCAAGAAGCCAATGTAACTGGGTTTAGGGGTAAACCAACCATGGTTTTCTTAAATGAAGATTATATTTGAACTGATGTCTATCTAATAACATGTAATTAGTTTATGACTGAACATGAAAGATCTGGAACCAGCTTGCAAATGGATTTCTATGACAGAAATTGGAAATTGTTCGTCCATCTGAATTCACAGACAATTGATAGGCTGTTGTTAAAACCGAAACTGGATGCTGTGGATTGAGAAATTTATTTCAGAGATATTGTGATTTCCTAAATTGTGAACTTCCACTAATAAAAGTATAATTATTAACTATAGATGAATAAGGGCACTATAATGATATATGTGACATAAATTTTAATGTTTCCTATCTGAGAAAGTAGATGTGCTCTAAAGGTTTCTGAAAGTATATTTCTAGTAATTATAGAGTAGTAATATATATTTAACTGCTTACTATCTCTAAATATTTGGATTCTTAAGCTACTCCATAACATGCATAATTGATTTAAGATTGTAGAAACATATTATTAAGAAAATGTTTCATTGTGGACCAAGAATTAAAACTTATTTTAATAAGACCTTCCAATCTAAACAAATAGTTCAAAAAAGTATTATGAAAATAAATGTAGCTTTTTAATTTTTAATTAATTTGTTACATAGCAATCCTAAATACTGTGGCCATAAGATTATCCCTCATAAAGTGAGGCTAAAGATTCTAGCCTTGGAGAATATTTGATGTTCAATTCTCCCTTCGACCTTCTCAGTCTCGGTGACCAAGTACTGATGGAAGTGGAACTGTACAACCTCAGGTGAGGATTCTCATAAATGATTCCTTCTGACCTTGCCTACTTTGAGCCCACAATTTTGAAAGCCTCATCACTCAAAAAGGCACTGAACCTTGTCTTTGACCTTAGAGATGGCATTAGCTCCTTGGAGCACTTGACTATACACAGAACAAGTTTCCAAGGCATTATTATAAGATTAACAGTTCAGCAATTTATGAATGTAGTGTTCTGGACATGTTTGTTTACGAGCAGAGATGTTCCTTGTATTTCTCATGTACTATCCTTAAAACTGGAATGTTTATTATCGGGCCAATCGGTACCTGTTAATGACCAATTGACAGTAGAATTCACACAAGGATTTATGTTACTCCTTTTATATATATATATTTATTATTATTTACATATAAGTATATCAAACACAGTGTGACCGTGCATATGCAGTATTGTCTCATTTGCAAAGATTTATGTTACTCCTTATCTCTTCCTGATTTAAGTGCAGAGTCAGTCTCTTAGAGTAACAGTTAGGACCTTTACTCAACTCATATACAAAGCTACAGTGTTGTGTTTCTTCCTAGAAATCTATCTATATGTTGCTTTTTAGTGATTTCATATTATTGTTCTGACCAAGGCTTCCTGAGACAGTAACAATCACATGCTTAGTTCCAAAAACCCTCTTTTTATTTCAACGGCTGTGAATTATGTTCATTCACAGCCCATAATGAGTCCCAAGCAGTTTGTGAATAGTCCAACAGAAGTCTGCCACAGTCTTTCGGGATAAGGCTGATAAGCACCCACCTTTATCTCCCTTGAAACACTGCCAAATACCTAATTGCCAATTAGCTTTGCAAGGCCAAACAGAGCACAAAGTCAAAATGGAGCTTTAGAGTTTAAACCGACCAGAACAAACAAAGTTGCTTCCTGCAAAGGTTCATGTCCCTTTGCTCCTCCTTTATGTCTCATGGGAGCGGCCAATCATCTCCAAGCCTTACTCCCGAGTTGCCACTTTTGTCTTAACTGTTCTTGCCTTCTGGCAGCTCTACGCATGCACGCACTGGGAACAGGCTCCCCCTGTTCCTGTCTCACTGATGTCAGACTCTGGAGGCTCCAGAGTCAGCACATAACTCCCAGATGGCCCTGGCCCCATCTCTGCCTCCAATGCAGAGCCCTCGTCTGAGCCTTCCCCAGACTCCAGAACTGGCCCATGTTCCTCCCCAGCCTCTCACTGTCTGACTCTGCTGTCAGCTCCGCAGGCTGCCGGTGGACCACAACAATTATGAAAAGATCCCATGTCTCCCTTTTCATGATTATCAGATGTAAAGCAATTCACTGTTCTCTAGTTCACTGTTCTTCCACTAGTGGGTATATATGCTCAAACTGCCTTTGATCACTATCATACAGAAGATCTGGTTTTTGCTTTTGGCTCACCTGGACACAAGAGACTCAGAATAATCTGCCAGTTTTGGACTAATAAAATAATATTTTGTATCTACAGTTTCCTTGGTGAATTAAATTTGCTAAAATATTTCTTTATTTATCTGTTAAACTCCAGGCAGTGATATTTTTTTCTTCCAACTCTGAAATATTTTGTTATATATAAATTGCATGTTGTATATTAAATCTTTTAATTATTGTTTTGGTGGACACTATAATTGTGCACTGTTACAAGTTACCCTGAGTTCAAGGATGTCCTTATGTGTATATAAAGAACCCCAGAACAACACCAGTGAAAAAAGAACAACTTAATAAGAAAAAGAACATAGAGATACTCACAGCAATTATATTAAAAAAGTCATCATCTCCAAGGGTATCCAAAATGGAAGATACTGTTTGTTTTGCAATAGTCAAGCGAAGTCCTTTCATACTGCCGCTAACATCAACTAAAATGACAACATCTTTAGGAGAAGTGGCTGCCTGAATATACCTGGATGAAGGAGAAGAGCAATAGGGAAGAATGTAAATTGAATTTATTGGAATCCACATTCAGGGCCACTGCTAACCAATACAGGACATTAGGAAATTAGGAAAAGGCATCCCTGCAATGGAAGAAGGGGGGAGTCTATGTGAGCAACCTTTGTCCAGTTACAAGTCAGCTATTCCTGTTTGTCAAGATCTCACCTACCAGCAGATCACTCACTTTTTGTTCTTTTGCCCAGAAACACAAGTGGCACTGACTCCCTGCCTTTTGCTAGTTGTGCTCTCCCAGTGCAGGGCACAGCTTGAACAACTATGCAACAGTGGCCCTTTCTATCAGCTTAACTTTTCTGAAATTCATAATCATGACCTACCATTTTCGATTTCTGCAATCAAATGCAATGACTCCATTTTCATCTGGCTCCCATTTAATTCCTGGAGTGGAAAACAATATTATACCATTAGAACTCCCAATGTATGTTTTCATCCTTGAAATTGCTTTTTTTTAAATTTATTGACCAGATTGGCAAGCCTAATCGAAAGTAAACTCTGTTGTTTTCAAAGATATTTAATCTTAATCACCATGGCTGTCTTTCCATCCTTCTCCAACAGCTCCGATACTGATGTTTCTAAGATTGCTTAAATCCTGCCAGGGCAAGAATCAAAGACAAAAGGAATTTCTCTCCTTTCATCAACCCACCCATTTGTTGACAAATAGATATGTATCAGTTTCAGAACTAACACTATATACAGATTAATTGGGAGTAAATCAAAAGCATTATGCCATCTTAAAACTGTGTTATACTAATAAAATATTTTCTAGAGCATGATGGAAAAGCCAGTACAATCAAATCAAATTGGTACCTATATTATCATGTCTGCTGGCAATAACCAATTTTGATTTTGGTTGAATTGTTTTAAAACAAGAACAAATACAGAACAGTCTTTAATAATTAATGCTGTTACAGCTTTACTGTCCATTAAGGGAGCTAGAAAATAACGCAGTACAAGAAATCAATTCATTTATCAGCTATTACAGTTACTCTATCATTGTGAAAAGTATGTCTTGCGCTAGATCAATGTTGTTTAAAAGTGTACGAAACGTTATTTGTTGAAAAATTACTAGTTTTTAAAAAAAGTCTAAAGCATATTTAAAGACTATTTTATTCATATTTAAGCTTCAATTAATAAGTACACAACTCCTAATAGATTATCGCCACATATACAAAGGTCTTTCTTTGGGACAACAATAATGAATACATACATTTAAAATGTTGTATCACTCCATAAAATTCTATTCACAAACTATGTGAGAATTGTTGTTTTGTGTGCTATATCCTTTCTGATTTTTTTTATTCTTAAATTTCTCTTTATTCTCATTGTATAGTTGATCAACGTACTTTTAATCAAAATTTAAAATAGGATAAGAATCAAAATATTTTTTTCTAGTAGGATGCAAGTAGAATTCAATGCTTTACCTAAGAAAGCTAGCCTGGGAGCACCAATCATATGAAATATTTTTATCTTTGACTCGATCATTTCCATTGCTAATAATTATTATTTATACCATATTTAGATGGTATTTCAATATGCATGGTATTGTATCTATTTATTTCATTTGTTCTCCTTAAATTATGAACAACTCTAATTATACTTCAGTAATGTATTAGTAATTGTGTTAAAATACTGTGATTGCCCACGTTTTCAACTTAAAAGATTGTGTTCCCGTTCCAAGAAACCTAGATATTCACAGGACATACAGTATATAATCTGAATAAAAGCAAAACAATATTTTATTAATATGTCCTTCATTTATGACATTCCCTCCTCTGAAATTACTACTAGAAGCAGAAGGAGGTAAAAGTTACATTCAAGCTACTTATGGACAGAGTTCTTCCACCCATATTACAGTATTCTCACGCTGCCAAAGCTTCCAGCAGAAATCAGCAGACGGGGGAATCAGATTTAACTAGTTAGCAAAATCATTATTTGGCAGCAGAAAAGAAATGGCATGGTAACATTTAAGGTTATGTATAAAAACTAGGAAACAGTTAAGCCCCTCTAAATGCTCCCTTTAAAATATTATTTTTAGTTATGAGCTTTTATTGTCACAGCTGTGGAATCAGCACTACTGCAGCCTTAAGTCATGTTTTCTAAACTCCTAAGCAAAATTAAAACTTCCTTTCTATTAAACATTCAAATACTGTTACAGCAGGGGATCTGTCCTAAGGGTTTCAGCTGTTTCCACCAAGAAAAATAAGGAAGTTTGCTGCTTCAGACAGATTTGGTAGTAAAAGAAACAAAAAGTCAAAAAAGGGCCACTGAGACTGATCTTAAAACTCCTTGGCTTGTTGAGGTTTTTTTCTCTTTTCCAAACAGAATTGATTTATTATAATGGTGAAATACTTCCACCAATTCTGCCTATATTGCCCCATGCCATAAGTAACTGACTGCTGCTACTCTTTTAGGAACAGTAAATAAATGTATGTAATAAAAGGAGGACAGAAAAGAAGCACATGCATTTTTTGTTTTACCTGGATACTGCCTGAAAAATCCCTTTGCACTTCCAAAGTACTGCCATATAAGGGAAGGGTCATGGCCAAAGTTGTCAACAAACACTTTGTTTAATGATTCAGACCAGTAAACTCCATTCACAATTGCAGGATCTGGAAAAAAGAAAAGAAACAGAAACAGAAGTTCTAGTGTAAATTAGTTCTGGACATTAGATGTTTTAAACTAGGATCTGAAAGCACTTTGTACGGCACGTCATAGACTTCAAATGATACCAAAAATCAAAAGAAAAGTCTTCTTCAGCATGAATGCAATGAGTATTTCTTTTGAGGGACTTCTCTGAATCCATCTATTTTTAATTTCATTTCATTTAATTGAATATTGCCTTCCAATTTTTGTCATTCTATTCAGGCATTTATTGAGAGCATTTCTTTACTAGTGATTTATTACCTTGGCATTGTTGTGGTGATATGAAGACTCTTCATTCAGCAATGACTGAATGATGTCATTAAATTGCTTGTATGGAAATGCTCTGAAATTACCATTGTGAATGTATGCATACAATATTTTGATTTTCTTGTAAACCATTCAGAGATTTTACTGGAATGAATAAAGAGAAGAAATATAACTTTACTGGAATGAGAGTTAACTTATTACTTCTATTTTATTAGTTGCTAACTCCATCAGGAAAAGGAATTTTACCCTGGAAAAAGTTCAGCTGGAAGCAAATTTCAGTATTACTCTCCACTGAAATTCATGAAGGGATGAATACTAACAGAAATGTTCTTTCTTTAATTTTTAAGGGCTGAGGATTGCAATTGAATGGGAGTTACTTCACTAAAAGAATGAGCTGACTGGAGCATTTGTTTTTTCTTTTCTGAAAAACATCCTGCACACTTATTGAGGTAAGAGCAAAATAATGACCACACAATGCCTAGAATGCCCTTGTGGCAATACCATCTTGACTTAAATCCCATGTCATTGACATTTCAAGACTTCATGATTTTCATTACCAGCTCATTAATTCTAGTCTTATCTTCTCAAAGAAATACATGAAAGAGGCCTCAGATGCATAGAATTCTGGTTGCTCATGGAGTTACAAAATGCTTACAACCCTACATTGCCACAATGGATCAACTGGCAATTTTATCTATCCGTGTTATAAGCACAGAAGAAACCTGATTCTCTTCTGTACCAGAGGTAATCCTTAATATTAACATGTGGAGCAGAGAAATGTGGCTTGCACCATCATTTGATGCAGTAGTTTCATTTACTTGTAAACTAATGGCTGGTTTCATATTACCTAAGTTTAGTGACATCATTTTAATGAAGTGGAAAGAGGTGAATTGTTTTGTATGAGAACATTCATCACGGAAACACTGGGGATGAAGGCACAATGAAATGTCTCAGCTGCCTGTCTTTGAACTAAACTTTCATCTAAATATTTATATTTACAAGTACATAAAGACTATAAGGAAACATTCTTCTTAGAGAGAAATGCCTTTATAAATAAGAGAGGACATGAAAAATTGAAGCTGCCAATACTTGAGACATCAAGGCAGAATCCTACATATGTCCCAACCATAGTTTTGACTTAAAACAAACTGATGTCCCCATACATTTCCAATATGGTTAACAGGATATCTATCATTAATTTGGAAGGAAAAGAAAAAAAAAACTATTGATATTTACTGTCTGAGGCATAACTGCCAAATTCCTAATCTTATGCACAAATGACATTTTCATATACACAGTTCATGTATCTATCTTCCTGCATATGTTCTACCAGCACTGGAAGCAGATATTTGATATATGAACAACAATTCCAGATGTTCTACAGTTAGGAGCTAATCTTTCCGCTCTTCATTTCAGAGTAGCTAAAATTCTGTGCCAAGAACTGAACAGTATGGCACTGTTCTGGTTTGATGCAGAGGCCAGGAAGAGCTACTGTGACCACTGGTCTACTGCCAAATAAAACATGGAGAAAGACGAGTTCCAAACCTCTACATGCTGAGAATTGTTGTATATTTTCCTTTATCCTTCTGTTAGAAAATATGTGCAAACTCACAAAATGAATCCCCAACACAGAGTTTTACCTCCCCAACTGCTCATAAGTTATTGAATATAAATAGGCAAGGGCTTTTTAAAAATATTATCACTGACACATGGAAGAGATACTCTATCTACAGTTTTAGCTGCCTCAATTCTTCTACAGCCATAACAATAAAGAAAGTTTCAGCCAGAGATAATCTTGATCTTTATGACGTCAGCTTAACACGCCCAACTTGACTTAATCTAACCATGCCAAATTCAACTCATACACATGAGACTCCATCTTCACTGGAAATGGGCAATGCCAATATCTATGTCCCTTGAAAACATTAAGCCTCGTGATATGCCTTCCCTTTTAATGGATCCTGAATGCCTCAAAATATTTAATAATGCTTAATGTTAATATTTTCTGGTTTAGAATATGCATTTTACCATGTTGTGAATTTAATTATGACTGATTAACAAATCATCTTTAGTTGTACTGTGTTGTGTTTAGATAGCAAAATCTCCTAGCTATAAAATCCCTCAAAGAAATATTGAAGACTATGTTTAAGGAGTTGATTGTCCTTGCTATAATCTTCTTCTATAAACTACATTTGAAAAAGTATCTTTATTTTGTAAAATGAAAATGTAACTTATTAGAAAAGGGGCAAGCAGTGAAAAAGAAAAACTATTCTCACCCTTCCTTTTGATATATTACAGACTTATTAATTTTAGCTTCTCTGGTTTTTCTTAAAAGTGATCGTGAATTGCTTTTCCCAGAGAGGTTTCCCCACAACATTTCAAATAAAATTAGAATCTTTCTTCTATCGTTTTGGTAAGGCACATGTTGCAATCTACAATTTGTTTCCCTGCTATGTCTGTTGCTGTATTGTTGATATTTAATGAAACAGGAGTTGTGTACAAACAGGTACACTGTCAGGAATCTGAAATATAATTCCCAAAGAATAGTCCAAAGGCATGTAGCAATTAAAGATCTGTCATAATAGTCTTGGCTCTCAGAAGTGAAGGTGAAAGAAATGATGCGAAGAGTTGAACTTAGTCTGAAATAAAACAACTGAAGAATGTTCAGAATGAAAGTTCTTCAATCAGATATTTGCAACTTTACAAAATTACAAAAGGCAATGTGTGAAAACAAAATAATTTAAATAATGGCATCTCAGTTCAGGTTAGTTTGATGTGCAGAAATATTATTTTGCTTTCTAAGTACAGTCCTTTCTAATTAAGTGAAATAGTTTCTTTTTTTTTTTTACATTTTTCAAGCTTTACCCAGAGCATACTGGAATCTACGCTTAAGAAAAATTTTGATCAATGGCAGTTTTACCAAAATTCTTCAGAAAAAAGCAGTGAAGTTGATGAGGCAACTAGAAACTAAGTCCTATCTTAAGAAACTGAAATGTTTCCTAGTAATGAAAAGATCGAGGTGTTTAAGATATAATTTCCCAATTATGTGAAAGTTCAACATGGTTTTTTTTTCCTTTTGGATACTCATTGTTCCAAAGTACAGGCTGTATTACAATAGGTTTTAATTATGAGTAAAGAGATTCTGATTGAATATTAGGAATAATTTTTTAATAGTAGGAGAAGTATGATAATGGCACTAACTGCTCAGAGATTTTATGGCTTCCCTTTCTAATGGATATATTCAAATAGATGCTGTCAGGGATATTTTAATTTGAATGCTTGCATGGAGCAGGGAGTTGCAGTTTATGGCATAACATTTTTCATCCTCTTATCTCTTCTCATAGCTCCTCAGTATCTGTTTCATATATGTGAGCATATGGAATCTATTCCTTACACAACTGTTATGTTTTGACTGAATCTTCTCCAGGTCAAATCCTACTAGCAAACTTTTTTTCCTTTATTTTTCTAAATTTAAGCTTAATATTTCCCACCGATAAGGTATGGCCTTTTCTACAATCTGCATCTGGACTGCACTTCTCTAACTTCTGTTCATCATTATGTGATTTATTTGGTTCTGTTGTTTTCATCTGGTGATTTTCACATTCATGTCAAAACGGTCATGGAAGAAAAAAATGAAGTAGCAAGAATGTAGCAACGTTCTCTCAAAACTCACAAGGAATGGTGTCCCCTCCCCTCCCCCATTTTTATTTAGGTGGCATTGTGATAGAATCATTATTCCCTGTGGTCCTTGGCTGCAAAAAAACAATTACAATTAGGTTTTTTTTTTAATCTGAAAGTAATTTGTAATGTTAATAGTTTGTAAAATTATTACAGAACTCATTATGACATGCAGTAATAACACCTTGAGAATCTGCTGTGATAGTTGAAGGCACCAGGCTACAAATCAGGAGACTGTAATTTTAGTCCTGCCTGTCACCCATGCCAAATAAATCAACTATGAGACAAGTAACTAAATATTGTCCCTGAAAAAATGAAAGTATGAAAGAGCCATGGTAGCCCAGTGGTTAGAATGCAGTACTGCAGGCTAATTCACTCCTCACTCCAGGAGTTTGATTCTGAGTGGTTCAAGGTTGACTTAGCCTTCCAAACTTCCGAGGTCAGTAAAATGAGGACCCAGATTGTTGGGGGCAATATGCTGACTCTGTAAACTGCTTAGATAGGACTATAAAGCACTGTCATATGATATATAAGTTTAGGTGCTATTGCTATTCTGTCAAAAAAACCAAGTGGGCATTCACAACCAGGACAATGTCAACTTGATACCTGAATATGAACTTCCAAGATGGAAGGTATCCAGTGATTGGCAAAGAGCAATGATTAAATTTAAGTAAAACTGTTGTTCATTACGTATTTGAATAAAGACAAAGGACATCTGGTTATTGAGGAATGAATGTCAGAATCAAGTACCAAGGTGAACATCAGATCTTTCCCAGACAGCCAAGACTGGAAAGAATTAGTCCAATGAATAAGAATTTGAACTTTCTAATTAGTCTTTATTATATGGACTATAAAGTTATAAAACAAGATTAACAATGGTTACTTCTAAAATAAGACACCTCTATAGAGAGAATTAAGTTGGCAAAACTCTTTTCTGTTTTTTCACATTCTTTCTATAGAAAAGAAGGGGTAGTTTCCACCCGCTCATTGTTTTGGTAACTTGTGAAAAATAACTATTAACTTCATGTTATCAAAGAACAAAAGTCAAAACTGACTTTTGCTGACATTCTGAGAGTCAGCCAACTGAAACAGACTGGAATGGGTCAGTTCACACTAGAGGAGCATCAGATCTTCTTTTGCACAAAAGAAATAGCATAGACATTATTAACAAAAGGTCTTGGATAGAATCCTTCAACTGGAATTTTTATTAACAAAACAATGCTTGAATAGCATAAACATTGGAATGGTCTTAATTTCAATCCTAGTCAATCCAAAAAATATTATAGAGCTCTGTATATTCTAACAAGTCTATGCTCCAAACAGTAATTCACAACAGCTTATCCAAATAACAACAACAAAAGGATATTATACTACTTATAGGTGCTTGGAATGCTAAAGTTAGAAATAAAATAGCATCTGGAATAATGAGAAAAGTTGATCTTAGTGAAGGAAACAAAGTAACAGATCTGACAGGAGAGTTCAATGCCTATACTTAAAGGGAAAAACAAAGAGAAACTGGAGTGAAATTTAATTGGCTAGAGATGAAGAAGCTCTATTCAGTCAGGAAAAACAAGGTCTGGTGCTGTCTAAAGCTCAGATCATAAATTTCTTCTTTTTAAAAAATACAAATTAAATTAAAGAAAAAACAATTAGAACAACAATATACAATCTCAACAAAAATCACATAATGATGCAATTATAGTAAATAATAGTTTTAAAGAATTAGATCTGATAAATGGAGAGCCTGAAGAACTCTAGATTTAAATCCCAGTTGTCAATAATGATGAAGCAAATAAAATATCCTGAAATGCAAAAGGCAAACAGAAAAGCAACACAAACAAGATGGCTTTCCATTCACATGTTGAAAAGAATTAAAGAAAAGGAGTGCAAAAGGCAATGTAGGCAGAAGGAATTTTTGGCCAATTAAACGCCTAGACAAGCAAGGACAGGTAATATTATATCTAAATAAGCAATGCAAACTCATGAGAATTACAAAAATATTTAATAAAATTTACTGAAATTAAAGGAAACTTTTACTCAACAAAGGGCATGATTCACGCTACCCCCCAAAAAAATGAACTTGTTTCATGCACTAATAAGATAGTACTCAAAGATTTTGCAATTCAGAATCCAACAACATATACAACTGCAAGATGTATGTGTTGGATTTAGAACTAGCAGAGATACCCCAAATCACATAGTTAATATCCAATGAGTAATTAAAAAAAAAGGAAGGTAATTCCCAAAAAAATGTCTAGTTTTGCTTTGTTGATTATTCAAATGTGTTTCACTGTACAGACCACACTGGATCACTGGAAAGGGCTAAACAAGAACAGCAGCAGCAACAGAATGTCTTTGAAGTGTGGCACTGTAGAAAATGGTTGAGAATAACATGGACTGTAAAAAGAATAATTTATCCACTGTTACATGAAGTAAAACCAGACTACACATAGTCAGTACTAATAAGCAACCTAGAGATTAACATTCTGGACATATCAGATGAAAGAAAAACATCACTGAGGGAAAAAAATCCTATACTTTGGAAAATTAAATTAACTGAAGAGATGAAAAGAACATAAGATGGCTAAATAATATGAACAATGACACAAGCAAGAGCTCCAAGAAACTGTTATTGACAGACTATCTTGATGAAATGCTGCATATTCAGTTACAGGGAATCAGAAGCAACGAAATAAATTTACATATTCATATTCATAGAATAGAATAGAATAGAGTAGAATAGAATAGAATTTTTTATTGGCCAAGTGTGATTGGACACACAAGGAATTTGTCTTTGGTGCATATGCTCTCAGTCTACATAAAAGAAAAGATACATTCATCAAGAATCATAAGGTACAACACATAATGATGGTCATAGGGAATAAATAAGCAATCAGGAAACAATATCAATATATATCGTAAAGATACAAGCAACAAAGTTACAGTCATACAGTCATAAGTGGAAGGAGATGGGTGGTGGGAACGATGAGAAGATTAATAGTAGTGCAGACTTAGTAAATAAGTCTTAGTAAACACTTGACAGTGTTGAGGGAATTATTTTTTTAGCAGAGTGATGGCATTCGGGAAAAAACTGTTCTTGTGTCAAAATAAATATATTTACGAACTCTGCTGAATTTCTGTATATGGCACTTTACACATGTTAGGCAATATTATGTATATAGAAATAATACAATAACAATACAAATCTAGAAACAGGCAACCTGAATGAGAAATGAGAAACACAAACCAGCAGTAGGGTTCTCATTTCTCAAAGCATCTTTTATTGTAGTATTTTTTTCAGGATAATGCATTTTTTTTAAGGTTATTTTTTTTCATATCAGGAATTCTCTATACTTGAAACCTGAAAATATATAATGCAAGCAATCCTGACTTGGCTAAACGAATCTCCAAAGCTCAGCCACTTTATCACTGGAAAAGGGAGTGCAGCTGAAAAATTCACAGCAGTGAACTGTGAACAAGCAGGCTATTAATTTAAACAATGGAGCAGTTTTGTAGGAAAGTAGATTTGGTAGGAAGCTATTATAAGTAATGGTGCCCCAAAGAAAATAACTCTGCAGAATACAAATAAAAATCTATTTCTACTTGTGATAAGATTAGATCACTCGTTGAAAGAAAGCTGCTGCAGGAAACATCAATATAATTTACATTATAGGTCATATCTGCAAACTGCTGCTGGTCATTGAAACTGATGCCTAGGATTAAAGCTATTACATATGCCACCCATTTCAGTACACCAGGAAAAGTAAGCTAGGATATGATAGTGAGGACGAGAGCTATAGACTTATTTTATTGCATTAGTGCATTTTTTAAACTCTTTTTTCAGCCTCCCCATTCCCATTTTAAGGCAACTCTAAATAAAGAGATGCACAGGATTGATGTCAGGCCTTTGAAATAGACTAGACTAGGAAACCAGTGGTAATGCTCCTTTTAGTTTAAGGTAACAGAGTCCTGCATGTCTGACTGTACCTCCCTTCCCTCCCTCTCTACATTCCCTTCCCTTCCCTCCCTACATTTCTATCTTGGACTCCAATTTCTTTTGTCTAACCATTGCCTTGGCTGTGACTGTTCCTCCTGTTCATCAAGATTACTTGTACAGCCCATTACATGCCATGCACATGGCCAGACCATCCTACAAAAGGATGCCCATTTTTCACAAATGGTCTACCGTATTTTTCAGAGTATAAGATGCACTTCCCCCCCACAAAAGAGGCTGAAAAATTGGGTGCACCTTATACTCCGAATGTAGCTTTTTCAAAGCTTTTTTTCAGCCCTAACAAGGCGCTAGCAAGTGAAGCGATCTACCTCCGACTCTCAGCTGTGCTTTAGAAGCTTTTTCAGTGAAGCGATCTTCCCTGCTTTGCCTGCTCCCTCCGACTCTCAGCTGTGAAGTTTTTTTTCAGCCCTAACGAGGCCCTAGCGAGTGAAGCATGGTTTGCCTGCTTTTCTCATTGCTTCTCTCTCAAAAGATCAGTTGTGCTTTAGAAGCTGCTTTTTATCCCCCAGAGGGGGATAAAAACCAGCAAACTGATGTGCTAAAGCTGACCAGACTAAGGACGCTAGCCAGATGAATACCTAGTAGCAGATTTTTTTCCGCCTATTTTCCTCCCCAAAAACTAAGCTGTGTCTTATACTCCGGTGCATCTTATACTCCGAAAAATATGGTATATATCTCCTAAATAAACAAAGAAATAATACCCACATGTATAAGTTTCTGGGAAAAGCTTTGCATCTTCTGTTCTTATCTCCAATAGGCACGCAAGTCCTCCATGGAGTGCTCTTTGGCACTTTAGATCTGCTCTGAGAGGTTTAACTAATCGACTTCCCTGCCTATCTTTTGATTTTTAAAAAATGATGATACTATTCTGTACGTGACCATATTTTTAGAATAGTGTTCTGGTTTGGATTTCTTCTTTATATTTCTACAGTTCTTCATACTCCTGTTATGGAAAGTCCCCATGTCTATTAAAGAGAATAAATTTCTATTATTCTTCAACTTCCCAACAGATCTAGCCAATCATAGACAGATTTACATAAATAGACACACAACCAGAAAGAGGCTGGATAGGAATGAAGGAGGTTGCTATGCTTGGCTAAAAGACTTGTGGAAAGTGTATTTAGAAGTGAGTGTGTACATCAACATGAGTGTGTGATGTGTGTTGAAGTTTGCAATGTCTGTATTTTTAGTGTTATACTTTGTTGACGTGCAACCTCCATGGAACTCTGGGAATGAAGCAATGTAATACCTGGAATAAGTTCTACATTGTCTCAGATGTAGGCACAGATGCAGATTTGGGATTTAATCTCATATACCTGCATAGTTGATTGTTCTGAGAATGCAGAATAAAATAGCTGATATTTGCTCATATACACTGCACGCATGATGTGTCAATCTTATATAACATAAACTGTGTAGGAAAAGCAAACTATTTAAGAAACTTACTGAACAAAATGTTTATGGGAATGGAGAAAATCATGTGTGTGTGTGTGTGTGTGTGTGTGTGTGTATGTATGTATATATATGTGTGTGTGTGTGTTTGTGTGTGTGTGTGTCAGATAGCTCTTTTTTCTTTTAGGAGCTAGGAGCTTCTGTGAGGATATCCCTTCATTTTATCCCTACAACACAACTCTCTGAGGTAGGATCAGATAAGAGAGAATGACTGGACCAAGGGAAGCTTCCACGTCTGAGAGTGGAATTGAATTCAGGTCTCTCTGGTTCTGAATCACTACACCTAAATCAATACATCATGCTATTTCTTGTAACCATAAGGGAGTTTTAATTTTGAGAGAGAGAGAGAGAGAGAGAGAGAGAGAGAGAGAGGGAGAGGGAGGGAGAGGGAGGGAGGGAGGGAGGGAGGGAGAGAGAGAGAGAGAGAGATGAAGCAAAGATATTTCCTTGGGTTCTATGACTTATCTTTAATTTCATCCCAACCCTATGCTGGACCACTTTTTTCCAGTTGAGTTTAGCTCATATTTGAGCTTATTTTTTAATACTTAATGAAGTAATAAATTGTGATATTGGGAGAAAGTGATGATGGTCATAGAAATAAGGTGCAGGCCACTTCATGTGCCCTAATTAAATCCTGCTTCTTAAGTCTCCAATCCTTCAAAAACCTCCAAAACGTGACATCCCCAATATGTATGATGGTGATGGTACATGAAGTTGCCTACACTTCTTTACTGCTTTATTCCAGCTTCTTGTTATATTGTTAGGGATTTATTCTTTCCCTGAAGGTGAATAAATTTGCAGTATATTAGACGTTGGCAAGTACAACCAAACAGCTTTATCTGATCCAGTAGATATTCTCATTTCAAAGCTCTCATGCTTTTATAGCCACACATTGCAACTGTGCCCTTTAAGGTACAAAGCACTTTATTTGTAAAAGGGCTGATGTTGGGGATGGAATTTTCTTCTACTTCCAGATGAAGGATGTGCCAATATCCAGAATCATCCCCAAATGACTTTTGAGTAATATTACCCATGTTATCATAATTACCTCTGTGTCAAGTGAGTTATTTTTACCACTTCTAGTTGAATAAACTGTTACAAATTGCCTCTAATACAAGTTAGCCCAAAACAGGCAACTGTAAAACTGGAAGATTTCCCATCCATTCCATTCTATCTTCACTCACCCTTGCCTCTTTCCATATTCCAGCCCATTATGGTTGCTGAAAAGGTGGCTTCAAAGCTCCTCACCCTACTAAAAGGTAAAGGTTCCCCTTGCACATATGTGCTAATTGTTCCCGACTCTAAGGGGTGGTGCTCATCTCTGTTTCAAAGCCAAAGAGCCAGCGCTTTCCGAAGATGTCTCCGTGGTCATGTGGCCGGCATGACTAAACGTCAAAGGGTGTTTTAATTTGTCTGGGCCAAAATGATTTAATTTGATTTTATCTGGTTTTTAAATTTTTTGTATTTATGTATTTTATTGTTGGCTGTTCACCGCCCTGAGTCCTTCGGGAGTAGGGCGGTATACAAATCAAATAAACCATAAACCAAACCATAAACCAAAGGTGCACGGAACGCTGTTATCTTCCCACCAAAGGCGGTCCCTATTTTTCTACTTGCACTTTTTACATGCTTTCGAACTGCTAGGTTGGCAGAAGCTGGGACAAGTAATGGGAGCCCACCCCATTACTCACTACTACTACTACTACTACTACTACTAGTACTACTGAAACAATATTGATTGCATCCCATATCTTTATTATTTTGCATGCCACATGATAGTAGATTTTATCCCCTTGATTTTCAAAGAGGTTGTTCCTTCATAATAAACAACCGTGATACTTACCACAGGAATGAAATACTTCAGTACAGGTAATATTTTTATAGAAACTGCAAGGACTAAATAATTGTAAACAGCAAGCAATTCCAAGTAGCAAATAATCAATGTACCACTCAATGACATTTTAGTGTTTCACAGATTAAGACAAATTTACAGTGGTGGACTGTTTTTCCCTCCCCTTCCCCAATTGTCTATCCAGCATATATGAATTTTCAGTATCCTGAAGGATTATCAAGCATGAAAGCCAACAAATTATACTCTGTAATTGACTGCTAAGATTTTATTTTCATATTTTTAGTGCCTTGGAGGAAGTAATTTCTGCCTAACTGCCAATTGTATTTTATAATCAGAGTATAGCATTTGAAAGATGAAAAAGGCTCTGGTTATAATATTCAAGAAAAATGGATAATATTAGCTTGACAGTCACTTGGAAGACGCTGCTGGAATGATGACTGAATGATATTCATTGCTCTTTTTAAATGGTTAAAAAAAATAACCCAACCTGCTTTATCTGAAGTAGCAATGGTTCATCACATTTCAATATATTTCCGACAAGGCTCATACACTCTGAATCATTTCTTCTCCAAAGCAATCAGAGCTTTGAATACAGCATACATTTATCAATTTTTAGCAACTCAGCTCTTAAGACAAAGCAAGCCAGTAGAAACTTCATAATGGAATGACCTCCTCCACCCTCAGTCTTCTCTTACTTTCACCGAGCTGAAGAGATCAGGAGACATTTTAATTCCAATTTCTTCCAGCATGACCCTTGCATTGGGAGAAGCAAACCAATTGTTCAAACTAGAGATACAAATTCCACAGAGATCTGAACTGGGGAAAAAAAACCCCTGGTTTTTACAAAGTATCATTTTTCAAAAGCCAATTACTTAAGTGTACATAACATATAAAAATAATATGACTGGATGGAATTCCATCTTTCTATTTCAGATTCATGGCCTAGGCCCGGGATACCTTCATGGCCTAGGCCTAGGCCCGGGATACCTGTCAGAACCCCTGCAGCCAGTGAGAATCCCCAATCACCCGGTACATTCCCACAGACAGGGCCTCTTCAGGGTGTCGTCGGCCAGACAGTGTTGGCTGGTGACCCCCAGGGGGAGAGCTTTCTCTGTGGGCGCACCCACCCTCTGAAACAACTTCCGTTGGAGCTCCGGATGGCCCCTGACCTTCGCTCATTCTGTCGCGAGTTGAAGACCTGATTGTTCCGTAGCCTGGACTGATGGGAGGTTTTTTAATGAATTTTAAACTGTTTTAAACTGGGTTTTAACTTTATATTGTTTTAATAAGGAATTATGCATTTTACTGTTGTGACTCGCCCTGAGTCCTCAGAGATAGGGCGGCATATAAATTGCATAAAATAAATAAATAAGTAAATATAAAAATAATATGACTGGATGGAATTCCATCTTTCTATTTCAGATTTAGAAATATTCTTTATTTACTCTGAGATAGTTTCTATTATGTTGAATAAAACCTTAAGCCAAAATTCTAAAGGGGGAGTGTGAGGAATGTTCTTGTTTTGTACAATGACTCTGTTGTCAATTTGGGTTGATCAAATAAATAAATAAATAGATTTCTTAAACATGGAATGATTAATAGGTAAAAAGGTTATGCTCCCATAATCTCTAAAAGTATCTAAAAGACCTTCCTTCCTATACATATTGCTCTATATTCCTTTGAACTCCTACAAATTTATAAACTGTAGTCCTGCAAAGTTTATTTGCAAGATTTCAGTTATTTTCCTCACTGCCAATCATTCCAGTGTTTAATCTCTAACTCATCAACTAACTACTACATATACAAAAATATTGATTATTGCAGCTGGACACTTTATCAAGCCTTGGTAAGACCACTTTTGGAATATGCAACCAGTTTTAATCATCATGATATAAAAAAGATGTTGAGACTAGAAAGAGTGCAGCAACAGGGGTCTGGAGGCTAAAACATACAAATAACAGTTTAATGAAAAGAAAGACTGGGGGGTGACATAATAACAATGTTCCAATATCTAGGGAGCTGCCACAAAGAAGAGGGATCAATCTATTCTCCAAAGCACCTGAAGGCAGGACAAAAAGGAATGGATGGAAACTAATCAAGGAAAGAACAACTTAGAACTAAGGAGAAATTTCCTAATAGTGATTTATTTATAATTAATCAGTGAAATAACTTAACACCAGAAATTGTGGGTGCTCCAACACTGGAGATTTTTAAGATGAGATTGGACAACAGTTGATCTGAAATGGTTTAGGGTTTCTAGCTTGAGCAGGGAGTTGGACTAGAAGACGTGCAAGGTCCTTTCCAACTCTGTTATTCTATCTAGTCTATTAAGATAAAATCATTATTAAATAAATAAATAAATAAATAAATAAATTTCAATAATAATGTGTAATCAGCTCACTTGTCTGTTTTTCCAATTTGAATTCTGCTGACTTATCTATTGCTAATTTGCTTTGACCGTTAGTAGTTCAGATTCTTGTAGGGAGAACTATCTAGACTCCCGATTTACTGCACTTAACATATATTTCTTTTCCACTTTCTGCCAAGCTTTAATTTTATGTTATACCTGCAAAAAAAACTTTTATCACTATATTATTTGGCTGTGATCATGAAATGATTAAACTATATGAAAGCTGGCAGGTATTAACATCTGCTCTGCTTTCACAGTAGAATTCTTTATTGGCCAAATGTGATTGGACACACAAGGAATTTGTCTTTGGTGCATATGCTCTTAGTGTACTTCAGTGTACTTTCCAGTAGACTTCAATGCAATCTTTGACCTATACGGGTTGGTAACTAGGATTTTTCTGGAAAGCACAAGACTTAGTAATTCCAAAGTACCTTTAATCATTGAGGGTCATTTAATATATAAATTGCTTATTATGAACTGGATTATTAGTTGAGGTCACATATGATTATAGGACTAGTAACTAGTGACTGATTTTATTGTAATCGCATTATAGATGTTTGTTTACCGTGAATGTTTTGTTATTTACTGTATATTATTACCATGAATATTTTATTATTTTATATTGGTTACTGATATTTATGATGTTATTTATATAACACATAATGACATAGTAACATTATTTACAATGAATATTTTAATTATTCATTGTGAGAAGTGATTTATTCCCATACTCATCTCTGTACTGAGGTTATGCTTTCTGTATTTATGTCTGCAACTGATAATTGTAGTTCATCAAACTTGTCCATGAGTACTAGCAAATGAAACCTAGAGATATGAGTGAGATATGTACCAAACATATTTTCTGTGATGGAACATCACAGAAAATATTGGGTGATGTCAACAAATACTATTTTTTTTCTTTGCTTGTATCGATCAGGGGCAAGTAAATAAATCATTCCAATAATTCTAAATGGAAATGAAAAATTAGATCAGTAAATAATTATTTGCGAATAGAACAGTCTACTAACATAGCTGAATATATATCTATCCATAGAAAATTCTGCATTACTTATCTAGTTCTATTCCTTGAATTTTTAGCAATAAGAATGGTGTTACTTGGTGAGATTGAAAGAAAAAACTGGAGGATATTCTTTGGATTATTTGACATATCTGTCACTATTAAAATGATTAGAACTATAGGATTCTATGTGTACCTTTATTATGTTAATTAATAATAATTAATAATGATTAGAACTATAGGATTCTATGTGTACCTTTATTATGTTAATTAATAATTAACTAAATAAATTTATAATTATATAAATTATAATTATAATTATAATTATAATCAGGGTGGATTTGATTTAAATCGAGTTGGTTTTAAATCTCAATTTAAATTATTTAAATCACTAGTAAAAAGGCTTGATTTAAATCAACTCAATTTAAATCATAATTTTTAAAGAGCAACTGTCATCTCTGCTACTCCTTTGACCCACTGTTGACTCACTGATAATCCCAGTGTTGCAGAATATACAGCCTCATGCTACATAACTAAGCTCCATTTCATGCTGAATAAACTAAATTTTTATGTATCTTAAATAGAAAACTATCTTACAATAGATTTTTACCCCAAAAGTTTTTTATTAAAATAAATTCGATAAAAATAAAAAAAAATCGATTTAAATCAAAAAAATCTGATTTTTTTGATTTTTTTAAAAAAAATCATTGATCCACCCTGATTTTAATATATTATTAGTAAAATTATACTATAATTTTAAAACTTAATTTGCTCATGTTTTACCTTTTAAGAAATACTTTCCATCGATCATATATTTGCATTTTTCTTTCTGCTTAAGTATCAATTTATAAAGTTAACATTATCTAACTTTGAATCAGTTCCTATTAATTAATGTATGAATCAGTATATGACTGAAACAGATTATGGATGAAAATTAAAATAATGCAAACTGATGAGAAGACAAATGGGAGCGAGGGGCTTTGAATGCAAGTATGTGAAGACACAATTCTTCATTCATTCAAAAGTTCTTCAGACATTCAGACAGGAGTTTATGTTTGTGTGTGTGTGTGTTTCTGTGTGTGTGTGTGTGAGAGAGAGATAATTTCTTCCTTCAATTTTGCTTTATAACTTTTTGTCTTAGAAGATAGCATCTGTCCAAAATCATCTGATGAGCTTTCTAAATCCAACAATTTAAATATTTCACATCCTAGCTATCATTCCTATTTTCTACTCATCCAAATCACAGCATGGATGAGTTGATTATTCTCTCTGATTAGTACATGGAGATAATGCCTCTACTCTGACCTCTGTATACTAACATTAGCAATTTTCAAACAGCCAGACATCAACTGTCTCTTAGGTTAAGAATGTTATTTTCTGATTTTTGATAGCTCTCTCATGCAAGAATAACAACTGATTATTTAATTTCAGATTTAAAAAAGAATAACAATATAAAACTTAAGGAGACATATACGTGATATTTTCACTGTATAAAATTGCATCTTTTATGAGAGTAAAACAGAAATAACAACAAAAAGAAGAGGAAGCCAGGAAACCAAGAAAATTAATTCTACATTTTTAAAAAAACTTTAGTACATTTCCACTCTCATACATCAACAGAAGAAGGCTAAAATTCCAATCCGACCTATAATATAAAGCTAAACAAAGTCAGCAACTAGTCTTTCAACACAGCAACGTCAGGATTGTGGCTTGAAATAAAGAATACACAATTCCCTTTCCCATCCGTCATCTGTACTCTAGAAATGTTTACTGTACCAACACTGAGAAGTATTTTGCAGACCTATTGAGTAACACATAACCCAAGGAAACATGGTAACAGGTTTTTAAGATTCAGGATTCTATGTACTTATAAATCAACTTTCAATTTACCATATCCAAAAGTTACCTGTGAAAGAAGAGAGGTTCAAGTCATGGTATTCATTGCATTCATGTAATGCAAATGGGGTGGTTTTTGTTGCTGCTGCTCTTTCATTACTTTTATCCAACAGAGTAAATAGGTGCAACTGAGGTTTAGGTGCAACTGAGTGAAAAGTTCTCCCCAGAATTTAATGATGGAATAGACCCTTTAAACTAATTTCAGAAGTATGTTGAAAATAAATTAAGTAAGATGTGTAATTGGGTTATAGAAACATATATTATTTCTTACAAACTTCAGTTCCAAGGTGGGTTTTATTTTCAGGTTAAAGAATTCATGACATGAAGGAAAAGGACAGTGAAAAAGTGGCCACATTTGCAGATGTACATTGCTGACAAAAAGGACCATGTTGTGCTTCTAAAAAAGAGCATAAAAAAAGAGCAGTAAAAAAAGGTCCTTTTCAGGTGTCATTGATACACAACTTGCCATGTTATACTGTGTCAATGAATATAACCCAATATAATTATTAGAAACTAGTCCAGATCGCTCCATATCTTTCTTCAACATATTTTGATATCAAAGCTGAAAGTACAATCTTGCAGCAATATATTGTCTGTTTTATATTTATCAGTTGAGTTGAAGTGAAACATACTGTGTATCTCACTGAAAATAATGCCTAAACATATTCCTAAAATATTTACCACTTATCAAAGAAAAATGCTGAAATTCTGGCAACACATGTAAAATAATTTTCTGAACACTCTAAAAACTCAATAGAGTGTAAAGAGATTGAAGGATGGTGATTTTATTTTTTTTTAAATGCAGAAAGTGTAGTATTCCACTGGGAGTTATTTTCTGTGAGCTGATGGGGCAATTCCCCCAAACTATCCACTTAAAACATTACATGGATTTTGTTTTCATTTATAGCAGGATTGGAAGAAATATGTTTTTAAATGGATTGCTATAAAATGTATTACTTTGTTTTGCATGTTTTACAGAGATGTTTCATTTTAATGCATTGCTTCCCCAGATGCTTTTTTTTTGGGGGGGGGGGGTCTTTGGTTAAACTCCCACAATGACTACTTTCTTGGATGAAGAAGCAGTTATAATATTGCAAATGTATACAAATTGGCCCAAATGCAGCCCAAATGGAACCATGACAAGCCCAGTGATTTAGATGAGAGAGGTTGCAGAGCAGAGAAGAGATTATTCACACACATACACACAAACACATACAACTGAATTTCGACAATCTGTTATAATTGAGAAACAGGACTGCTTCAGTGCAATGGCAGAATAAACAAAGCCTGACCACTGGGAGAGGCAAATTTAATACAAAAGGCTTTGGTTGTCTCCTGTGCTAGCTCTCTGTTCCTTATATTTTAATAAGTTGATCCTAACTTAAAAAAATAAACAAATAAGTCCCCTGAAACAATTGTGCGAAAAGATGAGTAGAAATGCTTCCACCAAGGGTGGGCAATCTTTGGCCCTCGGCCTAATTTCAAGAGTCCTAGGAGCAGCTCCTATCAGCAATTAATTGTAGAAGAAGCAGAGTCTGGAGAAAGAGTTAAAAAGGTAAATCAGTTTGGAGTCATTATGTTGCCACAAGTGATCCAAGTGAATTCCATTAACCCCATCTTGGATGAGATCTACCTACTTATGTTACTTCTTTTCAGCCGGGTGACTTTGGACCAATCACTTTCTCTCAGATAACTTCACCTCACAGGGTTGTTGTTATGGGGAAAATAGGTTTTTAAAGCAGGCTGGCTACAGCTGTGTTGATATAATAAAGGACTGTCCTCTGTTATGCAAAGAAGTTGGACTGCCCAAGATACCAGATTGGTGTAAGAAATATTTGGGGTCTTCTCCACCTTCTTTTAGTTGTACATATGAGTGCTAGTACTGTTTATTAAATAGTAATATACAACTGTCATTTCACTAGGTGAGTAGGATGTTTGTCTGAAAACACTGAATGGCAAATATTAAATCAGTGAGAAGGGAGATGCAATACTTCCATAAAGCTACTGCATATATACAGCAAAACCTTGAAAGTCTGTAGATTATTGTCTAGAATGTAGTCGATTCAGAAGATGCTTATTTTGCAACATACTTGGCCTCACCATTGATGTTCCAACTTAATCACAGAATTGGTCACCCAACAATAAGAAATTTAAATGGAAGATTATAGATGATTATGCTTGTCCCTGAACATCCTATAGAACCCAAATAAAGATGCAATACTAAAATGGGAAATTATACACACATTATTTTTCTTATGATTGAAACTATTAAATAAATACTTGATTAAGCTTTATTTTAAAGATATAGAAGCTTTAGTTTTGGGGAAAATGCATTCATCTCCATTCTCAGTTAACATGACATCAACGAAAGTTAGTATCATCAAAAGTATGTTGACATTGCTAAATGATATAATAGAAAATGTTTTCCTTACCTTTATTGTACATATTTGTTGGCACTTGGACATCACTCAAAGTGACATTCACAGGCAAATTATTGAAATGGTCATTTGGTTCAAGGATGAATTCCTTTCCCAGTTCTAAGAAGTTTCCATCTTCATCTCGTTCATTAATGAGAACAGCATTGAAATATTCATACTGAAACAGAAAATCAGTGATGATAAATCTATAAACTGCTTTGTTAGTACATTTAAATAAAACCAAAAGTCTGTCTAATATGGCATGGGTCCCACAATGTCCAATCTGATGTACAACAAGGCTGGAAGAACAATTTCATAAATTATTAGAAGTAAATAGAAGTAAACCATCACTGAACCTGAAAGCTATGTATACATTTGATTGATTGGTTGGTTGGTTGACATTTTTTACCATTTCAGTTACAGATAATCCCAAGAAACTCACAGTTTGAAATAGATATCATTATTATTAGCAGTCTAAAACAATATGATAGTAATCATGATATAACTGCAATTACAACATAATAACCTATCTGCATATATTCAAAGCACCACATTTAACCAATATAGTCTGAAATGAGAAAGTTCTGCACAACTGGAAAGGAAGTGGCTACCCTTGATCCTGTTAAATAAGAGGAGGAGTACCCACAGAGAATGTCCATCTCTTGAATCTTCTCATATTTACCAATAAATGGGGACTCTAAGGAGTCACTACTTGCTTGTAGGCACTGAGGAAGCAGATTCTACATCAAACAGACAACCCTAAGGATACTAGATCCAAAATAAAAAATGACTTTATAGCCAATTTAAATGACACATAGAAATAAACTAACAACCAGACAGCTCTTGGAACATGGTGTTACATGAGAGCAGCACACAAGCAGCTGCATTCTGGAACCCTGATGGTACAGTGGTTAGAATGCAGTTTGGCAGGCTAACTCTTGCCACAGTCATGAGTTTGATCCTGACTTGTTCAAGGTTGACTCAGCTTTTCATCCTGTTCTCCTTAACGAGGGCAGTTTTGGTAGTCATGATTGTAGTGATTAGGTCAGTTTCCATTTATTGGTAAATGTGACAGGATTCAAGAGGTAGATATTCTATGTAGGTACTTCTCTTACTGAATGCTTCTTCTGCCTGCTGTGCAGACCTATGCTTCAGCTCCCCTCACCCTACCTCCTCGTCTCTGCTCTTCTTGCCATCCTGCCAACACTGTAGTCCTATGTTTTGCTGCCTGCTGCTCCTACTGCTCTGCTGCCCATGACTTCTGTTTCCCTGTACTCTACCACCACTACTGCCCCCAATTGATCTTCATGGTCTTCATCTTCCCATTCCTGACAAGTCCAGCATGCCCTGCTTGTGTGAGGCCTTCAGAAGGCTTGAATTAATTCTTAGAGAATAGCCAGGAATATCAATAGCTACCAATTATGTAGATTTAAAGGAAACATGTATTTGAAACCAGCTGTTGGAGACCACTTGTGGGAGAAAGTTTTGCACACATATATTCCTTTTGAATTCCCCATGGTATTAAGCTGCTCTCGGAATGACTTAGCAGGGTTCTTTTTATGTTCCTATGACATTTAAAGGAGAAAGATTTACAGATTACAGGATAGATTTAATTTTTCTTCCAACATTAAATAACAGATAAGCAAAAAGCAATTTAGATAATAATATTGATTATTTTTAGCATGACCTAGGTCAAACAGAGACTACATCAAGCTCTTGAACAAGTGAAGTCTCTGGTAACCAAGGATTTAAAACAGTGAAATAAAACAGAAGAGAATACGGTGTTAAATATGTCATGTGTTTTGTTGTTAAAGCATTGTTTTACCTTTACCTCAAATATTAAGTGCTTTGTAATCATAGATACAAAACTCAACCAAGATCTTCATACAATTTTCTATAGTTTCCTGATTTAGTTGCATAACAAAGATCTATATAAATTCTTCACCCAACCAGTTGAACATTTTTCCTAACAATTGATCTTAATCATATTTGCAAGACTTCACACAATACAGGCAGCAGTTAAATACTGATAATTCAACTGTTTGGTGATAATTACCCTGTCTTTAAATTTAGGAAACTACTTATACTGTCAATCTAACTCAATACTTTTGTCTCCAATGGCATAAATCCTCAGAGCTTTAGCCAGAATATCGTTTCAGGCACTGCACTCTTTTTTAAAAAAAATATTTAAAACCATTTAAGAATATTGAATGGTGTCCTATACCAAATCAGATTTTTGGGTCATCAAATCCAATAGTGATTGGTAATGCTCCAACAACGTTCAGGCAAGATCTTCTTAAAAATCTTCTACAGAGATTATGGTGCAGTTTTGCTATACAATTTCATTGAATTCTTCAAATGCCAGGAGAATCTGAGTTAAATCAACTGGCAACCGGGGGAAAAGGGAAACACATTCATAACTGTGGCTTTCTGTGCCTAAAATTGTTATCTTCAGTGATTCCTCAAGCACCCACCTTGACTTTCTTTAAGAACAAATTATCAGAGAGACCACCTGAACTGGACCAAACATCAGCTCTAAGACTGAATGCAAAAAGCGCTGGTCAGTCAATGTATGGTATGACTAATAAAGATATCAATCTTTGCTGGGATGAACTCACTTGAAATAACTGATTGTCCTCTGTGAATTTTAAGTGGATATTAAGTGGATACACTTAATATCCACAGGGTTTAATTATAACACTTCTTCATCCCATCTCTCCCACAACTTAATGAACATTGCCTTATGCTCCTTATCCTTGGAGCTAAGTGAATACTGGTTGACTTAACAGATATTTCAGCCCTGAGAAATGTTAGCATATTCTCAACAGCAGGAGTTCATCTACTTCAGCAGTCCATGCCATTGATTCATGTAGGATTATACTGTAAACTTGAACTTCTGTGAACTCTTTTGTTCCCTTCTAGAGAAAATTCACAAACAGTTAGGAGATACTCAGCTCCTTCTCTATTTCCCCTAGTATGTGTGACTGGAGATAAATTGTTCAAGAACTAATTCTAACCAAAATCACTCTAGTTTACCCAACACAAGTTTCTTTAAAATATTTAACATTAGCACTTTAAATAAATCTAGAAATTACTATTTGCATATCTTATTTCAGATATTTTAAATACAGGGTACATTCCTCAAATAGTTGTTTTGTTCAAATTTGAGCAGCTGTGAAATCCAATGGCAATGGAACGCCATTCCCAATACTACAACTTTGTTACATCCTACTGAGCCAAAAGACCTTATTCTGTTAATAAATCTTAATACGATATTTTAGATGTAATACATTGGTATAATCAGTTTATATATACATATCCCAATTCTTTCTTTATTTCATTCACAGATGACTGCTGATTGATTTGTCCTTATTATATAGCAGTCCTTTGAAATCTAAAGTACATTTTGCTGTAAAGAGAACAAATTCCAGGAGTGGTCTGCATAATATTTCTTGCACTCAAGTTGGTATTGATCCATTATCTTTCCTAGATAAAGCCTTCCTGTATTCATTCATTATCAGCTTATCTTTATTAAAGCAGTTGTGCTGTAAATATTCAGATGCTGGATGATAAATCTGTCTAGCTTTCTAGACAAGCCTTCTTTGTCGGATGGTAGATGCTGATGCACTGAGTATAACTTTTAACGCAGGCAATTTAGTATAAGCAGAACTCTATATAAAGAAGTTATCTTCCTATATAAGGAAGATAACACAGAACTACATTATCACTTTCTTGATCTTCTTCCCACTTCAATCCATATATTTGCATACTGCAAAGCCCCATTCATGTTTTTTGTTATCTATTCCTATGCAGTCTGACATAGT
This sequence comes from Pantherophis guttatus, assembly GCF_059756535.1. Classification (NCBI taxonomy): domain Eukaryota; kingdom Metazoa; phylum Chordata; class Lepidosauria; order Squamata; family Colubridae; genus Pantherophis; species Pantherophis guttatus. The sequence continues at coordinate 219,821,599 of NC_142064.1, read as the reverse complement.
TGCCTTTTAATCTTTCACTCATAGAACATTCAGATGCAACATTTCTTAAAATTTGTTTTCCATCTTCCAATCCTTCACAAATCAGGTTAAAACCAATCTTCAATCAACTTCATTTTTATGGCTTTAAAATGCTAAGGGAAAAGCAGGGAAAATCATCAGTCAAACATTTATCTTCCAACTGACCAGTAGAAGACTTGTGCAAAATTGAATTCAAACAGTGCCTTCCCTTTTTTTATTATGATTTTTATTTTTATTATGATTTTATTATTAATTATGATGTTGCAGCATCTCATGGTCATGTGATCACCATTTGTGACTTCTGATGATCACAAGGGGATCTGTTCCTGAACACAAGAAGCCTTTAACGGTCCATTCCAGTGACAGGCCAAAGAGACATACACATACACATCTGCCCTTAGTGTTTTAAGCAAACCAGTGCAATGGGAACATAGGTTCTGAGCTAAAGCAAGGATAGCATAAAGATTTCACATGGAGGGTTCATACAGTTTAATTCCTTCTTTCTCTTTCACACATACACTTCATTACTTATTGTGAGAAAGGAGGACAGTATGTAAGTAGGAAAGGAAAAGCTATACTAAGGGAAGCTAATATACCAGACCCTGTGTTATATGTTTTTAGAGGGAGTTTCAGGTGAAAATCTGTCTGTTCCATTTTGGAAAGAGCTTAATCAGGCAGACCACAACCTGGGTTCACTAAAACTTTTGGAATAACGCTGAAAATGATGTCTGAGGGGAGAGGTTATGGAAAGCTTTCCATTTAAGCAGAAGAAGCTTGGTTCTACAGCATGTTGTGAACATCTGCAATTGATTTCTAGGAAACAGATTATGTGTGACAGTTGAAAGGTGGTAGAAGGAAAATTAAAAAATAAAAATGGTTGAAAATCATGAAAAACAAATCCATCCAGCACACCAAAACTATATTTGAGATAATGCTCTGGAAGAAAGTGCTAAAGGTTTATTTGCTGACAACAAACACTCAAACCACTAAGCTCTAAGAGAAAATGACTTCAATTTAATCTTGTCAATAGAGGTCAACCTTTAATACAACCTTAATAAGGTGATTCTAAAGACAGCACGATATGTCACATCCAAAATGTATTAGGTTAATAAACATATAAACCTAATATTTATATTAAGGCAATCCTACTAGGATAACTTTGGGGGCTCACTATGACATGGCCATAAGACGAGATCAATTTACACATCTAAAAGAATAACAACAAGAAAATCTGGAATAAGTTGTAGTAACTGAAAAAATAACAATTAGCTTTTATGTAGTGTATTCATATAGAATTCATTCAAAGAAATCCATAAAGCAGTATATCATATAAATCTTTTTTTCATAATGCAGTATGTTATGATACTAACCTGGGTAAAAACATTGCAATGTCATACAGCAGAGGCTATGTAGCATTACAGAAATAATTTGGAAAAGATGTTTCAAAGTATGTGAGAATCCAAATAAAGTATCTGCAATTTTTTAAAGCAGTTGTGTCAGATCAGGTGGTACCAAGAAGTACAGAGTTTCCAGTTGGAGAAATAAAGTGATTTCAATCCCTATCTTCATTTAATGGCTTTAGTTTGCATAGTGGTATGTGATATTTTTCTTTTATATTTTTGTTTAATGATTTATACACTGCTCAGAGTTACTTTTTTGAGTTGGATTGCTGATAAATGTTCTGATTAAATGAATAAACTACATTATTTGGGAAGACTATTGGAATCTAGCAGACCTCTTGCTTCAGATGTTCAGATTTAAGTGTATGAAACATAATGCATTTGACTCTCAGCAAAAGGAATGCAATAATGATGATAGTGCAAATCAGCAAATTCCACCACCCATGTTTCAAACTTGGGAGGGTGCAAAGGTTATAATTGGGCCTGCATTTGTTTAGAATGCAGTCTAAATATTAAAGGAAAATCTACAACTATCAACTACAATGAAAGATTCCTTAAACATACTGGGATTTCTATGACATCATGAATACCACAGTGCTCTGTGTCACCAGCTCAAGAACATCTAGTATCATTTGAAACCATGTCTTCAAGGAATATATTTTAACTAGCAAAAAAGACTTCTTCTAGAACAGTGTTTTTCAAAGTTGACAACTTTATGTTTTGTGGACTTCACATTGGCTGAGGAATTCTGGGAGTTGAAGTGTACACAACTTAAGTTGGCAACTTTGAAAAACACTGTTCTCAGAAACATGAGAAATCCCCATGGAACAGAATCCTACCTTCCTTAAAAAAAATATTAGTTTAGTTTGGTTATTAGTTTATTTTGAAAGGTGGGAATTAAATTTCGTTTGTCAAAATAAAAATAAAGATGCAAGAGATGTAACAGCACTAGCATCAATTCACAGCCAGAAATCAATTAACTTTTACAATATTTTTTACAAGAAAAGTTGACAGAGTAATATTTTTGTTGCAAAGAATGTGCATGTTCCCCACTTGATAAAATAATCTGAAATATTTATGAAACAATATGCTAGTATTGTAATAGCAAAGAGCCATTCTAATCTAAATATATTTAGAACGATTAGACAGCCAACATTTAAGAATATATCAGATCATATAACTTTTTAAATGAAGAATTTTTTCCCCGGACAGATTAATAGCATTTATTATCCAATACAGATTTGTGTGACATTTTCATTTATTTGAAATCAAAGCTGTAGTCTAGCTCAAGGCATGAAGATTTACTCTAAAAACAACATAAGTGATGAAATACAGCTGTTTTATTTACTGTCTACAAATAAGCAACTCACATGACAAGCAATACACAATCATGCCAAGAAAAAAGGTTTGAAAGCCATTTCTTAGTGCTGCTTTGGCTGCATATCCATCAGCACATTTGTATTTTTCCATCAACGAACAACATATGTATCATCTTAGGAAAAACCAATGCAGATCTGCATACATACATTTTGCATCTTATAAACTAAATGTATACATAAAAATGCTTGGAGAAAAATTCCCTATCCTTTAAATTCTGTCCATTCTGTTCATCTATTTCAGATTTGGAATCCTTTTGGGCAGGAGACCAGTGTTGCTACTCAGCTTCTGTTATAGGCAATTTCAAGATTTCTGATCCCTCTTTTCACAGTCTTTTATCTTTATACTGAACTAGATGGCCTTTCGGTATAGAATGTCATCAAATGAAACAGCACCCTCAGCCAACTCAAACACAAGACTGTTCTTATCACTGGCAAAATAAAACAAAGCAACCCAGAACATATCTATCTACAAATGAAAGAATGATTTCAGACTTTTTTTTAATTCAAGTTTGCTGATTATTAGATAGTTATTGCTCACAACAGCATGGCTTACGGACTAAAAGCATTATACAAGAACAACACAAAACCATTAAATATTTCTAATAAAAAAGCCTAGTACTTAATTATGAAGATTAAAATCTCTGATAAATGCCATGCTAATAAATGGCATAGTTCCAGTCACTAGCAAAACAAGGCACACCATCCGTAGGCTTGGGATATAGATGATCAGAGACAGTTTCAGTCTGAATATTTAGTACATCCCACCCCAACACTCAGTCTCTGAAAACATTAAAATTATAGACATTTTCAAGAAACATGAGAAATACGTAAGGATTTTATTTCTCTTATGGATTTGGCAGTGGATTTGGGGGAAAATATGCTTTTAGCAATCTACTAGTTTCAAATTTGGAGGGAGGGACCTACTCAAAATATATCATCGTTGGTATTTAGCACTATATAAATTGAACCTGAGTTATAATCTGAGTTGCTACTGGAGTTGTGGAAAAGGCTATCTAGATTTTTTTTCAATTTGAGGAGGGGAAGAACTGTGAAAGATAAATGGAAACGGAGGTTTGTAAAATGTACAGATTAAAAGAATTTCTGGAGCTTGCTTTGTAATAAAGTATCTCAAGGTAGTTACAGCAAAGTGCAGGTAGTTCTCAACTAATGACCACAATTGAACCCAACATTTATATTGTTAAGTGAGAAATTTGTTAAGTGAGTTTTGCTCCATTTTGTGACTTTTCTCACCACATTTGTTAAGTGAATCACTGCAGTTCACAAAAGATGATCACAGGACACTGCAACCATCATAAATGTGAGTCAGTTGTTAAGCATCCCAATGTAAATCATGGCAATGCTGCAACGGTCGTAAGTGTGAAAAATGGTCATAAGTTATTTTTTCAGTGTCGTTGTGACTTCAAATGGTCACTAAGCGAACTGTTGTAAATCGAGGACTACCTGTAATTAGCAAAGTTCCATAAATAGTGATTGCCTTACATTGAAAGCAATCTTTTTTCTGTCTTTTGTTAAGAAGTTTTATAAACTGAGTTGTTGGAATTATAGAAAAGAACTCCAAACGATTCACATAATCATTTGTTTATACCGGTATTATTTTGGAAAGCAATGCATTATTTTAGCTATTGAGGTGATTTAAGTCCAATCCATCTTCAATATGACAGGGGGAAAAAATACAATCCTGCCTGGTGTAGTTTCTCCTATCCTACAACACTTCTCTCAATGAAGTCTTCCAGATGGATGTCTTACCATACTGCCATAATGTCCTCCCTTGATAATACCATAAAATGCCTGCAGTTATTCCAATTTCTTTGCACTTAGCCACATTCATGATACCATTCAAAAGCCCAGATTTTATATTTCTGCATAAAGAAAAGACGTTTTTGGTGATTACCCTACCCTTCTATATTTAAGCAAATCCTGTTAATTTCTTCCCCACAGAGGTCCTTCTCTTATATGATCGATCGATCAACCATATCAATCAATCTTCTTCAATATACATGCAAGTAGAGCTCACAAATCATGTCATTTGTTTACAATTCATGCACTCAAACTTATATTCAATTATTTGGCAAGCTTCCATATAGCAGTTTCCAGAAAACAAGTATAAGGGAAACAAATCACTAGGGATCTATGTTTTGGAAGGTTGTGGGAGAGATTTTTATTTTAGATAATAATGATGATGATGATGATGGTGATGATGATTATGGTTCATTGTACAGTCAGCCAGATGTTTAGACTGGATTTGGCATTCTTATACTGTACAATTACTACTCCAAATGTCCTCACTATAAAGCATATGAGTCGTTATATGTATCTTTATTCAACAACTCATTAGATTTAATTCTTATCCCATCACCAAGAAATAGGTTTCAATACCTTATCCAGCTTCCCACAAGACAAAGCTTCTATATAGTAACCAAGAGTATAACAGGCTAAGCCCTATAATTTAAGAAGTCTTGGCTGGAGTATCTTCATACTCTGCTAGCATCAGACAGTTATGATATAAATAATGTTGAATGACACTACCATGTTCATTAACAAGCACAAGGAAGATACTGAAGAGTAGACCAGATTTCAGTGATCCTAGCCAATAATATAGACTATGATCGTAACTGTGCAAGATTAGATTTGGGGGATTTTGCAACATTGATAAACATAGAGATTATCTATTCATTATATCTATTTGATATATTATGTCTGCTTATCTATTTATCTATATTCATCCATCCCTTCATCTGACCACTTACTTACAATGTGTAATTCTGAGGATTTTGCTAGATTTGTGAGACAGAATTGGACAGTGGTACATACCTCCTTTTCTTAAGCACATATACAGGATTTTACATTTCCATGTAATGGTTGAGTATGTAATATGGAATTAGGAAAGCATTTTTTAATCACTGAAGAGTTATAGTTGGGTCATACATTGTTTTGCCCTATCGTTTGTGGGATCTCTGCGTAGAATAAGATGATCTCTCTCATCTTCATTCCAAAACCAAGAGAAGCAGATGTTCCTTAATTGTGAAATAATCTCACCACCTGTTGCAAACAATGCTCCTTAAGTGTGATGATCTTATCCTTGGCAGGAAACCATAACCTTGAACCTCAAAGGTTTCATTTCTGGCAGGAGCAGGCAACACATTCCAAGATCTTGCTGGCTTTTTGGAAGGGCTTGAAGACTTGGCTCAACCATCTGACCTGGGGATCAGAGTGATGCTGAGCCCATAAAATAGCTGTACTGTTCTTGAGTGCCTATGCTATCCAGTGATTGTATTATATGGCTTCTAAGTGCTTATGTGTTTTTAATGTTTCTATTGTTTGTATGGCTGCTTTGTGTTTGAATTTTTTTGGTACTGTTTGTTTTAATTGTAAGCCACCCAGAGTCACAAATGTGAGATGGATAGCTACATACTGTCAACTAAATAAATATGTATGTATATAACTCATCATTATTATCATTGATAAAATCCAGTGATATAAGATCATTGAAGACAGGTATGAGTAATGATAGTTTGGAACCTATATATGCTGTTCAGAAACCTCCATGAAATGCTTCTCATGTATGGTATTTTTTATACATCACAACATTTACAGCATTTTTATTACACGTTATCTATTTTTGCAATTATGTACTATCCTTAAAGCATTCTGTACCAATTTTCTCTTACATTATAGCTTGGGGTAAATTGTATTGAATTATTTTGCTATTTTCTTATGAACTCTTGGAAGAAAGGCCTACCTTTTCATACTAGTATAGATATTGCTCTGAAATCCAAAAGAATCTTCAATCTTGCTGGACCGGGGACAGAACAATACACCTAGATATTTCTGGAAATTACATTCTGTCTTTCCACCAAAGGACAGAGCTGGAGAGGATGAACTTTCCCTTCTCTGAGTCAGGTTTCCATGATATGAAAAGTGATAAGAGCCGTGGTGGCGCAGTGGTTAGAATGCAGTATTGCAGGCTACTTCTGCTGATCACCGGCTGCCAGCAGTTTGGCAGATCGAATCTCACCAGGCTCAAGGTTGACTCAGCCTTCCATCCTTCCAAAGTGAGTAAAATTTATGTCTGTCTGTCTGTCTGTCTGTCTGTCTGTCTGTCTGTCTGTCTGTATGCAGTGGTGGGATTCAATTTTGACTGGTCAAAAGTGTGAGGACCAGTCAAAAATAACTTTTTCAGCCCTCTGAGTAGTCCATATGTACAAAAGGATACAGCAGTAAAGAGGGATGAAGGAAGGACAAGAGAGATGGAAGAAGGAAGGAGAGAGAGGGAAGGAAGGGAAGGGAGGAAGGAAGGGAAGGGAAATTAGAGTAGGAGTGAAAGTAAGAGAGGGAGGAAGAGAGGAGGAGAAGGAGAAAGGAAGAGGAAGTAGGGAGGAGAAGAAGAGGAGGGGAAGAGAAAGTAAGAAGGAAAGAAAAGAGAGAGGTGGTAGGTTTGAGGAGAAAGATTGCTGTACAATAAAAAAGATGAAAGGGAAGAAAGCCAACCCCAAACAAATATAAAGATATTAAGATAAAGAATGAATTGTTAAACTTTAAAGAATAAAAGAGAACAAATATGAATAAATAGCAATAATTAGAAACACACCTACAAACATACAATGTATTTTCTTTGAACAGAGTATTTGGCCGGTTCACAAATTTAAACAGCGTTTAGTCATTTCAATTAAATTTACAATTTCTGTATTTCCTTTTTGCCATATTTATTCCTCATCTATTTTTTTAAAAAACCAATATTACCCTTCATCCTCATCTCTAATCTTAATCAAATTCAATTTTTCCCTTCTATTCTATATTATACCCCTTCCCATTGTCATCTATTTTTATATCCATCCTCACATTGGTTAATTATGTAATATTACAGTTGTTTAATACAAATTCAACATTTTAATATAAATCAATTAGTTATATAACTATCTTTTTTATATATTAATCAATATAAACATGAATATTCCAATTATTTCCATGCAATCCAATTTCTTACAAATCAATTAATTATATTTACCAATAATAATAAACCAAAGAGCCTTGGTAGTACAGGGGTTTAAGGCACCCTGTTATTAAGCTGGTTATTAAGACCAGCTGCCTGCAATTACTGCAGGGTTCGAATCTCGCCAAGGCTCAAGGTTGACTCAGCCTTCCATCCTTTCTAAGGTAGGTAAATTGAGGACCCAGTTGTGGGGGCAATAAGCTGACTTTGTATAAATATACAAAAGGATGAAGGCTATTGCTGAGCACATTGTAAGCCACCCTGAGTCTTCGGAGAAGGGCGGCATATAAATCAAATTAAAAAAAAAAAATTCCTCCATATATTCCTCCAAACCACAACTTAACCATTTCTGCTTTCAACACAGTATACAATTAATAGTATCTCAATTATTACAATTCCCTAGTTAAATAGAGCTTTTTTTCTTTTGTGTTTTAAAATCTTGAACTCTCCTCTTTTGCCCTAAATTTCCCATTGTTTGCACCTATCTTTTTTGTGTGGAAAAAGAAAAAGAAATCTATCTCTGCCTCATTTTGTCACGTTGCAGCATATTGAACTGCTTTACTTTCAGTTTTGTTTTTTCAGCATAGCTAGGGGAAAAAAAAATCTGCTCCAGCACTCTTTGCAGCTAGTAACAGAGCCCTGCGCAAAGCAGCTGAGAGCAAATCAGCTAAGAGTCGGGAGGCCGATCTAATCAACTTGTGCTAATTAACCTATGCTGAGGCTGAAAGGGGCTGTTTTTTCTTGCTGTTTGCTTGCAAGGAGGTAACTGCTGCGAGGCACAGGCTAAAGGGTGGGGGCCACCCTCCTTGCCATTTAGCCCCCCCATCACCCCCTTTTGCCTCTAGCGCCCCCCTGCCACCCCCTTGCCTCTTACCACCCCCCTTGCCTCTTACCGCCCTCCTAAGGCATCCACCACCCCTGGGGGCAGTACCGCCCACTTTGGCAACCACTGGCTTAACTACTTAACTACTTAACAACCGGTTCTACCGAAGTAGAATCCCACCACTGGGTCTACCCATTTATTTTTGCAGGCACTGGTCTACTCATTTGTTTTCTTTTAACACTGATCAGCTGTAGGGCGGCCCTTTGAAGCCCTGCAGCAGCTGCGAGGCCAATAAAATTATAAAAAAAACACCGAATCGTTTGTTAAATTGCTGGCTCGCCCACCCCAACACTATTTATTGGCAATAAATAGTGGTGCGGAGGGGCGGGGCAAGGGGCGAGCCAGCAATTTAACAAACGGTTCAGCCGAACTGCCTAGAACCGGCAGAATCTCACCACTGTCTGTCTGTCTGTCAATTTATTTATTTAATTTGTCGAACATGTACTAGAAAACAGGTATAAACATGGACATGAACAAGCAACAACTACACCAAACTTAGAAAAAGTATCTTTAACTTTGGTACAGTCTGGATACAGGAATTTCCAACCTTCATTTATAGTGAGTTAATTAAGACAAAGTCTAGCTAACCACCATTTTTGTACATCATCTATTGGCCACTTAGAGAGAACACTAAATGGGGACAGTAGAACAGGGACGGTAGGCACAATGGTGCACTTATGCACACCCCCTTTACGGACCTCTAAGGAATACGGTGAGGTCCACAGTAGACAGTTTAAGGTTGGAGCTGTGGGGGTTAGAGGATGTAAAATGAGGACCCAGATTGTTGGGGGGAATATGCTGACTCTGTAAACTGCTCAGAGTGGGCTGTAAAGCACCGTGAAGCAGTATATAAGTGCTATTGCTATTGCGATATGGATGTCATTTCTTTCATTTGAGATTAAAACCTGGATAAATTTAATTTGCAACTGATCTAGTGATAAAACCATGATACTGAACTGAAGAATCTTTCTTTCCAACCTGCAATAGCCAGGTTTTCATATTTTTGCCCTTTGAGATTGTTTGATGGTTCTAGTAAATGTGGAAGTACACACCTTCTGTCTGAGATAGTCACCCTCTTCCACTGAGTTTGGCACTTCAGAGGAATTACACACAGCACCAAGGGAAGAAAGGGATAGCCACCTAAGCCAGGCAGATCAGTTACATCAACAATGGCATTTATTGGAGTGACAGATGTTATAGCCAGATTGCCCTCATTCCCCATTCTCCTCTGGTTTTATGACACTTTGGTTAACCCTTACCCACAGTCAAACCCTTTTTCTAATTTCCTTCTTTATGATACTGGATGCAGATGGGATGCTATCATCTCCAAGGGCTCCACAGATACAATAGTTGCAATGAAGATTCACACCTAGTGGCCAAATACACTTTTCAGAAATTTAAATCTATATAGGTATTTAAAGCAGGTTTTATATTTTATTAACAAAGAATGCAAAATTTTGTTTTGTTCAGCTTGGCAGGCCATTCTCAAATGTGTTCTAGCAATGTGGAAATAATACAAGAGCCAAGCAAATGCTCAAGAAGATCTTATTATAAAAATTGGAGTCAAGTCAAGGCATCAGTTAAATTGAACATTCAGGTCATTTTGTGCTCCAGTCCTCAAAGTAAACTTCTGCTACAACTCTTAGCAGCCTTTACTGTGCCAACATGCTAATTGACAATGAACAACCAAAGCATGCTGTTCAAATTAGGGTGCTATCTTGGACTTTTTGTGAAATGTCACTTGAGAACAAGATCAATATTCATCTCAGTCCTTATTTTAGATGCATTTTAGTAGCAACTCTAGAAATGGCAGTCTTTCATCTTTCTAAACAACTTCTGCTAGATGCTAGTAATTATGAAAACAGAAGCAGGGGGCAGCAACAATATAGATTAACAACTCACACAACTAAACTTGGCAAAGAGGTTACAAAAACCTAGTATTAGATTGATCAAGTTGGTGATACAACAGCAATATAAACAAAAGTTTGCTTACAACAGAACCTAACAAGGCAAAGAATGACCAGAAATATTTTTTTAAAAAAATACTAAAGAAGTCAGAATCTGTCCTGTAAAGCAAGTGAGGGCAAAATTAGATTGAGAAATCCTATTTATAGAAACAGAGGAACTAGCTGGCTTTCAGTCCCTCTTTCCAGGAAGATGTGATGGCAACATCTTGAGAACATCCATACACATTGGCACTAGAGTATTTTTTAAATGAAGAGTTATGTAAAAGGAGAGTGTCAAAAAAATCAAGTTCCAAGTAACATGTCCCTAAAAATAAGGCCCAAGGAATCCATCTTCTTTCCAAAGTCTATTTATTAGGCACACATTAAATTGGCAAGGGCTTGGTGTAATTCCAACTCTGGGCAGGATCTGGAATGACATTCAATAAAAGCAATAGTAAGAAACTTCCTGCCCCGAGTCACAATCTCCAATCAATCCTCAGTCCAACAGTCCAGTGACTCCAAACTCCACCTTTGTCCAGCTGCAGGCATCTTCTCTGTTCCCACAGGAAAGGAATGCCATCTAGACACAACTATCCCCCTTTATCTTTACAACACCTCTTTCAATAGTTAGAAAGTGGCGAGCCTGAAGTATTGTTAAATATATTTACTTACAAACCTAAAAGCTATTTTTTTAAAAAAAAAACATACAAAGGCTACAATAAAATATGGCTACACTTATGCATCTTCAGGGTCGACACAAGTCAGTGGCCATCATGGTGCAATCGAAGCTCTACCAATTTTTATATGCGGTTCATATCAAACACAATCAAAGTTTCAGTTAAACCATCACAGCCCCCATTTTGACCATTTTTTTTTTGGCCATTCTCCACTGACCCCTCCTGGAAACTTATTAACAGTTAAAAAAGAAAAGATAATAAGGGAGGAGGAAAAACCAGAGAAAGAACAAAAAGTAAATTTGGAAATACCGATGTATAAATACAAATATTCACACTTGCAAACTGGAAATCTGTGTAGAAAAAAAGTAATCCTAAGGATTACTTCTATTTGTACAGCCAAGAAATGGTGGTCAGACTGAATACACCAAATGTTAATTGAATGATTCAGCAAAATTTTTGACATTGTGTTAATTTTTCTGCTCTTACTGCCGAGAAGAGAGTGACCTTTCTTGATTCTGTTCAGACTAATTGAACAAACTAGGCTCATGTGTCAAACAAAGCTGCTCTAATTCTCTTTCCAGAACACTTGAGAGAACTCTATATTCCACATCTGTATACTCCTTATTTCCAATTTCCATGGGACTTTATCTGAGTGGATGAGTCTGAAGGAATGTGTATGTATATGGATGCATCTACACTATATAGATACTGACATGGGAAGAATTTGGCACTAGCATAACCTCAGGAAATGAGGAGCAATTATGTTAAAATCTTCAAACTGGATTTGGGGAAAATATGGCTTTAGAATTGGCAATAATATGAAGTGCAAAAGATTTGGAACTGTTCCTAAGTGTATAAGATAAAGAAAAATGGAGTCCACATTTATCCACGTATTGGGGAGTTAGATTGGTGATGACAAAGAGTGTCTAAAAAGAAACTGCTTTATATCTAATGCACAAACTCTCTGAGCCAAACTGGAGGAAAAAAAGCAAAGAGAGGAAAATCATACAAAAAGTGGGGAAAGGCTTCTACATCCAAATGTGAAATCCAAAAGCTGTGTTTTGGTTGTGCATGTGTGCGTACCTGTGTGTTATATCTTGGCAAATAGCTTCCAACTTATACCTTGCTCTTGCGCTTTCTAATTGCTCCCAGGACATTATAAAAAGAAAAAAGAAAATATCCTATATATTTTAATAAGAAGTAGAAACATGTGCACTTTCACCAGTCTTTACTGAGAGCTATTGAGCCCTTTAAAGAAATATCTAATATAAGCAACATCACTTTTTTTAAATCAACCCTATCAATTATTAGAAAAAGTTTAGCTTTCATCACTCTAAGATGAATCAATATGTGAAAAACATAATATCCTCTTGGTCATTATTGCCAACTTAATACCATTTTCATAAACAGTAATAAGATGACCTTACTATCTCTTCTCCTGTTTTCCAGACTATGTGAAATATTTTTTGTATCATTCTTCCTTGCTTTACTTCAGAAAGCACAACTACTTTGTTTTCCATCATTAGCTTTAAGAGTTTAGGTTATTTAAAGCTCTTTATAACAAAATCCACCTGGAAGAACTCATTTTCCACCCCATATATAAAACTCTCTACTTCTTTTGGTTGTTTTTCCCTACTTTTTTGTACATAGAATAGAATTTCCAAGATGTAATGTATATAGACAAAGAAATTCTGTCTATCTAACCTAGTGTTATTCAAACTTGGAATTCTGGAAGTTCACAATTCTTAAAGTTGCCAACCTCAAAAATTACTGATCTAACCCAGTATTATATATAGCGAGGGAGCATAACATGGTGTCAATGGGCCTCTTCCACAAAATCCAGAGACCCAGGCATACCGAGACTGCATATTCCTGTTCTATAGTTAGCAAAGCCTCTCCAGTGTGTCAGACAGACTGTTTCTGAGTTCTGTCTGGCTGCTATTTTGTATTTTGCCTACAAAGCATGAATTATGGTTCCTGATTAGTTGATGCAAACTGATTAGTTGATGCATCCTGATTAGTCTGCAAACATCAACGCCATCAACTAATCAGGATGTAGCAACACAGGCAACCAACCCGCTCACAGCAACAGGGCCAGCACCCCACACCTCCCCACCAGTGTTTATGGAGAGACGGCAGCTCCGATCACACGTTCCTTGCACAGGCATGAAGCTGAGGACATCAGCTGAAGATGACGAGTGAGACCTTGTCAAAACGTCGCCAAGATATTCTTAATCTTACACAGGAAAAGACCCGAATACACCAAAACTTGCATACACACACACACACATACACACACACACACATAGATATGTACATATATATACATATATATACACAGATACCATATTTTTTGGAGTATAAGACGCATCTTTTTAGTCCCAAAAAGAGGGTGAAAATCTGGGTGCGTAGCCCCGCCCAACCTCTGAAATGAAAAAAGGCTCTGAAACCTCCGTTTGAGAGGCTGAAAAAAAGGCAAGGCGCAGAGCTCACAACCAACGAACCTGTTCCTAAAGTTCACCTCTGGAAACAGCTAATTGGGGGTATTCCGGGAGGCCGATCCACCCCCAATCAGTTTTTTTCTTATTTTCCTCTCCAAAAACTAAGCTGCGTCTTATACTCCGGTGCGTCTTATAGTCCGAAAAATAGGTACATACATATACATACATACATATACATGCATACATAGATACACATACACACACACACACACACACACACACACACATTTAAATGAGTCCTGGCACTGATCTATAAAATGAATCTTCCTGTCTTTCTTCATTGCCTTGATGCAATCGTTCCAATAAAATGTGCTGTTCTTTGACACTACCACTCCTCTCCTAATCAGCAATGCCATTCCTTCTGCTTTCAATTCAGTTTCCTGTTGATTATGTCTTCATTATCTTGTATGCCTTGATAAAAAAGACACTTTTAACCATTCCTTATCATGGAAACATTCTGAATTTTGATATTCATCCCTCATAATGGAAGCCACAAAGATTTGTTTCTATTTTTCCTGCCTTTAAAGACACAAAGAAAACTTGCTTCAGGATTTTCAGAGAGGCAATAGCTTATCTGAAGCCTCCAAAACTTGTAGTTTAATAGCAATGCCTTGAGCATCACGTCTATAGGGACATGAAAGTAAAATTAATTCTCATTTTATCTTGCTCTTTCAGTATATGCTGCTGGCCAATAAATGCCAGAATGACTAGTGTGTTTGCCATTGAGGAATCTTTCACATCAGTTTGTTACACGGAGATTAGTAAATCTCTTAGAGGCAGAAATGCTTACCACATTAAATTGATCTTCACACCTTTATTTTATTCTCCATCAATAGGTCTCTAGGTCTTGTAGAAACTAAATGCTTTTCTGTTCTCTGAGCTGGAAGGTATGTTTCTGGGTTTGTTTTAACCATTAGAAAGAAGCACCTTAATGCCTGTGCTTCTGAAAACTATTCTATCTAAACTGCTTGGCAATAGCAAAAATGGGCTTAATGAACTCAGCAGCAGCAAGAACATACATCACTCTGTCTACTAAGGGATGCTTCTTGTGGCATTAGGTTGGTACTATTAATTTTTTCAGAAATCCAAGCCTTTTATGCCATTTCCTCTTCCTTTGGTGAAAGCAAGTACTAATAACAGCAAAACCGCATGAACAAAGAGAAACCTTCCTACAAATGAGTAATGCACCCACATGTTCCACATCAGGTCCTCCACCATTTTAAGACAGTGAAATATGTGGTCAGGGCTGCAGATGTATTGTGTGAAAATTAAAATGGCAGATAGTGGGTGCAAGGCCTTAATGCTGCCATCACTAGTGAGGCTGGAACTGCATGTTGACTTGAATGGAGAATACTGGATTCTTAGGGTCTGCCTTAAATTCCTAATCAAATTGGTACAAAGCCCACTGAACTCTATCCTGACTGCTGCATAGCACATAACTGCTGGCTGGACTTCTCACAGTTTTTGCTGAGCCTTCCCCAGTTTGCAGGATGATATTGTTCCTTTCTCTCAGGCCCATTCACCTCATAGGCTTATTGTATGGAATATATGAGGAAGAAATATTAGGTATGTTCACCACCTTGAGTTATTTATAAAAGTAATAAAGGTGGGATAAATTCATGGATGATTACAGAAGAAGACATCAGCAAAACTGCTCCGGGATAGACACAGAATTGCAATCACACCCAAACCTATCAGCGGAGAATCAAAGAATAATAAAACATAAATGAAAGCAAATATAGATGTCTCAGGATAATGTTGCCGGATCCAATCTGAGTCAGTCACAGAGATCAGGGGTCTATTCTTCCAAGCTTTTGGACTCGTGCTGGAGCCCATCCTCAGGGAACTTCTCTCCACATTCTGGAGAGACAGAGGTTCCCTGAGGATAAGTTCCAGCAAGAGTCAAAAAGCTTGGAAGTATAAACTTCTGATTTCAATGACCTACTCAGATTGGATCTTACAATGATAAAACAATTGTCTGGATAATGAAAAGATACTGAATCTCATTTGCCTGGTGGTCTTCTTATGCTTTCTACCAAGTTGGAACCTTAGGCCATCTCATGAATCAAAGGTCAGTTGATCAGCATCAAAACCTTGTTGCAAATCACAGACTTTAGATTTGTTTGTACCACTGGTTTGAGTTAAATTTTGCAGAGTCAAACACACCCTATTCATGTCACAGTATTGCACAACAGTTTTCCTGGAAGTGTAAATTACCAGCAAAGCAAATGAACAAATCTACAAAGAATAATTAGATCCAACTATGACATATGACAAGCAATTACAGACTCACATACACAGACTCATTGTTAAACTAGCTCCAGGCCTGGAAATGTCTTCATATTTTTCCACAGTTTATAGTGGAATTTGGTATGCACAAGGTATATAATTAGTATTATTAAATGTGATTAATTCATACTGTGAGAAAACGTAGAAAGAACTGAAAGATAACTTGGTGGATTCCCTCCCCTTCTCCCCATTGAAAATGCAATCAAGCGTGTACATATTTGTCTCCCTGAAAATCCAAACAAAGCCAGATCACAATCATGGAATCTGGCTTTTTTCTCCCCTAGCTCAAGTAATGTTGAGCCAGGCTAAGATTCGATATTGGGATAAAACTCAAATATTAGAAATCCAAATCTTTGGTCAAGACAGAAGTGCCTCTCCCGTGCCAAGGTGCTGAAATGACAAACGGTATTTGACGTAGGTACAGAATTGTAGAAGGGCAAACTGACCCTAAACAGATACATTCTGTTGTTTAATGTTTATTGCATCCCAAATGTCATGCATATCCCTGGATAACGGGTGCTGCTTCCTTATTGCCCTTGAGGCGTCTTCTAGCCTCTTATCTCCTTTTGTTATGTCTTGAGCTCCGGAGCTGAAAGCCTGAGCCTGTGGGAACCATGCTGTTATGTCTTTCCTAGAGATAGATTAAAGGGTAACTTCTACGTGTGAAATGTTGTACTCTTCGTAATAACTTTGTCTTTATACTGTATAAATATCTGGTTGAAATCATCCATCTTTGTTCAAACTTTTGGGGTCTTCGGACTGTTTGAACCTTTGCGCAAATAAAAACTCTTTCCTGCACTGAAGAGCTTGTCCTAGTCCGTCATTTTTCCTACAACAGCTGGCGACTCCGCCGGGACTGGGTACAAGGCGATATTTCGCTGAGGACCGTTTTGACCCCTCGGGACCATCGGGAGGTCGCTCCTGAACATTCTCCAGGCGCCACAGAGATACATCTCTGGGAGACAGCCGCGATAACCCGGTGGGCCCGACGGTGCTCTGATCGAGTCCAAGAACCCTGCGGTACAGGAAAGGTGGTCTGAACAAATTCCTGGCCAGGAATCTACGGAGTGGGAGCGTTTTAAGTAAGTATATTGTAAAAGAATTGTACCTGCTTCATTTGAAAGCAGAAGGAGGGAATTGATCACTCCCTCGGACTCGGGGTAGGCTACCCTAATGAAGTCCATGTCAGGTTGTGTGGGTGGTTAAACCGTCGCATTTCTCATTAGTGGCTGTGAGTTTCCGGGGCTATGAGTCGACGGCAGTGTGGTAGAAGGGATGGGGTTCAGAGCGTGCCAAATACTCCGTTGGCATGCATGTTAAAAGGTTTTGACAAGTATTTTAGCAACCCTTCCTATCTGAAAGGATCAAAGGATCAATTAAAATTCTTATGTAAATATGTGTGGCCACAAAGGGAGATGGGCTGACCCCCTCCCCCTCAGGGATGGTTAAAGGAAGAAACAGTGGATAAGTTGTGGGGAGTGATTGTAGTGAATCAGGATAAATATCCTGATCAATTTCAATATATTGATCAATGGGTGAGAGCCCTGTTGAAAAAAGCTGAGGATTTATTGCAATGTAGGGCTGAAACAGTCGGGTTATGTGTATCTGAGCAGGCAGGAAAAGTAAGGGGGCTGCTGGAGGGAGCGGAGGAGGAAATCAGAGGCGTATGAGTGATCCTGGCGTGAAGTCAAAAGTCAGGGGGAGTCATTCGCCTAGAGGTAGCAGTCAGAGTGAGGGAGGGGATGATGATGAGGAGGAGGAAGAGGAGGAAGATTTGGAGGCTGTGGGGGCTGTAGGTGGAGAAGAAAGAGCAGGAGGCACGGATGAATAAAAAGGCTAGTTTGTTGGTAGGAGAACTGCGAAGTGGGATGCAAGGGGGTTTTTCTCCCCCCCCCTTCCTTTGAAGGGGAGAAAGAGGAAAAGAGATGCTTTTAAAACTTTTTTTCTCCTTTCTGGTGTTTGTCTTGTTTTTTTTAACAAAATAGGCTGTACACCGCCCTGAGTCTTTTGGGAGAAGGGTGGTATAGAAATAAAATTATTTGGGAAAAAGGAATTACTTGGGAAAAGGAATGCCCAAGACAGATGGTGAGAAGTTGAGGGATGAGAAGAGCGGATTTTGGGTCAGGGATGCGTGGGCAGTTTGCAGGAAGAAGGGGAGAGTATTGGATTGGCAGACATGGTGTGGTCAGATTGAAGGGGACCAGGCTTGGGAGAACCCCCGCCTGAGCCGTTGGTTACAATGAGGATAGGGGGCCAGCAGACAACATTTTTAGTGGATACAGGAGCAGGTAGATCAGTTGTAAATAAGCAAATTGCAGCTCCTGGATCACGTAAAATCCAGGTCCAGGGGGTATCAGGGCAAGCCATGGGGCGGCAGGTCTTGAAATCAGAGATGTGTGATTTTAAGGAAGCTGAAATCCAGCATGAATTTTTGTACATTCCTGAGTGCCCTATTCCATTGCTAGGCAGGGATATGCTGAGCAAATTAGGGGCAACAATTTCTTTTGATGAAGATAGTCAGAGAATGACCACAAGGCATTCTCCGGAGAAGATTTGGAGGTTGTTTGATGTGCGCTGAGGATAACCTGCCGGGTTTTGCAGCTCGCCACCCTCCAGTGGGGGTGGAACTAAAACCTGGAGTGGAGTCTGTGAGTATGAGGCAGCGTCCCGTTTTTTGGGGAAGCTATTTGTGCTATTTATGAAAGCATTCAGAGATTTGGAGGCGCAGTTTTTGGTGCTTATTTAGTCCTCCTGGAATACTCCAATTATCCCAATTAAACAGTTAGATGGGTTTTACAGCCCGGGGCACGGTAACTTTACACCCGGCTGTGTTGAATCCATATACCCTGTTAAGTTTAATTCCACCCCGGGCTGAGTGGTTTTCTGTTATTGATTTAAGGGATGCATTCTTTACAATTCCCATTCACCCCGTAAGCCAGCCACTGTTTGCATTTTGAGTGGGAGAATCCTTACACAGGAATGAAAATGCAATATACTGGGACTCGGCTGTCTCGGGGATTTAAGAACTCCCCCGCATTGTTTGGAATAGCGGTAGCTAGAGACTTACAGTATTATGTGCCTCAACAACCAGGAGACACAATACTGTAATATGTTGATGATGTTTGGATCAACAGGACTGACAGAGGATTTATGATGGGAGAATACTAAGATGAATACACGATGATGTTGGATTTGTTACTAGAGTGTGGTTATTGGGTAGCAAGAAAGAAAGCTCAATTGGTGAAAAGGAAAGTTAGATATTTGGGATACAATATAAGGGTTATCGAGCTTTAGGACCAGAGCAGGAAAAGGGCGGTCCTAATGCTGGTAGAACCCTGAACAAAAAGACAACTGAGAAGCTTTTTAGGACTAGCTAGCTTTTGCTGTAATTGGATGGGGAGGGGGCCGAAAAGCTGGCCCCACTGTTTGAAGGTGCTGGCTGCAAGTGCAGAATTGATTCAGAATTGTAATAAACTTACTTTTTCTTGTCCTATACTCATGCACTCCCCTCATGAGGAGCAGTCTGTGTTGGATACTAAGGGACATTTGTGGATTAGTGGGCAAAGGCTGACAAAATATCATGCAATTAGGAGTGAGAATCCACAGGTGTGTCTGGTGGTGTCTAACCGATTAAATCCAGCAACTTTGTTGCATACGGAGTCTGTTTCTGAGTATGATTGTTTACAGGTATTGGAGGTTTATTCCACCCGACCATGTAAATATGGTAAAATAAGGTAAATATGTATGTTAGGTGGCCTGATTTAGGTCATAAAGGGGGGGGGGGTTGGAATATGGAGATGGTACAAGAACTTAATAAGCAAATTGAGAGGTTCCAACGATATGTGATGGAACAAGTACCCCCTAGATTAGTAACTTAATGTCACTCATTTGAACCTGGGGACCAGGTGGAAGATGGAAGGGATCTTTTATTGGTATTATGACTTCTCCACTTGCTATTAAGATTGCAGAATCAAAATCATGGATCCATCGGACATGAGTCAAGGCAGCAGCTGACACTGGCTGGAAAGTGTCCGTGGATGAACAACATCCAACAAAACTGACATTTGAATATGTTTAAAGAAAGCTTTTGTATTCTATATATAGGTTACCTTGATGTATATCTGCTGATGTAACCCGCTGTAAGCTAAAAAGAGGATGGAGCACCTGCTCTCTTGGATTGGTCCGGAACTTGGATCCTGACAAGAGATTGGAGATCATTGCGGATCCATGTGGGAGGCAAATTGGGTGTGGGCACTTTGAGTAATTGGGGTAGTAGCTTTATTGATTATTGTGTTTTACAGATATAAGCAATGGTTTTGTGGACAACCAGGGCCCATTTGATTTCTCAGTCGTTCCGATTCCTAATATTTCCCCAACCGGCTGCGGTGTGTGACCCTCTTACAGATGAAAGAAGTCCCTGCTTAGGACACCCTGGAAGCTGCCTTTTGATGCAAAAGAACGGAAAAGAGAATTTTCTTTAAATGTGTTGGTTTTGTAATTGTGGGTGTGAGTGTTGTTGTTGCACTCACTGTATTGATTGTGTTTTATGTATAAGCTGTAAGGTAGAGTGGGACGTGAAAATTATAGAGGAGGTGCTAGTATATTATTTGGTAATAAATCCTGAACCCTTGTAATATTATCTGAAATGGAAAAGCTGCATATACCTGAAATTCCTAGTCATGTAACAAATACCTTTGTCAAATTAGCTGAAGACATAGCCCACACTCTGAATGTATCGAATTGTTTTGTTGGTGGAGGAACTAACATGGGAGAAAAATGGCCGTGGGAAGCTCAAGGAATTAAATTATTCCAAAATATTAGAAATGGATCAGAAAGGTAATCTGTCATATAATAAGGGTAAGGATGGAGACTGGACCTTGACTACTAGTCTGGTAGGGAATGTTTGTTTTTGGAGAAAAATTGTGCCAGGCTGTCATCAGGTGGGAAACCTCATATGTACAGGAAAATGGGAAAGTAAGGTATGGTGGTCAGGAGCTAATGCCACAGAGGGAACTGATGAAAGGGCCCTGTTTAAAGTAAACGGGTTATCCTTTTTAAAGGATCCAGATAATCAGACCCTTGAATGGCTGGCTCCTGATGGACTATACTGGATATGTGGTAAGATGGCATATGGGGTTCTACCAAAATCTTGGTGTGGAGCTTGGGTCCTGGGAATAATTGGACCAGGATTTTTTTTTTTTTGCTTCCCCTTAAAACCCGACAGGTGTTAGGTGTCCCGGTATATGATGAGGTGGGAAATTTAAGACAGAGAAGACATGTAGATACATCAGCAATAAGGAAAGTTAGGGTTGGAGGTAACCAACGTAGTTGGGGAAGTGAAGAATGGCCTGCAGAACGAATTATTGAGGTTTATGGACCGGCTACATGGGCGGAAGATGGCATGTATGGCTATTGGACCCCTATATACATTCTGAACCGTTTAATTCGTCTGCAAGTTGTGGTTGAAATCATCACCAACGAAACTGTAAAAGGTCTTACTCAATTAGCTAGGGAAAGTGTCAAATCAAGGACATATATTATGCAGAATAGGTTAGCTTTAGATTATTTGTTAGCCAAGGAAGGAGGGGTATGTGGACTAATTGCTGTATAGAAGTTGATGAAAGCGGAAAGGTTATTAAGGAAATAATAGACAAAATGGTTAAAATAGCTCATGTGTCAGTCCAGACTTGGAAAGGCCTTAATTTACAGGATATGTTTTCAGGATGGTGGCCAAAGTTACCTGGCCTGCAGGCCATCTTTGACCTGGTAGGATTAATAGCTGCAAGGGTGTCTTTTTCTCCCGTGTATTTTACCTCTGTTTGTTAAACTCTCTCTAAAAGTCTATCCTTGCTGGTGGAACGTAAGACAACTGCTCAGGTGATGGCTACGTGGGATTACAAACGGCTCCAGCAGGAAGAGGACCTATGGTGTGACTCGTCTGGATAAACAGATGAGTCACAAAGGGGGGTATGAGCCAGGCTAAGATTCGATATTGGGATAAAACTCAAATATTAGAAATCCAAATCTTTGGTCAAGACAGAAGTGCCTCTCCCGTGCCAAGGTGCTGAAATGACAAACGGTATTTGACGTAGGTACAGAATTGTAGAAGGGCAAACTGACCCTAAACAGATACATTCTGTTGTTTAATGTTTATTGCATCCCAAATGTCATGCATATCCCTGGATAACGGGTGCTGCTTCCTTATTGCCCTTGAGGCGTCTTCTAGCCTCTTATCTCCTTTTGTTATGTCTTGAGCTCCGGAGCTGAAAGCCTGAGCCTGTGGGAACCATGCTGTTATGTCTTTCCTAGAGATAGATTAAAGGGTAACTTCTACGTGTGAAATGTTGTACTCTTCGTAATAACTTTGTCTTTATACTGTATAAATATCTGGTTGAAATCATCCATCTTTGTTCAAACTTTTGGGGTCTTCGGACTGTTTGAACCTTTGCGCAAATAAAAACTCTTTCCTGCACTGAAGAGCTTGTCCTAGTCCGTCATTTTTCCTACAACAATGTAAGTCCCATTTTTCACTGTCAGAATCAGTTCTAAGGGTCCTTTATTTGAATTGTATCATTTCACAACACAGTTATTGGGGTCAGCTGACTTACCCTGATATCATTCCCTGTGCTCCTGCATCTCATTCTTCCCATTCCATTCTCAGGTTTTTAGTCATCTGCTCATGCCAGTTCAGTGCAGTCATGTTTCTTCCTTTCCTTTCTCTTCCCCTCCCTCCCTCCCTCCCTCCCTCCCTCCCTTCCTTTCTTACTTCCCTCCCACAAAATCTTTTAGGAGGAAATAAAAGCAAATAAAATAAAAGCAAATAAAAGCTGTGGGAAATTGCAATCTGAAATTTTCCATAAAACCATGAACATTGAGCTATCTTTTGGATGTTTTCGTCATTTGATGAAAAAAAAATTCTGGGTTGCAGATAATGGCACCGTTGAGAGGTGGTAATTTGAAGAAAGTGGGAAGCTAGGTTTCACTGACTTGAAATACTTGATGGATCTATCTGTGCTTTGATATAATCTTGGCAGTTCAGAACTGTTACAAAATCCTCAGGTGCCCTCCATAGTTTTTAGTTGAGCCTATCCTGTTTAGCCTGAAATATGTATAATATTCAGAAAAATGGTGGTAGATTTTAGGAGAAACCTTCTGTACTACCATCTCTTACAATACTAGACAACACAGTATCAACTGTAGGTTGATCAAGTTTCTAGGTTCTATCATATCTCAAGACCTAAAATGGACACCTAACATAAAAAATGTCATCAAAAAAGCACAACAAAGAATGTTCTTTCTGCGCCAACTCAGAAAGCTCAAACTGCCCAAGGAGCTTTATAAACTATTTCAGCTTCTCCCCTCTGGATGCCGCTATAGGACATTGCATGCCAAAACAGTTACAGTATATACAAAGATAGTTTTCTCCCCCTGTGTCATCACTCTGCTGAACACCTAATTCCCACAGCACTGCCTTAGGCCTAAATATATCTACCCATGTAGTAGGCTGTATTGTTATTATCTTTCTCATCTTCCTCGTCTTCTCATCTTTTCTACTTCCTTCTCCTATTGGTATCTCTGATGATCACTTCTTGTTGTATTTTATGATTAATGATTACACATCCTCTCCATGACCAGTTGTTTCTTTTTATTACCTTCTGGCTGGAGGCTTCACAGTATCCACAGCAGAAAAACTAGATTCTGTAATAGCTTTATACCATATAATATCAACCTTGTTAATTCTGAAGACTTTTTTGTCTGCTATGTATTCAAAATGGGCTGTGATTTATGTGTGTGTGTCTATCTATGTTTTTTTTTTGTGTGTGTGTGTGTGTATGTATACACAGAGAGAGGGAGGGAGACAGAGACAGAGAGAGAGAGAGAGAGAGAGAATATGTATGTGTATGGGTGTAGACAGAGAGAGACCAGGCACCAGGATTTCATTTTTTAATGGGTGCCAGTGTGTTCGCAGAAAAATTGACAATAAAGGTTATGTTATCTCATCTCAAAGAACATTTCTGAAAAGAATGCTGGACCATATATACCACATCTATAGCCATACTTTTACTTTTGAAGGAAGGAATCTTCAACTCATTAGAATATGTTTAAGTTCTTGACTAGAGTGCAACAGTCCCTGCTAGAATAACTAAACTGGGCTCCTTCTTTGTTACTGTGATGAGAAATATTGAACCTTTATAGTATTAAGATCAATGACAAATTGCTTCTTCCTGCATCTGGTTAGAACAAGAATTCCTGTGATTTTTAAATGCTTTTATTTATTAGTTTGTCAGTTTGGGAAAATGTTTTGTTATTTGGGAGATTTGTCTGAATGTATGTATGTATGTATGTATGTATGTATGTATGTATGTATTCATTCATTCATTCATTCATTCATTCATTCATTCATTCATTCATTCATTCCAATTCAGAATAGAGCTGGAAGGGATCTTGGAAGTCTTCTAGTCCAACTCCCTGCTCAAGCAGGAGACCCTATACAGTGTTGGCGAACCTTTTTGGCACTGAGTGCCGAAATGGGAGCGCTCATGGGGGGTGGAGCACCAGAAAGTGGAAGAGCAATGCACACACTAGGAAGCTCAGCTTCCAATTTCCTGTGTGTGCATGCATGCTGGTCACCTGGTCTTCCGGTTTCTGCTGGCATGCAAGCTCAGCTTCCCAGCACACACATGCGCACCAGGGAGTTGCTCTTCCTGTTTCCAGTGCTCCCGTACACGCATAGAGCAGCTGGCCAGAACCCAGAAGAGCAATGGGCGATGGCTGGCGTGCCCAGAGAGATGGCTCTATGTGCCACTTCTGGCACATGTGCCATAGGTTCACTATCACTGCCCTATATCATTTATTTATTTTATTTGTTTATTTTATTTGTTACATTAAACTGCATAAGGAAAAGTGAGATACATACAGATATATTTAAGCATGCAGTAAAGGAATGGAATTATGCATAATTATCTTACTAGCATCTAAATTTCAGCCTGTATGTTTCCCCAAGGTATTGTCCTTCAGATACCTTGGCTGGCTGGCAATAACAGGAACCTTATTTCAGCACATAAGTTGGGGAAAACCATTTTATATCTTTACTGGTGATGATAGAGAAGTTGTTTTTGTGGCTGTTGCATTCAACATGGAACAGGAGATTTCTTTTTCAAAATATTGTCTGGCAACTTTTTCAACAAATTCATTTTAGTTGATTACATGGCATTCCTTCAAAACATCATTTTCCATTTAAACTTGAGAAACACATTGTGAATTAATAACATGTTGAGAAACAGGGTCTAGTCAATTAAGAGTGGAAATACATAATACATGCCAGATATTTGTTTCACTGCCATGGTGCAGCAGAGAAGATATATACAAAATTAAGAGGTCTCATTTGCTGATGACCACAGAAACCTCTCACTGACTGAGTGGAAGACCATTAACAAACAGATTACTAACTCACATACTTTTAGTGGTTGTAATGAGGATTTACTGTATTACACATGTGGGAAAATGTAAACAAACACTTAGGTTGGGAGAAATGACCTATATAGTTTCCGATTGCCCAGATACTGTTCATCTTGAAAATGCATTTCATTGGCTTCTCTGTCATCATTACTTCACCTTACTTCCTGAACCACTTCTCCGAATAGCATTTTCTTCTTATGTTTTTTTTATGTTCTGATCTCCATGTCACGGTTCCAGGTAACATACCCAACAAAAGAAAACTCTGAGGCTTGAGTTCCCTCAAAGTTCCATTTTATTAGAGATGTCATATTGGCACATCTGGGAAAACCCAAATCTGAAAGTTTCCAGGTTTTCCCCACCCAAAGGAAAGTTCAACTGCCCAACACCCACATGTCCATCACATGGTCCAATGGAAGCACAGTCCCAACTGGAGATGTCTCCCAGTTCCAGCCGTCCAAGTGCATGGCAAAATGTCCTTGACTCTCTGAGAAAGGAATGTCATTATGACTATATATCACCCTGGCTCCATACAATCCCCCCTCCCAGTTTCCCACAGTAGTAAATGTGGTAGGCCTGAAGATCCAATGAAAAAGATGGCTTCCAGGCCTGACCCTCCATATAGCTGGAGATCAAAACTGCAATTCTATGCACAATTGCAACCATTTCTCAGACAGTTCTCCTCCGTGAGCCTTCCAATACCTCATTCTAAACTCTTGGTCTCCAGCCTTGGAACTGCTGTCTCCTTTTCCACTCGGTCCTGGCACATTTGCCTGGTGGAAGAATTTGAAAGAATTCAGGAGTCAAAATATCACTAGACAGCTCTAAGCATGGTCACACGGAAAGTACAACACTGAGAAAAGCTGAAGCACCAGAGTGGAGGGTTTATAGCACAAAGGACACCAGGCATGAGGATAAAGGGGTAGCAAGTCATCAACTTGAGTGGACCCCTAATATATTTTAGATGCTGAGGATGGTCTCTCTCCCTCTCCCTCCCTCTGTCTCTCTCTCTCTCTTTCTCCCCCTTCACTCCCCCCCCCTCGTCAAAGAATCTCTGGGTAAGGCTGATATCAGGCCAATCCAATTTTATATAAATTACTCATGCTTTACTATTATTTTAATATATTCCAGCTATTTCTCTCTCTTCACTGCTGAACACAGAAGCATCTATCCTGTGTACTTTATAATACATTGATATTGTATGTAGAAGCATGTTACTATAGTAACAGGATTTACAAATGAACCTCTCTGCATGATAGGGAAGCTTTCCAGAAAATAAAAATCAAACCAAAATTTGCTGTTGAACTATTTCCTGTATGCTCTTGTTTATATTATAAATGTATTGAGTTTATGATCTGTATAAAATAACCAAAATGCCTTACAGATAAAGATACTATCAAGTATTAAATAAAATCAACCCACAATTAAAACAACACTAAAGCAAAAGCAGCTTTAAAGTACTAAAGACCAGACTAGAAATGTTCAATATTACATATACAGTAATGAGGGAAACAAATCATATTTGAAATAATGTCTTCAAAAGGAGATTGGCAACTCTTTAAAAGCATAAAGAGAGAAACCAGCAATAAATATATCACCAAAACAAGCAAGAATGATGATGTTTCAATTACATCTCTTTCTGCCCCATTGCAAACACGACCACCCATCTCCAGGAAATAGACATGAGACTAAATTATGTCATTTAAAAAAAGTGTAAATCCTCTGTGGAGAGATTATCTTATTATTAATCTTTGTATATAGATCTGGAGCCTTTTCAGATGAAAAGCAAAATAATAATACTTTTCAGTAAATAAACAAACTATGCCAGTGTGTATGAGCCTTAAATTCTTCTGTTACACATCCTTCCTTGGAAAGCTGGGGAAAAGAGTTTGAAAGAATTTCCTTTTTATTGACTAGAATTGATTATTGTAGCAACCCAAAGCTGATTATCTTAATTATGTAAGGATTGCCAACTGTGACTACATTTTTTGAAAAGAAAATCAAAATATTCACTGGTCAATAATGAATTATAGGTGGACAGCTATATTAGTCTATGATAGCCAAAAATCAGAAGGAACCTGGTAGAAAAGTTAAAAGTTAAAATGTGGTAAAATGGGTAGCTGATACATTTAATAAATTGAAATATTAAGTACCATTTTTTCCAGCTAACTAATTTTATCAAAAGACAGTATTTCTTAAAAAAACAAATGCTTCAGTATTATTTCTGATAAATAAGTCCAAGTAATCTATAGGAAGGTGCTATTTTCACTGTGTCCTAACAATAGTGGAATGCCTAACACTAAATTGTATTATTTGTTGGAAGACATCATACATACTCTTAATTGGCTGAGCAGAAAACCATCCTAAAACAAGCATTCAGAATAATTGTTAGGAGTTTTTATTGTATGACACAGATGGAAAATAAAAATTGAAAAAATAATACTTAAAAGCCTGTAATTTAGCCCCAAAGAATTTCAGTCTTTATTACAACCTCCTACTAAAGCCTCTAATTGCTAGAACTCCTAGAAATATGGTTGATATCTGGAGGGCACCAGTTGGGGAAATCTAATTTAATGATGCATTTTCTTTTCGTCTATAGCAGGGCTGTCAAACTCCCAGCCAACAGGCCAGATGTGTCACATGCTACCACCCATGCCCAGTTTAGCGAAGGGGGGGAAAGTCCCAATACGTCACATGACGATGTGAGTTTAACACCCCTGGTCTACAGGATCTGACAACATGTCTTTATTATATTCCTTTAACTCTAAAATCTAGGAGTTAAGATTAGGAAAAATTGTGTTAGTAAATAGTAAATTCCTGAAAAATAGATATAAACAAAGGTTTACAAAAAGCACTTTCCAAGTATTTGCTGTACTATATATTTACATGGAATTTTTCATATGTGAATATTTAAGGAAAGACATGCCTATTGGTTTAACTAACAAATCTTGGCCCAGATAAACTTCTTTCCCTTGAAGAGGATGTGATAAAGTCTTACCAATACTTCCATACTCTGTTGCTTTTCTGTAGGATTCCCTAGTACAGCTCTGATTCCAGAAACAGATCAAAAGTAAAAAAAAAAATGCCTTTTGTATGGAAATAAGACAGGAGAAAGTAAATATACCTCACTGAATTTGTGAATTCTTCTTTAGTATTAAAATTAACCTTTAGCCTGCATTATAAACATAAATAAACTGGTATGCAAACTTAAAAAAAATCAAAAAGTCAAAAAGCAGATGTATCTATGATCCTTAAAAAATCCCAACTTTTGGTAAAGTATTCAATATATATACCTTTAAACGTATAGGAACTTTAACAGTAGTTCTGTTCTAAGAGTAATGTTTTTCTTTTATTGCAGGCTGTTATGACAATCTGAGGAAATATTTGTTTACTAACAAACAGAGCTAAAGATCCAGATAAAAGGATAAAAAAAAAACAAGTACAACAATACATTACTTAGAAATCATGACAATATACTTGTGAAGACATATCTGTAATTTCTAAACGAGAAAAAATACAAAACAAAATTCAAAATAGATATAGTACAACATAAATAATATATATAAAATGTACAAAACATCAAGGGGAATGGGTTTGAAAAAATAGAAAGGTAAAGCAACAATAACACAATATAAAAACAAAATGTTCCAGATGCTCATATTTTCTTAAATGATTTCTTTAAAAGTACCAGAAAAATTCATCCTGCTGTATTGGTATAAAACAACAGTGGCATCTAGTGGCTAGTAATATTACTTTTTAACTATCTTCTAGAAAACCGTACGTGAATTTTGTAAATTCTATTTTAGCATTTGGTCATTGCTATGCTCACAAAACGTGGAAGAAAAAAAATGTTATGTTTTGCTTTAATGTGAACTGAATACAACCCAGAATTGTTTCAGCACAGTATAAAAGTGTTGTCTCTGTTATATGCACAGATTTAATGTTGTGAGAACAACATTACCATATTACTTGTACTGAGATATTAAACAGAATCGCCAGAAAAAGGTTAATATCCACATGCCGCCCCCTCCCCCTTGAATAAACCTTTCAGAGGGCTTGAATCCCAAAAATTAATCAAGAATTGACATGAAAGCGAGCTTGATGACTTTGGGTCAGTCCCTCTCTCTTAGTCCAACCTACCATATAGGATTGTTGTTATAAGGAGCCCTGGTGGCACAGCGATTAGAATGCAGTATTGCAGGGTAACTCTGCCCACTGCCAAAAGTTTAATTCTCACCAGCTCAAGATTGACTCAGCCTTCCATGCTTCCAAGGTTAGTAAAATGAGGATCCAGATTGTTGGGGGCAATATGCTGACTCTATAAACTGTTTAGAGAGTGCTGTAAAGCGCTATGGAACGGTATATAAGTCTAAGTGCTAATGCTATTGCTATAAGGAAAATAGGAGGAATATTATTTAAGTATGTTTTACTGCCTTGCGTGACTATAAAGACTGGGTAAAAATCAATCAATCAATCAATCAATATAAAATAACTTTAAAATGTATTTGAGAGCTATTTCCCTGGCTGTTCTCCCCAGCACTCTGGCTGGAAAATTAGGTGATGCTCCTTTTTGTTTGGGGTGTTATTGTTTTAATTAAGATGTCCTCATACGTTACTATGCTAATTTTAATTTTTTTTATGCACCCAGGATCATGCTTGTGAGATGAGCAGCTCAATAAAATAAATTTCAAAGTGGCCACTATGAAAAAATAGACAAATATAGAACACTGGAGATTAAAACATATGATGAACGGTTGCAGGAACTGGGCATGGCTAGGCTAGTGAAGAGAAGGACCAGGGGAGACATGATACAGTGCTCCAATATTTGAAGGACTGTCTCAGAGAGAAGGGGGTCAACCTGTTTTCCAAAGCACCTGAAGGCCAGACAAGGAATAATGGATGGACCCTGATCAAGGAGAGATTCAACCTGGAAATAAGGAAAAATTTTCTGACTGTGAGAACAATCAACCAATAGAACAGCTTGCCTTCGGAAGTTGTGGGAGCTTCATCACTGGAAATTTTAAAAAAGAGACTGGATTGTCATCTGTCAAAAATGGTGTAGGGTCTGCTTGGCTGGAGGGGTTGGACTAGATGGCCTACAAGGTCCCTTCCAATTCTGTTAATCTGTATCTACTGTTATTATATGTTACAGTAATGCAATAACAAACTGGTTTGCCTAACTTTTTTTAATTAAAGGAAACCATACATTTTTTCAAACCTTTCTGCAAAATCCCAAATTTCATAAAAAGAGAGCCCCATCACTTCTCATTCATTAACTTACCACTATCTTTTCTCTAGACACAGAATTTTTTGGGCGCCACCTAGAAAATGATAGATGTGATCATTCACATCAGGACAACAGGTTTTTAACAGTCTGAACAATCAACGTGAGTGATCGATTTGATCTGATTCAAATCAATCTGAATAACTAATGTGATTCAGTTTTTTGAATCAATGATAATTATGTACAGATGAAACAATTAAATCTGAAGAGGTCATCTGGAGATTTTAAACAAAATGCTATCTGTATGCCAATGACCTTCAGCTTTACAGCTAGTCCTCAACTTACAACAGTTCATTTAGTGACCATTCAAGGTTATAAGAGCCCTGAAAAAAGTGACTTATGCCCATTTTTCACAATTATGATTCTTGCAGCATCCCTATGGTAAGGTGATTTACTGTCCCAAAGTGGAGAATAGACTAACTAAGGTAGATAATGATCTTGAATGATCCATAATTATGTTGGAGACAGATAAGGCAGAATACTTCTTAAGATTTCAGAATATTGAGGAGAAAAAAGGGGAAGATCTTGCAGAGAAAATGGCAGAATTACTGGCAGAGGCATTGGAAAAGAACAAACAGGAAGTCCTCTCTGGGATGGAAGAAATATTTGGAGTACATACAAGTTATGCAAGAAGAAACAAGTTTCCCAGAGAGGTACACATGAGATTTTCAAAGAAGGCAATGAGAGAGGAAATACTCCAAAGAGCAAGAGATGCACCATTGAAATACAAAGGAAGAGAAATAGTAGTTCTGAAACAAATACCCAGAAGGCTAAGAGACACAAGAAAACAGTACCAATTTCTGACAAGACAATTGATAAAATACGAGGTAAAGTTTAGATGGCTAATACCTGAGGGAATATTGGTGACTTGGATGGAAAAAAGACATAGATTAGACACGGTAGATAGAGCAGAACAATTCTATTATTAGTACTTTACAGCACATGAGGAAGAAGAAAAAAGAGAGCAAGCAGAGATGTTGGAAGCAACAGCAGAAGGAAACACACAACAAGAAGAAACCAAAACAGAGAAAAAAGAGAGAATGGAAAGAGAAGGAACAAGACAGAAAGAATAAAGAGAATTAAGATCAACTAGAATAATAAAACCTATCTATAAGTAAACAATGGAAGAAGAAATAAAATTACTATCAATTAACATAAATGGATTGAACTCACCAAAGAAAAGAAAAAGAACTTTTTAACAAACTAGAAAATTAAATTTAATCTGTCTTCAAGAAGGCCACATTAAAAAGCAATACAGTAAACTACTAAAGTACCCCAAAATTGGAAACTATATTTTTCATTAGCACAGCAAAAGAAAAGAGGGGTGGCTCTATGTATTAAAGAAACAATAAAGGCTAGACAAATTTTTGCAAATGAAGAGGGGAGAATATTGATGGTGGAGGTAACAATAAATCAAAAACAGATATTGTTGATAGTGATATATGCACCTAATAATAAACAAGATGAGTTTTATGGAAAACTCCATAAGAAAATCATAGAATTGGAATATGAAAATAGGAGACTTTAATGCAATTGTAGACACAGAACTTGTCTATAAGAGCACTAAAATATATAAAAAAGCTAGAAAAACAATCCCAAAAACCTTCTTTAAAATGATGGAAGAAATAGGAACTCAAGATGTATGGAGAGAAACACACCCTAAGAAAAGTCAATATTCATCCTATTCAAACAGGCATAAATCCTGGTACAGAATAGATATGGTATGGATGACATCAGAACTGAAAGCATGTGTACAAGAGATAGAAATAGAACCCAATGTTTGGGCAGATCACACAATACGATGAAAGTTGTATGGAAAGGACAAAAAAGAAAATGGAGATGGATGTTAAATCAAGCAATACTGCAAGATAAAGAATTCATACAAAAGATGGATAAAGAATTGGATTTTTTTTTTCAAGGAGAATAGGAAGGAAGAGACCTCCCTGCAAATTGTATAGGATACTGTTAAAGCATATACCCAGGGATTAGCTATAACATATATGGGAAAGAAAAATATGAAGAAGAAACAAAATAAGAAAAGATTAGAAGAATACAAAAGATTAGAATCAGAACTACAGAGAGAAGCACAAAAAAAAAGGAATTGAAAAATTTAATAAAACATAAAATGAACCTTTTGGAAAAAGAAGAATTGGCACAAAAAATTAAAAGTGCAAAACAAAATTTCTTTGAAAATGTGAATAAGACTAGAAGATGGTTGGCATACAAACTGAAAAAAGAGAGGGGGAAAATTGATACATTGACTAATCGATGAGAAAGAGACTCTTCACTATTAGAATGAGGAGAAAAAAACTATTATAAAAGAGTACTATGAGAAACTGTATGATAAGGAGGAAATTTTAGAAAATAAAATACAACAATATTTGGAACAATCTGAACTCCCTAAGGCAGGGGTCCCCAATCTTTTGGACCTCAGGGACCACCAAGTTCATAATTTTAAATCCCGCGGACCACTAATACGAATCCAGTGCACTGCTTGCTGAACTGCCTGGACTCCCAGTGACAGGATGGGGTCCTTCAGGCACTCTGCCTCCTCTTTCTTTCTCTCTCTCTCCTTCTCTCCTTCTTTCATTTTCTCTTTCTCTCTCTCACCCATGTCTCTTTCTCTCTCTCCCACTCATTCTCTCTGTTTCCCTCTCTGTCTCATTATATTATATTATAAATATTATTGTGATGAATATTATAACAAAAAAGTATTTCAGTATTTATATAAACATTTCAGTATTATTTTAGCATTGTTTTATAGTTCCTACATCACAAGAAGTACCATTTTTATCTGAATTTCTATGCACTGCCTTATAGAAACATGATTGTTATATATATAAACAACATTATTGTAGTTCAATACTGGAAATATTACTTTTACTAATGATGATGATGCCATTATAAATTAATTATTCTTGCTTACTGTATATCATTATGTCTACTTGAATTTTGGATTTGTTTTGTAATTTCTGAATTGGGCAATCCTGTAAATTAAATATCTCCTTAGCTGAGTTGGTAAAATAAATGAAGATCATCTCTTGCATGGGTGAGTTTCCAGAGGCAAATAAACATTGGCATGAAAAGGTAAGCATAGTATTACAGGCATAAAGAGTCAGCATGATGATGTGATTTTAGGACCTGGACTACAGCAGGAAGACCTAGGGCCTGTCTGCTTTTAGACATGGAAATTAGCTATGTGACCTTGGGCCAGTGACCCCCTCTCAGCCTTAACAGTTTCAGCAGCTGTGACAAGCTGGCTGAAAAACAATCCCCTACATAATACCAAATCTTGAAGCTTTCTGAGAAGTAGACAAGTGCAATGCAAAGACAAGGAAGTCTGCAACTGTGAGATTCTGATGACGCCATAATCTGAAAATACAGCAAAGACATCTGCAGAGAAGACAAAAACCAAGAATCTTGTCCAAAAGATCCTTGTGGGAGGTGAAGGAAACAACTTGTTAAAGATCAAAGGACAAATGTTAGTAAAAGACAGACAAAGGACGCCTTGCAAGGAAAGCACACAAATCCCCTCAATGCCATTGATAGCTACCAGACTTGTGAATCCACAAGGGAAGAACTTTTGGGGAATAAAAAGATTCTTTAAATCCACCCAATCTTTCAGTGATCCTAGATCCAGACTTGGTAGCTCCCATCTTGTAGCTCAATTTTTCTGACGTTTAGCAACTTTAAGATGCACGGAGGAAGCTGGCTAGGGAATTCCGGAAACTGAACTCCACACACCTTAAAGTTCAAAAGACTGAAAAACAGTTCTAGCTAATGCCTGGGAGGCTAGGGTAAATGGAGATGTGTGTGCAGAGGGGGGTGGCAGCAAATGTACATTGTAACCAGTAAAGTTTTGCTGCATTATTGGGTCTTTATTCCTAATTATTTCTTCACTGTTGACCAGTGTCTTACATACTCTACTTGCACCTATCTGGAGAAACCCAGATAGAAAGCAAAAAGGAACTAAAATATCCATGGGCCTTAACAGGCTGTGTGTGTAAGAATGAATAACCATATACCAAACTTGGAACAGCAAGTAACACAACCAAGCAAGACAAACACTAAGGATACCACCATCACCACTAGTACCTGTAGACATTAATTCTAACCCTAACTCTAACAGCCATAGAGAGGAAGGTGTCATACAACTGCATTCTGTATGAAATGACCTTCAAAAAGTCATTCGTAATGAGAATCACTTTGGGGGGAAATGGTGTCATACAACACATAATATAAAGATGCCACTTAATCAATATTAAATAACAGCAGGGATGATAAGTAACTCAAGGCTATTAAATAACATGGTTGGAAATTTTTTTGTTTACAATTCACATTTTTATTATGATGATGCTCTTCCATAATGATGGTAATGATATTTCAACTACATTCATTCCATTAAAGATCTATCATCACAGGCAACATGTTAATTGGCATTAGTATTTATGACTATATAATTACATCAATTGTCAACGAACAGTGAAAGGACTTTATTAATATTAGCAGTTAAGATATGCATGAAAAAAATGTGAATTACAGTGGCTGTTTGTAATTTTAAGTACTGTTAAGGTTTCTGATTTCTACTGAAATACAGAAAACTGTGATTGCAATATTAATTTGTACTAAGGCACTGTTTAATATTTTAGGAGAAAAATAAAGTAAAAAGTCAACACACTGATTTATATTCCCTGTTTCAAAGACCAGGCGCTTCAAGAAAGAAGCTATAGGAACAATTCTTTCTCTACAACAAGCAAACAAAAAAACCACATATACGTTAAATATTCAGTGTTAAATTAAGATTCCTTGAAATGTATACATTAATAAAGTTGGAATAAGCTGAGAAAAAGACAGGTATTCTTGTAATGCACTATGTTAAAATATTTGCTATTTTCTAAGTCTCATTTTTTTGTGCTATATCTAATTATTATATTTTAGAACAGCTTAATCATTTCATTTGGCAGATTTACCAATGAAACACTTTGATCCTACAGAAGAGAAAGGATACTGTAAAATCTCCATTCCCTCCCCAATCCAAGGGAAGGTTATTCCAAAATCCCCATTTCCTCCCGATCAGCTGGGACTTGGGAGGCAGAGAATAGATGGGGGCGGGGCCAGTCAGAATTTTTAATACCGGTTCTCTGAACTACTCAAAATTTCCACTACCGGTTCTCCAGAACTGGTCAGAACCTGCTGAAACCCACCTCTGGTATACATATATATTCCCTGAAGAATACTATGCCCTTTTTCAGTGATTCAGCATTTTCTCTCATTTGTTTTGCCTTATTTCAGAATGTATATTTTTTTCTCTCTATTTCTCAGATGGGACACTATCCTTAAAAAGAACATACATGGAGAAATAATTAATGTGTGCTTTATGTAAATTTCAGAATAAAAAACTGCTTATTTAATTAACTTATTTACTTTCAAATATATTAATTGAATTAAGAAGGGAATGCTTGAATTGCTCTGGAATGGAATATAGAAAATGAACAGTAACTTCCATTTTTCTAACAAAAGCAGCATTGTTAATTATCATGTTTAATTAAAAGAAATGCAATGTATTTTTTTAAAAAATCTTCACATTTCTGCAGATGTAAAAAAGCAGGGCACAATGCACAATGTACTAATACAATGTAACTTCAATTTATTTGAGAAGAGCTACAATAATCAAACATTTTATCTGGGATATGTTTTTATCAGAAATAATTGCAAAATTCCAGTGATTAATTAACTATGTGAACAGTATGTGACCCAATGCTAACAAGAGATATAAAATCTACAATATTCTTGTTAAAATTTCATTGCTAACCATACACTGTGACTATAGTTGCAACTATTCTTACCAAAAGACAAGCTTTATCTGATTAACATTAAAGACATTATCTATCTGTCACGTAGCAATAAAAAAATGATATCAGCATTATGTATCTATCAGTGCATTCTCTTCAAAATTATCCTTGATTATTGTGAAAGGAAATGTTTTCAAAAGTTAGTTGAGATTACTGTTTTATAATAATATTATTATTATATCACTTCATTAACATAACCAGCAAATAACCTTACTTCTAAAAGATCAGACATAGAACTAAAATATTGCTTGGCTCAATATTATCTTTAATAATCAAATATTTGTAATGGCAATAATTGCACATGCCTTACCATGGTTTTTTTTTTTTACTAAAGTTCTTTCCTAAATATATTTTCTGGGTTTAAACTGATTTGGCACATAGTTAGTATGCATATTGTCTAAAATATTCAAAATGTGCCAGTAAGAGTAGTAAACCTGAGCACAAGAATAATGCTATACTAATATGTGAAGACTGGAATGAAATGCTTTTTTGCTCATCTTCAAAGTTTACATTTTTAAAACTTTGATTTCCTTAAGACGTTGGTCTTATCAATAAACTGCCAATTATTAAAATGTATGGAAGGCATACTGTTGAGGATCTTACAAATAATAGGAATTTTCTCCCTCAGATCCTGCTTTGCTCTCCCATTGTTGTGGGGTATTCCCCAAGGGATGAGAAAAGAACATTGGAAATGAATGCCATATTCCTGGGGTCATCCAAGGCAAGAAGATCAATCCACTGTCCAGCAAAATCAAGCAGGCACTTACAATGGGCAACAGGGATATAGGAAGATGCTGCAAGCAGTTGATCATTTTAGTGACAATAGCAAAGGCATCAATTCATACTGCACAGGAAAAGGAAATGTTAAACCACTCCTGTATTTTTACAAGAAAACCACATGGATAGAAATACAAAAAGAATGAATGTATCTATTTATTTATTTATTTATTTTTGAATTTGTATACCACCCTTCTCCCTGAGGACTCAGGTCGGTGAACAGCCAAATAAAAACATCAAATATAAATATTAAAATACAGTTAAAAAATATATATAAATTTGGCCCCATTAATTAAAACAATAAACAAAACAATTTAAAACACTTAAAAAGAATTAGGCCAGCCCGGCTTGTTGGAAAAGGAAGGTTTTAAGGGCACGGCGGAAGGCACTGAGGTCATGGATTCTCCTTATCTCTGGGGGCAGCTGATTCCAGAGGGTGGGAGCCCCCACAGAGAAGGCCCTCCCCCTGGGGGTCACCAGCCTGCATTGTTTGGCTGATGGCACCCCGAGGAGGCCCTCTCTGTGGGAGCGCACGGGTCGATGGGAGGTCGTCGGTGGCAGCAGGCGGTCTCGGAGATAGCTAGGCCCTATGCCATCAACAATAAAGGAACCAACAATCAAGTAGGTGGGGGCACCTACTATCTAGAATGAGCTCCCCCCGGAGATACAGAGGATCCCGGATCTGCACACCTTCCGCCGCGCTCTTAAGACTTTTTTATTCCACCAGGCAGGCCTGGCTTAACTTTCTCCCTCTTTTTAAATAATTTTTTAATATTTTTTAATATTTTTAATATTCAAAGTTTAATTTGTTTTAAATTGATTGGTTTTTTTTTAATCTGTCTGGGCCAAACTATTTAATTTGATTTTATTTCTGCTTTTTAAATTTTATATGTATGTATTTTATTGTTGGCTGTTCACCGCCCTGAGTCCTTCGGGAGTAGGGCAGTATATAAATCAAATAAAAGTAAAGTAAAGTAAAAGAAACATGCTGCAGACTAGTACCTGACAGAGTAGCCATGAATGCCCTGGAAAAGAAAAATGCCATGTCACGTCTACATCTACGAAGATCAGAATTGTGTAAGCTATGGAATTCCCACTGAAAGGTGAAGTTAGACTTTAAAGACGCAGGATAGGAAGGGTATTGACGCTTTTGAACTTTAGTATTGAAGAAGATTCCCTAATATTATCTTGGACAGCCAAGAAAAAGACTGAACAAATCAACCTAGAGTGGTCACTCAAAGAACAAATAACCAGGCTAATGGTGAGAACAATCAACCAGTGGAATGGCTTGCCTTCAGAAGTTGTGGGTGCCCCAAAATGGAGGTTTTCAAGAAGAGACTAGACAGTCATTTGTCTGAAATGGTATAGGGTCTCCTGCTTGAGCAGGGGCTTGGACTAGATGACCTCCAAGTCCCCTTCCAACTCTGTTATTCTGTAATTCTGTTATAAGCATAAATTATCTTACTTCAGATACTTTATGCAAAGACCAAGGTCTCTGGAAAGGGTCTAATGCTGGGAAAGGTGGAAGGAAAAAAGATGAACAGTAACAAAGTGGGCAGGCTCATTGGTAATGGATGCATCTTCAGAAAACCTGAAAAACAAGTGGATCATTGTGGTGGTGGGGGAAACCATATTTATCTGTCTGCTAAAGGCTGACGCTACCTGGATGTCACCTAATCAATCAAGGAGGTTTTTTTGGGGGGGGAAGGGAATTCACGACTCAGTAATGTTCAATGTTGTATTGTTTTAAAGCTGTTGTTTTAATACCCTGTTTCCCCCAAAATAAGACATCCCCTGATAATAAGCCCAATCGGGCTTTTGCGCGCAAGGCCAAGCTCTTATTTCAGGGTTCAAATAAATATAAGACAGGATCTTATTTTTGGGGAAACACAGTATTCATTATTCTAGTTATACTGATCCCTTATGCAACTATATGGCTCAAAACATTTCTAAAGTTCAGCCATAGCTTAGAATCTGTGAGTCCCAGATATCATAGCAAGTTTCTCAAGATCAAATGGAATAGATAAAGTTTTAATTGCAAATTTTCTTAAAGTTATGTTTCCACATCCAACAAACAGGGAAGACCCCTTGCAAGGACGTGCTGAGGATTTTGCGCATTATCTGCACGATAAAGTCGCTCAAATTTGGGAAGGCTTGGACTCTGACTGGGTGGGTACAGGTGGGTTGTCCGAGGTGTGTCTTGAGAATGTTATCTGGGATGAGTTTGACCCTGTGACCCCCAAGGACATGGACAGGATGCTGGGGAGGTTGAACGCAACCACATGTTTATTGGACCGGTGTCCCTCCTGGTTGGTGCTGACTACCTGGGAGGTTACACGAGGCTGGCTCCAGAGGATTATAAACGCTTCCTTGAGTGAGGGTTTCTTGCCTCCCACCTTGAAAGAGGCAGTGGTGAGGCCCCTCCTCAAGAAGCCCTCTCTGGATCCAGCTGTTTTGGCAAACTATTGTCCAGCTTCCAACCTTCGCTTTCTGACGAAGGTTGTTGAGAGTGTGGTGGCGCGACAGCTCCCGCAGTACCTGGATAAAACCGTCTATCTAGATCCGTTCCAGTCCAGCTTCAAGCCCGGGTACAGCATGGAAACGGCACTGGTCGCGTTGGTCGATGATCTCTGGAGGGCTCGGGACAGGGATTGCTCCTCTGCTCTGGCCCTATTAGATCTCTCAACGGCTTTTGATACCATCGACCATGGTATCATGCTGCACTGGTTAGAAGGGTTGGGAGTGGGAGGCACTTATGGGGGCGACATGGCGCTCCTACATGACACCTCTCCTGCACAAGCTGCATTGGCTTCCAGTGGTCTTCCGGGTGTGCTTCAAGGTATTGGTTCTCATCTTCAAAGCACTCCATGGCTTAGGGCCCGGTTATCTACGAGACCACCTTCTGCCACTGATAACCTCCCACCGGCCAATACGCTCCCACAGAGAGGGCCTCCTCAGGGTGCCGTCGGTCAGGCAATGTTGGCTGGCAGCCCCCCAGGGAAGAGCTTTCTCTGTGGGGGCACCCGCCCTCTGGAATCAGCTCCCGCCAGGGATACGACTGATCCCGGACCTCCGGACCTTCCCCCGGGCTTTATTTCAGCAAGCCGGGCTGGGTTAAGAATCTTTTAATTGTTGAATTTTATGGGTAAGGGGTTTTAAATTGGGGGAGCCAATATAAATTTAATTCTGTTTTTATAGTATTTTAATGTTTATATTGTATGTTTTTTTAATTTTGGCTGTTCACCGCGCCGAGTCCTTCGGGAGAGGGGGCGGTATAAAAATTAATTAATTAATTAATTAATTAATTAATTAAATAAATAAATAAATAAATAAATAAATAAATAAATTTTGGATTCTAGTGAATGACATAGTTGCTTTGATTTATGTTTTTTGATGAAGAGACAATATCATTTAAGACATGATTGTCCAATCTTTTGGCTTGCCTGGGCCACATTGAGTGAAGAAGAATTATCTTGTGCAGAATATAAAATATAATATAGTTAATGCTTATAAATAACAAACTTCTTTATTTTTGTTTTATTTTTTTATTGTGGGACTACATTATTAGCCGTCCAGGGCCATATGTGGCCATGGACCTCTGGTTGAACATATCTGATTTAAGATTTCAATAGGTATCTCAAATATTGTCTATATCATGGTCCATACTTGCACTGCTAGAATACTTGTTTAAATATATTTTTTCTAGAAAGCTCAGTATGAACATTCTCAATTTTTTTATACACCCATATACTCATAGATTGAAACTGACTGACTGAAAAGATCCAAACACCGGAAAAGAAAGATAAAGGTATACAGTAGATAAATAATTTTCTCTGGAATTTTCCAACAACAAATAGGTGAATTCCTTCCAAACGCATCTGAAGGCCAATTCTATTTGTATTAATTCATTCTGAAGAGCATGGAATGTACCACCAAATAAAGTTTCTGAGTCAAGCCTAACCTTTTACACTACAGTGCTCATCGGGTACATGATGACATACAACATTAGCAGAGGGAGCTCTCCCTACAGCCTTCTCCCAACCTTGTAAAACACAACAGGATGCAAGTGAGACAAAATCTGAGAGTCAAATTTCCAGTTTATTTGGAAGGAGCCAGTGGTGGGATTCAGCCAGTTCATACCACTTCAGGAGAACTGGTTGTTAACTTTCTGAGCAGTTTGGCAAACTGGTTGTTGGAAGAAATCATTAGGGCAGAGAACCAGTTGTTAAATTATTTGAATCCCACCACTGGAAGGAGCTAAATTTAAGAATGACACTTTAAAGTATCAAAAGAACATTTTTATAGAAAGAAAATGTGGGGGGGGTGTGTGGCATCCATATGTACATAACGTTGACTAGAGAACAAATTATAGCAGGTCATATGGATGTTACCATGTCTGTAAAAGGAACATTCCACATAAATATTTCTGTATTTATATTTTCATTACATACATGTAGCACCTTGGTTTATTATGTCCAGAACGGGATCAACAGTGTAGTAATAGGGAACAAACAATCTCCTTCAAAATAATACTACTTATAGTAGAATAATTCCTATGAGTATTATTTTGTCAAGGAAAATAGCAAAAATAGTTTATTGATAGACTGATAGACTTGTGGCTTATTGCTACATAATCAAGATGTGTATAGACCTATCTTTCTTGGTATTAACATCTCAGTACTGGTCTACACCCATCCTATTTCCATGCTCAAATTAATTTCAAGAGAAGGAAAATATACCCACAGGCCTTTTCCAATCAGCATGCTGAACAGGGAAGGAGACATGTGTAAGACATAACAAAGAAAACAGTCTTCTAAGCCTGTTTACAAAGATAAGGGAAATTCAAAAATACTACAAATGAAATCTAAAAGGGCTGAAGGTTGATAAACAAGCCCCTTTTACAGAGAACAAAAACATCTGAGACATTTCGAATCAGATTTTACAATGCTGTTTGTAAAAGGACGAATGGAGTTTCATCTTTCCTTGAATGCACTACCAATTTTATAATTTCCCTTCCAAAGTAAAGGAGCCCAATCATTACTTTTCATTGAGCAGAAGGTATTATAAGGGCTTGCTGTTGTTGCCTTTTAATAAAGAACCACCTCAATCTCCCGTGAAGGGTGGCAGTGGGGTTGCTGAAATCAAGATTAACAATTGATTAGTTTTAATGGCCCATGACAACAATAAACAATAAGGCCCCTGTCAGAAATTAGATTGTGCTGCTAATGCTGCCAACTCAAATGGCTTTTAAACTAAAAGTGCTCAACACTTTTACAAACATAAAAATTTAAGATATGCACAAATTCTGGAAACATTTATCTTAAATCATAAATTATATAATAGATTTTGTTTGATTTGGGCAATTAATTCTACTGGCTGTTAGAAAAAAAAACAAAATAGAGTAGAATATTAAAATTATAAATACAAAAGGTACAATCAACAGTATCCTTTTGATTGTAAACTTTAATAATACTTTAAATTATACTAAAAGGGAAATGGATATTTCAGCTATATTTTAATTCTGTCTTCACTGTAGTTCTTTTAAATGTATTTGAAACATTATTTCTATGTGTTTAATTTTAAACTTTTGCACTATATTAGTCATAGTAAGCATTGCAACACATTCATATGAATACACTGTGTTATAATCTGGAAATAAAGCTAACACTATTTTTGTGTAAACCTATGATGCAAAAGACCTGACACAATGCATAAAGATCTAGTCAATATGCATCAGAAGAAAAATATTATGGAGCTGGGAAAAAGGAGGAAAAAAATCTACAAAACACTGAAGCAAATTACATAAACACATGAGGCTTTTTAATGTGACAAGAAATAAGGCAGGTAAATTATCCTGCATAATTTTGCTATCAGTACTTAACTCATTTTAATGAAACATAAATTATTTCAAAGGGAAGATAATTTTGAAGGAATTCTCATGACAGGTGTTAAGTAGTCCTTTTTTTTTTAGCTGTTTTATGAGTTGGCTAAGGGTTGACTATAAAAGTGATCTTTGTTGTAAAATCATCTCATCAGCAGTTTCAAGTTTCCCTGCTTTCCTAGGCTTCATGCAGTCCTATGAAGGACCTTTTCCCATTGGAAATTTCCCCTTTTTTTTTATCAGAGGTGCTAGGACTACTCACCGTGGCCATCTCTCCGCAGCCATCTCACCGTGGCCAACTCACTGTGGGACAACTCGCCATGGACAATTTGTGTAGGATTACTCAGTGTGATAAATATTATCTGCTACTGTTTCATTGACATTATATCTATTGACAAAAATGGAAATAATGTCAAAGAAACAGTGGCAGATAACATTTACCACCTTGAATTATTCTGCGTGAAATTATCTGTGATGAGTTGTTCCAATGTGAGTTGGCCTCAACACATTGTCCTGCAGAAAGTTAGCCATGCTACAGCAAGATAGCCATGGTGGGTTGGCTGCAGCAAAATGGT
This sequence comes from Pantherophis guttatus, assembly GCF_059756535.1. NCBI lineage: Eukaryota > Metazoa > Chordata > Lepidosauria > Squamata > Colubridae > Pantherophis > Pantherophis guttatus. The sequence continues at coordinate 219,777,670 of NC_142064.1, read as the reverse complement.
CATGTTGAGTTGGCCATGGTGAAATGGCTGTGGTGAGTTGGCCACCTCAAATTGTCTCATTTCACATTTTCACTATAAGTGAGAGTCCTGCTCTTTATGAAAGAATTTCTCCTTCACCTGTTGAAATTTGGACAAATTGTCAGCCCTATTTTTCTTTTCTCTCCAGAAATGTCATGGATATCCCTACAGAGCCAATGATGGCCAACTACAAAAATATGTGGTAAATAGAAATATGTAGTGATGTATAGAAAATGAATTTTACTTTATTTTTTTCCTTTTCTCTTATAATAGTAGAAACTGAGGATAACCATGCTGGATATTTGTCCTCCATTCAAAACAAACCAATACTTTTTTTTTTTAGCCAATATTTAAATGATGGAATTTGCTACAACAACTTGGAATTGTCTATACATCAGTGGATAAATTCATGGAAATTAAGTAAATCCCAATGGATATTTGTTACAACAGTTGTATGATTTCCAATAGAAAAAGCATCAGGATGCTTTTAGTTCATTTCCTGCCTGTGTCTTCCCATAGGCTTTTGTAATTTATGAAGCTGGATTACATAGACCTTTCAACTTATTGAACCTCTAGTAGGATTTATATTGCTTTTGAGTTTATTTACCATCAAATCTTTTGAAAAGCAAACCTCTAAAAGAATAGTTCAGTCACTTTAATAAACGAATAGGCATTATATTGCTATTGTTTGATCACTTCTTTACAGCAATTTTTAGATTGACTATGATCTGATTCTATAATGAGAAAGCATTCCCATTCTTTACCAACAGTCCTTTTATAGATTCTGCTCTATTTCTATGAATAGCTATTCATGAAACAGAACCTTTTGATTGTAACTGCTGAAGTCAAGTTTTTTCTTACCTGTAAATCAGCATCAAATGTATGTTTCAGGTGAGCTTCTTCTGCAGCTTCAACAAGGCGCTAAACAAAGAAATGTAAAAAAGTAAAATTACTTCCTAGAAATTTGATTTTCCTCCCATGTTGATAATCAAAATTTAGTTTTTATGTTCAATTTACTTAGTTGCACTATACTAATTGCTATAAATATTTGTTTTCTGAAAGTAAGTGACCTGGCCTGGGGTGAGGGAAGGCATGTACAAATAAGGACATCAATCCTTGGTGGTAATCTCAGTCATGTCAAATGTTCCTATACATGTAAATGTTAAATACTAGTACTTTCTGCAATGCAAAGACTTTTTTTTTTCCAGAGTAGTGATTTTCTTGGGTACAGTCATGAATATTCAACTAAGTTCATTATAAATTTTTGAAAATGTCTAGAATGGCTGTTGCAGGCATTTTAAATAACATCTCCCCTCTTCTATGTGAAAGAAGCACTGAAGTGAAAGAGGTCAAAGGACTTGATATATAATTGAACTTTGTGTAAAATGTTTCAGTGATTTCCCCCCCCCCCAGACAGCAGCGTTTATGAACATGCTGCATAAAAATGAGTCCCCTACATCACGAGCAGTCAGTCCCTTGAATCTCTCTAATGGAAGCTATAATTCAAAGGTCTCAATTTAGTTTGTTATTGATCCAGAATTTCCAGGCACATCAGAATTAACAATACAATAATGATAATATTGAACACTTATGCTTTAAACAAGAAAGAAAGACTTCAACATGAACATTAAATGAAGAGCAACTATTTATCAAATAATGTTCTCTTTTCTTTCTTTCCCAACAATGCAGCCAAACAGATTTTCATGTTCTCCTCAAGTTCCTTTTGGTTCCTGTTCAAAGAAGTTCTATTCAGTTGATGCACAGGCTACAAGAGTATTTGACTTTTCTTGTTGCTATCTGGACTCAGTTACTCTTTATCCCAAAATGAGCAGGAATGACGCTGCATTAAGGAGACCTATTTGCTATGCTCCGCCAGACAAGCAGCCCCTCCCTCAATGACAACACACACAGTATGAACATTGGCAGGAGAAACAGCTTCTTGTGTACAATGTATACAACGGTATAGTAAATATTTCCTTAGGAGTAAGACTGCCAAAGTAATAGGAATCACATTCATGTGAAAGCTTTGTGCATAGAGTACCCAAACATCTTCATATTGTTAAGCAATTTCATTTGTACACATCCATTCCTTTTAGTAGTAACTATAAACAAATTTGAATTTTGATTCCCAAAAGAGCAATTTTAAGGCAGAAAATAAATATAACTATACTATTATCAGTGAAACAACCAGAACCATGTAAGCTAAAAATTAAATGAAAAACAATTACTTCAAAACCATTATATTATCAAGTACATTGGAGTCACATTGTTCAGACTTTATGGCTGAGCCCCAGTGGTGTCATCTGCCCCATCAGATGTCATCTTGGGGAGAGAGTTGCCGGGATGGGGGGGTGGCTGTATCCAAGGCTACGGAGGTAAGTGAAGCTCAGGTGCCTTCAACCTGGTTACATTTGATATTGATTTCATGAAAATAAATTTTAAAATTCTTCCCCTACTCATTTTACCTGCAGACCAAGTTGGAAAAGAGCAACTGGAGTACGTTTAACCTAATTGGTGATAGATTAACATTATTTCTCTTTTAAGGGACCCTTATGCTGAAAGACTGGTCCTGAATTTTTTCTACTCTTGATTTAAAGATTCAAGTCTTTGAGGGAATGAACTCCATATGAGTGGAGTGAAACCAAATGAGAATTTGTATTTTTTAAAAAGCAAAACTGCTTTTCTGATATTGTTAATTAAAAAAAAGAGGGGGGGAATTGTATTACTACAAAATATGTGCAAGTGATTAATTATGCTTTCCTTGACATTTTAATGCAAATATGTTCTTTTTATGTATCTTACACAAGCAAGAAATCATGTGTCGTAAAGATATACAACTACTGTAATTCCCACAACACTGTCAAATTAACTACTAAGACTGTATTACTATTCTTCTCATTCTTACTAGTACCTATCTCTTTCCACTTATGGCTATATCCATGTTGCTTGTATCTTTATAACTTATATTGTCTTTATTGTTTCCTAGTATGATTTGATTGCTTATGAGTATCCTATGAGTATCACTATGTGTTGTATCTTATGATTCTTGACAAATATATTTTATTTTTTCTTTATGTACACGGAGAGCATATGTACCAAAGACAAATTCCTTGTGTGTCCAATAACACTTGGCCAATAAAGAATTCTATTCTATAAATAGGACTCGGTTATTAGATCGAATAGGACTCGGTTTTATTAGATTAAAAGTAAAAAAGAACATAATCATGAGAATCCTCACAGACATTCTCACAATCATGGGGTATTATGGGAGAAATTCCTTTAAACACTATAATTTTGGACTATTTTATAGATTAGGGATATCTGACTTGGTGACCATACTTGTAAGAAAGATGTTAGAGGAGTGGTAGTGAGATATACCTCTTAAAAATTTTTGGGCCAAATTTATATATATATTAATTGTTTTTAATATTTGTATTTCATGTTTTTAATTCTGGCTGTGCACCACCCTGAGTCCTCAGGGAGAAGGGCGGTATATAAATTGAAAAAAAAGGGGGGGGACCATGGAGATATGGCTAGTGATGAGAAAGGAAATACCTTTTTTTCCCCAAAATTTGGAATTATAATTAGATATCAGTCTACAGGAATTATCTCCTAGTTCAAGTCTTCTAAAGCAGAGTTCCCCAACCTTTCCAGCTTTGCAGACTGTGGGGTGGGGGGGGGAGGTGATGGTTCAGTGTGAGCTGCCAGCAAGCATGCATGCATGTGCAGCTCCATTTGTGGCAAAGGCAGGGACACATGCCTGCTACTTGCACAAATGGAGCATGCATGAGTACACGCTCATCCGTTGCTTCTGCAGGTGGGGATGTGCGTGCACACAATCACCTGCCCCCTTTATGGCCCGATTTTGAACAGCTCTGGGCCAGGTGTACCCCCTTTTCTAAAAAATAAATTTCCAAGTTTCTCTACTATGTATCCATATTAATATGTGCACAGAATAAAGCCCCATGCTGGTGGCAGTGCTAAGGAAGCTTATTTTACATCAAAAATTGTATAATTAGGTGTATCTAACTCTTTACTGCATTTATGTAGTGTATATACCTTTCCCCCCAGTCTGTTATTTTTAATTGCACAGAAATCTAATGAGACTGAATTATATTGAAAGGTAGTTATTGGCTAAAGTCATGCAATGAAAAATGGAATGGGACCATTGAATGGAACCATTTACTGGACCCTAGATATCTTACATTCCTTGCTGTATTTTATTTGTTCTCCTTAGCTATCGTGAATGAGATAACAATTTGGTGACTGTCTTCAGTTCTAAGTCGTTATGCACGTATTAGCCCATGTCATGTTTTTATTACATAATTTCATAGAAATTCTTCATGCTTTTCTAGAAGCACAATATTCTCTTTCTCACAATATATTTCTCTCTATGTGCTTGTCTATGTATGTATGAATGTATGTGTATCTAGGCATGTGTTTATGTATGTGGGGAGACACCTTACATAGATATAGAAATGTTTGTATGTTTACAACTTCTAAAAAACACAAAGGATTTCTATGAAACTATGTAGTATTCCACCACTACCACCACACCACCTCCATGGTTGTTGTACATAAAATTTGCCTGTATAAGAACACACAAATATCATGGGCTTTCTATTGCCTGCTAACTCAGCATCATCCTGGCCTTGATCTGCCCTGCAAAGCTTAGCATTCTAGTATTTCACACTGAAAAGCTTATTACATGCCAAGGAAAACATGGATTTATATACCATTTTAAACTCATTTCATAGAAAAGCATTTATTTTGTCACTTTTCAGCAGCTCCTCCATAAAATCCAGTCACCAGAGTGTAACATAGAATAAAGTCAAGGAAAAATCATTGTTTCTCATTGTTCAGAATGACTTATTTTATATTAACATGCAAATCTTATTACAGAAGCATTCAGATGTTCTGGATTTTTGTTGAAGTACTTGACAATTTTGACAAATGTTACCTTCACCACCAAATCTTATTTTTTTTCTTTATTTGTGTTAAGAATATTAAAAATGAGATGGGCATTCTACACATAAAGACGTTTGCAAGACCATCTCTCTATTTTGTAGTATATATGGTTTCCACTTGATGCCAGTATACTTATCAACAAGATTATGTGACCCTTAGTTCTCTTAATCAAATATTTCCATTTGTTCCAGTGTAGTACATACATCTGTATAAACCAGGTCTTTTAGAACAGTGAATTGCAAAGAAGTAGTCAATCAAAGTACCTAGAGCCGTGATGGCGAACCTATGGCACGCATACCACAGGTGGCATGAGGAGCCATATCTGTGGGCACGCGAGTGTTGCCCCAGCTCAGCTTCAGCGCGCATGCACACTCCAGCCAACTGATTTTCGGGCCTTCCAGGCCCACTGGAAGTCAGGAAACGGGCTGTTTCTGGCATCCGGAGGGCCTCCGGGGGATGAAGAAGGCCATTTTTGCTCTCTCCAGACTTCTAGAAAGCCTTTGGAGCCTGGGGAGGGCAAAAAACAGCCCTACCGGGCTCACTGTGCCATCATGTGCCAAAAGTGGTGGGAGAACGGGGGGATTGCACGCATATGCACGGGAGGTGGGCCACATTGAATTATGGGTGTGGGCACGCACCCACGTGACCCCCCGCCCTACCCCCGCTTTTGGCACACAATGGCAAAAAGGTTAGCCATCACTGACCTAGAGGGTACCAGGTTAAAGTTCTGAAGGCAAAGCAACAAACAATTGAGGGTGATTTTCTCCTACTCCATTCTGAGCATACATATCCAAAGGGATGTTTAAATACTAGCATTCTTCATATAACAATATTTTTAAACTTAACATTCAAACTAAGCAAGTTTTACTCAGGGGAGAGCATGAATGAAGTAAACTGAGGAATCATAATAGTTATGTTTTTCCTTTAAAAAGCCTCCACCAACCTACTTGTATAAACTCTGAGCAGCTTTATATCAGCATTTCATACAACACAACAGATCATAAACTAGACAATCATATTTTAGCCTACCATCTTGGGATGAATCCAGTTCAAGATTTAATTTATAGTTCACTCTGTTACCTGAACTTAGGAAAACTGGGTTAATTGAGTAAATAAGGGAAGCGGGCCTTATGAGCCCCATTTCTGTTTCCTTTTCTTATTTGTTCTATAACCAAATCACTATGTTCTGCTGATAAATCGATCAACCATCACAAATGACTTTTGCCTCTTCTTAACCATCACTTTTTTAAAACTTGGGACTGTGTTTTAAGAAAACACTTCAAAGCACAGTTACCCAGAAATAGCTTAAATTAAGTGAGATCTGCTTACAAAAGAAAATCTTACATTGTTTAAAGCCTTACAGATATTCTTTATGCATCAGATATTAAAATCCTTGTCAGTCAACTACAGCCTAAAATTAGGGCATGAAAATTAATCTAACTAAAATGAGCACCCTTGCAATTAAACACTGTTTAGATTCCAAGAGTGGAAAAATCCACTTAATTAAACAGATTATACTATGTTGTCTCAGACAGGGAAGCACTGAAAAAAACATTCCATATGCCTCCTGCAGTACACAAACAACTTTATATTTTTTTCCTCATTTTGTCTAAAATTTAACCACATTTTAGCAGCAAGACTCCAGTTCAAGATTTCCAAAATATTATAACCAAAACTACCCTACACCTATCTTTGCAATTATTAAGAATACATCAGAATCAGACACTACAGCAGAGCTATTGAGGTAAGACCAATACAGAATAAAGAATATTTAATATAAGCATAGCATTATATTGAACTGATTTTTAAATATTACAATTGTCTAGATGCTGTTGAACTCCAACCACAGCAGTCATTTAGTAAATTTTAGAATAAGACTTTCGACTAGCTGATAAAAGCTTGATAGCAATCCTCTGTAGATGTTTTGAGGCTTGTCACCTTTTTATCACAAAAGTCGATTTCCTTCCTGAAGATTAAACCTCTATCTGCCCTCCAAACAATCTTGCATGCAAGGCCTCACCTTATGCTTTACAAAGAATGATTCTCCCCCCCAGTAATACTAACACTAATATTGTCCATATCCCTATAATGTACAGAGAAGGGTTTAAAAAAATAGTACCCCACCAATTTAATTCAAAGAATTAAGCTTGTGCTGACAACATTTTTCTTTATCTAGGAATAAAATCCTAGAAGACAAACTAGTCTTCAGTACTAGGCAGTTTAAACACTTGCTAGGCAATCTAACAGATCCTTACCAGATTACTGCTATTCTATCCCTGAAAACAAAGAGGTATTGGACTATTAAACCAGGTTCCATTAATAACCAATTATAATCACTGTAATGCACTAAGTGATAATAATATCACTTGTGTACCTTATAGTGATCTCTATACCAAGTAGTTGCTTTTCAAACTCCCAGTTTGGTTATGCTGTTATACTTTTACACAAAGTCCTAGATGAATTTTGCAGCTGGGCTATATTCCAGGACACTGCAATTATGAAAGATGTGTTAACCATCACATCCATTTAGTATTATCCAGATGTCCAAGATTCATTCCAAATTTACTTTAAAAATCCAAGACCCTTTTTTTCTATTTGCATGGTTAAAAAAAAAAATTGGTGGAAAAGGGAATATTAATTCAAACCTGGTCTCAATTCAGAGTCATCTTTCCAATGAGATCACCAACTGTTGCTCCAAACAGAGTCTTTTGCATGGAAGAGTGGACACTGACAGGAGACGAATCAAAAAGATCATGGAAAAACAAGGAATATTGAGGAGCTTTGAAAATAACATGTCAATGTTGAATAAGTGGCTGCTTGTTCAAGAAATAGCAAATTATATTATGAGGTATCTTTTCTAACTCACAGTATAATCACTATCACTTGAAGTTAAGAGAGTCTCAGATACAAAGAAGGCAGTTTATAGACTGATCCTTTCCAACATGAACTTATATTGAAATGGTATGGTCTATACAGTCCACCTTTCCTTGAGAGAGAGAGAAAGGGGGGGGGAATAAAGATACAGATACAGATGTCACATTTGTCATGTCCCACCTACAAGTTTTCACATGACTTCCAAGGATAGCTCCTAAAGCTTTGTATGTAATCATCTAGAATGTAATGGTCTATAAATTCAATTCCCAATGCAAAGTTTTAACCCCACAGAATAATAAATATATCTGAAGATTCCCAAACAGGACAAAACCAGTCATGTATTGCCTGCTGGTGGTTAATGTAAAACCAGAATAAGAGCAAACAGTAATCTTTTTGGTGGTTGTGGATTCTTTGCAGGTGAAATTACATTCATTCAGAGTTAGATACTACTTGAGCAAGATGATGGGCAATGTCTTCAAGATAAGCTGGGCTTAATTTAGTTTGTAGAGAATGATGAAACGGATAGGGTGCTTTATGGCATAAGTTCCACCTCTTGTGTGTTGGACACATATCTCAGCTTGCTCTTTCCTGCAGTATTTGAATTATGAAAGGAAAATATGGGAACCCTTAAAAAATATCCACAATCCCAATACCTGGGTTTTGCTTCTTCTTTTTTTTTTTAGTTTAAATCAAATTCAACAGGAGGTCCTGTATTTCAGGAAGCCACCAAGAAGCTACAAGTAAAAAGACTACACATTCTTCTCTTCTTTACTGCATATTATGCTGCATGTATATAAATGTTTCTATATGTGATATTTGTTATTATTTACAGACCTTGTTCTTTGGATGGTATTTTTCTCAAGATTCTTAACTGCAAGCACTATTAAACACAACAATTTTCTCCCGTTTTCATAAAAATTCATATCTCTCCACATATAATATTATTGGATTCTGTGAGCCCTCCTGTGGCTAAATTTTAACATCTGCATATTTCCAGGATTGTATAAAGAGGAAATTCATCACATCGGATTAATTTTTTATTCCAAAATAATGACTTCATGAAGGGGGATCTAGCTTCATCCTAGTTTCTGCATGTCTGTTAAATTTTTACATTTCCAGGTTTTAATTACTTTTGTAATCATAATACATTCAACATGAGTACCAACAATTTAATATATTTCTGACCCAATTTGAACCCCTGAATAGCAAGCTGAATGTTCAACTTGCACTGAAACATTTTTCTGTCAAATAGCTTATCCTAAACTACATCATGATCACTGGCCACCTCAGTGGAAGAAGTAGATTTATGGATGCATCCTCAGCATCTACCGATCCCATGATCCAGCGCCGATTGAAAGCTGTTTTATTAGGTTACAGCAGCGATCACTCTCCTTCCTCCAAACTAAAAAGTGGGGATCTTACAAATGGGGTAACTTTATGATGCATTAGCATTTTTTTTTCCACCAGGGACTGCTGACTAATGTACTAATATTCATGCTCATTCCTTGATATCAGATATAGCTAATTGCACAGAAGGAGTTTCAATTATTAGTTTGTGGGTTTTTTTTAAAAAAAATAAATGTAAATATTCTAAGCAACTATTACAAAGTCAACTTGAGGAAATTATTTTTGCCATATTAAAAACAGTTAATTCATTAAGTTTAAATCTAGAGTTGTTTTATGGTGAGACAGGCGGCATATAAATTTAATGAATGAATAAATAAATAATTCAGCTCAGGAATACCACCAAGTAAGGTACTGAAAACTATTATAACCATTGGCAAGTTAGCTTCATCTTCCATGAAATTGGGCCAGTGGACACAGAAAGCAATGGGCCAGCACAACAGAAATATGCAGGTAAGGATGGGTGGGCATTTATTGTTCTGGTTCAACTGGCGATGAGGACAGATTTTAATGTTAGATTTGACGAATGCAGGAGAGATGAAAGCTCCAAAATTCCTGCTTTTCCAAAGCTATCCTTCCAAAAGAAATTCTAATGCCTTTTCCAAGTTCTATTTCTCAGGGTAAATGAAAATCCTAAATTGCTCATGTTTGATTTGGTTTTATAATGGCACAGATTATTATATTCAACCAAGCAGGGAAGAAATCATTATTCACCAGCCTACATGTCTGTGGTTTCACTGATGCCATTCAGATTTTGCACAGAAGGTTGACCAGCAGCACTTGCAGCATGCTTTTAAATTGCAAAATTTGCATACATTCAGCCTGGCTATTAGAATGAGCAAATCCTATAGCCAATTTAATGCAGTCTGATAACTTATTTATCTGCCTTAGTGTTTAACTGGATTTTTTTCCCCTGCTGCTCTACTACCTATTTCAGATTAGGTATTTATAAACAAGCATAGTCACAAATGCATGATGTATCAGTCAAATAAACAGAATATATGATATATTTATTCTGCTTGTGTTTCTGATAGCTTCAGCATTTATTTTGGTTCCATTACAGACCATAAACAGCAAATTTAGAACTCCACCTAATCCTTATAATATTATATTACATACATAATCTACCCCATGCAAATAATGCTGCACATATGGAAGCAATATTGAAGAAACCTGTAGTAGGATATAGATAATGGTAAGAAATGAAAACAGCAATTGTTAATCATTATAGCTGTTTACAAATGGTCTAAACCAAAAGAAAAATATTAATTTATAATAGCATAATGAAATGCATTTGAATATATTTCATTCTGTTTTTATACCAGAGAGTTCAAGCTTATATGCAAGATTTTCTACATTATATTTGCAAGGTAAAATTCAAATATACACAATGAGTTTTATCACTCCAATCTCACTGTTTTAATTGCATTGCACAAAGGTTTTCCAATTAATTTTATAAATATGTTATATGTTTTGTAACTTTCCATGATTGATTTAAATAGAAAAAGTTATCAGATCCATTCATACCAACTTAACTCAGAAACTAGTAAGATTAGCGAAGGCTTCATTCTGGTTTAACTGTACGATAATTAATGGAGGGGGAAAAAACCCAATGTTTGATACAATATATTAAAAAATACTAAAGTGAGTTAAAACAGCATCTTGAAAAGTCAGTGGTTCATTTAATACAATCAACTGTCTGACTACATTGATTGCAAGGGATAATTCCTGGTTGAAGATATACTAGAAAGGAAAATGTAATTATTTTTACATCTTTTTTCTGAACCATTAAAGTTAATTTGAATATGGTTTCTATCTTAGATTACATAGGCCAGCAGGGTGCTGCTTACATTCTCAGTCTTCACATCAAAGTAGCAAACAACCCCAGATCATCTTTTAACACAGATGCATAGATTTCTCATTTCATGACTAGAAAATTGTAGTTGAATAAGGATTTGGAATAATAACAGTAAGGAACTTTTTGACAGAACTGTAAATTAAATATCAGGGTTGTGTACTGTCTAATTGAGGCAAATAATTTTACATGATTTCATGTGGGTCTTCAGGACCAGAGGTTTGTCTTCTGAGCTTTTGGACTGATGCTGGAGCCCATCTTGAGGGAACTTCTGTCACACTCTGCTAGAGAGAAGTTCCATAATGATGGACTCCAGCTTGAGTCTGGAAGCTCAGAAGATAAAACCTAGTGACCAAGACATTATCCTGGGACACCTATATTCACTTCATGCAAATATTTTTTTCCCAGAAGTGGAAGCACAGCAATGTCTCTATAGAAAATAATAATAATTAAAAAATTCAGGACACTAGTAGAAACTCTAAGGAATTGAGAATTTAAGAAATAATTTTGATCTCCCAAAATATGAATAAAGTATAAAATAAAGCCATCCATTTGAGTATCTTAATTCTGGCTAACTCATTTATATTCAGGCTAATGATATTAACAATTCATTTTCTACCCAATGAAACAAAAATGAAATTAAAGGAGCACAGCTGATAAGCTTTTCGTAAAAGTAAATTCTTTGAAATTCAAATGTATTTTACTCTGGTGCTCATAGAAATATTTGCCCATGTGTTATAGGCTGTTAAAATTACTACTTAAAAGGACTTGAGAACAACTAACTGAGACATAATTGGGTTTCCATCAACGATCAAAAGGAGCCAGTTAACCCTGGGATAAATAATTAGCTGCTGTTTCATTAAGATAATTCCCAATTTTAAAATCAAGGGATTAAATTCAACCCAAACAAAATCCCACTGCTTTTAATGAATTTCAAAGGCATGATCATGTTTTTACCTGTGGGATCCATTAAAGAAGATAAAGGTAGTGAAGCGTAGCAGCTATGACATTTACCCATCTGGCATCAGAATTCTCCACATATTATTTTTAAGGATAATTCCTGGAAAACTGGTCTATCAAGTGTTTACTGATTTACTGATACCCTGTCAACAGCTGCTGCCTTGTTTCCAATGAAAAGAAAAAAGGGGGCATTTATTAGCCTTCAACGGCTAATAGAAATATTATTTTCCCTTAGGTCATTTTCATGCTGGGAATATCACTTAAGGAGAGTATGCATATTAGTGCCCTCTAATAGAAAATATATAGTTGTGAGCAGGGGGAGGGGAGAATTATGCAGATTTGGAAGAAGTCATGCAAATAATATACAGTATGAACAAAGACTACTTAATAACAATGAAAAATAAAGGGAGTAGTCCAGGTTATACTTAAAATCCAAACCTTGAATAAGCATTATCATCTCTTTTCCCTTTCCCAAAAGCTTTCTCCATTTGTTTTCTCCATAAATGTTTACCAAATTAATAATAATAATAATAACAACACCATCAAACATCTACAACTGCCTATCCCAGGTCCTTGGGTAGGACTCAATAGATCGGTGATGGTGAACCTATGGCACATGTGCCAGAAGTGGCATGCAGAGCCATCTCTCCAGGCATGCAAGCCATTACCCATTGCTCTTCCAGGTTCTGGCGTGACAGCCAGCTGGTCTTCATGTGCACGGGAGCACTGGAAACTGGAAGAGCAGCCACGAGCAGTGCATGTGCACTGGCCACCTGGTCTTCCAGTTTCTGGTGCACATGTATGCATGAAGACTGGCTGGCCGGGGCACATGTGCATGTTGGAAACCTTAAGACCTGGTCTTCACATGTGTGGGAGCGGCAGAAATGGGAAGAACAGCTGCCCAGCGTGCATATGCGCACTGGGCGGCTGCTCTTCCAGTTTCTGGCACTGCACTCCTGTTTCAGCATTCTGTGCCAAAAAGGTTTGCCAACCCTGTGATGAATAAAAATGTCAAATCCAGTCTGAAAATCTGACTGACTGTGAGGCGAACCATAACAAAAATTGACCTCCAGTGAGACCCTACCTTTATGTGGTTGTTGGGCATGTGTGCTCTGAGGAAGATGAGAGCTATACCACAGGTTGAACCATACTAAACAGATCTTACCAGAGGAGCGAGACAAAGAGTGTCATTCGTGTAGAAACATATGCTATTTCATATTACAAAAACCCATACCGAATCAGTCATCACCCATGTCAACAAGGACCACGCTTGGTGTTGAAGTTCCTGGACATCTGTAGAAAAATGAGCTACAAGGCTCAGGACTCTTGGCTGAGCAACCAGGGCCAGCAGCTGTAGAACTATTAGATGAAAAGATGTTAATACCTTTAACACCACAAACATCAATATCTACCTATCCCAGGCCATCCAGAAGGATTTGACAGATGGATAAAAATGCCAAATACAGTCTAAATATCTGGCTGACTGTGCAATGAACCATAATAGCAACATGGAAAGTTGCTTACAAAGAAGTTAAGTGAAATTGTCAATATAATTAGTATATGGATCATGATGACCAAATTTATCCAGTGTCATATTCTTAATAAGGACTTTATAGGGGCAATATATATGAAATCTTTGGGTACATAGCATAACTACCATTCTGGTTTCCAATGAATAAGTTATTTAGCAGTTTCTCCAAATATATATACATATTTGTATATATATAGACATATATCTCCAAATATATAGACATATTTCAGAGATAAACAGAATATGATTAAGAGAAAATGTCACACCCTAACGATCTCAAAAAGGCAAATGGAAAGCACAAATTTGCAATTCTCCAAGTCCCTCTTCATTTTTCCTATGTATGTAAAAGTGAAAGATCAGTCATGCTTTGGGTCTCTACCACATATAATGATTTAACTTTTTAAAAAAGCAAATTCAATAATACAAAATCTGAAACATTTTTAATTTACCTCAAACAAAACCTCATTGTGTTAATATCTCAAGCCCTAGCAAACTAAGGTTTAAAACATACGTTTTAGGGCCCGTCAACTTTCTTGTCAGTTCTTATATGAAATTTGATGTTCCTATTCTGACAGAACTATTCTCCCCCAACATGGCCTTCATACAAGTTCTAAAATGCCACAGGGAAAGATTCAAAAGAAGGATCGTTGGTCTTACCTGATACGTTCCTTCTCGTTGAGTGGAGACAGCAGCCAGTGTGGGTAGTGCCCATCCAATCAGCTTGAAGGACTGAGCCTGCCAATTTTCCTTAGTCCTGCCCTGTTGCCGGGCATGCCCAGTTTTGGCGAAGACTGGAAGACAGACTCGGTGTGTGGGACAAGGAACAAGACAGAAATGCAGGAAAAAGGGTTTTCGAGTCCAGCGTGAAGAAAAATAGGGAAGGGCCTGGCTGCTGTCTCCACTCAACGAGAAGGAACGTATCAGGTAAGACCAACGATCCTTCTCCATTGAGAGTGGAGACAGCAGCCAGTGTGGGACATACCCAAGTTCACTGTCCCGATGAAAGGGGGGATCACGCTGGACCGCATTGTCCTCTCCGGCAACAACTCTTTGCAGAACCCGGCGACCAAACGAAGCTTCGGCTGACGCAAACTGGTCGAGTTTGTAATGTCTGATGAAGGGGCTAGGAGAAGACCACGTGGCAGCCCTACAAATTTCCAGTAACGAAGCCTGTGTCGCCCAAGCTGCCGTCGTAGCTGCGCTGCGGGTGGAGTGAGCTGTCAATCCTGAAGGACGAGGAAGGGATCTAGCATCATAGGCAGTGGCAATAGTCTGGCGAATCCAACGACCGATGGTTGAAGACGAGACCTTACTGCCTTGAGAAGTAGGTAAGAAGGATACAAAGAGAGACTCCGAACGACGGAAAGGAGCCGTCCTCTTCAGGTAAACCCGCAGAGCCCTCCGGACATCAAGGGAGTGCCAACGACGTTCCCGAGGGTGAGTAGGCCGGGGACAGAAATTAGGCAGGATAAGCTCCTGGGCCCGGTGGAACACGGAGTTGATCTTCGGCACGAATGTCGGGTCCAAACGGAGAACCACCCGGTCTGTGTGGAAAACACAAAGGTCCGGACGAGTGGATAATGCGGCGAGCTCAGATATGCGGCGAGCCGAAGTAATGGCCACCAGGAAGGCAACTTTACAGGTGAGAAGTCTGAGACTGGTTGTCCGAATTGGTTCGTACGGAGGACCCGTAAGGGACTGCAAAACGAGAGGGAGATCCCAGGTCGGGTAACGGTGTAGAACAGGAGGGCACAAGTTCTTTGCTCCCCGAAGAAAACGACGGATCAAAGGGTGGTGAGCTAGAGAAGATAAGGAGCCGCAGGTAAGTACCGAAGATAAAGCTGCAATATGTCGGCGGAGGGTGTTGGGGGAGAGCCCCTGGGAGAGGCCCTTCTGCAAAAACATCAGAATATGTATAATAGACGGTTGCAGAGGCAAGACCCCGACCTGATTACACCAGTTGTGGAAACTCCGCCAGGTGGCAGAGTAAATGCGTTCTGTAGAAGGCCGTCGGGAGGATAGCAAGGTATGTACAACATCTGCCGGGACTTGTACCTCCCTCAAAGTGCACCGCTCAATCTCCAAGCGGTCAGATTGAGCCAGGCCGGGTCTGGGTGCGTCAGGGTGCCTTGCGAGAGGATATTGTCCGAGAGAGGAATGCGCCACGATGGGGTCACCGATAGGGACACGAGGTCCGCAAACCAGGGTCTCCGAGGCCAATGAGGTGCCACAAGGATCACTTCCGCTCGCTCGGATAGAATTTTGCGTATGACCCTGGGAAGGAGGGCCGTCGGGGGGAATGCGTACAGAAGGCCCGACGGCCATGGAATTCGAAGAGCGTCGACGCCGGCTGCTCGAGGATGGGGGTATCGTGAAAAGAACAGCGGAAGATGAGAGTTCTCGTGAGTTGAGAACAGGTCGATCACCGGACGGCCGAAGCGAAGAGACAGTTCCTGGAAGAGGCGCGGAAGGAGACGCCATTCCGCATTGTCTATCCGCCGGCGACTCAACCAGTCCGCTTGGACGTTCTGAACCCCGGAGATGTGTTCCAACCGAAGGGAACACAGGTGCCGCTCTGACCAAGTACCCAACGCGATTGTCAGGGTCAGAAGAGACTTCGATCTGGTGCCCCCCAGTTTGTTCAAGTGAGCCTTTGCAGCGACGTTGTCCGTGAGGACGAGGACGTGGGCTCCGGAGACCAGATTGCGGAAAGACTTTAGAGCTAGGAAGACAGCCTTCAGTTCCAGCCAATTGATGGGATGCCGAGCTTCCGAGGAGCTCCAAGTCCCTTGAGCCAGCTGACCTTGGCAAAGGGCTCCCCAGCCCAGGAGACTGGCATCTGTCGTCACCACCACCCTCGTGGGCTCGAGGAAGAAGCAGCCCGCCGAAAGAGCGGGGGAACGCCACCACCGGAGGGATCTTCGTACCGTCGGGGGAAGAGGAATTGGCTTGGATGAGGTGCCCCTGCCAGCCTTCTGCAAAGGTAAGAGAAACCATTGGAGTTCCCTGGTGTGAAGTTGAGCCCAGGGGACGATGGCTATCGCAGATATCATCTTACCTAAGAGCTGGGACAAGACAAAGGGAGAAACCACCCGACTCCCTTCAACCCGGGAAACCAACTGTCGCAGACTAGCTTGCCTGTCGGGAGAAAGGAAAACTTTGCCCTGAACAGAGTCAATCAGAGCCCCCAAGTGCACTAATCTAGTGGAGGGAGATAGATGGCTCTTCTCCAAATTAACAGAGAAACCATGAGCCGCTAGGGTCTCAACTGTCAAACGAATATCTAGGGCAGCCTGCTGCGCAGAAGGGGACAATAGCAGAATATCATCTAAATAACACAGGAGACGGACTGAACGGAGACGGAGCTGAGCCGCCAAGGCAGCCAGCACTTTCGTAAAAGTGCGAGGGGCAGAAGAAAGGCCAAAGGGGAGAGCCCTATATTGGTAGTGTGCTCCGTCATAACAAAACCTTAAAAACTGCCTATGGGATGGAAGGATAGGGACATGAAGGTAAGCCTCGGTAAGGTCAATGGAAGAGAGGAGGTCGCCCCTCCGAACGCCGTCCAGAATAGATTTCAATGATTGCATTTTGAATTTCCTGTACACAACGTATCTGTTCAAACGCTTGAGGTCCAGAATGGGGCGCCACCCCCCCGATGATTTAGGGACTAGAAACACCCTTGAATAGAATCCCGAACCCTCCTGGCCGGGAGGTACAGGTTGGATAGCCCTGATAGACAGGAGATGTTGGACCGAGGAATCCATAAGGGCCTTCCTGACGGGATTACGGGAGATCGGGCAGCAGACAAAGGTGTGAGGGGGGGGGACAATAAATTCAATGGCCAACCCAGATTTTAAGGTGGCGTGGACCCACTTGTCAGAGGTGGATTCTTCCCAGACAGCGGCAAAAAGACCCAATCTACTGCCAATGGGAGGATCCGAAGGGCAATCAGCGACGGCGACGGGCGAAACGACCTCCTCCCCCTCGAAAGGGACGCCTAACGTTAAAGGGACGCCCCCTGAATGACCTATCGGAAGAACCCCGTTGTCTGTTGGAAAACCCCTCTCTCCTAGATGTGGGGAAGGGAAAGGAAGAGGAGGACCCCTCATCCGCACCTCTGGAGTAAGAACGAGAAGGGTAAGGTGAGAAACGGGGCGGTCCTCTCCGGAAGACAGCAGCTAAGACCTTCTTTTTGTCCCTGGTTTCTGTGAGGAAAGGATCTAAAGCGTCCCCGAAGAGCTTCGTACCCTTAAAGGGAACCGAAGCCAATCGCCACTTATGTCTAGCATCTGCCTGCCAGTGACGGAGATATAACAAACGACGGGCCGTGACTGTCGAGGCCAAAGATTTTGCGGAGAACCTTGCAGCATTCAGAGTTGAGTCGGCTGAAAATTGAACGGCAGCTACGATTTTATTCAGGTCTTGTTTGATACGAGAATCTCCGAGAGCTAGTTTTTCTTGTAACTGACGTAACCAAAGCAACGTTGTTCGATTAAAGAAGGATGCTGTAGTGGTCGCTTTAATGGCCCAGGAGGAGCTTTGAAATGCCTTTAGAAGGACTTGATCAGACCTGCGTTCATCAGGGCGGAGACCTTCGTCCGGCTCGCCCGGAACATTGGAGTTAGGAAGAAGAGCAGCCACTGGGGCATCCACCGAAGGGATTTGAAGAAGAGCCTCCAGCTCCGAGGATACTTGAAAGTTTCTTTTGTCATTAGCCGAAGGAAGGGGAGCAGATGCCGGAGATTCCCACTGACGTTTCACAACATCCAGAAAGAGAGGAGGAGTAGGAACGGATGTTATAGGCCTAGCTGGTTCCGCAAACATCGGGTCCAATGATCCAGAGGAAGACGAAGGGGGTACCGGATCCACCTGTGGAGATGACAAACGGGCCGTATTAACCGCCTTGAAGACCAAAGATTTGAACAAGGCTTGAGGAAAAAGACCCGTGAAGGCCGGCTGATCCGGGGGGAGGTTCTCATCCTCCGACAGGTCAGAATCAGGATCTCCTTCGTCAATCAAGGCGGAAGGGTGACTGTAGTGAGAA
Source organism: Pantherophis guttatus (assembly GCF_059756535.1). Lineage (NCBI taxonomy): Eukaryota > Metazoa > Chordata > Lepidosauria > Squamata > Colubridae > Pantherophis > Pantherophis guttatus. Next base: position 219,759,016 of record NC_142064.1, on the reverse strand, counting down.
GAAGAAGGAGAAGTGGAGCGAACTGAATGTGAACAGCCTTCGTCACTGTGGTCCGCTGAAAGGGGAGAAGCCTCTCTAACCGATCCATGTCGACTGGAAAGACCCGAACGGGCGGCCAAGGACCTTTGAACCGCCGCCTCAATCATTTGCTGTAGCTGATCTGGAGGAACAAAAGGATCCAGAGGACGGGCAGGCACAGAGTCAGAGGAATGAGCCGCCTGAGTTGGTGCTGGGTCGGGAACCGGTTGCTGAGAAACTGATCCAGACCCCCACAAATTTTCTTCGGAAATAGTCACAGGGCAATCTTGCAGAGATAGTTGGTCAGGAGTAGGAGAATGGGGCACCGTGGCTGGAGGCGGATCCGAAGAAGCAGGATGTTGTGGAGAGGAAGGAGGCAACTGAGCGGATGCCTTGTCACATAGTCTGGTCAAAACTTTGTCTCTACGTTTTTCTACTTTAGAAGAAGACAAATCAGCCGTGGAGGACTTGTGGTGAGAACGTGAGCATTGAGAAGTCTTGGAATGAGACCTGGAATTTTCCATGGCAGATTGCTGGGTAACAGACGTGGAGTCTGATTGGCCATTGTTGCCTGCACTGGCCTTCCGGCCGTGCTTAGACTTACAAAGGGCCTTAGGCATGGCAGACAATTAAAGATTAAATGTAAGACCCCACACACCAGACTGTGCCTCAGTAAATAGATTATGAGTAGATAGAAGGGAGCGAGAGGAACTCCACAGGAGGCAGCTTTGAATAAATTACCACTTAATTTGAACCAATCAAATGCCAGACAAATGAAATTGGGAGCGTAAGAACTCCACAATTGTAAGGTGTGGTGGGGAAGGCCCGAAGCAACTTGAAATAATGGAGAAGGAGGTCAATCAAGTTAATCAATTAGGTAAATAAGACCAGAGCCCTGTGGCCGTAGCAAGCAAGCCAGCAAGATGGGTGGGGGCGCGAAGCTCCACTAGCAATTAACGATTGAAGTGCACAGGCAAACAATTGCTGTAATAGAGTAGGGGGGGCGCGAAGCTCCACAGGGCACAATTGAAAGCACCCACGGATCCGGACCACTGCCACACAGAAGGAGGGGGCGCGAAGCTCCTCAGCTACAGATATTCAGGAACAGCTTCACTGAATAATAATTAACTGGAGGAGAGAGCCTATGGGCCAATTTAGGAGGCCGCAACAACCGGCAGCTGCGCAGAGGGGGGGGCGCAAGGCTCCACAGGGTAGGCACTCCGCTCGCCACGCTTCTCCTCCAAATAGTATTAGCTTGTGGCGAGCGGTTGCAAGGGAAGCTCTCCGGAGCGAAAGGGTCTCAGCCGGCCAAAACTGTTAAGGAGGAGTCGCAGGCTGCCGAACCTCGCGTCCTCGCAAACGGCGGGAAAACTTGCAAGTCAAATTGGCCGGCGCCGCTATGGAGCGCCCGCCGTCCCTGCCGACAGAAAAGGAATCGAAAGAGGCCAAATGCAGAGGGCGAGGAGAGCGCAACGGAGAGAATGTCCCTCGAAGATCCACGATCATAAACCCTCCCTGCTAGGAACGAGGGCAGGGAATCCCCACGCCCCTGATCAAGTCAGGGGAGATGGAAGTAAGACGAAGGGTTGGATAACTCACAAACTCGACGTCAAGACGGTCCAAGTCAGCAGGAAGAATCAGCCAATGTCCAAATCAAAAAACCAGATCACAGTCAAACAGTCCAGGTCAAATATCAGAAATAAACAGCACGAAGGGATAATAGGGATAAAAGGGAGAATTTTAGCCAGAGAGAAGTCCCACACACCAGCCAGCGCTGAAGGACTGAGCCAAAAACTGGGCATGCCCGGCAACAGGGCGGGACTAAGGAAAATTGGCAGGCTCAGTCCTTCAAGCTGATTGGATGGGCACTACCCACACTGGCTGCTGTCTCCACTCTCAATGGAGAACGAAGAATGTACACACAAGGATAATATTGAGGGACCACCTCTTCCTGATTTCATCATTCTATTGAATTCCACCAGATCCAATAGAATAGGCATGTTATGGGTTCCATAGTCTAGGAAACTTTATTTGGCCAATAGGCTAGGCTTTTTCTGCTGTAGTGTCTGCATTATTATGGAATCTTCTTCCTGTAGAGAATGAGATCGGCCTCATTTCTCCTGAGCTTTTCAAGGTCTCCCAAGATCTGGTTATGCCAGTACGCATGGGGACCTCAGGGGACAGGTGAACTAATATGAAATGCTTCCTTATTGTTAATATTCCTCCATCTATTATTTTTGTTTTAGTTTTGCTTTTACAATGTTAATGATTTTTAATAATTATTATATAATTGTTTTAGATAATGACTGTTTTATATTTTTATTGTTTTACTTTACTATGCTGCCCAGAGTCACTTTCTGTGAGATGGTCAGCTATGTAAATTCAGTAAACGAATAAATAAATAAATAAATGTGTGTGTGTAGATATGTATAGACAGTCTACAGAGATATACTGTATCTTTCCTTAGTTCCTGCTATACAACTTCATCATGATGGAGTTGTGGTGTGATTCCTGGAAAGGATGTGGAAGAATGCCAAGTATGTATGCCAAGAGAATATATACCCAGGAGGGTAAAACAAGGTGTGAACATAATTCCATCTGCTCAGCTAAAGCGAGTCAGCACCTATATAGCAGCAATATAGGAATTCGCTGGAGGCAGATGATCATTTCAATGACAATACTAAAACATCATTTCATATTGCACCGGGGAAGACACTCCTCTCTTTTACTAGGAAAACCACATGAATAGACAAGCTAAAGTGATTGATTATACATTGCTGGTTGATGGCCCCTCAGGTCAGATGGTATTCAACATGCTATTTGAGCAAAAGCTAAGGATCCTTTACAATACTAACGGTGTTTATGATATTGCTAGATTAAAGCCTTCAAGATGTCTAGTTGCTGTTGCTGCTGTGCAGGGGAAAAAAATTTGAGGCTGCAAAAAAGAATTACAGTGGGAATATGGAATATAAGAAGAATAAACATGGAAAAGTTTCACACAGTGAAAGATGAAATACATCAACTAACAGACTATTATAACCACATGGCAACACTGTAGCACGCAAACAAATAAAAGCCCTCCAAACTTAAAAAGATAACCAAAGAATAAAAAACAGGAATCATCTACAACATACAGTATAAGGACTGTAACAGTCATTATGTAGGAACAGACAAGCAAAAGACTAGTAGAACGCATCCATGGACATTACCTAGCGGTTAGAAGACATGATGAAAACTCCTTAACTCCTCCTTGTGGTCATAAGTTGACCACAAGGGCTTAATTAGTTATTAGGAGTTATTTAACCCTAACCTTGAAAAAATGCTAAGAAGGAAACAAAAAGACCAGAACACATCCGCCAACAAACCTATTAACACCAGAAAACAATCAAGCATAAAATAGTACCAGAATAAAGGAATTTTCAAGAAGAAAACCATATCCTCACTATCAACACTAGCAAGACAAGCTACCAATGTTATATAAAAAGGAAGCAAACTCTACATTCAGTACAACTGATGATGTTACCTAGTCAGGTAATGAAACATCTACAAGCAAACAATCAATCTCAGAGAGCACCAAGGATTCCCCAGTTCAACCCTGAGCTACACATATTTTCTTCTATTTGAATTGTACAGGCAAATAATCTGCAAGCTCTAATAATAAAAATCGAGAAGCACAGACAAAAATGAGGCCAAAATAAAGATAAAGGTAAAAGTTGGCATTGATTTGATGGCAAATCTTATGTGCGTATGAGTGTGCGTACATATGATGTAGCACCTCATAAATCAAAATTTGTATATAAAAATTCTCCTTCAAAAAGAAATTTCAGTTTAATGTAATAATGTAATAATAATTCACTTTAATGTAATTTAATACTTTTTAAAGCTCATTTTCTTTTGAAAATCAATTGGTATTTATGTATTTTTTAGTCATAGACTTTCTATAAGAACCAACGCTTAGCCCTTCTATGAGAGGGGATATTGACAATTTGTTAAAGATTTCCCACCTTCCCTCCACCTCCAATGAACTGGCCTAATGTCAATGATCTTTTCTCTAAACTTTCATGTATTAGAAGAATTGCAGGTAGGAGTTCTGATATATATGGTTTCATAAGTAACTCAATAAAGAGTTCTTGGGAAGAGAAGAGGCACTGATTGCATTGCTTTGTTTTATATCCAAAATAAAAATTGTGGGTCTTAGAACTAAATTCATAATCTCCATAAATCAGAACAATTAACTTCAATTCCAGCCACTCAATAAAAATGATAACGAGAAAGAGAATAAGGAACAGTTGAACAAAATTTAAGCTTGGTTAATGAACAGAAGCTGGGAGGAATCACATTCCAATTATAACTTAAGTGAAAAACAGATTCTGGGGAGAGAGAAGTTCCCTGAGGATGGGGTCCAGCACGAGTCCAAAAGCTCAGAAGACTAAACCTCTAGTGCCAGTGACCAACCCAAATTGAATCCTGCACCATTATCCTGGGGCATGTAAATTTGCCTTCATTCGTGAAAAATAAAGTTCTAAAACAAGGCAGCCTGGCCAATAACCAACAGCATTGAAAAATGCTGCAGCTATAACTCATCTATTTAAAGCAGCTTAAGCATTTTGGAGAGCTTTTCCAAATAGCTCTCCAAAAGTACAATACCTCATTCCTGGAAGACCTTGTTCATTCTCAATTTACTATAAAAGACCAACAAGAGTGATCTACCATTGCACCTTCCATCATAATGATTTTCTTAGTATTTCAGATCTGTAGTTTGCTTTGCTGTTTTGAAATCTGCTCCTTGATCTTTATTTCAAAATGTATTATATAATATACAATACCCATAATTTTCCATGCATATTCCTTTGGTCAATCTCAAAAAAAATTGAAAAATGCATTCCTAACATAACATAACGGGTGAGCTCCCGTTACTTGTCCCAGCTTCTGCCAACCTAGCAATTCGAAAGTAAGTAAAAAAATGCAAGTAGAAAAATAGGGACCACCTTTGGTGGGAAGGTAACAGCGTTCTGTGCGCCTTCGGCATTTAGTCATGCTGGCCACATGACCACAGAGATGTCTTCAGACAGCGCTGGCTCTTCAGCTTTGAAACAGAGATGAGCACCACCCCCTAGAGTCAGGAACGACTAGCACATATGTGCGAGGGGAGCCTTTACCTTTTGACATAACAAAAGAGCACCATACTTTATAAGTTAGTCTCTCTGTTTTCTTCCTTGCCTATGTAATTCTGCAAGCCCCGTGAAATCATATTAAACCCTTTATTTTTCCAGTTTTCTATTTGCAGCCCTTTTGAAAAGGAAGACATCCTCAGCAAGATAAGATCCTGCAGGCCCTGTTTCAGCTCAATCTGTTCCCAAACCACTTCAACACTAAGTTATCAGTAAGTCAAGCTGTTCTGCTTCCAGAGGAATACACTGGCACCCAAAGGCTGGTAACATGCTATCAGCAACATCTTGCATGCATCTGGAGCTACTGTATTGTAGTGGTATTATTATATTTCATTTGTTCCAGATGAAGACAGCTGTGCTCCAAAAATATTACATGATTTTCAGCCAAAATATTTTAAATCAAAAATGGCATCACCTCATTAGGTAATTAATCCTGTCAGGGCAGCAGGAAAACATTTAATTCAATTCAAAGTAGGTTTTTAAATCAAGTCCAACTCATCTACACAGACCACCTCATAAGATCCAGACATCTTAATCCTGATGTTCGTACAACAACTTCACTAATAATTCCCAGTTAGTTGAGATATATAAAGGTTTAAAAGCTTGTTCAACCTTGAAGTCTACCTTTAATTAAGTCGAAGTCAGACTGTAAGAAAGACAATCTATAGGAATATTGAACAATAACTTGAGCATAATTATGCTTCTCCAGCAAACTAGATCATAAACTGCTTTTTTATTGATTTAGTAATTTTGAAGAAGAACATAAATTAAAAATTGTACCCAATGTATCAATCTTTTTCAAAAAGCTCCAAATCATGCTAGATTAATCTTTTTTCTAAATTTTCATTATTACACTATAGTTGAATTTTTGTGGAGAATGATGTTCATTAATGTTGAAGCTCTTATTCAGCTGAATTCCAAATCCAACACTGAGCTGATCTGATATGAAAAAAAGGTCAGGAAATATTTGGAAAAAAAGCAGATTTCTGTGTGGGAGACTGAATCTGAACTTGAACTTTGTCGAGCCATTGTTAGCAATTCATAGATCCAGAGAGACACAGTGTGTCATAAACAATCATATATTTGTCTCCTAGTTTATCAGGTAACGACTATGCCAAGGATTATTGTAGCAGTTTCAATTTAGAGTGGAGTGGAACTGAAGAGGCTCTTTGGGGTTTCAGCTTTGGGACTAAAGGTTCTGGAGATGATCAGTTTATATATATTTCTACCTGCACTTTGCAATTTTTTATCTAGCAAACATGCTATAATCTATTTTCTAACTCTCACTAGCCCATACAAAATATCATTTTGTTTGGGTATAATGTAATAGAAAAAGTCACCCATTGCAGTCAATCAGTTTATTTAGCAAAACATAGTTTGAATAGAAGAATTATGTCCCAGGTTGTCATTCTCTATGGGAAATTACCACTTATTAACTCCTCTGCATGTTCAAACTCTTGCAGTAAAGGAATGGGTGGATTTTGTTTAATGTACTATGTTTCTTTTAAAATTATCTTACTGGGAGATAAATTATTATAATAAATAAGTACAAAAATGCATGATAGTTGTTATTTTTTAAATGTCAAATTTTCTCAATGGAATTGTTCTGTAACTCGGCCTTAATGTTAGGGCAGATAATAACAAAATGGTTTGCAATATTTGATTTTGGCTGCATTCTGAAAACATCTAATAAATCCATTTCTGTATTATGTTGAAACTCAGAATATAAAGTAGAGTACTAAAGGATGTCTGATCTGTGCAATCATTAATAGGAGTTTTCAATAGTCCTATTAAAATCCCAAGGATATTAAAGCAAGTTTCCCACTTGGTGTTCTTCAGGGTGAAACATCTACAACTGCATCTACCACCTTATTTGCCCAGCTGTCTCCATGGTTTCCTTTTAAAGGTAAGACCTTTTAAAGGTCTCAATTGTGTTTGTATTATCATTTCTTCATCCTGTCTGCATTACTATGATATTAAACATTTGAGTGTTAACTCTATGTTTTAAGTCAAAGACTACCTGTATTAGGAAATGCAATGATCTTTCTTAATCAGTCCCTGTCCCTCTCATATACAAGCACACACATTAAGATCAAATGCCCTTAAGGAATTGTAAAGGAATGCATTTTTCTTCATCCTGATGGTTCAAGAAAAGTCAAACAAGAGGAAAACTATTATACCTGCTGCTTAGTTACAAACGAGACTTCACAAATAATACTTTATTCCATTTGAAAGAAAAAGAGAAATGTAAATCATAAAGATTCCACTCAATTCTTTAATTCAGATGATTAAATTAGGGATAGTAAATTCAACAATAAACACGTAATTCAACCAAATTATAATCGTTTAATTTTATTGGAAGAATTAATTGTTTGCTTAATTTTTTCCATTTAAATTTTCTGGGCTTAAAAATGATTAGTCCCAATATTGCTGCTAATCCATGTTTTGAGGGCAAGTACAGCTTCCTGGATGTAAACAATATTATTGACTGCAGTTTATTATTATTATAATTTGTAAAGTTATAATTATAATTCATGAAAATTATTACTTACATTCAACATATGAAAGCAACGTTAATTCAAAACATTCTTCTGAAAAGGGGAAAAGGGGTAACATGCTTTTCTTGCAAAATCAAACACTGAAAGTTAGTGGTTGCAGTGCCAGAGAACCAGATTCAAATCTCCATAGAGAAGAGATTGCTGGGGAATTTCAGACCATTCATTTCTCTCAGCTCAATTTTTTTTACTTCTTTGTGGATAAAATGTGATCCTGTGAAAACCTCTCTGAGCTTTGTAAAGAAACTGACCTTAGAGAACAGCCATTAAGGGGTGATGGAAGGTAAGACATGTTAAAGAAGAAATTGACCAATAAAACACCCAGTGTAGAGACAAAAGAAAGCTTGAGAAAGAAATTCAAAATAATCCACCTTGATTTTGCTTATATAAGAAAGGGCATTCACAATTCTGTGATTAAACCACACAACAAATGTAATATTCTTGGACCTGTGATTTCTATTTCTTGATCTGGCTGTTGTGATCTAGGCCCAAGTAGTTATTACCAGACACAATAAGTCCTAAACAAACTTTATTAGAACAGCTGAGAATTACTTCATTCTCATCTTAGTCCAAATTAATTCCAAAACAAATTCTTCATAAACAGTCTTTTGGCCTTATCACCAACCTTTGTCTTCTTTGGTACCCTGCCAAACCCCAAGAAGTTCACAAGCAAGAGACACTCACAAGAAACAAATGTAACAACGTTGCTTTCCTACAAGATCCCAAGAGCCATTGCTGCTCTTTTAAACCTTCTGAAGGGGCCAATCATTTCCTGGCCTTACTCCCGAGTCATCCTTTTTGCTTTAGCTACTCTTGCCTTCTGGCAGCTCTTTGCATGCATGCACTAGTAACAGGCTCCTCCTGTTCCTCTGCCTCTCTGCTATCCACCTCTGGAGGCTCCGGAGTCCACACATCGCTCCCAGATGGCCCTGGCCCCATCTCTGCCTCTGACGCAGAGCCCTCGTCTGGGCCTTCTCCTGAATCCAGGACTAGCCCATTGTCCTCCCCAGCCTCCTCACTGTCCGACTCCGCTGCCAACTCTGCAGGCTGCTGGCGGACCACAACACTGGCCTACCTCAAAGGGTTGACAGGAGTTCCTATGTTCTTAATAGAAAAATAGGACATTAAACACCAATCAATTTTGCATCAGTTCATAGATCGATAATATAAGGAGGCAAACTTTGAAAATATAAAATAATATAATCACCCATCATTTCACAATGAGAGCTGATATAACTTTGCAAATGAAGGCTGATGTGTCCTTTTACCTCTCTTACGATAGCCCTGTCCAAAGCTTATAGCTAATCAGAGAAAAAAACTGTAGCCACTTTTCTTACATAACACCTTGGCTACAGCTACCAAAATTGAATGGTCCAAATCAGATTTATGATGAATATATTTATCATATACAGTTCATAAATCATCTATTTGGAGCTCTTTCAAATTTTGGACCAGAATGAAAACAGAAATAAAGAGAGACATGTCAAACTAGTTCATTTGAAAACACGTCCCATTAAAAAAGACCCGTGTCGGGAAATGGTGTACAAGAGGCTCAGTCAGAGCTTACAATAGGAAAGATAACAAAAACATGATCTCACTCTAAGTGAACCTGATTAAAATGACTTCCTTTTCTCATCTACATAGAGTTAGAATCAGCATCCTGTGTGAATCTCCTTCCTTTGATTCAGGAACGAAGATGCATTCTGGAATTTCAAAGATTTCCAGACCATGCAAGAAAGGAAATGTTTTTTTTTTAATATTCTGCACAGTTTGCTTGAGAAATAGGAATGAAAACCTGGTTCAAAATATATACAGAATGGGAAGAAGGAGCAAGAAGCTCATATATAGCATTGGTTTGTTTGTTTAATTAATTTATACATCTCGATTCCCAATTATTCCAGATTTTAAATTTCATTATATCTGAAAAGCTTCACCCACACCCCACACACCCAAGATAATAGAGGGAGGAAGGGAAGCAAGATTCTGATACTATATTTGTAACAATGAATGTAGCTTTAGGTCTGAATGTTGTCTGTTTCTTAGTCTGGTCTATGTTACATGCCTGAGATACAGAGACCCTAACCAAACATTCTGGTGAACAAAAGATAAGCCATTCCATTGTTATAAATGAAAGCCTGGAACTGAACTATAAGAAGATTTGTATTCAAGTGTTTAAAAAGAAATATTCTGAACAAATGCATTAAATGCCAAAAAAAAAAGTTTATCATTTATTTTTAAATACTGAACTGGTTCACTGAAACCACAAAATTAAAACCAACCTTTATAAAATTCTAGCTTATTCTTCTGGTTGCTTCCTTCAACCTGATTTACAACCTGACCCTGTTTCAAATCATTAGCAATTCTACTCTTCAGCTCATTTAACCAACTGTCCAGAGATTTTCTTTTCTCAACAGTTAATTTCATCTACCTTCTAAACTGTGAAAGTCACTTCTGGTGAAGAGAAAACTACTATTGGTAACAGTTCCACCTAAATTTGCCTTTAAACAATAATGTAGGTAACAAAGTTTTCCATAATTATATCATTCTTCAAAACTTGGAGGAATGTTCAGTTATTTTAAATGCTTTCCCTGTCACACATCTGCTTATAAATAGTTTGAGAATTCTTGTCTAGACACATTGTGAAGGCAGAAAAAGGCTTGCACTATGCCACTAATATATTTAAAAACTAATTTATATCAGGGCAATTGTTAAGAAAAATTAACTGAAATAACTACAAGGATATTTTTGAAATCTCAAACCAAGGTGGATAAAAATCGATGATTTTTTAAAAATCTTTCAAAGGGTCTATGGTGATTCTCAGTCATCCAGGTCATTGTTGTCTAAAAGAAGCTTCCTGAATGAGAAGTGAAACGTCTTCAAGGAAAAACAAAGCCGAGTTGCCTTTTGAAAAAGCACCTTTGGGTCACTTTCTAAGAACATTCAGCCAAATGTAATTACAGTTACTGCATCTTCTGAACTTTAGGCCTTAACATACAAAGCACGCTGGGACACAAAAGGTGAGACCTGCAAAAGCTCCATCTTTCCCAACACTTTTTTTTAATCCTCATAGCTAAAGGCTTTGAACACTTAAAAAGATCTATTAATGTTTTTCAATCAGGACTCAGAACACTTAAATCACTTACGGTTTACAGTTATGCTCTGAGAGACAGGAAATCACAATGAAGAACATAAAGAAAAATTCATCAAATAAGTGTTTTAACATCATGGAATTTTTGTTCTGAAAATGATTACTTCAATTTTTAAGAATATTTCCCAAGTTCTCTTTAAATTAACACAGGATGTGTTTGACACCCAACATAACAATAAACTTCAAATTAAATCCAATATAATTTGCAAAATCTTTAAAAACATATTTTTGTCCTTAACATAATCTTAATATATGAAGGTTTATTCCTCTGCTTCATTTTTTAAGTTTGATTCATATGATTCTCTGCATTTTATTATAGTTATATTGTTTTACTATGTGTCAAAACTGTTTATTTCAAGTTTATTTCAAATAAGACGATTAACCTCAGACAATACGACTCTGGGTGGCATGCAACAAAAATAAACTTTCACAGAGAAAAATAAATAACCATACATCATTTATATATATACACACACACACACACACACACATACACAAGGGAAAAACCACCAATTAGATCCAAACTCCACTCAATTACTCAACCACTCAGTTGAGTGGGAACCATTCAATTAGACCCGAACATCTGGGCAGATGAAAAAACAATACTGTATTGTGAAATGTTCTCATGAGCTAGTCAACAATTTCACCTTTACTAAAGCTGTCACTGCATTTACAGTACATAAATAGTAACAAAGCAATAAATACTGAAATCCAAGCTCAGGAATCTTTGAGGACTTCTTGGTTGAAATACAAGAGACGCTCTATTTTTATTTTATTTTTTTACTAAAATTAGTGGAACTTTAAAGTATTCCACTTTGACTGGATCAGATCCAATGTAAACATATAGCCATCTAAATATAAATAAGGGAATAGTGTTATTGCTTACTGAAACGGCACAGATTGACAAATTAAAGCTGAATCATTCTGCAGCATTCAGAAAGACAAAGGCAATATTTGAGGACAAGGATTCCCTTGGAGTACATTCTCTACACAGCTGTGAAGGCACTGAAGTATGTCTGAAATGTAAGCATTGTCCAGAAGCAGAGTGAATTCAAGGTATTTCCCCTTGGAAATGTGTAGCCACAGTCCTAAAATGAAAAGCGATCAAAATCTCTGCCCAAGGCAAATTTGCAACTACACATTTTACAATTGCCAGTAGCAGGTTATGGGGCAAAGCTGGCACTTAATGATCCATGAAGACCATCAGCAAGGAAATGCTGCACATGAATAAGGTTTCTTTCCCCTTGGAAAGAGAATCAGAACTTTGCAACTGAGAGAAAATCATACCAACCCATGTGGTAAGTTACCATTTTAAAACATTTTCTAGCAAGAGAAAAAGGGCAATTTATTTCAAGATCATTCATTTGTCCGGCCTGTAGAATCTTATACACATGAGCACTGGAAGTACAGAGGACACTTTAAAAGTGTCCTTATTTGTGAAAATACTTGTCATTATTTTTCCTCAGGGTCTCTATCCAGCATCTCATTCTTCTTAAGTTCCCTGCAGGGTCTCTTAAGATCTGGGCCATTTTTCTTGACAGATCTAAACAATTTGCCTCACACACATTAACAGATTTCGAGTGAGCAATTAAAAGTGCTCCTTATAGAATCAACAACATTAACATCATTTGGATAATGAGTTTAGAGTGAGTCATTTGGCTGAGTAGGCAGTTTCCACTTCTAGAGTTAATCTCACGGGGAATCTCCTATAGATGGGTGAGGATACTAAGAGACCCATTCATATTGTCATGGGATAACCATGTTATGACATACACAGCTGTCAAAGAGCCCAAGCCAAGTTAAAAAGAAAATAGGAATGAACCATTTGCACAGAAGAATAAATATTACGTAGAAAGGCAAGTCCTTTCTCCTAAATGGCTATAGAGAGAATGGTTAGTAAACTGCTAGTGTGTTATGCCAAATCATTAGCAAATAAAGAATAAAGAAATCAATTTTTGACTCATCCTAATGAAAAGAGAGCCCCTTTTTATAATTTCCATCCACAAAATATATGAAATCAGCTTTAAGATTGTAAAGAACCTTTCTCCTATAAAACACTCATTATTATTTAGGCTATATGAAATAGATTCTTGTTGGCAGGTCTTCATTCAATAACACACTCTGAGAATAAATCTGCTGCTTTTGTTTGTTGTTCTTCTTAATTTGTTTTATTGCTATAATAAATTTTGTATTGTTTGGAAAATATTTTCTCGACTATATCTTATACTTAATTATTGAATTCAGTATATTTTATAAGGAAAGAAATATCTGCAAGGAATATATTGCCATCAGAGCACCATGTAGTGTTTAGTCAAGAACAAAGTTCTGGGTAGATCATAGAGCTCTGTCTTTCTAATCTGATTTCTAATCACAAGAACTGACTCTGCAAATCAGTGTGTGAAAATATAGTTAAGTAGTCCTCGACTTACAACAGTTCATTTAGTGACTGTTCAAAGTAACAACAGCATTGAAAAAATGACTTATACCATTTTTCACACTTACAACCATTGTAGCATCACCATGGTCACAAGATCATATTGTGTCGCAGTGTCACGGGATCAGGTGATCATCTTTTGCAATTTTCTGACAAAGTCAATGGGGAAGTCAGATTAGTTTAACAATCGTGTTATTAATTTAACGAAGTGATTCACTTAATTGTTACAAGAAAGGTCGTAAAATGGGGCAAAATTCACTTAACAACTGTCTCACTTAGCAACAGAAATTTTGGCCTCAATTGTGATTATAAGTCGAGGTCTACCTGTATACACAGTGAACACATGGATGGGACTAAAGTTTTCAACTTTCTGAGTACAACTTTATTTTCTAAATAACTAAGTGATTTCACATGCCAGATAATTTCAAAGTAGCCATATAGTTGATAGATATGCTTTATTATGAACAATTAATTTTCTATACATTTACATCTGGATAGTTATAACCTTTTACACTTATTTCCAGTTTAGAGACAATAAATACAAAGATTTTTGGAAAAGCTGTAAGTTATTGCTTTTCAGCTCTCAGGCTCTACAAATCTGATGTCTTGGATTCATAAATGGTGAAATTGTTGAAACTAGCAAAGCCCACATTAAATTCTCCCTTACTTATGGAAACTCGCTGGAGATTTAGGTCATTAGCTCTTTCTCAACACAACCTATTATATTTTAGTTTTGTGGGAAGGAAATGAACAAAGATCCTTGTGTAAACTCCAGAAGAAAATGCAGATTATAAACTATATACAAAAGCAATGGACAAACCCATAAATGAAATATTACCATTTATCTACTTGATGCTTATCAGGTACACTGTAAGAAAACTAGGGAAATTCAGTAGAATGCTGATCCATCCAGCTCAGTCCTAATTCTGATGTGAAATATTTATTATCAAAATAAATATTTGTCCTTGCCTGATAGATCCCAAAGATCAATTTTTTGAGCGCATAATGATGAACATTCACAGACTCTTGTTTATTTTTCTCTTACTAGACTGGAGTTTACTTTGGCGAACATCACTTTGTTGGAGGAATTTAATTCCTCTGGTGAGTTTCCTTAACATATATGTTCTGATTAGTTAGCTCTGCAACAAGTTACGTGATAAATGTGAGCCAGTGCCAGACATCAAAATGTCTTTAGGTGGTTCACTGTAAAGTTCAATGTGGCTCAAGGTAAAACAAAATCTACTCGGCATTTATAAAGGTTGTTGAATATCTGACCGGATTTGTGAGGAAACTCTTTAAATATATGCCTATTTCTGGTTTATGGTGCAAGGTTGGGTATACATCTGGATAGCAAAGTCTCAGTTAGGAACAAAATTTATTTTTCATTGTTCACAGATGTACCTCCCTATTAGCTAATAAGTTGAACAAATGCATTTCAATGTGATTTCCAAAGCTTTCATTTTAGGAAATTGCTTACTCTTGGAATGCCAAGAGTTCCAGTTAACATTTCACTAGGGCATTATACTGCAATTACGTTGATTGATGGCACTCTTTGAAACAGCAACCAGAAAAGGTCTACTGAGCCACTTCAGATCGCTAAACTCAATATTGGTCTGCAGATGGGCCTCCACATTTTCTTTCATACCTACAGAATAACCTGTGGTTACTTAGCAGTAACTCTGAAGTAGGCTTTAATATTACACTGCCATACCTACAGTGGAGTAAAGAAGTAACATAAGAAGATGGTACAGTAGTATTGTCTAAAATCAAAACATTCATGGCAGAATCCCATAAAGAATAATATATCCAGTAATGATTGCATACAGACATGGATCTTTTATGAACAATAATATGTATATCAATATAGAAGTTGATTTTACCTGAACATTTATTGAAATTTAAACATATATCATTTTTTTCTGCATATAAAGACACAAGTGCAAGTGTATTTATTGCAGTTTCTATAATCTGGCTTCAGTCCAATGTTTTTCAGTGGACAAAATCTAATTAAAAGTAATATGGCTTTAAATCTGAATGTTGTTTTTTTTAAAAAAATAGTGGCTATAAATTCCAGGGACATTCAACAAAATGGAGATGTTATTTTCTTTGTTTTGAAGGATTTTTAATGCAGGTTGCATAAATATGTCAAAGAGATGAAGAGAACAATTCTAATCTCTCTTGGTCACCACAAGAAAGAAAAAAAATCTGTAGGCTGCAACACAGCAATTAAACAAAATACTAATTGCTTGTGCGAACAGCTTTTTTCTGAAACAGGAACAGTTTTTCTGAAACAGTTGTAATATTTTTTACAACTCAAAAGATTTAACAAGGCAATATAGACGCACTCAAAATTCCATATGGTGTGTTTCACATTTAAATGTGGGGTATGTTTTTCAGAGGAAATAAGCTTTTACTGGCAACATTCAGGAGCATATAAATTGAAGTGATAATAGATCACTTTAGATTTAAAAGGAAATTAATTTCCTTTTAAAGTAAAAGGCTCCTGTTATTATTACTGCTGCACAAAGGATTGTGAGAACAAATAAAAGCTCCAGGTTCAGCACTATCAAACAAGGTACTGTATGTCACAGTGTGTCATTCACTCCTCGACTGTAACATAACACAGAAAATAAAACAGTATAATAAAATTAAGATACTTTCATGCATTAAACATAGACTTTTTTTTCTTCTCTCCCTTTCTTCCTTTAGTGAGCATCTGAGTGAGGTTGACCTCACAGTATGCTGCTGTGGTTAGCTGCTGGACAATCAAAATCCTTTACAATGGTTTCCCATGTTTTTCAACAGCAAACATGCTTTTTTATCTTTTAAATTGAACCTCGGGTTTTGTAATCATCTTTACGATTTGCTTTGCCAATATTTTTTTAGGTACAGTTGGGTCCTCAACAATATAGGCCACTTTTGCTACAATAATCTGTATCAAAGGAAATGTTCTGTCACTCTCCGTACCAATAATCTTAATCTGTGCTTTTGCATTTCATCTTCAACTGTAGGTTGTTCATTGCCCCTCTGTCTGAGGGTCTCATTCTTGAGATGGTTACATAAAGAGATTCCCAGGATGTACCATAGCAACCATAGATATGTACTGTACATATGTACATTCAGTTGCCCAGGCTCCACCCCGCAAGAGATTATGGGGTCATTAAAAGGTGATGATGATGATGATGATGATGATGATGATGATGATGATGATGAATTGGGCTTTATTTACTATGTTATGTTAATAAGATTAATTAACGCTATTCATGTTACATGGCAGACTTTCATTGAGTTCAACATTGGACTAATGAAAACAAGTTTTTTAAAAAGATCTTTATCTTTCAAAGGCCAATAAATGTAAAATAAGTAAATAAATCAAACATACCTACCTGATTTGATCTGTCTAGTGTATTCCCAATATGTATTTCCATGAGAAAATGAGAATGGACTTCAGAAAATGATATCTCTCCTTGATATTAAGGCCAACCCACTCCTTTTAAAAACCAAATTATTCTGTACAATGTTTAGAAATTAGTAGACTGTGTCATCTTAACCTTTTTTTCCAAATGAATTGATTCAGGATTTTGTTGTTGTTCTTAATCTACCAATTATTGTTGTTAATTCTTAATTTTGTAGTTTATTTATTTATTTATTTATTTATTTTCAATTTATATACCGCCCTTCTCCCTGAGGACTCAGGGCGGTGCACAGCCAGAATTAAAAACATGAAATACAAATATTAAAAACAATTAAAATCTATATAAATTTGGCCCAAAATTTTAAAAAACCACAAACCAATTAAACATTTAAAAATTTAAAAAATTTCTTCCTAAACCAGCCTGGCTTGCTGGAAAAAGTGGGTTTTAAGGGCACGGCGGAAGGCACTGAGGTCTTGGATTCTCCTTATCTCTGGGGGCAGCTGATTCCAGAGGGTAGGTGCCCCCACAGAGAAGGCTCTCCCCCTGGGGGTCACCAGCCTACATTGTTTGGCTGATGGCACCCTGAGGAGGCCCTCTCTGTGGGAGCGCATGGGTCGCTGGGAGGTTGTCGGTAGCAGCAGGCGGTCTCGAAGATAGCTAGGCCCTATGCCATGGAGCGCTTTAAAGGTGATAACCAACACCTTGAAGCGCACCCGGAAGACCACCGGGAGCCAGTGCAGCTCGCGCAGGAGCAGTGTTACATGGGAGCGCCATGCTGCTCCCATCACTACCCGCGCTGCTGCATTCTGGACCAGCTGGAGCCTCCGGGTGCCCCTCAAGGGGAGCCCCATGAAGGGAGCATTGCAGTAGTCAAGGCGAGAGGTGACGAGGGCGTGAGTGACTGTGCACAGGGAATCCCGATCAAGAAAGGGCCGCAACTGGCGAATCAGGCGAACCTGATAAAAGGTCCCCCTGGTTACAGCCGTCAGATGTTCCTCCAAGGACAGCTGCATATCCAGGAGGACTCCCAGATTGCGAGCCCTTTCTGTGGAGGCCAAGGACTCGCCCCCAATAGTCAGTGATGGAGTCAACTGACTATATCGGGATGCCGGGAGCCACAGCCACTCAGTCTTGGAAGGGTTGAGCTTGAGCCTGTTCCTCCCCATCCAGATCCGCACAGCCTCCAGGCTGTGATTATTTGATTATTTGATTTCTTATTTTAATTATGTGTTTTTAAATTACTATTTTACTGAGTTGATGGTAAAAAAAAAATAGGTAAATAAATAAAATGTTGTATATGGTGTAATAATTATACTTACACTTACTTATACCTTACATCTACTGCAGAAACATTCAAACTTTCTCTGAAACTACCAAATACACCAAATGTACAGGCAATACAAATAATTAGATATTGTAGCATGATTTCTTATCATATTTCACCCTTATAGTAATTAAGATAAAAATGCATATGTATGAGAGTGTTGGGAGACACTCTCCCAGATGCACATGTATGAGAGTGTATGAGAGTATAATATCAAAATCTTTAGAAATAAAAAAGGAAGAAGGAAATTAAAAAAGAAAAGGTCTGAAGATACTGAAACAAAATAAAATAACTCCAAGAAATTAAACCTTAAATATATATTTTTCCTACCCATAGATAAAAAAAATATTCTGACTTTTTTTTAATAATGGGCATATTTGCTTACTTCCTTGATTAGTATCCCGAGATTCTCTAAAATAAGAATTCAAACATGATGCAGTAATGTTACAAGACTAACTAAGTGCAATGAAAGCTCCAGTGAAGTTTGCTGTCATATATCATTGATGCTGAATTAGAAATTTAGAATCCCATATTTTTTTGTTCACAAGCAAAAGCAAAACCTGGGCACCCCATTTTGTTGCATAGCATGTCCAAATGAAAGGTGGGAGAGAGAATTCTAATAAACTATGTGTGCAATGAAGTACCTGCTGCTGCATTCCCTCTGTTGCCCTCCAGAACCTGGACTACAATTTCTAGAAAGTGTGTTTGAAAGAGATGGGAAGGGGCAGCTTGTCTTTCTCAGCCCCTGAATTGCTAATGGCGAAGGGTGGGTTGATTGCCTGACGCATCCATGCTTCAGCAGTATCACCTCTGCTCATGCAGGGGAAAGAACACCCCCAATTGCCAGGCCCTTTCTCAGTCTCACCCACTGTGATGCCAGTTGATGGGACCACTGCTGTTTTCAGAAAGAGCTCTAAGAGCCTCATAGAGCAATCACCTGAACCAGCTTTCCTTAACTGGGAAATCTTGACACTAGCCAATTATGTCTTGCTCTGGGGAGAGAGTTAACAGTGAGGGAAGAATATAATTTGAATAATATACCTAGCTAATCCTACACTGAGCAGTAAGGATGAGAAGCCTTAAAAACAAACCTCTTTTTCAGATATCAAATAAAAGAACTTTATCCATCTGCAAATTCAGCAAGCAGCAGTACTATCATGCCAATACACACAAACAAAAATAACTGGAAGAATTAATTCCCCAAATAAACAGGCAAGAGTTTAGGACCGATTTGGAAAGCAAGGAAAGTGAGGTGTGTGGTGGCAGCAGAATTCCCTTTGTTCTTTTTAATTAAATCCTTCAACCACCTCACTACACTGAATCAAAACTGAAACTTTTAAAATACTTGGACGAATATAAAATTGGTTCTGGGTCTGTAGCTGATTTGGCAGCATACCAATGGAATGAATGAATAGATTTCTACATAGCTGTCTATGAAACTGGCTTGGAGCTAAAGATTGCACTCAGACAATACACTTTTTCACTACAACTCCATGAGTATTTTCATGCAAATCTGCCATATATCACATACTGTGCACCGAGGAGCCCTGAATTTAAAGCAGAATAAATATATTTTAGTATCAGCTTTAAAGAGGCTAGATTTTCTAGTTCTATATTTTGGGTTGACATGCATGCTGGCCAAATGTGTCATCTGTCAGCCAAATCCAAGATTACCTTGGTTCCCTGTAAACTAAATCACAGTTTTTGAGCAACAGTTTATTGTCCTTATCTGGAAGTGATTCATTAAAACAAAGCTGTTTGTTCTACTGTCTACCATGGAAGAAATGCTAATGAACAGCAGAAAAGAAAGCTAGAGCCATATGCAAGGATAAAGCATGCTAAACAGAAATTAGTTCTGTGTGTACATATGTCTTTCTGCGTGCGTGCGCGCGCACACACACACACCTGAAAAGTGGTTATTTTAAAATAGAATGGGCTAAAATGTCCAGCAGTTGTAGGTCCTGGAAGGTGCACTGCCTGTGCCAAATTTCTATAAAATGTGGAGAGTCCATCAAAAAAATATTTCTGTTTGCAAGAGTAACAATGCTGATTTTAGGAATCGATGTTCTTGCTTTGTTCCTATTTGTTATCTACTTCTGCTGAAAATGTAGCTGCAGATTAGTTCTTAAATTAACAAGAATATGTTAAAATAAAGAAGCAAGACTTTTTACAGGGAATCCAGTGAAATGAGTATGACTAGTCACATGATTAAGCACCGTCCAATTTAATCTGACTGACACATCAGCAAAATAGAGAGTGGACTGTGAGAGGAATTGGATTAAGTCAGGAGTATCAAACTTGATTTCATTGAGGGCCACATCAGGGCTGTGTTTGACCTTGGGGGACCGGGGTGGACGTGACCAGGATGGGCATGGCCAGCTCAACGTCATGCATGTCAGTGGTGCCTGTGGTGGCCTGAGCGGTCTGCCAGCAAAAATAGGCTCCTGAGCTCTATTTCCTCTGTCAACGAAAACAGAGCTAGGGGGCCCCCGCAGCCCTCCCAAGCTCTGTGTTTGCTGGCAGAAGCACTGCGGGCCAGTTCTTCACTGTTTCCAGGGCGGCCCTGCAGGCCAGATCTAAGCACCCTACAGGCAAATCCGCCCCTTAGCCTTGAGTTTGACACCCCTGGATTAGGCTAAAGAAATAGATACAGGTTATGGAGGGGCTGTGCTGAGAAATTTTAAGTTTTAATTCTACAGTTTACGTTCTACAGAATTTAAAACACATCAGAGAGAATGACCCCCTCTATTCCCAAAAGCCATCATTCAAGACTAACTTGATTTCCAACTCGATCATTCCAGTGTCGAAAAAAAAATCTAGCACTCTGTCCCTTGATTTATCTCTGCATGTTTATGGTATAGTACCTGTACTGGATATTCCTAAATTTTGGTTCTTTTTTTTAACTGACAAATGCTTCAAATAAATATAATTCACATTTTGAAGTGAGTGAAGCATTCTGTAAACCTAATGCTATTTAGCAGTTTGCTCTCTTTGGAGCAATTAATTTTTAAAAGATGCACACACAAACTCATTTAAAATCATTTGTTGCCTTATTGCTCTCAGTAGGCTGTTACTTTAAATAAGCCAATTCATTTAACTAGTTCACAGGAGAAAGAAAATATTTATAATGTGTTTTCAAAATATATTTCCCTTCCCTACTCAAATTACCGAAAGTAGGATTAGAAAAAAAAATTGAAAAGTTTATTTCTATTAATAGTTTAGCAAAGTTCACTGTCACAAAGAATCTAGTAGACAAAATTGCTATACTGAAGCAATTCATACAGTTTATTGTTTGATTATTTACAGCAATGTGTTAAATGAAAAGCAGATGCACCAAATGTGCTGCTGTTCTTTTTCTCCCATTCCTGGAGCCAGGCAGGAAGTGTTATAGTATATAATTAATTAATTGCCCTTTTCTAGAGTCTTCAACACTTAAGTCAATGTAAAGATCAATGTCTAGCTAAGGTGCCATCACAACCCAAAACTCTGCCTTTAATACCGTATTTCCCCGAAAATAAGACCTATCTAATTTTTTTTTGAACCCTGAAAAAAGCGCTTGGCCTTATTTTCGGGGAGTCTTATTATTTTGGGGCGTGTGGAGCAAGACGGGACTCCTCTTGCCATCGTACCTGATTTCCAGCTGTGTCTCTCTAACCCTAACCAGAGGAAATGGCAGGGACTGGCTGTGCATACGTTTAAATATTTTTGGGGATGGCTTATTTTCAGGGGGGGGCTTATTTGAGCATGCGCTCAAAAGCCCAATTGGGCTTATTATCAGGGGATGTCTTATTTTCAGGGAAACATAGTACCGTCTCTTGTTTCAAATACTTATTCTAAGATTTCTGCTTGTCATTGGAGTCCACTACAACAATCAAAGCAATAATATACATTCCTATTATATGACTGCAGATATAATATAAACACTAAGAAATATGTTCCCATACCCTCTTCTTCTCAGTGCATCATGTATTGGACAGCAATTCTCCCCATTCCTTCATCTTTTAAGTAGTAGGCACATCAAATCCAGATGGAATTTAAGGGCTGCTCTTCTATGGAGTTTTTAAAGAATTTGGTTGCGTATAGCCTTCCTATTATCACACATAGGAAGCTGGAATGTTGGTCTTTTGAAGTGTTTTCATCCAAACACTGATTATCTCTTGCCAGGAATTCTCTGAGCCAAAGGAAGATAAGCAGAAGCATCACAGCATAATCTAACAGAAAAAAAGTTCATTTTGGTTTCTTAAAATTGATAGAAAACTTATTCCTAGCAGGGTTTTTTAGGGCTGGGCTCATAACACTACAATATTTCTTAGCCTAGGACATAAGGAAAATGTTCTTCACACTAAAGTTTTATTTCTGTTATAGCAGATACCATGCAAAGAAAGCTGTTAAACTTTACTCATTATTCTTTTCTTGTGCTTAATATCCCTTAATAGACCTTAATTAACTTGCACCAAGAACAATCCATATGCAAGCCTACTCAATATCAGCCAATAACACATCATTACCATACAAAAAGCAAATTCCCTATGGAGGGGGTGACAGATGCAAATCTCTGATAACAAAAAGAAAAATCTATCTTATCTCCATATTGCAGAGATATTCTAATAAGCTCCATTGATATAATAAAATATGCAGCTGAGATATCCAGCTTCAATACAGCACTATTGAATAGGCTGTTGTAGAACACATTTATTGTCCTGTAAAAGTGGGACAAGAACACTATATTACCAATATGTTTATATCTACTCTGGAGAAGATAAATCAGTGCTTTTTCCCATTTAACAATACAACACAGGGAAACAATAACCAGGAAGGACTTGCAGCCGTGGTATCCAAATATCAACAAATACTTAATGTCATACATTTCTATGGGCTTATAGCTACATCCTAAGTGGACACATATTCAGATAGAATAACAGAATAACGAAGTTGGAAGAGACCTTGGAGGTCTTCTAGTCCAACCCCTGCTCAAGTAGGAAACCCTATATCAATGTTGGTGAACTTTTTCGGCATCAAGTGCCGAAACGGGAGCACACACGCATGCATGGAGGAGCACTGGAAACCAGAAGAGCAGCTCCCCGGTGCATGGAAGTGCTGGAAACCGGAAGAGCAGCTCCCTGGTGTGCATGAGGGTGTTAGGAAGCTGAGCTTCCTGTTTCGGGCACGCACATGCGCACCGGCCACCTGGTCTTCCGGTTTCTGGCGTGCGTGCAAATGTGAAGACCAGCTGCCCAGTGGGCATGCATGCACTGGAAACCGGAAGCTCAGCTTCCCGGCATGGACATGTGCACCAGGGAGGTGCTCTTCCAGTTTCCAGTGTTCTCGCGCACGCGAAGACCAGCTGGCTGGCGCGCAAGCTTGCGCTGGAACCCAGAAGAGCAATGGGCAACAGCTGGCGACCCAGAGAAATGGCTCTGTGTGCCACTTCCGGCAAACATGCCATAGGTTCGCCATCATGGCCCTATACCATTTCATCCAAATTGTTGTCCAATCTGTTATTTAAAACATCCAGTATTCTTAACTACAGAAAGCAGATCAAGCAATGCAAGAAATAGCAATAAGTTTACCATAGTATTACAAAAGGAAACACAAGGATATGTTTTTTAAAAAAATAGTGGAATGAATACATGATTCATTCAGCTCTCAGGAAAAAAAAAAAAGCCTAGAATACATGCAGCAAATTTTAAGGCCACAGCAACAATAAAAGCAATGATGATTAATGATATGGGGAAATGCTGTTTGCTTTCTAAGATAAGTTACGCTGATTAATTTTTACACAACAGAAAACTTCTCCGATATGTATATATAGTTATCAGAAGTGAAACATGATTCAAGGAAGTCTTTGTCTTTAATTTTATCGGACTTATTGAACTCACTTGTTTTCTACCATATGGGAGAACAGTTCAGATTTTCTTTTGATCTACCTCTTCTATTTCAGACAAGCCCTCTTCGTATGGCAAATGGCATGCTTCATCGTTACACAGTTCTTCTAACACAGTGATGTATTATTAATAACTTTGTCATGTGTCATGATATATAACAGTACTTGTGATTCTTTCTAGCAAACAATATGCCCAAAATTCATTCCTGGAATCGCTTGAGATATGTACACCTGTACACATTTCTAATATTTGTTCTTAAAAGAGACAGGTTGAAAAGTTATTTCATGCCAAACAGAGTTTTATTAGTGCTGAAATCCACTATATGGAAACATGAAACACAATCCCAGATGTGACTTTCTGTGAGAAGCTGCTTTGGGGACTGTTTGGATTTGAGGAGGGCTGGGACTGGTTCCCCATTGATGTTTATTCATTCTACCATGCCAAAATCTGCATCCTGTGCTCCAATACTAGCTTCACCTTTGGATAGCCTTTCAGCAAGTCTGTCTCCTTACCATTCCAGACACATACATGTAGTCCTCAACTTACAACAGTTCATTTAGTAACCATTTGAGGTTACAACAGCACTGAAAAAAGTTATTTATGACCGTTTTTCACATGTATGAGCCTTGTAGTATCCCCATGGTCACATGATTTACATTTGGATGCTTGATAACTGGTTCATATTTATGGTGGTTGCAATGTGCCGGGGATGATGTGATCATTTTTGGTGATCTTCTGACAAGCAAAGTCAATAGGGAAGCCAGATTCACTTGACAACCGGGTTACTAATTTAACAATTATAGTGACTCACTTAAGAAATGTGGCAATTAAGGCCCTAAAATGGGGCAAAAGTCACTTAACAAATTTCTTACTTAGCAACATAAATTCTGGGTTCAATTGTGGTCGTAAGTCAAGGACTACCTGTACACACATACACGGTCTTTGAGTTTTAGAAAGGTTAAATAAAAATAATTAAATAAATACACTCATTTTGGAGCAGTCTCTAAGCCCTCTATGCATATAGAACGTAGCCAAGTAGAATGTACTCCAATAAATAATATGCGAGAAGGACCTCCACATTGCTGAATTCACTTTCAATATACTTTCTGGTCATGTCATGCCTCTCAAGTCTAGATCTCTAAGCTTTCAGCAAAGAACTCTACAAATATAAGATTGAGGCACTTGGTCTTCCAAACCACCTAGCAATTGTAGAGATTCCAAGAATTTCTGGAATTTCTGCTTACACAGAGAGAATAGACCTGTTACAGACCGGTGGTTCTTTTGTATGTGCACACTGAAGAGGTGCATCCTGGAGTTGAGCCATAGGAATCTGCAAGTGGGATTAGAAGCTTTTGGCAAGATAACAAGAGAAGTATTGTCATTACAGAGGTGCTTTCATTACTTACTTATCTGTCTCATCGTCTTAGCCATTGTCTATCCACTGCAGGATGAAAACTTGTTTTGCATGTTTCCAACCACTACAGTCCTGAGCTTTCTTTTGCCAATTGGGCCTGTAATACTTGCTGATGTTGTCAATCCATCTTGTTTTAGGCATCAAGAGAGTAAAAGAATTGAAATGGAAATGGGCTGTTCACATAGCAAGAAGGACTGATAGCAGCTGGATCAAGACAGTCATAGAATGGATTCCATTTTATAAAAAGCATAAAACAAGATTTATCCATCTATTATCTACTTATTTATTATTAGACTTTTACCCCATTACAATCTAATAGACTCTCAAAGGCTTGCAAATGTGATAGCAATCCTAAAAGCCAATAAACAAAAACAAAGAAAAGCCTAAAACCATAAAGAATGTAATAACCATCCAAGAACTGTCACGATTCAAATGCTCTGGAAAATCTTGTTCTTCAACATCTTCCAGAATGCGGCCAAGGTAGGAGCAGTTCTAACCTCAAGTGGGAATCTGTTGTCACCAAAAACACTTGTGAGTATCAGTCCAAGGTGGGGAAGAAACAGCTGCTTCTTCCCAATACATTCATAACAGCTGGGCTGACTTGAGTAGTAGATATGCTACTGTACCTGGCACAGAGCTTTAAAGAACTTTGTAGGTCCACACTAGACAGTCAATTGCTCCCAGATTATTAGACCACCAATGCAAGGCTTGTAAAATGGGTGTCACTTGCTCCCAAAGGTAACTGCTGACAAGCATCCAAGCTCCTGTATTTTATGCCAAATGAAGCTTTCAAATAGTTTTTAAATACAGTCCCATGTAGAGCATGTGGCAATACCACGGACATTGCTGCTCAGCCATAATAAATTATTCATCTATATCTAATTAAAAGCAAATATTTGGATGTAGAAAATTGACAATGCCAATTTGATGAAATTGTCTAAATAAACATGAAGGTACTCTTAGCTTCCACAGGATCAGACAAATGTATTTTCACACGTTTGTTCGACAAAAATCATAAAACAAGGAATCTACACAACTTGCAGCTGAAATGCTGAATAAAAATATGGCTGAAACCTTTTCATTTGTTACTGATAATTAATACAATTATAGCCATCTTTTTATGTCTTTATTCTGTCAGTTGAATCTATTTATAGTGAATCTTACTTGATTCACCATAATTTCATTCCTCCCACAACCCATTTACAAGCCTTTACTAAAAAAAAAAAAAAAAAATCAAATAAATTCTTTTGCATGCTAATATCACTGTCTCTTGAAGGACAAAAATGGGATCTGAGATACAAATCTTACAAAACTGGCATGTGCAGCTTAACCACTGCTGTGGTTGTAAAAGCCTAAAAATTATCTAAACTACATGAAGCTTTTTAGTATGCCAGCTTGCTAACAACAGACATATAAGTTCACACGTTTATTTTGTGCTCTGGTAACATGTGCCAAACATATGTCAAAATTCCCCATAGGCTGGTGAATTTAGACTATAGACTGGCTGTGAATGGAGACAAAAGAAACAGAAGTCATTTTAAATGATTTATTGTGTATTAAGTCATATATAATTTTATTTAATGTTGGTTTAGCAGCCATGGGAAAACTGGAATGGACTGTAAAAGGTAAGAAAAAATAGTTGGTCAGCAGACAACTTGACTGTCCTAGAGCCATGCTTTGTAAAAGTTTATAGAAGGTACTTCTGAAGCAAATTATTCAGAATGATGGAGCTTAAAATTCACCTATGAAGAGATCCAAAAAAATAAATTCAATAAGTCCAAGTTTAATTATATCAAATTAGTCAGCGTGATTGAAAGGAAAAGAAAAGGAGCTCCTGAAGGTTTTATTCGCTGGTTGTTGCTGATTATAGGAGGTGGCACTTATCTCAGTTTAGCACAGTCTAAAGTCATTTCTGTAGTCACGTGGCCAGCATGATGTCGCAGCACACAGTTTCCTCCCCATCAAAGTGGTGCTTATTTATCTACTTGCATTTGCATGCTTTCAAACTGCTAGGTGGGCAGCAGCTAGGCGAAGACGCAACGCTCAGGTCTCGAATCTAGGCTGTTGCTTTCCAGCTGACAAGCCCAGTGTCGGAACCACTGAGCCATCACATTTCCTATAATTGTATAAAAAATTCCAAAAAGTCTAGGAACTTGAAAAATGCCAACCCAGTCTAAAATAAATCCATATTGGGGCAAATCCAGTGGTGGGATTCATCCAGTTCGCACCACTTCAGGAGAACCAGTTGTTAACTTTTTGAGCAGTTTAGTGAACTGGTTGTTGGAAGAAATCATTAGGGCAGAGAACCGGTTGTTAAATTATTTGAATCCCACCACTGGGCAAATCTATCCTAACTTCTCAAAAAATGCATTTTCTGGTCTAGCCATTGAAAGTTAATATGCCTTGTCTGTGATTACTAAACAAAGAATCAAGACTAAAATTACTAGAATAATAATGAAATTATTATTTATTTTATTTATTTATATCCCCCCCCCCTTTATTATTTTTATAAATAAGTCAAGGTGGTGAAGACCCACAAAACTGCAAAATCAAATTTGGATCAATCACCGGGTTCAGAGATTTATGGTACTCTTCCAAGCTTTCAGATTCATGCTGGAGTCCATCTTCAGGGAACTTCTCTCTACAGGAATACTACTTTGGGCTATTCTGTGAGTCGTGTTTATGGGGTGCCTTCCTATTGACTGATTGGTGTGTTGATGGCTGGTGATTGGCTGTGATTTCCTTGTACTGCCAAGCACTCGGCTCCTAAGCATTTGATAAACTGGTGGTAAATTAGCACTCTTATTAACTGAAAAGTGGCCCATTTCCCAGGCTTCAATCATTTCCCTGGCTATCTTTGTACCTGCATGGCCAATATTCTTAGTAGCTACAAAGTTAAATGAGTGTCCTTGTTCATTGAAATATGAGGCTACCAATGAGTTCGGGTCTCATCACCTGACCACTCATTTGTGTTCTTGCAATCTGGTGGTTAGCATCCTCCCCGTTTATCCTACATAGTTACAAGGGCAACCCATGTAGGGGATTCAGTAGATTACACTGGAACTATCCCCCATCTCCAAACAATCTTTTCAATGCATATAATGCATTGCATAATTTGTCCTTGTTTGGTAGCCTCTGTGCAGTG
This sequence comes from Pantherophis guttatus, assembly GCF_059756535.1. Lineage (NCBI taxonomy): Eukaryota > Metazoa > Chordata > Lepidosauria > Squamata > Colubridae > Pantherophis > Pantherophis guttatus. Next base: position 219,730,506 of record NC_142064.1, on the reverse strand, counting down.
TGTGATGCCCACTTGCAGATCTCGGAAGCTGACTTCTACTGCTTCCAAAATATTTTTTGAAGTATGGCAACATATCTTCCTCCTCCTATTTTCCCCACAACAACCCTATGAGGTAAGTTGGGCTGAGAGTGAGTGACTGGCCCAAAGTCACACAGCTAGTTTTCATGACTAAAACGGAACTAGAACTCAGTGCCTCCTAGTTTCTTGCCCAAACTGGCTCTACGATGAAACTTTACTTGCATATCATTGCACCCTCAAAATGGATAATCAAGGCTAATGAAGAGCTGTGCAAAAACAGATGAACAAAAAAAAAAAAAAAGCAAGATTATATTATTTATCAAGAAAGAATAAAATATTTGGGGGTGTTTTATTTTATATAGAAGCATGAAAATTACACATGCTATTAAAAATAAACACCTTTTTAAAAATTCAGAAACTGTGGTCATCCCACAACGCCAAATGATATGAGTTTAGGAATAATATGAAATGCAACTTCACCCAACACAGAATTAACCTGTGGAATTCGCTACAAAACATAATTATGATGGGCACTGTTGTCTGGCTTTATATAGGAATATGACAGATTCATGAATGCTATCAGTGCATACAGATTATTGTAATTAAATATTATTTCCATTATCTCAAGTAATAGTCCTGTCATTAGCCGATGTTATGGAATAAGATGAGTAAGAAAGTGTGGTGAATTTAAGCCCCACATTATGACACATCTGGATAGTGGAATCAGGAAATTAGACCTTTGGCTTTATGTAATATTACCCTTGATATTTCTGCCAAGTGTGTTTTCCCCATGATAGTCTACTTGTCTAGCAAGCAATACAAATCAAACAGCATATAAAGAGAATCTTCAGACAAGTGCCAGTAGCCAAAAATGAACTTGCTTGCAGCAATAATTTTTTTAAAGAGGTTTTGATTTAGGGTGGTTGAGGGAGGAAGCATATGGTATAAAAAAGATGAGTGGATGAGTGAGAAAGCATTCCTCATGAGTACCATGTGACAACATTATTGCAATGAAGGGAGCAAGAGTTTACCCTCACTATAAGACAAGGAGAGGACATGAGGTACCCATAAATGCTGATGGCTGCCCATGAGTACCCCTGTCGCAGCATGGCATAAAAATCTATCTCAGCTCTGCATTCTGAAATAGAGACAAGAAGGTTAGATAAGTGGTTTCCCTGCAAGGAAACCATACGTGCAAAGTTCTACACATCCATATATAGCACATTAAAAATCTGCCACATCCCTCCATCCATCCAGCCAGCCATCCATTCATCCCAGTATTAAAGGCCTGAGCCTCTTCCTCTCACCCTAAAATCTTTAGATAAGGCAAAGCTTGGGGTTGGCCAACAATCTGTCTGTTCAACTTCAGGGCACCCAATTTTCTTGGCAGTCATCTCTTGTGTTTACATTTTAAAATAAAAGGCACGGCTCCTAATAGACATTTGAAAACAAAAGCAATTCTCTGCAACTAGCAGCATGGCTGATGAGCTGCCAGTGACATTCTTCAGTGCTGTCAGTGGCTGAGCTTTCTCCCCCATAACACCTCTCACTGATAGAAAGCACATGATCTGACCTTATCTCTGCTTTCTCATAACCTGCAACCATTACCAGCCTTTCAAAGCAGCTGACTGCAAGCCAAACAACCAAGATTCGAGCACAAATGAGCCACTGTGACTGGCTTGTCAAAAATTATCCAAAGCTTCAGTACTTCATCACTGTGATTTAGCAAAACACCACCCCAGAACATGACTCCTTGGATGGCTGATGGATGAAACAAAGCTTACTTGATCCTGACAAGAAATATTCATTTTTCTGATGGAATAACTAATGGATTTTGAGAAACCAGAGAATTAAGACAAGTAGAGAAAGACAATAGGGCAATAACAGAAAACAATAACAAAAGAAAAAATTATTGGGTCCTGGGAAGTGGGGAAGCATGAGAAAGTGACTCAGAATAAATCCACCTTAATTACATCTAACATAATTACTATAGTAACATAATTACTTTCGTATACTTTAAAATTGTTGGTTGTTTGGTGTTAATCTAGATGTTGGTTGCAGGAGAAATGTGTTCTGTTTTGTGGTTGTTGTTATTGTTGTTTCCTTCTTAGTGTTGCCTCTTTTGAATGAAGTGTAAACGTAGTTTATCTTTTTGTATCTACTGATGGCTTATATTTCTGTATGCCTGGTCTCCAGGAATTTCCTAGCATTTTGTACTTAGTTTAGTTTAGGATGTTCATAGTTTCCCAGATGAAATATTGTTGAATCTTCCATGTGTTGTGAGTTTTCATCATGTCTTCTGAGGGCTAGTTGATGTTCATGGATGCACTCTGCTAGTGTTCTGTCCGTCTGTCCTACATAATGGATATACAGTCCTTACAGTGTATGTTATAGGCGACTCCTATTTTTTTTCCTTCAGTTACTATATTATTTTTAGTTAAAAGTTTATAGTTTTTAAATTATTGTGCAATTCAGCCCTTCCTTGATGTTCCAGCAGAACCCAAGAATCCAGGAAAGCTTTGTCTTCTTTCAAAGCTAGTAGAATCATGTCCTCTCACAGAGAAGCATTAACCACCTTCCAAATCTAATTATTCTTCCCCTACATTTTGCTGTAAAACATTATCCCATAGATTACATTAAATAACCAGTGACAGCCCTAACCCATGAAAGCTTTGAATTCCTGCGCTGCATTCAGTGCCCTCCTTAAAACACGGAGGCTGAAATTTATCTGGACTCTCAGCATGGAGGACTTCATTATCATCCCAGTAAGGAAGTCCAGAGGTCCAAGAAGAGCTGTTGCTCAGCAAAAGCACAGGGACAGTTATTTTAAGGTGAAATGGGCAAATAAAATAAAAATAAACAAAACCGGTGTCCAGCTGTGTCTGGATAATGGCTCAAGTCTGGAAGGGAAGAACAGACTGAAACTGAATCCCAGCAAGATGGATTAGCTGTAGGAACAAAGGCCTGTCTAGTCCAGTGAGATACCAACTTTAGTTCTGAACAGGATTGCACTCTCTTGAGCATGGCTGGTTCACAATTTGGAGATTCAATTGGATCCCCCGGCTCCTGCTTAAGAAGCAAGTGGCAGCTGTAGCCAAGGGGATATTTACACAGGTCTTCCTGGTACCCTTCTTGGTACCAGAGGCTTTATATGGGGCTTTATATGGGGGTGCCCTTAGCCAATACATTAATAACAGTGTTCAGCCTTTATAAGCAAAATTGCTTCTACCAATTCAAAATTATCTGTCTGTCTACCTTGTATGTATGTATATTTATATATCTATTTATCTATTATCTATCTATAATCTATTTATAAAATTTATTGAATGTCCATCTTATCTCAGGGTAACTCCAGGCAGCTTAGAATCATAAAAAAAAAATAAAAAACTGTACAAAGATTAAAAACCTAAATAAAATACTACACAGGGCCAAATACCACAGCTTAGTCAAAAGATGGAGAGGGTGGGAGCAAGATGGAGGGGAAGGTGGGATCTGTCGTTAATCGATCAACCACCTCCATTGTGATATTTTCTCAATTGAGCCCCAAACCAATGTATAGGTCTTTAGGCTCTTATAGTTGGAAGGGATTGGAGCTAACCTCACTCCAGGTGAGGGGGAAAGATATTCCAGAGGGCAGGTGCAATGACAGAGATGGAACCCAGCAGCAGAAATATTCAGGCTGCTGGGACCCGCAGCCTGCTCCTCTGCCAGTATGGGTGGAACAGGTCATTTCCAGTAGGGTGAGACACTAGAGATTCAGCCACAGTTCTCATTGCTAAGTGACCAAAACCAGCATGCATAAGTATGACATTCAGATTTTTAAACAGTGGCTCCCCTTGGGAATGAATTTATATTCATTTGAGACTGTGTGAGGAGCAAGGTAAAACTTATATGACATACCAATACACTTTTCACATGCATGCATAACAGCACAGCTGAAGTTTGACAAGCCTAAACAATATATTTCTAATAATACCTTGTAGCTGTCAATGCTGTGGCAGAAAAAGAAGAAAAAACCCACCCTTAGAGAGAGAAATATTTATTCACAATTGGCCATATTCGTGAAATGCAAATGATGATATTCTCCTCTTTCAAAAAATGAGCCTCTACATGTGGAATTTCATGATAAAAAGCTCTAATGTCCCTGTTTTCTCTTGATAAACCCTGCTAGCTTACTGATGCGTAAATGTGCTGAAATTGAATTACTGTATAACAGCAATTACTTTTCACAGTACACCTATAATGGGAATCAATTTTGCTGTGAACACCAGGTAGCCAGGAGAAGGGGCAAAAAGCAGAAGGAGGGACTAATAAAGAGGGAATATCTTTCTACATTTTCCATATATCTGAGGTAAGTAGGTAGGTAGGTGGAAGGAAGGAAGGAAGGAAGGAAGGAAGGAAGGAAGGAAGGAAGGAAGGAAGGAAGGAAGGAAGGAAGGATTGATTTTCCTTTTATTCTCCAGAAAATATTTTTTCTTTTTTTATCAGTTTAATTTAAGCAAAGAGCATACATTAGCAGCAGTAAGCAATTATTCAAACAAGGTAGGCATAGCAAGCAAAACATGGTTTTCATTATTCCTTTCAATAAGCAAATGTTTCTGTCTTCATCTGTGTAACAATGTTTTTTATCTAATTAATCAATAAAGTCATTAATATCACTGCCCACTCAGCACAGGATTCAGTGTGGCATATACGGTATCATTAACGATCAGAGACATACAATAAAACCACTTTTAATAAAACATTAAAAAAACAAAACAAAGACATATAAAGTACTGAGGGGAAAAAACTGTTTCAACAGTTCATACCCTTGTCAGACTCAATGCCTGAGCAAAAATCAGGTCCATAATGCCTTCTGAAAGGCAGAAAGGGGCAGGGGCAGCTGAATTTGCAATGTCCTATTTCTCTGTAGTGCTTCACTTTCCACTCATGTCACAATTCCTTGTTTGTGTGTTTGTATTGGGAAAGTGAGCTGCACCAGCTGAATCGGAAATAAAAAAGGATCAAGGAAGCTTAGAATGAATCAGGCAGCAATACTTTATTTTATTGATTTATTAAATTTATATTTATTGTAATACTTGCCAACTGCACCTCTATAACTGTCTGGTTTGGTTCTGCAACCCAACAAGACAGACACAGACTTCAGAGGATAATTAGAACTGCAGAAAAAACAATTGCTACCAACCTGCCTTCCATTTGGGACTTGTATACTGCACGAGTCAAAACGAGGGCTGTGAAAATATCTACAGACCCCTCACATCCTGGACATAAATTGTTTCAACTCCTACCCTCAAAATGACGCTATAGATCACTGCACACCAAAACAACTAGACACAAGAACAGTTTTTTCCCCGAACGCCATCACTCTGCTAAACAAATAATTCCCTCAACACTGTCAAACTATTCACTAAGTCTGCATTATTATTAATCTTCTCATCATTCCTATCGCCCATCTCCTCCCACTTATGACTGTATGACTGTAACTTTGTTGCTTGTATTCTTACGATTTATATTGTTTCTTAGTAAGATTTGATTGCTTATTTGTACCCTATGACTATCATTAAGTGTTGTATCTTATGATTCTTAACGAATGTATCTTTTCTTTGTATGTATACTGAGAGCATATGCATCAAAGACAATTCCTTGTGTGTCCAATCACACTTGACCAATAAAGAATTCTATTCTATTCTAATCTTCTCTTCCACATGAATGTATTAGATCTTTCTTTTCCAGGTTTCCTTCTTCTCTGGCCTGATCTATACCATTTGATCTTTCTTTTGTCAGCTGTACCCACATGCCAAATCCAGTCCCCATCTGTTTTATTTTCCAGGAGTTACTCTGCTGACAGAGGCCTGGGCCCTTTCCATAATTTCTTTCTAACATTCTGTTGGGTAAGTAAGAGTAAAAAGATGTTATGTTTCAACATAAGTGAACCCAGTAATTTTTAACCATGAAATTAATTGCATTTCACTAAACAAATGATCTTTACAAATTCTCTTGAATTTAGTTCATTTATTTCTCTTAAGTAGTGTTTTACAAATAATGTAATGAAGCAACAATACTATTTCTCTTCCTGCCTGATAAATCATTATCAGGTAGACTGAACATTCTCTGTTTGCAAAATACAAGCCCTTTCACTGACCAGATAACAAGGATCTAAACATGGTGGGACAACAAAACATTGCTGAATTTGATGTTATTCCAATATAGCCTTTGGATATATAAACAATAATTAAATTGTTTGCTTACAGAATGACTGGCAAAATTATGTCAAAGCTGAATTATGTAAATGCAAGGGATTATCATAGAAAAAATATTTATATTGCCCTTCATTTCTCAGCCAAAAGTAAGATTTTTACAATACACCAGATAATTTTGAAAACTCTAGCACAGCAGATCACTTGAAGATAAATTTTTAGACCTTCAGGTTGGTGACTACATATAAAACATTTCAAAATTAAAAAAAAAATTGTAAACTCTCAATTTATCATTAAGAATTTGCAATTAATAAGGCACAATCTTTCTTTAATCCAGGAAGTGAATCCAGCCTTGTTTCTCCTCCAATGCTATAAAACAGATTGCTGTTAATTCATGGCTGTTGACTAACTCTGGCTACTATCTTTTCACTACATTATGATGCAGCGCAATGACCTAGAAATTCAGCAGAAAGCCTTCTGCTGCAATTCCGGAATCTCACCAGACTTCCATAGAACCATATGACCATTAATGCTGATCATCAAATAAACAGCATGGAACAAACATAGCCAATTGCTTTTAATGTATTGTAATTCTGCAGTTACACTATAAACAAGATTCAAAATAAACCCACTCTTTTTGAAAAGACCTAACACTATAAACTCTGACAATATTTGGAATTTTAAAAATATGTACTATGAAATTGTGAGACACAGTGATTAAATAAATTCATCCAATGCTGCAATCACAGTCTTTTATTTACTCGGGAATTTCCTGTTTTTCCATTCCTGATCTAGGAAGGAATAACCGAATTGGAAGGGACCTTGGAGGTCTTCTAGACCAACCCACTGCTCAGGCAGGAAACCCTATACCATTTCAGGCAAATCATTGTCCAAACTCTTCTTAAAAACTTCCAGTGTTGCAGTACACACTTCTTGAGGCAAGATGTTCCACTGATTAATTGTTCTGTCGGGAATTTTCTCTTAGTTCTAGGTTGCTTCTCTCCTTGATTAATTTCCATCCATTGTTTCTTCTCCTGCCTTCAGGTGCTTTCAATTCCAGAAAGCATTCTTTATGTTTTAGCCTCCAGTCACCTAATCATATTTATAGTTCTTCTCTGCACTCTTTATAGAGTCTCAACTTCTTTTTTTACATTGTGGAGACCAAAATTGGATGCAATATTCCAAGTGTGGTCTTACCAAGACATTATAAATGGTACTAACACTTCATGTGATCTTGATTCTATCCCTCTCCTAATGCAGCCTAGGACTGTGTTAGCTTTTTTGGCAGCTGCAGCACACTGATGGCTCATATTTAAGTCACTGTCCACTAAGACTCCAAGATCCCTCTCACAGTTACTACTACTGAGCCAGGTACCACCTATACCAGTGATGGCAAACCCCTTTGGCACTGAGTGCCTAAACTGGAACATGTATGCATGCCTGTTTCTGGCCATTTTTCAGGCCATTTTTGGGCACTCTGGCGCCCGCAAAGACCAGCTAGCTACCAGAAACCAGAAAAACACGTGCCATAGGTTCTCCATCATGGACCTATATTATACCTGTGCACTTCATTTTTCTTGCCTAAATGTAGAACCTTACTTTCCTCACCATTGAATTTAATTTTGTTAGATAGTGCCCAATGTTCAAGTCTGACAAGATCATTCTGTATCTTAAGTCTATCTTCTGGAGTGTTGGTATTCCTGTCAGCTGGCTGTCATCTGCAAATTTGATGAGTTCCCCATCTATCCTTTCATCCAAATAATTGATGAAGATATTGAAGAGTACATAGCCTAAGACAGAGCCTTGGGTAGTCCACTTCATACTTCCCTCCATGTAGTTCCATGGAGGCCTACACGATGAGTGTGGTTGGTCAGCCAGTTACAAATCCATCTGGTGGTGATATTGTGATGATGAACAAACATATTTCTATCTTATTAAGTAGTGAGTTGTGGTTTACTTTATCAAATACCTAACTGAAGTCCAAGCAAATTATATCCACATTATTTATCTGGTCTACCAATTTTGTCACTTTATCAAAGAATACAGTAAGATTTGCCTGGCATGTTATTTTTGACAAACCCATGTTAGCTTTTGATTATGACTTTGTTTGCCTCTAGGTGTTCACAGATGTTGCACGATTATCTTTCCAGAATCTTCCCAGGTATGTTAGGCTGATGTTAGGCTGATAGGTCTGTAGTTTCCGGGATCCATTTTTCCCCCCTTTTTTGAAGATGAGAACTTATCAGCTCTTTTCCAATCCTCTTGTAGTTCCCCGTTGTTTCAGGATCTTTGAAAGATACAGTTCAGTGGTTCTGAGATCATGTCTGCCAGTTCCTTCAGAACCTTGTGGATGCATCTGGTCCTAGTGATTTGAACTCGTCTAGAGTAGACAGGTGCTCTCTTACAATTTTTTTGCCTTTTAACTTGTATTTCTCATCTATTTTTTATGGTACTGCTTTTGATATGTTGGACTGCTTTTTCCTTTTGTGTAAAGATAGATGCAAAAACTGACTTAAGCAGTTCTTTTTCCCTGTTGATTATCACCTTTTTGCCATTTTCTCCCATTAATGGACCAAAAATTTCCTTGACTTTTTTCTTGTTTTTTACATGTTGAAAGGAACATTTTTGTTGTTATTATTTTTGATTATTATCGCAATTCTTAGTTCTTTTTTAACTATTGTCACAATTTTGAGTTTTAGCTTTCCTGACTTCATCTTTGCAGACAAGGTTTATTTGCTAATGGTTTATTTGCTAATATTCTGCCTTAGTTATGTGGCCCTCTTCCACTTTTTATACTTGTCCTTTTTGTCTTTCAATTCATCAGGGAGTTAATTCAATTTCAAGGAAGGAAGGAAGGAAGGAAGGAAGGAAGGAAGGAAGGAAGGAAGGAAGGAAGGAAGGAAGGAAGGAAGGAAGGAAGGAAAGAAAGAAAGATTTGGAAGTTTATTTTTAAATGGAGGGTAGAAGGAGTGGTGGAAACAAAATTTATTTGCTCAGTATCTCCATGCTACTTAGTCCAAAATGAAAGTAGCAAAATACCTGTACCATTTCACAAGAAAATAGATGTATGCCAAAGTAAACATGTTTGTGAATGTATCCTCCGATTCAAAAAAAACCCCCAGAAAACTAAAAGAGAACAGGAATTCCAAATTGATTGCTGTCAAATTTCATACAGAATGATTTGAGTATTAGTTATAGAAATGAGCAGAGAAACTTTATTTCTAAAGACAGCACATATTTTAATAAAAAATAAATAAGAATGCTTACATTTTGTCTTTGTTCTATTTTTTTTATTTTTATGCCACCTATTCTGATTTTGCTTCTTACGAAGAAAGAAACTGAATTCTGTAAAATGTAAACTATTACAGGTCTATCTACATTTGCTCTTGTTTCAGAGATTTTAGTAGGGATTTTCCATGTACTTTAAACATAATTTTACAACTGCCAAGTCTAAAAGCCTGTTCTTCTTAAAATAAAAGGCAAAGTTAAATTCTATATCAAACATATTTTTGCAGGTTTTTTTCTGTTCTCTCACATAATTATAACACAGAGAGAGACCTATTTATTACACCACTTAATCTTTTGCCTTTTCTTTCATATTTCAATTGTTTTCTTCAAATAAGATAAATCTTACAATAGTCATTAAAAACTCACAGTAACTAATTCATAAGGAAATGCTATGATCAAGATAGGGAGAAAAGAAATAGCAATACTCAAAAACCACGTACCTATTATTGTTGACATAGCTTTCAAAATAATTCATACACTTCTATGAGCAGGTAAATTCTGACACCTAATTTCAAGTCCTAGTCTCTGAGTTTTTTTTGTTTTGCAAAAACTGCTGGTAACAGAAGAATGAGCTGAAGGCTATGGACATTATAAGTATGTACCATTTATAAGAGACAACAGTTGCAAAAAACTTTATTACTGAAGACAGTCTGTTCAAAATCTTCTAAATATATGCAAATGATCCTCAATATTGATGTATAAAGCAAGAAAAAGCAACATTTCCATTTAGCAAAACATACATCAAGGTATATATAAATCAACTAACCTTTTCTACATTCACACAGTGCTACCCTAAACTAAAGTGCAGTGAGCCGTTTATGATCATTCAGTAGGTGAACATGAGAAATTATCCTTAAAATAAATTTTCATTGAATTTTCTGCTTCATTATGATAGTCTACGAAATAGCTCAGAGTTTAACACAAGTCTTGCTTTTTTAAAACATGAAAAACAAAATCTTATGTTATTCTTAGTGAATTGTGAGATCTTTTTCATAATTTTCTACTAGACATTCCCTGGAGTAGCTTAGAAACAATATGATGTGATACCAGATCATTTTGACTGCTGCTTTGTGGAACATCTAACTAGCAGAAAACTGCTGAAAGAACTGAACACATTTTTATTTTTCCAATATATACGGCTACCTGTTTGGACAATAAAATTCATCCCATTACCTCTGCAAATGCAAGAAAATGTCATGCTACTTCCAAAACGGAATCTTTTTTTGGATGTGAAGATTTCTGAGAAGTATGAGGAAAGGTTTTGGTTTAGCACTACTTGATACCTACCCGGACAGCTTCAGACTTTTTATGAAACATCTCTTCCATATTCTTGGCTAGTTTCTTCACAAGTTGAAGGCCATCAATTTCTTCAACAGTAACCTCCTTTTCATACTCCTTGTATTTCTACAAGATAAAAGGAATGCATTAAGAGAAATATCAAAACATTGTTTTCATGTATATGTTACAGATATTTCTGCAATAGCAATTTTCATGAAAGATTTGTTTCTGTATAACCCCATATTTAAGAAATTTTCTTCATTCCTGAAATGTTTGAGCTACTTACTGTATATGTGGCTGAATGAAAGCAAAAGTAATTTCATTGTTAGTGTGAATTTACATATTTACTTTACTATAAACTGTGATTAGTCCTATCTATGGACCCATTTGCCATTTTCATGCTTTTAGAGATTTGCAAAAAGCATTTCATGTTTAGAATGACCTGTCTCAAAATGGAAATGCCTCATTTCACATGTGAAGCAGACTGTCTTGATCAATTTGGAAGATTCTCAAGCTCAAAATAGCCAATTTCACACTTCAGACAGCTGTTTGGAACCCAAACACGGCTTTTCAAACTCAAAAACCTCTGAATTCAAAACATTTTGTGTATAACTCCTTCCTTCAAAATGGAGTTGTTTGAAATCCCTGGTCTTGAAGATGAAAGGTACAATCCACTTTTTGATTAATGAGACTATGTTTTGACCTTCACTTATGATCCTGTTCCTGGTTTGTTAGTACAGGTCTATGACTTTAATTATGTTTATTTCTTAGCATAAAATAGAATAAGGGCTTCCAACTTTCATAAATGGATTTGTTCCTCTTTTGTTTAATCCTATCTCTATCTTTTTCTAGAGACTATTTCGACTTCTTGTTCTTTGTGTTTGACTTATCTCCATTTTCTTTTGCGCTATTTTCTTTTAGATTTAAGCATTTGTAAGGGTTTTGCTTTTGACTGCCCTTATGGTTACTCACCAAAAGATACAAGAGTTAAGCTACATAGGCCTTGTTACTGATACCCACAATTTCCTGTAATGCAGGGTAATATCCAAGGCATATCCAAGCCAATATCCAAGGCATAGACCAAGCCAGTTTAGTGATTAAGGCACCAGGCTAGAAAGCAAGAAACTGTAAGATCAAGTCCTGCTTAGACATAAATACCAGCTGAGTGACCTTGAGTCAGTCATTCTCTCTCAACCCAACTAACCTCACAGGGTTGTTGTTGTGGAAAAATAGGAGAAGGAAAGAATGTTGGATGTGCTTACCACCTTGAGTTATTTGTAAAAATAATAAAGGAGGCTATAAGTAATAAAATAAGTAAATATCCTAGTTATGCTGAAATTCAACTCTGACACATGTTGTTATGGATATCAACATACATCTAATGCATATAGCATCAAGCCTACTTCCTATGCTGGGGCTTTGGACTTAAGAGCACAGCTGATAGGCAGTTGGAAAAACTGCTTAAAAAAGCATCTGCAGAATGCTTTAAAATATTTTTATATACAAAAATTCCAAAGAAAAGGTTTAACTATAGCAAAGATAATCAAATAAAAGGATTAGGGTCTTATAATAGTCTTCAGTGAGGTCTGCAACTGGCCATCCTAACAAATATGATCAATTGTTAAAGGATGAACAGTGATTTCATTACCAATGCTCCTTTATAAAGGAACTCTAGCTGCATGCCTCAGTGACTAACTCTATTCCTATTATTCATTATAATTGTCCATGCAATAAAGAGTGTAGAATTTCCAATTTTGTTGTCAGTTATGGTTTATGGCTAGTAAAGAAGATAAATCTCACAAACAAATTAGGATGGCATGTGAGAATATTCTGAATAGCAAAAAGGAGATTATATAACAAATGGTTGGGTTAGCAGATTATGTGGGGCAGAAGCCATTCCGCTGAAAAGATTTCAATAGTCAATGTGTTGGATGGTAAGCTACTGGCATCAGATGGTGAAGAGAAAAATTACCAGTAACTCTCCCAGCAAATATCTCAGTAAAAAAAAAAAAACAAACAAACAAAAAAATGTGGCCCAAGGCTCCTGTTGCAAAAAGGAATTTAGCTTTTCTCTTTAAGTGGAAGTTCTCTGATGCAGAGAATCAATGCTATTGCCAAAAATAGTGTGTGGTTCGCATGCAGATGGACTTGGCTATCTGGGCACACAATGCTCAGCTGCTGTTCAGGAGCATCCATTGTTTCATTCACATTTCACTTGACTGTCATATTTAATGAGTCATTTTGTCCAGCTTTACTAAGAGGATTATGCCATTGTTTAAATAGCAGAAGAGAAGATGAATATGGCTTATTTTTATTACTAAGCAATTATCATTTTCATAATTGTAAATTATATTTAGAGGCTTATCAACAGACGAATACAGCTCAGAGGAATTCACTGGCCCTATGCAAACAGAAAAGCAAGGGTTTTACTCTGGAAAGAAAGGTTGATATTGTGTATTAAAGTCCCATGTTTTATATGCTAATGATGCCAGGTGTACCATCTCTAGCATTTTCTAGATAATTACTGCCAAGGTTTAGGTAGATAATATGGTACCAGTGGGCAACAATGTCCTACAGACAAACCCCCTTGGCAGTCCTCCATCTGATTTTTAAAACTGGTTAATTAAAAAAGGGACATTCAAAATCCAAATGCAATCTACAGTATTAATTTTATTTACTAGAAAGTTCCCACATCCCATAATCTTACCATTTGGAATACTGGGTGGCTAAAAAGTAACGCTTTGTGTTGGAGGTGTGGTATCCTGCTCAGATTTTTTTAAAAGACAAATGAAAAATGAGGAAATCATCTTTAGAACATATGACATAGAATCATAGAACTGGAAGGGTCCAACCCCTACTCAAGGCAGGAGACCTTATACCCGCAATCTTTCTGGTTTTGCAGACCAGCATGGGGGAGGGAGAGAGAATGGTCACGCACGCACCTGCCTTTCACGCAAATGGAGCTGTACGCACACGTGCACTCACCCATCATTTCTGTGGCCTAGTTCTGAATGGGCAAGGTCCAGTAGCGGGCTGCAGCCCTGGGGTTGGAGACCCCTGCCTTATATCATCCCAGTCAATTGCTTGTCCAGTCTATTTTTGAAAATCTCCAGCAATGGAGCATACCCAACTCCTGGAGGCAAGCTATTCCATTGATTAATTGTTCTCACTGTCAGAAAAATTATCCTTACTTCTAGGTTCATCTCTGTTTAACAAGCTTCCACCCATTACATCTGTTACTGCCCTCTGATGCCTTGGAAAATAACTCAATCCCCTCTTCTCTATGACAGCTCCTCAAGTACTGGAAGACATTATAATGTCTTTCCTAATACTTCTCTTTGATAGACCAGACATACCTAGCTCCCTCAACTGTTCATTATACAATTTAGCCTCCTCTTTGTTAGGAACAAAATCAGCATTTAAATACCAGCAATTCCCTAATGAAGCTAGTGAGAACTGTTACATCAATAAATTCCAGTTGTACTCCTTGACCTTGAAGGAGTTTCCAAGTAGTTATTAATTTGGAAAAGTAGAAAATGTCTAGAATTTAATCCACATCAGGATAGACATGAATACATCCCCCACTAGCCATTTTCTGAGACCATTCACAGCCATATACTTTCAAAATGCTAAGTGTACCCACTTAGTTCAAAAAGATATAGAGCCATATAAATCAGTGGGCTCATGCATTCATCTAGTTCAGACCATGCTTAACCATAGTTCGTTCACTAAATTACAAAGGTTGGGTTTGCAGAACATGCTAAGATACAATAAAAATAACATTGTGGCTTAGTGTGGTGTGTGAACCCAGTCATGGTCTCAGACTCAAAGAAAGGCAAGACTAGTAAGTGATAAAAGATCATTTTGAGCTTCTGTGGATTATCATTTTGGTATGATTATGATTACACACCTATGGTTAAATTGTTTATTTTTATAGTCCAGTACATAATTTAATTCTACTTAATTCATTCAATTTAGGCACCACCTGACTCCAAACTGGCAGTGTATAATAAAGCCAACAGAATATGGCGTAGAATACAATAATTATAAAAGAAATAAAAAGCAAATAAAAACACTCCCGAAGATCTAATAGGAGCCCCAGCCACCCTAGCCCCAGAGCCTGGGAAAGTAGCCATGTCTTTAAGGCTTTCTAGGATGCTATGGGGGGGGGGGTGTCTCATCGGCATGAAGCTCATTTCAGAGGGCAAACATTGTGATTGAGAAGGGGTGTTTCCCAGGTCCCTAGAGATTATATTATTTAGTTGGAGGGATCCAGAACACGCCAACCTGAAATCAACTGGCCAGGCTGATCCCATGGGAGAAATATGATCTTCCTTTATTGGAAGAAGCGCCCTCATTGGGTTTTTTTTCAAATTCATATTTTAAAAGTAAAGATGCTTAACTCACTTCTGTTGTTTAAAGTTTTCCTTTACATTTCATTTTCTAAAACAAATCAAAATGCTAAGCAGTAAGAAGAGAATATTTAATCAGTACTTTAAAAGATGGACTTTTTAGCCTCTCTGCAGGCATCCAACAGCAAAATTTAACAAGCTCTGATATGAGAGAAAAATGGCACTATGCTAGATTACTTTAATGAGAGTATTTCTCCTTCCACCTGCCCATTTTCTATGCCAATGGAACACATCAGGGGCTGAGCCATTTCTCCCTCAATTTGCACATTATGGTTTTTTTTTTCATCATCAAGAAGTAAATGTCATGCTTTGATAGTATTATCTAAGATCAATAGCTGTTTTCTTCCTCCTTGATTAAATATGACAGTAGATAAAAATGGGCAGGTTATTGTCAACATAATTTGAAGTCAAGACATCAATATTCAATTACTAAAATCAAAGAAAAAATGTTAAATAATAAATGATAAGCATCGCTCTATTGCTTCTGTAGTTTTGATTATATCCAATCAGCGATTCTGAAAATGGAGACCGTGGTTTTTATACAGTCCAAGTTCTATATTTAAAGAAAAAAGAGGATGAGAGATGGCTCTGCTGAATACATTGAATTTGGTGAAAAGTGGCAAGATGAAAGGTGAATTGATTCCATTACAAGTTTTGTGTGGATTTCAGAGATCAAGGACTCTTTTAAAAATCAAGATCTAAATCAACTGTCTTAAACAACTACTGTGCTTATTAAATTGATAGGTCAAGAAATTAGAAGGCTACTTATTTCTTGCAGTGAACACATTCCATTCTTATAAATAATTTTGTTAGCAATTAGCCTCCCTTAAAACTTGGTAACATGGAAAGAAAGGACTATAACAGAGAGAAGAAGCTAGAAATGAACTCACTCAATTTGTACCAATCACTGGGTATATGTATACAAGAAAAGTGAATACTATGATAACAATTTCAATTTCCAGCTAGAGTACTTCTTTTAATAGAGTTTCGTCCAATGAACTCATCAGCCATGACTTCCACTAGGACATTTTATCTTAACTCTCCTACACCCAGCACCCTCCATATGTGACACATTTTGAGATGATTAGGAAGAGGAAAACAGCCTTAACCTATTCTTCTCACTTTTTGTTTACTTGTTTTTCAGCTAACTCAACATTTCAGACTCAACATTATTCAATTGCGATTTTTGGGTTGTTTGTTTCTTTGTTTTCAAAAGTCTGTACTTCCACATGGTGGCCATTTAGTCATGAGCCATCAACTGGACCTTGTATTTAGAGTGCTTTATGGTAACTCAATATTAATAAATTTGAAATTTGGCATCAAAACTGCTAAATAATTATCATACAAGAAGATGATTTAATTTTGTGCATATTTCCTCCAAAGTCATCTGTGAGGCTCTCTGCACAAACAGAAGACCTTGAACTACATGCATGGCAGATCATGGAATAGTGAAATGCTAAGTAATAAATAAAAAGGACAACAGATGTAGAACCTCAGAAGCTGCTCAGAAGACTGAAGGACTGGGTCTCTATTTCAGGCCAGGCCTAGCACATCTGCCAACAAGTGCTGCATTGCAGATTGGGGTGGGGCCAAGGTCATCTGGACTGTTCTCTATGATATAACTCTTAACCCTGTATTTTGATAAATCACCTCCACCACAGGTCAATCCACCACCAGAATGGTTCCCCAACCTTCTAGAGCAGACTTAAAGGTTGAGGGAGGCACAGGAGGGGGGGGGGAATTCATTTCCCTGACAGAACTGAATCAGTTCTGTCATTTCAATTATATATGTGATTCTAGAGATTGGTGTGTAGGGAGCACATTTTTAAAAAAATAAATAATATTTGCATTATATATTGTTACTGTTACAATTATTAATAGACACACAAAGTCACCACAAAATGATTACTTAGAAATGGCACAAGAAATTAAATGTCTGCAATTTAAAGCCATATTAAAACTCTGTTGCATTCTCTGTGTAAATATGTACAGCTGCCTAGAAAAACAAGTGCGAACCAACTACTGCTGCACCACAAAAATATTCAAATATCACATCCTTTTGTTAGTAGAATCAGCATTGGTAAGGCATTCTTTACTATCCAAGAACATTTATCATGTCAGAAAAAAACTCTGCATACTCAAGTGCTCACACATTCATTCTACAGAATCCATTGTGCCAGATCATTTCATATAAGCATAATAGAAAAGAGAAACACTACTTCACTGTCAAAAATGTTCATGTTATTCTTGTGCTTGGATCATATTTTTAATTGTGTGTGATTATAAACTTGTGGGAGAAGATTTGCACATTTTTTTAAAAAAAATGAAATAGTGTATAAGCCATCAAACTTTTGTTTTAAAAATTATGAGACAGAAAATAATGTCCATTGGAAAACTGTACATAAACATGTTTCACTACAACTTCATCTTCTCAATGTATCCTTGTCCATGTAAAAAGTATTTTTGAACAAAAAGAGGAGAGGAGCAAGCAGGAAGGGCATCGAATTCTATGGATAGAGTGTTGACAGCCTTATGACCAGAAACATGACCACATGAGCTAATTTTACTTTACTGTAAAGCTGCATTAACAAAATATGAAAATTCATCCTTTCTCCCATCTATTTATTTATTTTTATTTATTTATTTTATTCTATTTCTATACCACCCTGCTCCCGAAGGACTCAGAGCGGTGCACAGCCAAACAATAAAACACATCCATACAAAATTCTCCTTTACAGTCAATAAAATAGGCAGGCTTTTTCCTCTGAGCCTCTTGCCCTGACCACATTCCTGCTGCAGACTCAGCTTCCTTTTTTTTTTTTTTTTTTTTTTGACAGTTCTCTTAGTTGCATCTCTTTGCCCTGTATCCCAAGGCCACTCCTACATTCCATTTCAGTTGTTCTTTGGGAGCAAATTAAAGAATGTCCAAAATAAGAAACAAATTACACAGTGAATAGATGTAGTGATTTCACATAAAATACATAATATAGAAGCCATTCAAACAATCGCTGAATAATATTCCATTCCCTGAAATCAGGACGCAGAGCATTAGAGATATATATTTGTATGAATGAAAGCTAGAGAAATGAAAAGAGTTCATCACCCCTCATCCGGATCTTCTTGTCCAGATAGATCCTTCTTCATCAAGTATGGGAATTAAGAGCCAGAGTTTCTCAGGGCAAAGAAATCAGCTAGTTGAACAACTGACAGTCCCTCCACTTTAGATTGAGAAGCAAAGGGCAAAAGTCTACTAAATGATGGGACAAGTAATAGAAAGCAATGCCAGAATTAAATTATAAAGGCTTTAAGGAAGAACTATACATTCATGTTGACAAGAGAACAAATCTACTGTTTTATTGCATACAGTTTGAAATAAGGATTGTTACCAAGCCATGTCATAGTGTGATCTTCAGCCCAGTTCAAGCTTAGTCAAACTATGCCAAGTCAAACATTTGGGAATCATTGTTGAATTCTTGTTGGTGAGCCCAAGAAAAAGTTTCAAGAAAGGTTCATACTTATTTGGAAGTATACTGTACTAACAATGAACTTACAAGGCTACATTTCTTAATCATGTATAGGTTTCTGCTGTTAGGCAACTAATGAAGTTAGACTATCTAACTATCAAATTTTCCATACTGATATAAGCAGTAATTCTGGCAATGTCCCCATAACGTTTGACCATAGTAAGTCACAAATCTTTTAAACAGTTCTAGTTATTAATTTAATATATAAAATATTGTATGTAATGTAGAAAATCAGAGGCTCTGATCAAAGATGTCTCTCCCTCTCTCGCAGAGAGCTTTATTTTTTATACAGTTTTACACAGGCAGATATAAGGCAGGACAGCAACAGTGTTCTAATTGGTAGAAACTATTCACCCCCCTCTCAAGATGCCATCCTCTGAAGGCAAGGTGAGATAATGCAGATCAGAGCCAGAATGAGATCATACAAGAAGGCAAGTTCCACAGCGCATGAGCCAAGGCAGTATGCTGCTCTCAGCCTGGCACTATGACCTTTTACCTATCTCTACAATGTAATCAAACTCTACTGTATATTCATAGATCACACTTGCTTACATTTCTCTCAGAGATCTTTCTCTTGAATCCTATTTCTGTTGTAAACTGATGCAAGTGTGAGTTTCAATTTATATTCTTCATCATCTCTAGACTAAGAACAAACATAATTTCAAGGTGCCTCAATAAACAATCAAATTAAAAAAACAACAACCTAAAATTATTAAACTAATTCAAGTAGTTTGGTATATGGCTCAAATGGACTTATATGAATAAGTCCATTTGTCTTGATGTACACAGGTTTCCTGCTCATGTATCATCAGTGATCTATCTGGCATAAAAAAAATAGGCAGCAGGCAATAAAAAAAAAATAACTGACCTTTTTGAAGTGTTTTGGGGTGTTCAGGCAATCAAATGTAGTGAATTAATAAGCCAGTTTAATACTAATATTATGCATTTATTTGATATACTTGCATATTAAACTTTCCCAATAAATCCAGCTCTTACTAGTTAACAAAGCGATCCAAACAAGATTATTCATGAGAATATGGATGGTTGTTGGGTTTTTTTGGCTGATGTGTATTTTGATTTTTGTATATGTATTTGTTTTATCTTTATCACTGTCTACCAACTGGAGTCATTGTTGAGACAGGCAGTTATATAATTTGATTAAGTAAATAAATAAGTCACAGTTAAAAAGATTCTTGGAAGAGTGCATGTAACATTTATCTGCAAGTTCTTAAACCAAACATATTTTATCTATAGATTACATGGTAAGAATCCTGGAAGAAGCACAGCTTCCAGGTGTCATATGAGTGTCTGCAGAGTTCACACTTCAAGACATCTACTTCGCTTTCAGATCTGAAGCCTTGCAGAGACCTAATATATTATGCTATGATTATCCAATATAATGAATGGGTCCTATCTCAGATTATCAATTCTTCCACTGGACAATGTATCCTATGGCTCTCCTGAAAAGTGCAAATCTGAAATGCCAAACAAGGATCCTATTTCATTTTTTTAAAAATGTCTCAGTATCCAGTTTCAGAGAAAGGCAGTTAAAGATAATAGCCAGAATGAAACAGTGTTCATTTTAATAAAATGCACAAATTCTGTATTTATACTGGAGGCATTTTATATGATAATTTTCAGTAACATCCAAGACCTCCAAAGATAATTGGTTTTATTATGCTTCTCAAACTGATGCATCTCTGTGTGTGTGATGGTATTAGGTCCCAAAGTTATTTTATCAAACTAAATAAAAGATATTTCCCTTATTTATTTCTACATAGTTTTCACTGCAATTTTTATAATTTATTAAATATGCCATATTGATATATTTCATCAATAGCATAATTTTCCCCACAAATAAGACAATTTAACAAATCAGGACAGTTTTATAAAGCATATGACAGTTCTGCTTCCAAGATTCCTTACAATAAATATGCAAAATATAAAGACCAAATGCATATTTTTAATAAATGCAATGCATTCCAGGACTCATAAGTAGGCACAGCTCCATGACAAATATTTATTATATGTTCCCCAATCAAATTTATATATTGCTATAGGCTCCAAGTCTTCCAAAGATTAATACAATAAGAATCAAACAATATAGGTAGCTTTCCCTAAATAGATACACTGAATTGATTCCATAGTTATATCTGTATTCTATTTAGCCATAAAAAGCTATAAATTAAACTAGCATTGTGATCTATGTATAGAAATCTACTGGAAGCCAAAGTGGGACCTGCAATACAGGTGAAATACATCTGCATGACAAGCACCAACCAACAAGAGGCCACTGAATTCTGGATTAGCTGAGCTTTTAAATGGTCTTCAAAAGCAACCTTATTTACATACATTGCAATGATTCAAATAATAATGATGAGGGAAGGGATCATCCTCGTGAGATTTTTTTCTCCATTTAGGGCAAAAACTAAAGCTGAAGCTAAGGCTTTTCTGGCCATGGTTTCCACTTGAAACCATAAAATCAGAAATCATCAACCCAGGAAGTCCCTCAAACCATAGATCTAGTAGTGTTTCCTTGTATGAAGTCTTTTTATACTTTAAAGGAAATGTTTCTATAACTATTTATTCCAAAACTTTGTTTTAGAGTAGACTGAGTCACACATTATTAAAATAATGTTGTTTAGATCACTGATACTACTTTGTCAGCATAAAGGGAAAATGCTAGAATGGTGATCTTCTTTGAACAGGTAGTTTTGTGGATATGTTTTCTAATTAAAGACTGGAGATAACAATGTTGCTCTCTGTGATGGTCTCATAAAGAAGCTAAAGAGCTGTAATCATTGAGTTTGTCAGCATCTCCCTTCATTAAAATCAATTAAGGAAGAAGTATGGAAAAGATAAGGAGTGAATCAGCAGTTACTACACAATTCAGATCATCCAATATTCAGATAGAGACATAAGACACAGCAACAAAGCACAGTCTTTCCATAATAGACAGTCAACTCAGCACTGTTTCAAAAGTTGTTCAATGCATGATTGTATATAGGAAATCATTTACAACACAAGCAAGGCACTCATCCTCAGCTGTTCAATGTCATCTTTTCATTTACCCAGGACTTTTAGAAACAGTAGGATTGTGACTGCAATGTAGGAAATAGTGTCATCTCCAGACTCCATGGGACACAATGATTCATAATGTACTAATACAAGAAGATCTAGGTTGGTCTTGCAATAAAGAAGAAATAAAATTCAGTTTTCAACTAGTGTGAATTCTGAACTTAAAAGTGTAAAATAGAAAAAGATAGTTTGCAGTAAGCAAACTACTATTTTCTAAATTCTTTCAAACTCAACTAGTAGGGCCAGTGAGAAGGAGAATGGACAATGTCAAAGGAGTCAACCTCCAAAATATGCAGAGGGCACAAAATTATGCATACCTGAAATAAATTATTCCTGCTGTATCAACAATTTTATACCTCATGTTATATACAATTGTATCTCTTTCCAAAATGTACTTCCAGGAGGAGAGATTCCTATTTTGTTTTTCAAAATTACTGTGAGACAACATAGAAGTCCAACTTTATCAGCGAATATAAGAAAAAAGGAAAGAAGGGAGGAAAGAGTATCTCTGTTTGATAAGAAAACACATCTCTATACTTCAATTTAGCTCAATTTATATATAATTAAGGGGAATAAATTATTCCAGAATATGAATCAATGCAAGAACACTTAATCTGAAAATTGATGCAAATGGAAAGTAAGAGATTTTATTAGCATGTTATAAATCTTTCACCAGTAGCAGAGACAAAGGTAACAGATGATAATTTAGGGGGGTAAAACTTTGAAAGTCCAGAGTTTCCCTGCCTCATAAATTATATCATTCCCATAATCTGCTAATTGAAAGAGTTGAGGCAGATTAGTAGGATAAACACCAGAAATATAGCCAGAAGTCAAGCAAAAGGTCTGATTTCAGGAGAAGATCACAGGAGCATAGGACAGAATCAAGAGATCAGGTTGGTTTGCATTACTTGTTCTTGATAAATCTATGATGGGTTTTGCGAAGTTGTCCTTCTTTTCTAAATGCTCACAAACCAATTACTTAATAGCATTAGCAACATTAATACCAAGCAAAACTAGGACTTTTCCTCCATCAAACTGACTGGTCTAAATATACCTAGGTTTTCTTCCCCCCTCCCCCCTCTTTCTGAACAGTATTTGTCTTTCTCATCCTCTGGAAGTATAACTATCCTCCACGATTTCTCAAAGATGATAGAAAGGAGCTTCAAGGTGACATAATTCTTCTCATATGTGGCCAGTCTGGTCTTGGAGACTTAAAATTATTTATGGTAGCCAGGTGCACACTAGTCGTCTTCTTTATTTATCTTGTGGCAGTTGTTCTACTCAGAAACATTTGAATTTATTATCTCATAGAGATAATAGTTTTCCAGTATGTCATTAATTTTGAATAACTAAATTTATTATATTGTTTTAAAAGATTAAACATTGTTATTAAGGTCTAAGCTAAACACAAATATTATAAACCAGGGTAAAGACATATAAATCACCAAGTAAGATTATTTGCTACAATAAATTCAATCCATGTTGCTAAATTTTTGTTCTAATTTAGATTATTAGAGTGTGTGTCAGGAGAGTTGCTGATACAGATTCACACACATACACATTAGGGATTTTATTTGGGACACTATAATACTTATGCTAATAAAGTACCGCGATATAATAAATACACAATTAAAAATATTATTTACAAAACCAATATTTGTTTGTATACCTGTAGAGAATAGTACAAGAGATTTAATATACGAAATCAACTTTTAACCTACTTGTTTTTCCCTATCTAATGACTCTTTCCTTCATTTTCTGTTTGTATTTTATTATGACTTCTTCTTCCTCTCTTTATCACAAATACAGATAGCGGAATTTTTCTGTGTTTTCTCCCAGCTGTCTTGCTGACCAACTAAGCCATTAACTTACAAAGTTCCACTGTCCAGCATCAGAATTTCTGCGTGTACAAGGTTCATCCTCCTGGTATTTCCATGTTTTCACAAGCTGCTCCAGGTTTTTCCAGCTGGTCTTCCTCCTCCTCCCAGACCAGAGTCTCCAATCCATGCTAACCAGGTGATCTCCAATCCATGCTAACTAGCTGATGTTCTCTCCAGCAGTGCAACTGGAGTGTCTGAAATATAGTCCACCCCTTTTCTGCTTTTCCTTATTCCCTGCTTTTCATTTAGGACTCCAGTATACTTTGGATGATCTCAAGCATCATTTTACTTTATTCTACTATTCCATTTATTTACTTTATTCCACTATTTCCATTAAATTCCATTTAAAATATACATTTTATTAAATCTTAAATATTACCAGCCAAAAAGTTTGACAGTAGGATTATTATATATCCTCTCTCATTCTTGCCAAAGATAAACCATATCTTCTCCATGCTCTGCTAAATGGAGTATTTCTCCACCAAAGTTTACTCTTGGTATAAAATCACAAGGTAGTCTATTCCTTATCTCACAGTGTGCTGGATAGAAAAAGAGGAAAGAAAGGGGAAAGGAGAAAGAGGAAGGGAGGGAGGGGGAGGGAGGGGGAGGGAGGGGGAGAAGGAAGGAAGGAAAAGGAGGAGGAGGAAGATGTGGAGAAGAAGAGGAGGAAGAGGAAGAGGAAGAAGGAGAAGGAGAAGGAGAAAGAGAAAGTAGAGGAGGAGGAGGAGGAGGAGGAGGAGGAGGAGGAGGAGGAGGAGGAGGAAAAGGGAGGCAAGGAAGGAAGGAAGGAAGGAAGGAAGGAAGGAAGGAAGGAAGGAAGGAAGGAAGGAAGGAAGGAAGGAAGGAAGGGAGGAAGGGAGGTCTGCTCTTGGCATTATATGCGCAAAAAACAATAAAATATTTTTTATGATATGATGATCCCTAGTAGAATAAAAATGGGTTCTACATCTTTATCTCTAGCCATGCTGAGTCAGGAAATCTAGGAATTGAAGTCCACAGATCGTAAAGGGGACAGACTTTCCCACCTCTATGTTAAATGATACTTATGCAGCCACCTGGCAACTTATATGGTTTGATCCACCGACATAAGACAATTTTTCTGAAACTTTTTCTTCTGAATCAGCCCCAATAGTATCACAGGATGAATAGCTGCAGATGGAATTGTTCTAAGGGTGAAAATTTGGTGGTAATGCCAATGACTTTATAATAGCTGAATATTGAGAAGAGATCTTTAAGAAAGAGGAAAGGGTTAAAATAAACAATAAGGACATTCCAAATGGAAAGGGCAAAAAGAGAGAAGGGGCTGCAAAATATCCTTCCAGCTGCCTTACTCTATCATCCTTACATTAGCGTTGAAGACATAGCTCTTTCTCCAAGTGATTATGCATTATATATTTTCAAGTACAATTTTATGAATACATTAGTGTTTAGTCCCTTTTTTGTCTTTTCTTTATGGAATATTTTTACGCTGTATGCCACATAGAGTCACTACGAATTGGGTGGTTTATAAATGTGATAAAAAAAGCAAGCAAGGGAGCTGTTAAGAGTTGTTTTGCACACATATATTTTGTCCTAACTATGTCCATTAATCTGCAGAGCATAAGAACTCAAAAACGGTGGGGAAGGAAATGAAAGCTATATCAAAAAAAAAAAAAACCACCCTCAAAGGAAAGATGTGCCTATCACACATATCCGTATGTCACTGTTTTAGTCTGCCTGCAAGTGAAATGCAGCTACTCAAAAATATTTCAGAGACAGAAGATAGCTTAGCAATAAATGAAAGAGAATGTTTAGCTTCAGCAGAAACAGGGCATTGACCCACATTCTATTCTCTCAACTCAAAACTCTGCATGACAGAAATGTTTACTAGGCTCTACACTTGCTTATCTCTTTGAATAATGTTCTCCTAAAACTTCCCTGTCTGGGTACTGCAGGCCATTTATTTCCGCTTCTAGATTGGTTTTATTTCACTAATGGCACCACTCATCCTCTGAGGACAGAAAGAATTGACTTCTCCTATGCACTGTGTTGGGTTGACGCAGTGGCTCAGTGGCTAAGATACTGAGCTTGTCGATCGAAAGGTCAGCAGTTCAGCTGTTCGAATCCCTAGTGCCACGTAACGGGGTGAGCTCCCGTTACTTGTCCCAGCTTCTGCCAACCTAGCAGTTCGAAAGCACGTAAAAAATGCAAGTAGAAAAATAGGGAGGTAACAGCGTTCTATGCGCCTTTGGCATTTAGTCATGTCAGCCATATGACCATGGAGACATCTTTGGACAGCGCTGGCTCTTTGCTTTGAAACGAAGATGAGCACCGCCCCCTAGATTAGGGAACGAATAGCACGCATGTGCATGGGGAACATTTACCTTTTGATGCACTGTGTCACAATTGGTGCACGTTTCAGCCACTGATATTCTCTCGTCTATTTGAAAGGATGTGTATGCTACTATACACATGAAAAGTTATTAAACTGAAATTAGTAATAGATCCCCAGATAAGGAGGAATATTTTAAGCTTTCTACTTTTGTAATCCAAGCTATCATTTCTTATAGGAAATGCAGGAAAAAAAATTCAGTTGCTCTGCACTAACTAGCAAAGGGTAATAATTAATCTCTGTTATTCTTTCACTTCTCTCTCTACAAGTGTTTGTTCTTAAGAATAGAAAGCCAATTCCAGAGGCTAGAAAAATTGTTTAGAACCTGGGAATTTACAAAGCCTGCTTTTAACCATTTGCAAGTACAGTATATGCTGAGATCAAAGTATTAACCAGAAGAGATTTCTAACTAATAAAAGGACTTCCTTTGTTTTAGGGTAAGTTAAATGATAATGAGTCCTAGTAGTAAAGCTACTGTTACAAATTACAATTTTAAAAAATTATTAATCAGTAACTTTAAAAGAACATTTTTATACAGCATGACTTCACTAGTAAGATCTGTCTTACAATATTTTAATTAGAATTTACTTATTTTAATTATAAGAATATGACATATTTCAAAATAAGACCAGCTATCAACTTAGTGATATTGATAGTCCTTGCTTAACAACTGTAATTGGGACCAGCAAAGTAGTCACTAAGCATAATATCAAATGACCAGACAGACTTAGACATTACTTCCTATTCACTCATTGAGTTACCAGAGGTCATTAAGTAAGATATCACATGACTGCAACTTGTGATTTTGCTGTTGGCTTTTCCATCGACTCTGCTTCTCAGATGCCGTTTATAAAAATGCACAAATGATGATCATAGGATAATGGGATACTATGATGGTCATAAATGTGAGGAGTGGTTGTAAAGTTTTTCAGCATTGTCACAACTCTGAAAGGTTGCTAAACAGGACAGTTGCTAAGTGAGGTCTGCCTATATTTCAGAGTGATAGGAAGTAATTCAGAGCCTTTGCTATCTTGGACATTTGCTTTTTGTGAAAGAAGCTGCCTTTTCATTAGGTCATTTGTAATTCAACACACTATGAGCCACATAATCGAGGGCCCACCTTAATGACGGATCTTGGGACCCCGAGAGGTGGCATGTCGCAAAAAGGGGATTGAGGGGTTTTTTAAAGACTCTTTTAAATAGACTTTTAAGGGGTTCTGGGGGTGGGGGAGGTTATGTGGGTTTGGGGGAAAACCCACGGGGGTTGCAGACCAGTCCGGTTGTTATTAATGGTGCCGTAGGGGGTGCGGACTCTGGGGGAAAGGGGACTGTTAGAATGCCCTCTAGTGAGGGCTTCTCTATTAACACACTGAGTGGGAGGGGCAGGTATGGCGGGAGCAGGGGGCCATATCATGTGGTGGGGGCTCGTGCTCGCTATCTTCGAGCGATTGCGTGCCCCGGCCCCCTTAGCTCTTCCCGTTCCCCAGGCTGCTTAGAGTCTCAGCGCCCGAGTCTCCGGCTGATGTTATGTAATGCCAGGTCCGTGGTAAATAAAGCCCCCCTCATTTGTGATCTTATTCAGGAGGGGGGAGCGGACCTGGCAGGTATCACGGAGACCTGGTTGGGCCATGAGGGGGGAGTTCCCCTCGTGGAGATGTGCCCACCAGGCTTCCGGGCATTTCATCAGCCGAGAGCTCAGGGCAGGGGCGGGGGGGTGGCGGTCATTCTAAAAGAAGGTCTTGATCCGAGGGAGACCACTGTACCTCAGATAGCCGGATGTGAGTCCCTTTTTGTGAAGTGGGGTCGCGGGGTGCAGATGGGTCTGTTGATCACGTACCTGGCTCCCTGCCACGTGGCAACGACCCTGCCCGAGCTCCTCAATGTTATAGCCGAGGTGGCGGCTGATACCCCCAGACTTGTGGTCATGGGGGATTTCAACCTGCCATCCATCGGTGAAACATCTGAGGTAGCTCGGGAGTTCATGGCTTCCATGACGGCCATGGACCTGACCCAAGTAATTCACGGCCCTACTCATATGGGGGGACACACTCTGGACCTAGTTTTTATCTCTGGTCAGTGGTTGAGTGGCCTCGATATAGGGGATGTAGATATCGAACCCTTGTCATGGTCTGACCACTCGCTCCTTCGACTTGACTTTCTGACCGCCGTACCCCGTCGCAGGGAGGCGGAACCGACCAGGTGGTTCCGCCCCAGGCGCCTGATGGACCCTGATAGGTTCCAGATGGAGCTTGGGCCATTTCCTGAGACTCTAGCTCATGACTCGGCTGATGACCTGGTGGCCGCCTGGGATAGGGCGGCTGCCGGGGCTTTGGACCGGGTCGTGCCTTTGCGGCCTCTGACCCGGCACCGAACTCACCTAGCTCCTTGGTTTTCCGAGGAGCTGAGGGAGATGAAGCGCCGGAAAAGACGCCTAGAGAGCAGTTGGAGGGCCAGTCGTTCCGAGTCTGACTTGACACTGGTAAGGTCTCATATTAAGACCTACCTAGTGGCGATAAAAGCGGCGAAATCTAGCTATTTTGCCGCTCTTATCGCGTCATCAGATAACCGCCCAGCCGCCCTGTTCAGGGTGACCCGCTCCCTCCTCCATCTGGGAGCGCGGGAGGACCCCTTGCAGGGCCGAGCTGAGGATTTTGTACAGTATCTGGATGATAAAATAACTCAGATTCGGGAAGACTTGGCCGCCGACTGGGTTAGTTCAGACGAGATGACTGAGGCAGGCCTTGAGAATGTTATCTGGGAGGAGTTCGATCCTGTGGCTCCCGAGGACATGGACAGGATCTTGGGACGGCTGAACGCAACCACATGTTTATTGGACCCGTGTCCCTCCTGGTTGGTGCTGGCTTCCCGGGAGGTTACACGAGGCTGGCTCCAGGGGATTATTAACGCTTCTTTGAGCGAGGGTGTCCTGCCGGCCGCCTTGAAAGAGGCGGTGGTGAGGCCTCTCCTCAAGAAGCCATCCCTGGATCCGGCTATTTTGGCTAACTATCGTCCAGTCTCCAACCTTCGCTTTATTGCGAAGGTTGTTGAGAGTGTGGTGGCGCGACAGCTTCCCCAGTACCTGGATGAAGCTGTCTATCTGGATCCGCTCCAGTCCGGCTTCAGACCTGGGTACAGCACGGAAACGGCATTGGTCGCGTTGGTGGATGATCTCTGGAGGGCCCGGGATAGGGGTTATTCCTCTATCCTGGTCCTATTAGACCTCTCAGCGGCTTTTGATACCATCGACCATGGTATCATGTTGCGCCGGCTGGAGGGACTGGGAGTGGGGGGCACTGTTTTGCGGTGGTTCTCCTCCTATCTCTCCGACCGGTCGCAATCTGTGTTGACAGGGGGGCAGCGGTCGACCCCAAGGCGCCTTGTTTGTGGGGTGCCGCAAGGGTCGGTCCTCTCGCCCCTCCTGTTCAACATTTATGTGAAGCCGCTGGGTGAGATCATCCGTGGTTTTGGGGTGGAGTTCCATCAGTACGCTGATGACACTCAGCTGTACATTTCCACCCCAGACCATCCCAATGATGCCTTGGAAGTGATGTCCCAGTGCCTGGAGGCCGTGCGGGTCTGGATGGGGAGAAACAGGCTTCGACTCAACCCTTCCAAGACCGAGTGGCTGTGGCTGCCGGCGTCCCGGTATAGCCAGCTGACGCCATCGCTGGTTATTGGGGGCGAATCATTGGCCCCCACAGAGAGGGTCCGCAACTTGGGTGTCCTCCTGGATGCGCGGCTGTCCTTAGAAGGGCATATGACAGCCGTGGCCAGGAGGGCTTTTTGTCAGGTTCGCCTGATACGCCAGTTGCGTCCCTTTCTGGACCGGGACTCCCTACGCACGGTCACTCAAGCACTCGTCACTTCTCGTCTGGACTATTGTAACGCTCTCTACATGGGGCTCCCCTTGGGGTGCACCCGGAGGCTCCAACTGGTGCAGAATGCGGCTGCGCGGG
Organism: Pantherophis guttatus; assembly: GCF_059756535.1. Taxonomy (NCBI): domain Eukaryota; kingdom Metazoa; phylum Chordata; class Lepidosauria; order Squamata; family Colubridae; genus Pantherophis; species Pantherophis guttatus. Next base: position 219,700,504 of record NC_142064.1, on the reverse strand, counting down.
GGATTATGGGAGCGACGGGGCGCTCCCATGTGACTCCTCTCCTGCGCGAGCTGCATTGGCTTCCGGTGGACTTCCGGGTGCGCTTCAAGGTGTTGGTGATTACCTTTAAAGCGCTCCATGGCTTAGGGCCAGGGTACTTACGGGACCGCCTTCTGCCACCAATAGCCTCCCACCGGCCGGTTCGCTCCCACAGAGAGGGTCTCCTCAGGGTGCCGTCGGCCAGACAATGCCGGCTGACGACCCCCAGGAGGAGAGCCTTCTCTGTGGTGGCACCTACCCTATGGAACAATCTACCCCCAGAGATACGAGTGATTTCCGACCTCCGGATTTTTCGTCGGGCCCTAAAAACTCATTTTTTTCAACTAGCTGGTCTGTCCTGATTTTAGGGTTAGTTTTAAAATTTTTAAAATTTTAATATTTATTTTAATTGACAAATTTTAAATTATGAGCCAAATTTATAAATTATCTTAATCTTATTTTAATTGTGATGTTTGTTATAGATGTTTTTTATCCGGCTGTTCACCGCCCTGAGTCCGAAAGGAGAAGGGCGGTATAGAAATGCGAATAAATAAATAAAAAAATAAAATAAATATTTACCAAATGCCCAAACATCTGGAGCACCTCTTGAACACCATTGGCATTAACAAAATCACCATCAGTCAATTTTAAAAGGCAGTTTTACTTGGAATAGCTTACATTCTGCAGCCATACTTTTTGACACCATCCAACAATAACCTCTGTCTTTCCCAGATCCTTGAGAAGGATTCAATAGGTCAGTGTTTCCCAAACTTGGCTACTTTAAGATGCATGGACTTCAATTCCCAGAATTCCCCAACCAGTATGCCTGGTTGAGGAATTCTGGGAGTTGAAGTCCATACATCTTCAAAGGGTCAAGTTTGGGAAACACTGCAATAGGTGGATAAAAATGGCAGATCCATCTAAACATCTGGCTGACTGTGTGACCAACCATAATAAAGTGCTGTCAGTGCAGACTGGACTTGCTTACCACTATTGCTAATGAGAAGGTGTCCATGCTATTCAATTAAACCAAATTGTTAAAAAATAAATATTTTTTAAAAATGTTATTCTGCTGTAAGGGAATATTTAATATGTAATACTTAAAATTTTAATATTAAATACTAAAAGGATCAGAGCCAATTGTCATGCTTTTGTGTGACACATTTATATGTTGTGAAATTTAACAAGTCTCACGTTTACATTTCTTTCCATAACTACAGCTCCAGATCTTACACCTTCAGCCTGCACAGGCAGACATGCATCCATATATACCACCACGTTTTTAAAATACATTTTAGTTAAACCAAGAAGGAGATGGCTGGAAATTAATAGGAAATAGGTGGCATACAAAGAAAACAGCCAGAGCTCATTATTCAAGGTATAGTTCTTTTCAGTTTCTGAGTGAATGATGAATAATCTGCATATTACAATGCTGCTAACAAATGTATAAGCACCATATTATATCAATTTTACAATTAATCAAATTAAGTAGAAAAATAATATATCTTCTCCCACCCACCCCCCATTCCCAACCCAACTACTGGGAAATTGGCTGAAAAAAAGCGAACTTATTCCAGATTTTTAAAAGTCAAGTGACCGTTGTCATACAGGAGTAATAAAAATATTTAAGTATATGTTGTCTAAAGTAATAAATTAAGTTGTCAATTATTTGTGCTCAATTGGTAAGAATATACATGAATATAAAATGTTAGATAAATGAGATAAGAATCCTGTATAACTCTCAGGACACAAACCAGAAATTTGGGTGGGGACATGAATCACTGTAGTAGCCATAACTACATAAAGTCTCAGCATAATAGTCTCAGCATAAAATATCAGAGTGGATGGCTATATCAAAAGTCCTGAGGTTCATGATAAATGAGATATCAGAGAAGGTCCACCCGCCCGGACGTCATCACAGATGCTCTGCACATGTGCAGAAGATTCTGCGCATGCACAGAATGCATGCACAGAATGCATGCACCGCAAGCGAGTGAAGCAAGCGTGTGCACGCGTGCTCTCACAGTTCTGAACCGGTAGCGAAGGTAAGTGGCACAATCCTAGAGACTAACAAGTTACCTTTTGAGGCCCTTATTCTAAATTCCCAGAATGAAGAATTAACGACCTCCTGCTCATCCCTCAAACGGATTTTCCGTTGGGTACCTTCCGTTCATGAACTTCTCTTAGCATGCAAATGGATGGGTTCACCAAAATATTTTATTAAAGATGCCTTTTCATCATGACATTTTGCTAGCCCGTTTTTCTCACGCTTGTTTCTCTGATGTCTGAAGAGAAGCAGTCACATATGCTTGATGTTAAACACAGCATTTTTTCTGTTATGGACAGGGATGCTGCTTAAACATCATGCTTATAGACTGCTTTGCTATCGCACTTTTAAGTCTATTACTTTGAAGTCTTAAGGATATCTTGTACATTTCAGTATTCACTCTCTACATACAGGCACCTCAGGAACAAAGAAATGACAGAGTAATAGATGGCTAGGGCTTAACTCAGTAAGTGATGGTACAGATGAGGCCTGATAAGTTTAACATTTCAACTCCCTGCTGCCACTGTGGGTTGCGAGAAGATTAAAACTGTCTTACTGTGAGGAGGGCAAGCTCCACAAATTCACTCATACATGGCAGTTCTATAATGAGGTGATACTTCATTCCTTAAACTACTGAACTCGAACTGCACAAACAGATGTGTGCCTCTGGCAGTTCTTGTCTACTCTGCACCAGCTCTGCAGTTTTTTCATATACTGCAAACAAAATGTCCAATGGCTGCAAGTATTATTCATAACTATTCATTCATAACATGCCTAGTCATAAAATCCAAGACTTTCCAAGATTTGTATTTTATATTCCACATTGTCCTCCTATTTAGAAAAGAAACTTTGACCCACATGGATCTTATGCCCAGCAAAAAGGGATAGTTTTTGTGAATTCCTCTTTATTCTGATTACATTCATGAAATTGTGGGATGTCTTCCAGAGAGCCAGAGATTCAGGGATATGAAGCAAAAGAGGAATCAATAAAATTCAGGGTATCTTCCACAAAATTAGAACCTCCAGTGAATAGGATGGATAAATACTATTGTTCTGATATTAAATGGCCAACCAAAATTGGCAGGGAAATTCTAAACGATGCTTTAAAAGAAGTATATTAATCTGAACATCTGGTCTTAATGTCTACTGTTTTACATAACTATTATATTTCTTATAGAAAATTACAAACAGAAGTATAATTCATCTTTCTAGATAATATCTAGATTTCACTGAAGTCTATCACTTTTTTTAGTGTTTTGGGTAATCTTAATCTCAACAGGCTTGAAAGATGGGCAAATTCACCTACATTTGGTTTGCAAATTACAAAAACAAAATACTTGCATCCATTAAATAAGTCCGCTAGTTAGTCAGTTTTTAATAGACCCAACTGATTTCTAGCCTTAATGGTAGACAATAGGAAGGATCTAATTTGCATTTAAATGAATTAATCTATGCAAAAGAGCAGTGGCCTTTTAAAGAGAGATGGCCTCCTTCCAAGTAGGTGACCAGTGAAACAGAACTCATTAGTTTACCAAACCAATGCCTCAAAAGGTGCTCACAGTATAAAAACAAGTGCACAAACAAAAAGGAATTGTTTTCATGGATTTTTGGTTTCTCCAGAACACATTTAATAATGGAGAAAAATGCAAATTACGTGGCTCTTATTTCAATAAATGATCCCAGGGACCGAGCATCAAAAACTACTCAAATTTTTGAGGATTAGTAGATTTTCCATTAATTGTTGTCTTTTATTTAAGCTATAAATTGTAGCTGTCTTCCATAGCATGTACTATGTACCTGCTTTCATATTAATCATGGATCATTATGTGAGCAAAGTTGATTGGTAAGGAAACATTATTACAATAATAATAATTATGTAAATAGTTCTTTCTATTGTGTCAAATAGATCCAATACAGAACCAGGAAACAAATATCTGAGTAACCTCTCCAAATTTTTCTTTTGCAAATTTATTTCATCTTTGCAATTTTTCAAATCAAAGGAGTTTATAAACTGAAAAATTCTAGCATTCAATTGTGAGGTGCATAGCCTGGGAAACAGATTCAACTCAAGCAAAACACAGAATTTGAATATATATATATATAAAGCCCAGATTCAATTTCTGATGTCAACAGGTAGTGCTAAACAAGTCCTGGATATAAAACTCTTGAGAATGATTGCCAATCAGTGTTGATAGTACTGAGCTATGGCTTCTATAGCAGTTTTTATGCTTCAAATCTTCTTGAACAAGAGATCATTTGAAAGAGCTAAACGTTCTAACCAGGTAATCTGCTTTGGGGAAATACAAAATATAATTTTAATAGATTTGGCAACAATTTCCCTTCTATTGGGAACAAAACTCCTTAAGTATTTGACACAGAACATTTTTGGTACCACAACAAATTATGGAAAGTGCTAAATTAATTAAACTTAGTTGCATTTAGAAATACAGCTTTAAGAAAGAATATCTTTAGGCAGAAGAAATTATGCTGAATTCAGAGCTGGTTCCAGGTTTCCAAGGAAGTAGTATCAATAGAACCCAACTATTTTGCTTCATCCCATTTGCTATAACTATGCCTTGCTTGACCTCTCTCCACTTAACTTATAAAAGTATTGTCCAACATAACAATTCCTCATCCAGTTTCTAGGAAAAACAATGCTATCTGATTAATTCATAATTTGCCTTTTATGTAGTATATTTCTGCAAATACATTGTGACTTACAAACACGTTAGCTTTAAATTTGTGAAAAAATATTACCAATATGCAGGGAGCTATTATTGTCTGTTCTCACAAAAACTGGGTGACTATTAGATTTATTCTTAGCTGCATATACAACTGCTTCTGGGCTCAAACACTAGACCTACACAAGGAGTAAAGCTACACCTTATAGCAGACTTATAGCAGTCCCATTCCAAGTTACATTTCCTTAAATAAAGCTGTATGGTATTATTTCTATTATAAGATCTAAAGAATACAGTATAAAAGTAAAGATTCCCCTCGCACATATGTACTAGTCGTTCCTGACTCTAGGGGGTGGTGCTCATCTCCGTTTCAAAGCCAAAGAGCCAGCGCTGTCTAAAGACATCTCCGTGGTCATGTGGCCGGCATAACTAAACGCCAAAGGCGCACAGAACGCCATTACCTTCCCACCAAAGGTGGGCCCTATTTTTCTACTTGTATTTTTTACGTACTTTCGAACTTCTAGGTTGGCAGAAGCTGGGACAAGTAACGGGAGCTCACCCCGTTACGCGGCACTAAGAATTCGAACCGCTGTACTGCCGACCTTTTGATCGACAAACTCAGCGTCTTAGCCACTAAGCCACCGCATGCCTTATAAGAATACAGTATAGCAGTTGCTTATTTGACAACTTTCAATATAATGAGCTAATTTTTTCAGTGAAGAGCTATTCCTGTCCATAAGCAGCATCCCTGCCAAAGGAAGAAATGGGGAGACCATGGGTACAGAAACCTTGTTTAAGCTATCCCTCTCCCATCAGGTCTTCTACTGCTCCAAAGAAACTTTCAATGCACCACAGCATTGATGGAGGAGGCTTCAGGGCCATGGAAATAATTATTTCAAATTAAAGATATTGATTGTTCTCTGCAAAAGAGTGATGGGAATTGTACTGCAGGATGGATTGCACTACAGAAAGTTTTGGTTGCAAGAAAAAAACACTACTAGAATATCTAGCAGTGACCAGCAATCTTAATATTCCAATACCTTCTAGTTTCTTAATTATTCTAAATATACATGTCTTAAGATGGTTACCTAAGACAGCTCATGCACTTCCTTTAGGTAAAGCTTCCTCCTTATGAAACGAAATAATGCAATCTATCAATACCAGGGAATTGTACTTTCTATGACATGATGCTAGTCCTCTGGAATAAAATTTCCCTGAGATTCAGGGGCCTTCCATCCTGATGATGAGGGCCATGAAAACCTGGCTGTCTCTCAGGCCTTGGGAGATTCTCTTGATTCTTATATATATATATTGTATTTTGTATTTATTATAATTTTGTTTTGTTTTTAAACTGTGAGCTATCCAGGGTCCTCTTGGAATTGGGCAGCATATAAAATAAAGCAAAATGAAGTAAAATGGAGGCATTTTTTGAAAACGTATCCTTAATTTTTTTTTTCAACTCGCAATGTAAGCAGGAAGATCTGGAGCGTAGACAGTTTGGAAATTATCTTACAATGATAAGGAGAAAAAAAGGTTTGCTCCATAAGATGAAACCACTATGATTACAAAGCATATACTATATTGGCAATAAAGCAGAGTAGGTTATGTTAAAATTGAGATAGATCAACAGACCATCTTCTGTATTTCTGGAGGAGTCAGCAAATAAACTGTACAGCACAATCCATAAAGACAATCTGATCTACTGCTGTAAATTGTAGCCTAGTCTGACTCAAAAAAATTCCTTCCTTGCTTCTTTGCAGATTAAAGCTTGCTATTACCTAAGGAAACGAAGAAATGACTTGTTTAACGAAACTAGGAATATATCAAATCTAGAGAAGACACTGGGCTTTATTTAGTTTTGGTTTAATATATCATGTGTATCCGCCACTGTAGTCTGTCTGTCTGTCTGTCTGTCTGTCTGTCTGTCTGTCTATCTATCTATCTATCTATCTATCTATCTATCTATCTATCTATCTATCTATCTATCTATTTGATTTATATGCCGCCCTTTTCCGGAGACTCAGGGCAGCTTACAATGCATTAAGCAATAGCCTTCATACTTTTGTATATACCTGCTTAGTAGGGCTTTTTGGGCCCCCCTAAGCGGTGTTCTATTTTATACAAAATCAGCTTATTGCCCCCACAAACCATGTCCTCATTTTACCTACCTCGGAAGGATGGAAGGCTGAGTCAACCTTGAGCCTGGTGAGAATTGAACTCACAGTAATTGCAGGCAGCTGGCAGCTAAATGCTACTTTAACAGCAGTTTAGTCCGCTGCGCCACCAAGGCTCCTTGGTTTATGCATAGTTCACCACCTTCCAGAAGACTCTAGTAGCACTTAACATAAGGAATAAAGGAGAACAAAGATGCAAAATAGTTGCATCATAACCAAATATATTCTATTCTATTCTATTCTATTCTATTCTATTCTATTCTATTCTATTCTATTCTACTCTACTCTACTCTACTCTATTCTACTCTACTCCTCTCCCTCCCTCCCTCCCCCCATTTTAAAGGAAAACCAGGTAGAGGATAGTTATGTAAATTATCATAAGCATCTTTAGGATTTACAGATATGTCAGATATTGTGGTCAAAAAGCTCCAAAGATTACAAAATGGAGATTGGGGCATATATGTACAAACCGTTTTTGTGTTATTTGTATGTTTGTTTGATAAAAGTGCAACTGAGTTGTTTAAAATATTGAATATGCATAGCGGAAAGAATTCCACTGTCCTCCTGCAGATAGCCTGGCCTTTCATTAAAACAAAGATATACATAATATTCCTTAAGTTTAATATATCTGTAAACTGCTGTGAATTGCCCAGAAAAGTGAGATACTTTAATTTAATTAGGAATGATAAAGAATAAAGCTTAAGATACAATTCTTTACTCACCTAAAAATATAATTAGATGTTTTCTATTTTTAGAAATGAATACAATTAAAACCATTCACTTACAACTGATCATTAAAAGGAAAGCTCAATTAAGGTTCAATTGGAAATAATCTGAATTGCATTTAGTGAAGTATGACAGTTTTTATGAAGATACTTTCATATCTTGAAATAGCTCAAAACACTGTGAATAAGAAAAGTTTTGGAATGCCATGTTAAAGAAAAAAAGTATAAAAGTTCAGTTCATTTCAAAATTAGAATTGCCTTTGGATATTATACTTTTCTTATCCAAAGCAGTTTCTGTAAATATTAGGTCATCGTTTATTAAAGAGGTAGATCAGCAATTTATATTAGAATGATTTTAAAATAGAAAACAAAATATATAAATTTTATTGGTAGGTTTTCATGTACAGAACTCATGTTTGTTCATACAGATCAGGGGTGTCAAATTCAATTTCATTGAGGGCTGCATCAGGGTTGTGTTTGACCTTGCGGGTCTGGGGAGGGTGTGGCCAGGGTGAGTGTGACCAGCTTCACATAACTCGTGTCAGGGGTGCCTGTGGTGACCCGAGCGCTCTGCCAGAGAACATGGGCTCCCACGCTCCATTTCAGCTGTGACGGTCTCCTGCAACCTTCTGCCAGCAAAAACAGAGCTTGGGAATACAGCCTATGGTCCTCATGAGCTCTGTTTTCAGCTGCAATGGCCTCCTGCAACCCTCTGCCAGCAAAAAAGGAGCTTGGGAGTGCTGCCCTTGGCTCTCGTCAGCTCTGTTTTCAGCTGCAATGGCCTCCTGCAACCCTCTGCCAGCAAAAACAGAGCTTGAGAGTACCGCACACAACCCTCCTGAGTTCCATTTTTGCTGGCAAAGGCACTGCGGGCCAGTCATTCACTGTTCCCAGGGTGGCTCCATGAGCCAGATCTAAGCACCCCACAGGCCGGATCCGGCCCCCGGGCTTTGAGTTTAACACCCCTGATATAGTCTTTTACCAACATTATCTATGGATTAAAAAATAGCATTTATAATGCCAAGAATGTAATCAACATTCATACATTCTGTAATTCTGCAAGGTCTCCAATAGGTCAGCCAAAGGATCCATAATGTGAAATTCCATTATTATTTCTCCTTCGTCCCACAAAAATATAGAAGTTTTAACAATTATTTTTAATCTATCTTTGCCTCTATATAATATTTATATACAGTTTTTAAATGTTTATATTTTATTTGTACATTGCCCAGAGTCCCTCTATGAGGGAAATGAGCAGTTTCTAAAATTGATGTATAAATAAAATAAAATAATAAAATAAAAAGTGGTATAAAATAGTTATAAAAATAGTACTGCACACTGTACTTCAGATATGTAATAGCCAATGGAAGCTAACACTTCTCTGCTCAAGAATGTTCAGACAAGCACTTGAAGGTAATATGAAGGAACAATGATTGTTTCTGTCATTGAAATTACTGTAATTTTTGCATTGCTTCAGAAATATGTAAGGTAGCATGAACGGCACAATGATGCTCTTATTTATTTATTGTCAAATTCTATGGTTGCAAAACAATAAAAAAAAACTAACTCCTCAAAGTTTAGCTGCTTCTAAAACAGGCAATTTACAAATGCATTTAAATTTACATTACAGATGGACTAATGATTTCTACATTTTATTTAAATGATATGTACTGTAGCATTTGTTCATTTGTTTTGATAGAGTATATTTAAATGAGCCTTTCATCTCAGATCTTCTGAATTTCATTTATTTTCCTTTCATTTATCACCAACGCACCTGAGCCTCAGATGTAATACTAAAAAAACATTTTATTTAATGACAGCATTTTATTTAAATAATTCCAATCACTCGGATTTGTCTTTAAAACAATTTTCATTATATGTAGAAACCCCACAGAGGGAATGCATTTAAACTACACTGAATTTTTAATTAGCACTTACAAGCCATACTTATGATACATGCTTGCATTGTGCCCTTATCAAATCATATTTAAAGAAAATGTAAGTATTGATAGTTGCAGAGCTGCCATGGAATAATTTATTCACTTTTTTCATATGAACTTAGTTAATTTGCATTTCTTAAGCTTTCATTCCACAGGAACATAATTATACACAGAAATAGGCACATTTTCTTTATTTTTTAAAAGACAGTGTAAGTATACAAAGAAAAATATAGTATATACATAAAATAACAAATTAACATATATGGATGGCTGGATCCTATCTTCAAATATATCATTTCAAAACTTATAACTAATGACTGTTTTTCTATAAACATAATTATGTAAAATATAAATACATGAAAAATATGTGCCCTTTTCTGACTTCTGAATTGGGAGTCTGCAACTTCAAAAAAGTAAATATTTAAAAAAAAAGTTCTACACACCAAAATGTGTCCTAAAATGTACACAAAAACATATTATGAGCAAAAAAAGAAATGGAAAAAATTATGTGATAATAAAGATATATGTATAGGAGAAGTACATTTATATATATGTCAGACTTGTATATATCATACAAGAAATTTACACAAATATACATTGCACTGTTATAGGCATGTGCACACGCTTGTGCAGAAATGGAACAGAATAAATTTAAGACTGGAAAAATAGGAAATTGAATTAAATCCAATTTTAGTGATCTCTCCATCTATGCTATAGAATGTTGTCACTGCCAAATAAACATTGCAAGATGCAACACCTTGGCTTGATATTTAGTATTTTTTTTTTCTTGCCCCTAAGAAATAGTGGTCCAAAATCTCACTGAATTCACAAACTGGCAAAGATTAAACCCCATACCCATTTTTTTTCCTAATAAGAGATAAAGCTATTCTCCTCTATTTGATCAATTCAAGCCAATTCTTGAAAAGAGGGCTGACTAGAACTGAATTGACCAATACAGCTTGGCAATGAGTCAGAAAATCCCTCCAACATTTTTTACACAAGGAAATGTATTTCTTCACTGCAGTTTCACTCCACTTCATATTTTCATAGGCAATCTTGTTCATGACAATTAGTTAAAGTAAAATAATGTAGATTGCTGCTTGAAATTTGTACACTAATTCCCACTTTCATAGCCCTGAAAATGTATGCTGATGGAGAACAATGACACCCAAAGATTCTTTCATCATAGACTTGTTGGAAGAAACGCCCATCTGGGTTCAGTTCCAAGTGGGCAGAAAGACACTGGAAACATGGTGGCTGTTTGGAAAGATGGTTTTTAATGATGGACAGGACCACATGGTTTGAGATCCTGGGCAAAAAGGAACATAGAATGAAGAGAGGGAAATATTTATACATTCTCTTGGGCCCTGGTTTGGAATTTCCTGTTCCTGTACAAGAAATGTATCCCATTAGCTGTCAGACTCCCAGGGGGTGGTGGTCTTAGCTAACTTGTAGGCTGTCTGTGTCCCAGGCTTGGTTGAGCCTTGCTGGGTGATGTAATCCCTGATGCCATGTGGTGAGATGGGTAGAAGGCTAATCCTATCATGTCCTGAGGGCCATGTCTTAATCCCATCAACCTGGATCTGAAGGGGGGGCAGGGAACTGCAGGAAGCTGCTTTGTCTTTAAAAATATGTTTCTCTTTTTCTCATCCAGGGAAATATAATATTCTGCCTCTTTAATATTTCCTAGAATATTTCATTCTTCTGGGGGGGGAGGGGGTGCTAACTTCCTACAGACTCTTTGCTCTTATACAAATATCTATAAATCATATCTTACAGCCCTAGGAAGGCGGCAATGGCAAACCATTTCTGAGAAAGCTTACCTAGAAAATTTCAAGGACTTATCGTGGTATTATCCAAGAATTGGACATAAATGAACAAGAACCAAATACTTAATTAAAATAAAATGATGTGTAACTGTTCTCCAATTGGAGAATGAAAATGCCCGCACATGAGGTCTCCTGCCCTTTTTCTATTTATATACCCTTTGTATTGTGTTTAACTTTGCCCCACCGATAGGGTTTTCCTAGTTACTAAATAACCACAGTGATCTATATTTTTAAAACATGCTGCCTGAAATCCAAAGGAAAGCTGTTAAGATAATCAAAACAGGGGCAAGAAAGCCTAACAGCAAGAAGCTTTATTGTTTCTAGAATGCATAACAGCAACAAATTACTCTCTCAAAAGAAGAATGCAGGTCTTACATGAAGTGGAACTATTAATTTCACGCTTGTCATCCCAGCCTCAATAATGTGTGGATTCGAATCAGATATTTGTAGCGCATTATTCCATGCAGTGGGCAGGCTTGATGCCTCCTGAGCATCAACGATAGGAATGATTGTAAAACAATCCATCAATGAGAATAATTACAGTATTGATTAAAACGGTGGGCTGTTTTCTATCAGAATCAATTCAGAAGAGTAGCTAGGAACAGAAATGTCTAATGGACTATTCCATCTCTAATGACTGCCGCTCCTGAAACAGCTAATAATCTGGAAAACTCTTCATAATTACTTATGACTTTGGAGTTCTGCTCCAACAGTTAACTGTATACCCAGTTTACTGTTGCTTGAAAGTCAGTGGCTGAAGGAAAAGTCTGAATGCACCTTGGGGGAATCAAAGCAAAATAGCCTTTTTTAAAATTTTATTTTAGACGTCTGTTAATCAGATAACTAATTACAGTTCAACTGACTTTATTCCAAGTGAGAAAATTCATTTTAAAACATAGAAATAATGGTACTTGGCACAAGCAATAGGGCAATACTGCCATTCAGCTGCAGCTTTGTTTTCACAGAGTCTTTAGATTCATTTTCCTTGGGCATATAATTTTATGTAGTGCAATACATTAAAATTGTAATTGAAATTTTTGAAATATTTGTTGTGGAGTTCAAGTCTTAAAAGAAACTATTCATAAATGTTAATATACAATATACAGATTTATTTTGTGAACTTAAAGCAACTCATTGCCCTATTTAGGTAGCAGCCCCAAACAAATGTCATTTGATTTTTTAAAAAAATTAAACAAAATTGGGTATAGTTAGACCATCCATCTCCAGAAAATAGTGTATCTATATGTGTGTGTGAAGTAAAACACATACACACACATACACACACATAGACACACGAAACACAAAGCAGTAGTAAACTACTCATTTATTGTTGCTAGAAAAACTATAAACTTTGCATTCACATTAAAGAACATGGCATTTAAGCGTCTCTGATTTAGCTAGTCGGTCAAAGCAACATTTTATAATTTTACTGTTGAACTTTAGAAAAGATGTTTCAATCAAAATCCATGTATTAACAGAATTAAACATAGAAAGCTTGGTCTGGATTTAATTCTCTATCCTCAGTCATTCTGGTGACATCATAAAAATCAGAAATATATACCTTCCCCCTCTCCTTACCTAGAATATTTCTTCTATTCCAGTTTCATCAACCATCTACAAAATTTCTAAATAATAAAATCTGCCTACTTTGTGTGGTTTAAAGCCTGATAAAATCTTGGAATTGTTTAAATCACATATTTCTGAATGAATATAGAAAAGTCAATTGGCAACTTTACTTGCTATCCAATGATATCCAGTTCAGCTATATCCAAGATTATTGTATTGGACTGACTGACTTTCTGACCAATTTCCTAAAGTCATCATTAAATTAAAGAAACTCTTATTAGACATACATGCAAATAAATACTACACAATCATATCAAGATAAAATTAAATGGGGACATGTCACTGTTCTGAATATTAAACACTTTTTTATTTGTTTTACTCCACCATAATTATTTTTTATAATTAATTCAAGGAGATGAACATACCAAATACTCTTTCTTCCTCCTATTTTCCCCACAACAACAGCCTTGTGAAGTGAGTTGAGTTGAAAGAGAGTTACTGGCCCAAAGTTACCCCAGCTTTCAGGCCTAAAATGGACTCACAGTTCCCTGTTTTCTAGCCTGCTGCTTTAGCCACTAGACCAACTCAGGATATTTGTTTCAAGTTCAAAGCAGTGGTTCTGAATTCAAATCAGATTCTTCCAATTTTTTCAAAGATTATCAACTGCAAATTCAACTTTGAAGTAAAAGGAGGATAATAAAACACAGAGATAGCCACTCCTGTTGATTGATAAAGCTCATTTTCTTGTAAAAGAGCTGTAAAATCCTACATAACAGAATTCCTATGCACTTTGGCATTGAAAGAAAAAGAAGGGATGGCTGCCTGAGGGGCATCCTCAGCAAGCCAAAATTTCATCAAAATAATGAAAAATGTGTTGTGAGGTCATGAGACAATCCTTACATCTCGCATCTGATTATCACACTTCGAATATGAAAAGGACATGTTTGTTTTGTGTCATCACAAAGCATGTTTGTCATTTCCTCCCCAGAAGACCACAGGCTGCTTCACTATCTTCCAGCCCAAATCTAAAGGACAGATCTTCACAACACACTGAGACCCCTCTTCTATTCCTACGCCCAGGAAGGAAGGAAGAAATGCATGTCCATACTGATATAGACAGTACCCCTAAAAGTGAGGCAGGCAGCAATATAATATTAAATAATACAAATGCAACATTTACCTATTGTTTTATAGGCTGAAATGTTTTAGAGTTGACTTAGTCCTACTGAGATAAAGAAGGAATAACACAAAGCTTTTTAAACTGCTAGTCCTTTGGGAGGCCTGGTTGTACTCTTCTGCAGGGAAAATTATGAGAGTGTAACCCAGGCATCAACCTTCAATCTTAGAGGATGTACAATCAATGACAAAAGGTTAAAGATTTAGCACAGTGTGATATCATACTGTCACACCTTTTTAACAGTATCTTCTCTGTTCTTTCTACTCATGTCATCCTATTAGGACAAATCAGACAAAAGCATCCTTTCAGACAGTTGGGTTAGAAAAAAGATTAACCTTTTTGAGAGGCTTAAAATACACAGACCAAAAGCCTATCGCAGAACTGATATTCCACTCCCCTCAAAGCTGTAAGAAGAATAAAATGGCTAGTTGCTTGAAGGATATGTGAGGCCCATATACTGAAACCAAAAAAGCCTGAATTAAGAGAGGGGTGTAGAACAATGGCCAAATGAGATGCAATATTATTTGCTATGAACAGTAAAAATGTGCAAGTTGTTGTTAGATGAAAAGCAACCTGGGAAGTTTTGGGATGCTGTGGAAAGAGGAGATTGGATGATGTTTCTCCCCTATATTATTATTTTAATAAAATGTGCCTTATCAAAGCCACTACCAGCTTTTTAGGACACCTCCCATAGCTCCACTGCATTACAAATAGTGGTGGGATTCAGCCAGTTCGCACCACTTCAGGAGAACCGGCTGTTAACTTTCTGAGCAGTTTGGCAAACTGGTTGTTGGAAGAAATCATTAGGGCAGGTAACCTGTTGTTAAATTACTTGAATCCCACCACTGATTACAACTATCAATCTGGGGTTAGAAAGAGTTAAATTTCCCTTATCCAACCCACCTTGGTGAACTCAAGGCTTACTCATAACATTTCTTTTTATATACATTCATATGAATATTAATTGGAGCATGCTGTAGGTTGTATAATAATATTCAAAATATATATCAGTTTTATGCTACTTGGTTTATATCCAGGTTCATTTTAAGTGCTAACCTTGATTGGCCTGAATGTTCTTTCTTTCTTTCTTTCTTTCTTTCTTTCTTTCTTTCTTTCTTTCTTTCTTTCTTTCTTTCTTTTCTTTTCTTTTTTTTTTTGGCTAACCTTTAGCAAATTGTAAATGATTCCCCCCCCCCCTTATAATTCTATTAAAATTTTATTGTTGGAAAGTTGTATCATGATATTTCCACCTTGAGTGAATTAAGCAAAGCTATAGATGTTCTTTTGCAGTATCTGGAAGCTGTGGAGGTCTGGATGGGAAACCACAGGCTTCAGCTGAACACAGGCAAGAAGAGTGACTGTCAATAGGAAGTTCATTTGTATCTGCGGATTTATGATCCTTAGTCTTGAATGGGGTTGCGCTGCTCCAGGTGGACCCAGAGTGTAATCTGGGGGTCCTTTTGGACTAATAACTCCTACTCAAGGACCAGGTGGCTGTCATAGTTAGGAGGACGTTTGCTTAATTTCAAGATGTGCACCAGTTATGCCTCTTTCCAAATGCCCTTCTACTCATGTCCTGTCATCTCTCATATAGATTACTGCAATGCACTCTAATATGGCTACCAATGAAGAATATACAAAAAACTGCAGCTAACAAGGAAAGCATATGTAAACCTCTGCTACATGAGCTGCATTGGGTGCCAGTCTACTTCTGGATCCAATTTAAGACATTGGTTATCATCTTTAAAGCCCTTCTCGGCATGGGACCAGGTTACCCGAGGAACCGTCTTGTCCCGATTACATCAACCTGTGTCATCTGGTCAGGCAAAGACCGTATGTTACAAACCCTGTTGATTAAAGATTTCCAGGAATTCTAGGAAGAGAGCCTTCTCTGCTTTGCTCTTGCTCTATAAAACCTCTTGTTCCCAGAGGGGATGTTGGCTCCCACTCTCTTGGCCTTCTGGAGAGTGTGAAGACCTGGATCTGCCAACTTGTGAGAAGAGCAGCACGCAACCTTAGGGATAGTTGATGGCCTGGTAGCTCTCCATCTGCTTTTAATGTACTTTTCATCCTTGCTTTTATCTGTTTTTATTCTGTTTTAACTGTATCTTTATGATGATTTTCTGACTTTTTATCTGTAAAACACCCAGCGTCAGTTAGACAGTGTCTACACTTGATAACTAAAATAAATAAATAAATTATGTATAGTTTTATCTGAAATTTACTTATTACATCACATTTGTTGCACTGCATTTAATATTTGTCTTGTAAGTACTGGTGTAAGAACAGGCCCTATAAGACAAAAAATATTAATCCATACCAGGGTGGATAAAAATCAATGATTTTTTTAAAAAAATCAAAAAAAATCAGATTTTTTTGATTTAAATCGGATTTTTTTATTTAAATCAGATTTTTTTTTATTTTTATCGAATTTATTTTAATAAAAAACTTTTGGGGTAAAAATCTATCATAAGATAGTTTTCTATTTAAGATACGTAAATAATTTAATTTATTCAGCATGAAATGGAACTTAGTTATGTAGCATGAGGCTCTATATTCTGCAACACTGGGACTATCAGTGAGTCAACAGTGGGTGAAAGGAGTAGCAGAGATGACAGTTGCTCTTTAAAAATTATGATTTAAATCGAGTAAATCAAGCCTTTTTAGTAGTGATTTAAATCATGATTTAAATTGTGATTTAAATCAACTCGATTTAAATCAAATCCATCCTGATCCATACATAAATAAGCAAAACAATGAAAAACATTGAGCATGCAAATTATCTCCCTTCTTCAGCCTTTTTATGTCTCCTTGCTATCCCAAGCTGCTACAGAAAACTTAAAATGTAATACAATTGCAACCGTATTCAAGAGATATCCCATAAAATTATCTCTTAGGGACATGATTCAGATGACTGGTTCTATCAATTTATACAGACATAGATTATGCAGCTAAGTATTCCAATCCTAATATACATAATAAAATAAACTGTTTAGTCAAGTAAGCATGCATAGGGTTGGACTACAAGGATATGGAAAAATATATCTAGTTATTTTTTTCTACAGGTTGCAAATTACAACATAAACTGATTTATTACTCCCTTACCTAGCATCTGATTCAAAATTTGTCATTTTTTAAAAAGTAATGCCTTCATTTTGACACTTCAAGAGCCACAACCATGAAACTAAGTCATGACTGAATGACTAAGCAAATTGCAAATATTAGTTAGGCAGCCATAATATTATAGTCACTGCATAATGTACCAATTGTGACAATCCTACAGTGTATTCATCCCATCTAAGAAACACTTCTTTGTATAAGTCCAACTGAAATAAATGCCAACTTTCATTCGCTTGATTGATAATATTTATGTTTTATCAATAATTTTGTAGATTCTTTTCTGTATATTTTCATAATCTGCTTCACCATCATACAGCTCATATGACTGATAATATCCCACTCATGTCTTGTGATTTCTCTCCTGAACAGCAGAAAAGCTGCAGTTTCAAAATCACTAATTAACCGGTTATGCGTGTTATCTAAAACTCAAAACACATCTACATATAACAGATAATGTTGCCATACTTTGCAATAGATTCAAGGTGGTTACTTGCAGATAAAATACCTAACCTTCAGCAATTTGTCCGATGAAGAAAGATACTGCTCCCACTATTCAAGGTAGGAATCAGTAGACAGAACTCAGTCCTAGCAGAGCACATGGACATGAGGGAAAAGGAGTCCTAATTACACACACACACACACACACACACACACACACACACACACACACTTTGAAGTACTGTTCTTCTATCTATGAACACAAAAATCTGAAAAGAGGATCTGTATCAAATACAATTTGTGCAGCTCTTTATCTATTTTTGTGTTTCTGCATTTGACATGGCTTCATTCTGCTTTTTCATCTTCATTGCCATCTTAAGAAGGGGGAAACTTCCAAGTGGTTATATCAGTCATGAAAAGAGAAATCTGACTGTAGAAGTGGGGACAGGCTCAGAGTAAAATAGAGCAGGTAGATATAATGACTACACAGGGGATAGTTAATGAGTATGGAAGTTCATTCATTTAGGGAAAAGGAGAAGGGGAAAGGGTAGGTGAAGAAATACAAGGAATATCAAAGTAGACCCCAAGTCCTAAAGACCTGAGTTTTCAACATAAACCCTTTCCTTTAAAAAAAAAGAGTAAAAGATCCAGGAAATCACAAAGCACTTATGGGGAGCTGCTCACCACATTAGCTCTTAGCCTTTCAGGATAATACTCATTATACAATCTCATGGTTAAAACTAATGTACTGTGAATGATCTACCACTTCATTATAATTTAAATCGCTTTTTCCTCCTATTTTGCAATTCATCATGGGAGTAACTTTACCGCAGGATGTAATGAAATATTATATGTATCTGTATTTCTCGCTCTCCTTCCGCCCTCCCCCTCCACACACCATCACAATATGGAAATACTTCATAGGTCTTGAGTCAAAGCTTCCTGAAGCCCACAAAGACCACACTGCTGCACAAGATTTGCGCGCTCACATTTGCAAACCGGTTGTTAAAACTGGCAGCAGCCCATCCCTGGTGCTATCCCAGAAACCAAGCACTGCAACAGGAAGGACTTGCTCCTAGGATCCCATGAAACAGCATTGTTTAATGGATGAGACCTGAAGCAAGCCAGGTCTTCATTCTGTGTCTGAATTGACAGGATGGGGAGAAACCATGGGAGACATATGGTTCTCCAAATAATTAGTCCATTTACAGCTTTAAAGGGACGTGGTGGCTTAGTGGCTTAGTGGCTAAGACTGAGCTGAGCTTGTCGATCAAAAGCTCGGCAGTTCAGTGGTTCGCATCCCTAGTGCCACGTAACGGGATGAGTTCCCGTTACTTGTCCCAGCTTCTGCCAACCTAGCAGTTCGAAAGTACGTAAAAAATACAAGTAGAAAAATAGGGACCACCTTTGGTGGGAAGGTAACAGCGTTCCGTGCGCCTTTGCCGTTTAGTCATGCCGGCCACATGACTATGGAGATGTCTTCGGACAGCACTTACTTTTCAGTTTTGAAACAGAGATGAGCACCGCTCCCTAGAGTCGGGAATGACTAACACATATGTGCGAGGAGAACCTTTACCTTTACCTTTTTACAGCTTTAAAGACAAAAATAAGTTACTTGAATTGCACCTAGCAGTTTACTGACAACCAATGCAGTTTGGAAGCAGAGGCATCATTATTATTCTTAAGATTTTTATTCCCCTTCCCCCCGCCTTTTATGTATAATTCAATGCAGTTAACTTCTGTCTCCTCTTTTTCCCCACAACAATCCTGTGAGGTGAATTGGGCTGAGAGAGTGACCTGTCAAAAATCACTCAATTAAACTCTCTACATACTAAGGCATGCCCATTACAACATGTACACCACATTCTGGACCAATTGCAGCTTCCAAGTGGCCATTAAGACTAGCTTCATATAAAGCACATTGTAATTACACATATCTGTCATGGCCAAAGTACAAGCGACCATGAGCAGAGGATTTCATAGGGGAAAATGTGCATGGAAATATAGAAAAGCTGGTTTGAGATTATCCAGGTTTTGTTTAAAAAAGAATTACTGATATTCAAGAAGCATATAGAATAAATTCAGTAGCAGTCTGAAGGAGAAACTTTTGTGGGACTTATTTGTTAAATGACATCCAGTATTTAAGAACTTAAGAATCTATAGTAGAAGTAAGGTGACAAGAGATTGGAATAAAAAGTTGAAAGTGGATAAAAAGTTATTGAGATTTTACCAGATGTACCATAAGATGACCTTCAGAAATGCAGAGATATAAATTTTTTTGCCATACATTTACAGAAAGGAAATGTAAAATATAGAAGGGCTGTCCCATTCTATTTGAAATTACATATGAATAGAAGGAAAATATTAGTATATTCAGTGGATGATAATAAAAAAGTAAAAACCCTATACCGGTAGAATCCACAAAATACAATAAACAACAGGCATAATAATGTAAAACAGACAACACCAGGGCCACCATAAATGACAGTTCCAATATATGCTAAGAATAAAATGGATAATATTAAGATAATCTTGATAAATATTAATGGTTAGAACAACCCATTCAAAAGGAAGATTTTTCAGTTAAAAAAGGGAAATCTAATATATTATTCCCTCAAGAAACATGTATCAAAAAACATACTCTGATTCTGCTGAAATATAATGGATTAGACCATGTACATGCAGCATGTTGTATCTGGGAGAAAATGATGCAGCAATTTACATAAAAAGCTACCATGGACATTGGAAAAATAAGTTGTTGACAAATCAGGGATAATATTGATATTACAATTTGTGACAAAATCAGAAGAGAAAAAGCCAATTTTATTAACATTTCCTCCAATCTTTTCAGGAGATAGAATAAATTAAATGATATTTAAAGGTATGGACAGAGTATAAACCACAAATGGATAAATCTGACAATTATAGGAAATATCCTATATTGTCAATGAATGCTGTAAATGGCATGTTTCTATTTTCTTTGATTCTTAGAGCTATTGGCATCCCAAAGAAAGTCAGCTATTATTGTCCATGTTACAAAACTCATTCTAGAAAGATAGATGTGTGTTGGATTTATACTTTATTATGGAGTAACACATCAAGATGTAGAAACTGCAGCTTGCAATCCATTCATTACAAAAACAAAACAGATCTATTCTTGAGTAAAATATTGAGGTTGAATGACTCAATACTTTGCATGACATAAAGTTGAAATTAGTCTGGAATAAGCATTTTAGTTTGGACTAATATGTGTTAGGAATGTCTAGTAAAGCATTTATGTGATAAATATTTATTTCTTTAGCTTAATAAAAAAGATAAAAACAGAAAGATGCTTTCTTTATTAACTAGTTTGAAAAGTATGGAATTGGGCGTTGGTCTTACCTGATACACCCTTCCTGTGATAGGTGGGCATGGCAGTCATGCCTGGGAGTGACACTGCCTTGCTCCAATGAGACCAAGTCTGCTGTAAAGTTCTTAAGTCCCGCTTCTTCCTGTGTAGTCCAGTTTTCAGATGAGGTAGAGCAGCAGACTGTCGTGTCTGGAAAATTAGAACATACATGAGATAGCCACCCACCCCCATGCCCGGGAATGGCCCAACAGGGAGGGGCTGACTGCCGTGCTCACCTATCACAGAAAGGGCGTATCAGGTAAGACCAACACCCATTCTCATGACAGTGGGCACGGCAGCCATGCCTGGGACATACCAAAGCCAATGTCCTATAGGGTGGGATCAGGCCAGACCCGGGAAGCAGATGGTGCTCCAGATGTTCTCCTTGCAACACTCTCCTTCCAAATGCCGCATCAGCTGAGGCATAGGTATCCAACCGGTAATGCCGGATGAACGGAGTAGGAGAGGACCAGGTGGCCACCCTGCAAACTTCCTCCAGGGGGGCCTTGGTGGACCAGGCCATTGATGTGGCCGCGCTCCTTGTGGAGTGTGCTGTAATATTCCGGGGAACCGGCAAGGCCTGGACTGAATACACCGTAGCTATGGTAGCCCTGATCCACCGGCCAATGGCCAAAGAACACAGCTTGGCGCCCATGGATGAGGGCTGGAAGGCGACAAACAGGGCTTCTGTTTGTGCAGGCAATGTAGATCTTAAGGGCTCTGCGAACGTTTAGAGTGTGCCATGTCCGTTCTAGTTGTGCTGAGGAGAAGGGCAGAAATTGGGAAGAACAAGTTCCTGCGATCTGTGAAAGACAGAGTTGATCTTGGGAATAAATGCCGGATCCAGACGCAGGACCACCTTGTCCACATGAAAAATACAAAGATCTTGTCAGACCGACAGGGCCGCTAATTCTGAAATCCGGCGGGCTGAGGTTATGGCCACCAGGAAAGAGACTTTGAAAGACAGAAATTTGAAGTCCACCTCCCGAAAAGGTTCAAAAGGGTGCCTAGTGAGTGCTGACAATACCTTGGTAAGGTCCCAAGTAGGAAACCTATGTATGACTGGAGGCCTGAGGTTTGTAGCTCCATGTAAAAAACTGCGAATCAAAGGATCTTTAGACAGCGATACAGCTGATGAGTAAGACAGAATAGATGAAATCGCTGATACCTGGCGTCATAGAGTATTCGGAGAGAGACCTGAAGAGAAACCGTCTTGTAAGAAACCAAGGATCTGAACTACTGATGCTGATGTGGGAATGATATTGCGCTGCCTACACCATTTGGAGAAAGCAGTCCATGTGGTGTCGTAAATATGAGTCATAGATCCGCGTCAAGAGGCCTGAATAGTTGTGATGACATCCGGCGGAACTTGAGCCTCCATCAAGAGGAACTGCTCAATCTCCAGATGGCTAGCTGGAAGGACTGTGGATCTGGATGAATTAGCCGTCCTTGTAGCAGTGACACCTGACTGTCGGGAATCCTCCAGGCAGGGGCCACTGATAGGGACACTAGGTCCACGAACCAAGGATGGCGAGGCCAATGGGGGGCCATCAGTACCAGTTCTGCCCCCTCTCTAATGAGTTTCCAGACCACCTTGACTACCAGAGGGAATGGAGGAAAGACGTAGAGAAGGATTCCCTTTGGCCATGGTTTGCATAAGGCGTCAACTGTTTCCGCCCCCTGAGCTGAGAAACGTGAAAAGAAATAGTTGATGGTTGACTGCTGAGGCGAACAGATCCACCTGAGGATGGCTGAACCTTTTGGAAAGCTCCTGGAATAGACGAGTGTGTAGGCTCCACTCTGCCGGGTTGATTGGATTGTGGCTGAGGGAGTCCGCTTGAACATTGGACACACCCGAAATGTGTTCTGCCCTGAGAGAAATTAGGTGGGACTCGGTCCAGAGCCCCAGCTGAAGAGACTCCTGGAGGAGAGCTTGGGAATGGGTCCCTCCCTGCCTGTTTATGTGTGCTTTGGCAGTGATGTTTTACGTGAGGACTAGGACATCTCTGCCCTGGATCTGAGCCAGGAATCCCTGAAGGGCGAGGAAGATCGCCCTGAGTTCTAGGAGATTTATGTTGAGGTCGCATTCCGGACCTCATGCCTTGAATCATGTGTGTCTCCAGATGAGCTCCCCAACCTACTAGGCTGGCGTCCGTCATTATGACTAACCATTGTGGTTCCAGGAATAAGCAGCCCTTGGAAACATTCTCTGGTGTCCACCATTTGAGAGACTCGACGGCATTGGTGGTCAGATGTAGGAGGTAGGTTGAGGGACTATTGAGGTTCCGCTGGTAGAGTAGAAGAAGCCACTGCAACTCCCTGCTGTGAAGACGAGACCAGGGTACAATACCATAACAGGACACCATCTTGCCTAGCAGGCTAGACAAGCTCAGTAGGGAAGCTGACCTGGACTGAACAAACCTACGAGCCATATCACAGAGACTATCTTGTCGATCCTGGGATAGGAAAACCTTAGCTGACACCGTATCGATTACAGACCCTAGGTGCTGAAGACGGGTAGAAGGAGTCAAATGACTCTTCTTCCAGTTAATGGAAAACCCATGAGTCCTTAGGATATCAAGAGATGTGGCCACATCCTGATGAGCCTGAAGCTCAGATCGGGAAAGGATGAGTATATCATCCAAGTAAAAAAGAATCCTGATCGGAATGGAGGAAATGTGAGAAATAAGGGCCGCCATAATTTTTGTAAATGCCCTAGGCACTGAAGATAAACCAAATGGAAGGGCTTTGTACTGGTAATGTTTACCATTGTAACAGAACCTGAGGAATCTGCGATGGGCAGGGAGAATAAGAATGTGTAAGTAAGCTTCTGTTAAATCAATAGAGGACATAAAATCTCCCTCTCTAATTGCTAAAAGAATAGTGTGGAGAAATTGCATCTTGAACCGACAGTAAATTATATACCGGTTCAAAGATGGCTTTTAAATCTAGAATAGCCCTCCAATCCTCTGAAGGTTTCTGCACTAGGAATAAACGGGAATAGAATCCCTGACCCCATTGGAGGGAAGGGACGGGCTGGATGGCTTTTATCAGCAAAAGGTGTTCAATGGCGGCCATAACACGAGCACGTTTGGCTCTATCCAAGGACAAAGGACAGCACAGAAACAATTGGGGGGGTTGGAGCGGAACTCAAGAGCTAAACCGAATCTAATAGTATCTTTAATCCAAGAATCTGAAACTGTGTTATCCCATATGTCAGCGAAAAAGGATAATCTGCCCCCAATCCTAGAATCAGGAGGAGAATTAATGGGCTCGGTGAAAAGGCCAGCCTCTGGAGCCTCTGAATGGTCTCCTGGAGGAGAACCTGTACCCCTGTCTGACCTGAGAGTCCTGTTGTTGAGATCCTCGTGAATGAAATGACTGAGTGGAACGTTGTTGGTAGAAACTGGAATCGTGGGTCCGAAAGAATCCCAAATGAAAGGAAGTCTGTGGGCAGATCTCCGACCTCCTAGAAATAGATGGTAAGATTTTACAATGGTCTTTAGTCTCAATCAGGAGGGGTTCTAGAGGAGCCCCAAACAACTTGTCACCCTGGAAAGGAGAAAAAGCTAGGTGCCATTTGGCTCTTTGATCTGCCTGCCAATTTTTGAGCCTGGATGTAATTGAAGAACTGATAGCTTTAGCAGAAAATTGAGCTGCATTGAGGGTGGCATCTGCAGAGAATTCCACCACTGTCAAAATTTTGTTTAAGTTCTGGTGAGACCTATGATCAGTGGCTGGAATTCTCTCCTGGAGTTGTTTCAGCCACAGGATGGTAGCGCGGTTGAAGAAAGAGGCCGCAGAAGAAGCTTGTACCAACCAGGAAGAAGCCTGATGTCCTTTAATGAGACTTTGCTCTGCTCTTTTGTCCTCTGGGCGCAAAACCTCTTCAGCTGGGCCTGAAACTGGAGACGATGAAGATAAAGTTACTACAGGAGAATCCACAAAAGGAACGTGTAATATATTTGAAAAGTCAGTTGCCAAGTTATAGAAACATTTGTCCAGTGAATTAGGAAGAGGACCTGTACTTGGGAAGTTCCCATTGTCTCTGGACTACGTCTGAAAACAGCTTGGGAGCAGGAACAACT
The DNA here is from genome assembly GCF_059756535.1 of Pantherophis guttatus. NCBI lineage: Eukaryota > Metazoa > Chordata > Lepidosauria > Squamata > Colubridae > Pantherophis > Pantherophis guttatus. The sequence goes on along the minus strand of NC_142064.1, from coordinate 219,675,313 downwards.
TCAGCTTGGACAGTGGGTTCCAGAAAAAAAGATGTTGTTGGATCAGAGGACAAAGAAGAGGAACCAGAACTGGAACTGGGAACACCCATACGTGTAGTGGTTTGAGCTTTGAATAATAAGGGTCTAAACATCTGAAGTTTGAATAGGCCCACAAATGCTGGGTGGTCTGGTTCTAGGCCTTCATCCTCAGAAAGTTCTTGATCTGGAATGATCTCACCCTCAGATAGTGAATCCTGACTATCAGATTGAGGACAGTCATGAGCCTCATGATGAATTACAGTACCTCTGGACTCTTGATGCCTATGAGAATGGCCCTGATGGCTCTGCATCTCTGAAGCCTCAGAAGGAGCCCACTGATGAAGACCTTCAGCAATACCCTGGCGGATGGCCATAGAAATGAGGGAGGCTAGAGCAGGAGAAATTTCTGGAACATCTTGGGCAAGAGAAGAATGATCACCCCCTCCCCCCCAATTTCAGAACCTGACTGAGCAGGTGCAGTCAGAGCAACATCTTGAGTTTTAGCTTGATTAATGCTGGACTCTGCTGTGGACACTGGAAAAACAGTGGAAGCATCTACCAAATTTGTATCACCTTGCAATGATCTATCTGGAGATAGAGAAGGTGTATGAGATGACTGTGATCTAGTAGCTTGAACATTTGCGAGAGGAGCCATTACAGAGAGGAAGGAAGACTGGGATGGGCCTAGGGCTTTGTTCTTATCAGCTTGAGCCTTTTTAAAAGCCCTTTCCATGGCTCTGTGGCATCTTTCTTCATCTTTAGAGGATTTAGATCCTTTAGAGGCAGATGATCGAGCTATTTTAGCAGAAGGGTGTGTGTGGGAAGAGCAGCCCTCCCCTGGGTCAGGCCCATGCTGTTGTTTTCTTTTGATGACTTGCGAGAAGCCTTAGAAGGAATAGCATTGGCCATTTTGGATTTCCAATTTAAGTTTCCAGAGATTTTTAAAGACACACAAGCCTCCCACAGTACAAATTAGAGAAAACAGCCACCAAATAATAGATTACAGGAGCCAAGTTGATAGAAAAATTCCCAAATACTTGCTGTTGTATTCGTTTTGAGAATGCTGAGATCGCTAGCCGTCCGGCTTGGCACGACAAACAGAGGCATGGTAAGAACTTCGCACCAATCAGCTGTAGAGCCGAAGCCCTTAAAACAGCTCACAGCCCTTCAGAAATCCTCCAGAATTGCCAAACAACGGCTCCACAAGGCTCCAAATGATTATTATGGGCTCAGAAATGCCGCGGAGCAAGCTCGTGGGCGGAAGAAAAATTCCAATGGATCTGCCAGCTGGCAGACCAAAGCCGCTCAAGCGGCTCAGAGCAGGGTCTGGCAAAAGCCTTTCTCGCTCCAGTTAGAGTCAATTCGAAATAACAAAAATAAAATAAAATAAAAAAGCAGAGTAAATACTCTAAATATAATAGAGAAACTACAGATATGACTGTCCCAGAGAAGACCGAGTCGAAAAACTGGACTACACAGAAGAGGTGGGACTTAAGAACTTTACAGCAGACTTGGTCTCATTGGAGCAAGGCAGTGTCACTCCCAGGCATGACTGCCGTGCCCACCGTCATAAGAATAAACTATAAGCATGAGCAACTCAACTCATAGAATATTACACATCATTTTATCAGATTTACAATCCATATATAAATAAAATAAAAGCCATATATAAATAAAATAATAGACAATGCACAAAAGTGAAATATATTCAATTGGAAGCATTGAATAAATCAATTACCAAAGGAAAAAAGGAAAAGAGATTGGAAAACTAAAATTAAACAAAGTTTCTGGCCCAGATAGCTTCCTTGCTGTATATTATATTTTTTTCTTTGATTTATTGTTTGTTTTTATGCTGTATGCTACCCGCTGGTTGAATTGAGCAGCCTTATAAATCTTATAAATAAATAAACATAAAATAAAGTATAAACACTTTAAAGAAATATTGGTTAAATCATTAACAACATTAGCACAAGTAATGAATGAGATAAATCAATATCACATACTTAATTTATAAAGAGAGTAATGATCCAATCTCTCTCTAGTCCTGCTATCCTGCTTTATCATGGCAAGGGGCATTTTTGAGATGGATGAACAATGAATCCCAGGAATATGCAGTATGCCAGGAATATATATTCCCAGCAGTGTCACTCAAGGTATAAAGATAATCCCAACCTCCCAGACAAAGCAAGCAAGAATTTCTATCAGGCAGCAAAAATATAAGATGCTAGAGGCGGATATAGAGAATGTATAATTTCATACTGTTCAGGAGAAGGCACTCCTATATTTTATCAAGAAAACTACATTGATATAAAATTTGTAACTGACTCAAAAACTAAAGAAGTATACTGAGAAGCTGACAGTAGAAATATCAATATCACAAATACCCTAGAACATATTCCTTACTTACAAGAGCCTCTAGTACTAAAAGATGATTTAGATGGGAACTGATTTATTACTGAATCTAAAGGCTGCAGGAATTGATGGAATATCTACAGGAATGTAACAAGCAATAGAAGAAGAAACATTCAAGGTTCTTAACAAACTGTGTCAGCAAATCTGTACAGCAAAGTGGCTGAGAGAGATCAATCTATATACCAATAGCAAAAAAAGGAGCGTTAACAGGCCATACATGTGCAAACTGTTGTATTATATAATCCTTAGCATCATTTGATATGAATGATGTTCAAGCAGACTTTAGACAATGTAAAGGAATAAGACACATTATTGCTCACTGGATAGTTCAGAAAGCTAAATAATGCCAAAACAAATTCAAAATGGGATACACTTAATATGGAAAAGCCATTAATTGTATAAATCACATTAAGCTGTGGAATGTCTATAAGAAAATGAGAATCCCAGAATATCTCATTGTTTTCATGCAAAACCTCTATATGGGAATGGAACTCACACTCTGGATGGAACATAGCAAAATAAATAGCTCTTTCTTCTTCGGAGGCTGAATTGGAAATACCGTGTTTCTCCAAAAAGACGACCTACTTTGAAAGAAGTCCTATCACATTTTTGAGCGCATGCAATCAAATTAAGCCCCTACAAAATTAGCCCTAATTAAGACCTTGCCCACCCAGGAGTGCAGGGGTTGGGTGTCCTTGGTTCTCAGAGAAAAGAATTTTGTTTTGGTTAGAAAACCCTCTCTCTACCTCTCCCTCCCGTTCCCTCAACTTGCCCAGCCATCCCTTTGGCAGCCCTGAAGTCGCCAAAGTAAACAGCTTCAGGGCTGCCAGCAGTACTGCAGTCTACTTCTGCTGCTGCCACTGCCAGCAGTTTGGAAGTTCAATTCTCACTGGCTCAAGATTGCTCAAGGTTCACTCTCTCTCTCCCTCCCTATCCCTCTCTCTCTCTCTCACACACACACACACAAACAAACACACATACACACCTTTATGTAAATTGATTTCAAAATAAATCGACTCTGGGAGCACATTCATTTGTGATCTGCAGCCCAGGTGGAATGAGGACACTGAGCAATCTAAATATATCCAGTAATCCAGAAACAAGAACCCCCAAAATTACACAAGAATGAGGATTCATTTGAGGAGAAGGAGAAGCATTTCAAGAAAAATGATTTGATTTCTAGATGTTTGAGAGAAACATGGGAGGATTAATCAGCAATTCTGTCCTAAATAAGTGACTATTACTGCCTATGTAATATTTACTTTACAATGATTTTTATAAATATTTTTCCAGGAATTGGGTTGATCACCTCTAAACAGAGTACAATTAAGAAACAATCTATTCCTAAATGCAATGTGCTTTGGCTAATATAGAGTAAAATGCTAATAACTTTTGAAATATAACAAAAGAATCTTTTCAAAAAAGTTTCATTTTAGAGATTTATCTTTTTAGACAAAACCCTTTGTGATTTGTGCTCATTTTAACTACTTTTAAAAAACAGAATCAGCCGAGCATTGGTTACATGCTCAAAGAACTGTGTTAGTTAATTACAGTTTATATATGAATAACTGAATGGCTAATAAATATTGGGTACTTAAATTTGGAGGAGAAGGAAATATGAAAGATATGAAATTAATTACTTACTAGAGGGGACCAAATTACAGTAGAGCTTCACAATCTATTTGGAGCTTAAATATATAACTTGTAGGTATCTCAAGAGAAGTTATTAACAGAAAAAAATCCTATTAAAATTGGTTAACAAAAATGCAGCATATGGGATAGGAACCAGTTATAAATTATTTTAATTAGACAACTGCTGAGATGTAATATTAGAAAAACAATTGGGTTTGGAATTCACTTGCTCTGTTTGCATTTATTTTATGCTATTTTTCCATCCCAAATACCCTACGTGTCTGACCACAGCTGATAAAAGGTTATCTCTCAGCAGAGAATTTATAGTTAATCAAACTAATAAAGGATTAGGACTACAAAGCTTTCAGGGTTAGAAATCAATAGAACAGCAGAATCTTTTCCTATTCTAAATTTTATTATGAGACTGCTTTTGCAGTTCTTTGAAATTGACCCACATAAACTCAATAATTAAAATATTCTATTAGGAATTTTGTCAAGATCCATCCAGCTATTTAGAAAGGAGCAAAATCAAACATTGTTACATTGCAGTGATTTTTGGGTGATAACCTTACACCTTTTATTTATTTTAATCATGACTTCTGCATGCCTCTTCATAGCAGGACTTGTTCTGACATTCAGGAGTTAATATGTTAGTGATGATGGAATTGTAATGCTTAGAATAGCAATGTGTTATCAATATAATACACTTGCAATCATCCCTGGCCAAGCAAAAGATCCCTAGTTTTTAAACAAAGGATGAGAGCTAGCTAATATTAATCACTTTAAACATTGGAAAGTTAAGCACATATTAAACCTGGAACACAAGTGTCTGGATTATGTTCAAGTTTTAAGATAGCCAAATTCCTAAGATATTAATAATATATAAAGTAACAAGGAGTTTCCGGTAGCTATTATCTTTTGGTATCATTGTATAAAATTAATATTAATAATCATACTAATTATAAATACTTACTGAAATTATTAATGAATCTCATTTATGAAGCAGTTAATATGATTACATCAGTTTTTGGAATATTTGACTTGTGAGATAAATATCAGTAATTTTGCATTGGGACTTATTCTTTGTATACCATTCTCAGCAAATGATAGAATCAGGCCAAGGAATTTGTGTATAAAGGATAATCAACATACACAGGTTATTACATTATGTCATCACCCAACACTTTCTCTGTTGCTCCATATAGATAAGCAACACTATATCTGTATTGCCCACCAAAGATGTAATTTTCATATCACTGAGGGAAAGCCCAGTAAAGGTTTTTGTTACTATTATATCCACACCTATTCATTCTCACATTCCCTTGTTTCCCCATTGAATAGTTCAATAATTTGAGATTTTCCATACACATAATTTAATCCATCTTTCCCCCTAAACTAAAAATGATACAAGCACACATTGGCAGTTTTGTATACATCTAGAATGTGTTCAAGTACTCCCCTTGTTATCCTATTTCTTCTCCAAAGAGTTTTAAGACTGAATATTTTATTTTCCCCATTTAACAATTACAAGAACTCTCAGAGAAAGTTACTAATACTATAATTCACTATCAAGCCTGGATTATATTAATGATTTATTATCTTTGAATATAATTTAAACCGGAGTAAAAGTAATGTCTAAAAACTAGTGCCTCTGAAATGGTTATGTAGAAATTATATCGATCCTGTCTGTATTTTTTTCTGATGCTCTTCTTTTTCTACTGATTTTTTAAGCATGTAATCATTTATCTAAGCATCATTTCATAGCATATGGGAAAATTATATGCATATTCTAATTTACACAATATTACATAGATTACCCCAAACCCTTTTGAATTGAATCACTCTGCTTTCATTCCTTGAAAAATAAATTTCCCTGATACAGACTTTCAAAATGCAAGTTCTCCTCCTGTAAAACTATTTTTCAGTGTATCTATAACTGTTTATATACTATGCAACTTCAAATAGCACACCTTTTTCAGATGGTAGTATTTATAGTTATTACTACAAACAGCAGATTTTCTGTGAAGCTAGTACTAAAGTCACTGCAAATCCCAATGGGAGGAATACATCCAAATTAGCTCCCAAATGTCTAACTTAAAGACACAGATCAAGCAACCCTAGATGTGCTGTAAATTACAGTGTTGCTTCCTATCCTGTACACCAGCAGCTAATAATAACTCCTGCAAAAACCATTGAATTGCTTCAAAATTTAATATTTATTATAAAATAAATTACTTATTATGGTATATTTTATTATTGGACTCTGTAATCTGTTTGGTCTCATAAATAATCTCATACATAAATACATAAATTTCCATTAAAAGATGCTACATCTGTAAAGTATGGCTCTCTATACACATTAATATGTTCCTGGAAATAAAAATACTAATACAAAGGGACTCCTAGACTTAATGCTACAGGATCAAAAGAAAATACAAACATCAGAAAAATGCAGATCTATTTGACAGGTAAATATCTCCTCCCAGATGATCTTCAATGATGGAATTATCATTTTATTTACAGAAACATCAACTGACAGCTTTATGTTTAAAGCTACAAAATGAGGTAATCCCTAATTCAGCAGATTGAGAGGTAAAATCTGCGTGTAAACCACAGAAGCATGTCACACTACTGCTTTAATTCAATCATGATTCCTGGTGGAGCAATTCTGTGCATACTGATTCAGACTTGAGTCCCACTGCGTTGAACAGGGTTTATTCCCTAGAAAGTGTGTTTAGGATTACAGACTCATGCCAGGCAAGTAAATAAATCCATCTGTAATTATGGCCATAGGAAAAGAAGGGGAAACAGGCTGTTATCTTCCCCAGACAGACTCTTATCAACAGATCCATTAAGACTCAGAATTGCTATCAAGAATTAAAGTCTGGAAAGGAATTCCAAATGCATAATTGATGTACTAAGGAGTAAATGATGTAACTGTATTTCACTGCTAATGTTATGTGAAGTATAGACTACTGTACATGGTACATTATTTTAAGGTTTAATTTACTCCACATCACATTGGCTTGGAATTAAAGCAAAAAAAACCTCTAGATTTTTAGCCTGATTAGGAACATTATCTGTTCTTTCCAAGAGAAAGGCCTGAGACATGCAGAGATACACATGAATACTATGTCAGTCATGATTCATGAGTTTTACTGTTTTTGATCTTATATTCCAACGAAGTAAAAAGGAAGAAGCAACTCATGTGACTATAAAAAAGACTTGGGAAAGATTTGAAAATCAAAAGGGACATACAGAAAACAGAATAACAGAGTTGGAAGGGAACTTGGAGGTCTTCTAGTCCAACCCCCCTGTTTAGGCAGGAAACCTTCAGACAAATGGTTATTCAATATCTTCTTAAAAACTTCCAGTGCTGGAGCATTCACAACTTCTGGAGGCAAGTTGTTCCACTGATTAATTGTTCTAACTGTCAGGAAATTTCTCCTTAATTAGTTTCCACCCATTGCTTCTTGTCCTGCCCTCAGGTGCTTTGGAGAAGCTCGTTTTTGACAAATCCATGTTGGCTTTTGGTTATTACTTTGTTTGCTTCTAATTGTTCGCTGATTCATTGCTGGATTATCTTTTCCAGAATCTTCCCTGATATTGAGGTCAGGCTGATAGGTCTGTAGTTTCCTGGATCTATTTTTTTCCTGCTTTTTTGAAGATGGGAACTTCATCAGCTCTTTTCCAGTCCTCTGGCAGTTCCCTGGTGCTCCAGATTATTTGAAAGATATAGTTCAGCGGTTCTGGGATCTCGTCTGCTAATTCCTTCAGAACCTTGGGGTGCAATCCATCAGGTCCTAGTGATATTGATGGATCCTTTTCAGTTTCATCACTTCTTACCAAAGTTCTCTAATGCTAAGTATAGTCTACATTCTTATCTTCTGATTTTTTTCCCCTGAATATTTTTCTTAAACATAGATTTAGCATGGGACATAATTAATCAATAGTTTTGTCAGAGTCATCTTATATGGGTGGCATAAAAAATTAATGTTAACATTTGTTTATAAAATCAACTGGATTTCATCGTGGATATCTATTCCTTGGACAGTACACTTGCCATTAACAGAAGGGAATAAAAATCAGTGCATGAACCGTTTAGAGCAGAGGTGGGTTTTAGCAGGTTCTGACCAGTTCTGGAGAACTGGTAGCAGAAATTTTCAGTAGTTCAGAGAACCAGTAAATACCACCTCTGACTGGCCCCACCCCCATCTATTCTCTGCCTCCTGAGTCCCAGCTGATTGGGAGGGAATGGAGATTTTACAGTATCCTTCCCCTGCCACGCTCACCAAGCCATGCCATGCTCGCCAAGCCACGCCCACAGAACCGGTAGTAAAAAAATTTGAAACCCACTACTGGTTTAGAGGAAGAATGAAAGCAGCCCCAAAAGTACCAACTGCACTGTTAAGGGAAGATTTACAACTTTTTCCAAACATCTAAGATCTCAGAGACCCAGAGAAGAAAGGAGGAATTCTCCCCATCCCATTGAAATTCAACCACAAATGATCATCACCTTTTAAGAGACACAAGGAAGGTGCACAGGGAGAGCACAGATTAAGAAGGGTGCATAGGAGCACACAAGAGGTCAGGGGAGGTTGCACAAGGGGGGAAGATACAGAGGGACAGTGCAGATCAGGGGAGCATGTGGGGCATGGGCCAGGAAGGACACAAATTTCTTCCTCCTTGTTATTTATTAGTTATTTATTCCTTCTTGTTATTCTGTTCTTCCTTTTCCCCTCCTTCCCTTCCCTTAGTAAGTGGCTACTGCTGGGTGTGGGAATGAGTGAGGGATTACAATACTGGCTGGGAAACTGTCATGGAATGCTGAAAATGAAAACCACATGACCACAGCAGTATCCCAGTAACACAGTGGCTGCCAGTGACACTAAAGCAACCACAAGTTCCCCAAATTTCATTCCCTCAGGAATCATGGGTCCTGGATACATTCTATAAGTTAGCCCCAATAAAGGAGAATATTTATAGGTCAGGGTTGAAATGAGGAGTCCTTAGTGCTCTCTGATCTTGGTTGCTTTCTTGCAGACATTTCATTACCAAAAGTAGGTAACATCGTCCGTGCTGGAAGAAAAGTTGTTCCTTGGTAAAAGCAGTGGTGGGATTCAGCCGGTTCTGTCTGGATCACGCAAACTGGTAGCGGCAACTACCAGGAGGGTCCACCCACCTGCCACGGACATAATGCGTGACTACTGCACATGCACAGAAGGCCATGCACATGCGCAGAGGTGGCATGTGCAAGTGAACCAAGCACACACTCACATTTGCGGACCGGTAGGGAAGGTAAGTGAATCCCACCTCAGGATGAAAGCATGACTATAGGCAAATTTTTCCCATTTGTGTGATTTCTGAAGCATTTGATGCCCATATATAATACCAATAAAGTTAGCCCATTTGAGGTAATTTGGCTCAAAAACTCTTGTCCTATGATACACCATTTCACCCAATTAAAAGGTCCTGAGAATTTTAGTAGTATATAGATATGTGATAACTGGGCTATATGTTATTGATAATGCTGAAATGTGTTAAAGGCAGACCCCATTTTCATATTAAAAATTACAATGCAGCAGTGAGACTTTATAGGCCTCTGAAGGATACATCCAAGACTTTGGGGGAGAGGGGCAAGAAGGCTACATAAAATTGTGAAGCCCCTATATGTGTTGTGAATCATGAGCATCAATACAAAGCAATTTGAACGGTGTCTGGGGTGAAATCTTTAAAGGATGGAAATTATTTTTCTATGAAAACCTAAGTAATTTCTGAAATGAACAAAACAAATTCTTTTTTGACTCTTCCGATCGAATGCACCTGCAGGAACCTAAGAACATAGTTTCTCTCATTCAGTTTAACAGCCCCTCTTTACTTACGTTAACAATCCAATCACTTCTAGAGCAATTTCCCCAGCAAATTCTGTAATCTTTCTCTCTCCTTTGCCATTATAAGCCTGACTTGATCTTGCCATGCCATTTGTATTTTCCCTTCATTATACCTGAAGAAGCTGAAAGAATTTAACCTATGACTTGAAGAAAGAGTGCTATGCTAAATGCTTAAACGTACTGACTCCAAAGAATAATAAATGCCCCAACTAAGCAAGCTTTCTAAATTTGATAAACTATATAAATTTGACAAATAACAGTTTTTTAGATGTATTATGATTTATAGCAAGTTTTCAACATCAATGGAATGGGAGAGTTAGCACTAGCTCATAAATAATTTAGAAGATGAATTTAATGTAAATTGTATGTGGCATTTAACTACAGCAAATCTCAATCTCTCTCTCTCTCTCTCTCCTCTCTCCCTCCTTCCTCTCTCTCTCCTCTTAATTTCATCAAATGAAAAGCTACTCAGAATTATTCTATTCTCTCTTTGCCAGATTTCATATATCACAGTCCGTGTGTTCATATCAGTGAAGGAGTCCACCTAAACAATTGGTGGGAAAACATCTATTTAATATTCAATTTGATTTTTAAAAAATACAATTTACATTAGGTCTTTGTCAGGTATAAATATTCATAACTTCTAGCATGCCTCAAACAAAAAATGACAGTTGCATCTTCTGCTTTCAATATGCTTCAGTCAGACTAATTTTACATAAATAAAAGCACATTTCTCCTTAGTGTTATTTAAGAAATAATCTATCATAATATGAAATCCGTCCAACTATGATAACAAAAGTCTTAAATGAGTGCAGTTTTTAACACTATACCAGTAAAGTGCAAACTATAGTTATATCCTTATTCTTCAACAGGTATTCTTCAAACATTTAAAGACTGCTACAGATAAGGACTGAATATAAATCAAATAATAACAAAAACAACAAAAGTAAATATTTGATAAGGAAAGCAGGAGTTTATTACTTTCTAAACACAAAAGATATATTAATATTATATTGTAGTGAATTTAGACATATTTTATTCTTTAGATCTTTTGTATGTGTGTGTTAATTTTATATTCTAGTTTGCCAACTCTAATCATCATTAGAGTCGAGGTGGTGCAGTGGTTAGAGTGCAGTACTGCAGGCTACTTCAGCTGACTGCTATCTGCAGTTCAGCAGATCGAATCTCACTGGCTCAAGGTTGACTCAGCCTTCCATCCTTCCGAGGTGGGTAAAATGAGGACCCAGATTGTTGGGGGCAATATGCTGACTCTGTAAACCCCTTAGAGAGAGCTGTAAAAGCACTATGAAGCAGTATATAAATCTAAGTGCTATTGCTATTGCTATGATATAGCATTGTTCTTGACTGTTCAAATCCTAAAGCTTGAAGATGAAAGCACTGAGAGACTAACTAAGATTTGAAGATAATGTGTCTCCTAACAGGAATGTCACTGCAAACATAATTTCAACTCCCTTAACTTAAAGGCAGCTTGGTGAATAGAGAAGATGTTGGGTCTTACACAAAGACCTGTCATGTATGATCAAACTGACTAATATGGTACTCAGAACTACAGATTTTTCCCATAAATTATAACCTTTTATTATATGTTGGGATTCTTGCTTTGAATTAAAAAGACTAAGTACTTTTATGTTGAGGAACATCAAAATTTCTTGGGGAAAAAGTGTTGTGGTACTAAAGCTGCTGTTTTTGGTACCAGGATAAAACTGCTCTATTTGAGTTTACGTTTGAGATTATTTATTATTTTAATTCCAAAACAGAAGCTTCCAATATTGGCACTTGAATGATTTTTTAAAGTGTTATATTTATATTAATTCATTATGACAGGTTTTTGGTAGTCTCTAATTTTGGTAGTTTTATCGTAGACAGTTCATTTCCAGGCTAGATGATATTATCAATGCATGACAGAATGGGATTTGCTGCTGATTATACACAGTAGTTTGCTTTAAATCTTGTTCGAGGTGTGGCTTCCTTCTTGGTAGTTCCTTGATTTGGATATTATTTTTGTTATTATTTATCTGATGCAGTTTCCTGCTTTATTCTGAATCAGCATGTCAACAGCTTTTGTACTGCATATTACTTTTTTCCTGTTCTGTTGCATTTTAAAATATAGCCATTAGGTTTTAAATGATACTGCCTAAAGATTATTGTTTTACCATCACTTTACAAATTAAGTGTATCAGTATTGTACAGCCTTTCAGATATATTTTATCACTATTACAGTTTTAACAGGCTACAAGTACGTGTATATACATCCACACACACTTTGATACTAACTTTTTGTGGCTCATCAACTGCCTTAAGTCCTCAACTGACAACCATTCATTTAGTGACCATTTGAAGTTATAACAACACCGAAAAAAGTGAATTATGATTGTTTTCACCCTTACAACTGTTGCAGCATCCCCATGGTCATGTGATCATGCGAAGCCAGATTCACTTAACATGTTACTAGCTTTACAATTAAAATGATTCACTTAACAACTGTGGCAAGAAAGGTCATAAAATGAGGCAAAACGCACTGCACAACTGGCTTGCTCAGCAATGGAAATTTTGGGTTCAATTGTGGTCATAAGTCATGACCAAAAAGAATTAGAATGACAGAATTTAAGGATTGGAAGGGACCTTCTTCTGCATAAGTCCATAACCACATCATTCCCACCAGATGGGCTCTTGCAAAAAAGGGTCCCAGGTTGTATCATTGAGCATCTCTTACCATTAAGAATACTTTTCTGGCACCCAAATGAAATCTTCTTCCTTGCATTTTCCTATTGTTTTCTATCCTGTCTTCTAGACCGGAGAACAATTCTGCCTCATCCCTGACATGACAGTCCATGAATTACATCATTCTTAATTCATAAAAGCTCTCCTGCCTAAGATCATATTAAGCAACTGAATGAGTACCTACTTTCAAGCCTTTGATAATACAAGGTAAAACAAGATAATTCTTATATCTAATCCGAATAAATCCTATGATTTCAATAGGATTCAGATGCATAGGATGGCATTTAAGGAAACCAAAATTAATTGTACTCAGAGATAAGTAGCCTATAACTATTTAGATTATAAATTCCATTCTTGGTGGTTGTCAGTTGGATAAAATCAGGCCTTGAAGAATCTAACCTAAGGCAATGAATTCAATAATGTTAAGATCTGAAATGCTGACAAAAAGAAATGCTTATGCTTAGAAATGTTCTTAAATATGGTAATCAAGTATCAAAAGGCATGTTATGAAAAGGGCACCATAGCAAAGTTTTGTGTGACTCTAGAGTATTGCAAATAATTATTACCCTTGCCCAAATGCCAACTCATACCAAAAGTATGCTTTAGAGCTTCCAGGATTTTTTTTATTGAGGCAGGTAGAATACTGGAACCAGTATCTAAATTGATGGTATCAATAAAACATAAATCAAGACTTTATTCTATAATTAGGGCACAATCACTTAATATAAAAGAATAACAGAGTTGGACGAGACCAGTCAAACCCACTGTTCAAGCAGGAAACTCTATACCATTTCAGGCAAATGGTTATCCTATGTCTGACTTATTTTTTCCCCTTGCAGAGTAGAGAGAATGGAGAAAAAGGGGTTAGAAGAAAATAAGCAGGCACCAAATGGGGAATACACATCAAAAGCAATGAGCTGGTATCTTCAGCCACACATGTGCTCAGTAAAAAGTCAGTGTATTCCCCATTGTATGCCTGGTTACTCAGGGGCAGGTTTCAAAACCCATCGCTACCAGTTTGCTCATGGGCACAGGCACACTCATGTCCAAGCAGGTGGGCGGAGCCTCCCGCTGCTGCTGCTACCAGTTCGCCTGATCCGGGGTGAACCAATAGCAACCTACCACTGTGGTTACTTTCTTGTAATCTCTTAATCTCCAATGCTCTGCATGGGGGTGAAATAAGAGAAAACAGAGGAGAGATTGCACAAATTGCTTGGTGTGGCCCTTCTTGTCCTTTCCAGAGGGGCAAGGGGAGAAGAGTAGCTATGGTTAGCAAGCAAGAAAAGGAGAGCAGAAAATGACTGGAATGACTTGAGCATTGATAAGGCCAAGGGAGAGAGAGTTGTGAATGTTTCCTTTCTCCTGCTTTACGAACATGGGTGGGACACTGCATTTGGATGGGAGGGGATCAACAAGAGGAAAAGGAGGCTTCCATTTAGGGGTCATATGCAACAGGATCTTCCAATCCCCTTCTCTTCACCTTCCATTGACCATGTTGGACTAAGGATTACACACACACACAGAGAGAGAGAGAGAGAGAGACAGACAGACAGACACAAAATGCACAACTGTAACATTATAAAATGACATCAACCAACTGATATAAAATACTAACTAAACATTCCAAAGGATTCATACAAAACAATTGACAGTATGACACTAATCTTGTATTTCCAGATTAGTGTCACACTGTCATCAAACCAAAAATTACAGCCATAAACCAAAGGTCAACAGTAATCAGCTGTGGATTGTGTAATGTTTTGACTTAAAAGTATAGGTTACACACTACAAAACCATCCTACTATGTCAAGAAGAATTTGGTTAGTTCTGCAGGTCCAAAGCAGCAGGATAGTATGCAATAGAATATAAATGCATATGTTTATAAATATGTCTGATAGATATACTTATGTAATTGTTAACTTCTGTATATAAATGTGATAACTAAATAAATGTTTTAACAAGCCATGTCTTCACTAACTTCACAAAAAATTATCAACCAATTCTATGCCACGATCCTTCCAGCTGATTTGTTCTGATACTTATGTTAAAATCACAAAACCATATCTGAGAAATCTACTCTAAATGGACTTTTTCCTTGTGTACTAGTGCAGTAGTAAAAGAGCAATTTACTCGATCCTCACAATATATATAGCCTTCAAGTTTTTCTCTATTGATTTTTGTCTTTTCTTCTAGGCAGCTGAATACACCACCACCACCACTCCTTCCAAAAACCAAATGGAACTGGGTTGAAGGTAGTCACCATTTTTATTTTCTGGGCACAGAAAAATCCCTGCAAATAAAGATGATGTTAGTACCATCAATTTTTCATCATGCCAATTTCCTAGTTATTTTTTTCTAAATAAAAGACTGTTTAAATAATTGAGTAGGACTGGCAAAGAATTGATAAGTGGCAAGGAAGGTATTCACATAGAATCCATTTACTAACTGTGCTGCAAATATACGGTAGGAGTTGATGGGATTGCTGTCAAAATGAGCTGCAGGGATTGTATAACTAGAAAAGAAAACTATCAGTGGGACCAAACTCCTGGATATATTGTATGAAACACAAAGTACCTAAGACTACAAGGTGCTACAAGAGATAAGTAATGAATAATTGCAAGAGGAGGGACCAGCTCAAAACTCATACAGGACCTTTATGAATTGGTGTTTTCCCCCAATTCTCCTTCCCCCTTCACACACCTTGCAGGGGTCTTTTGTATTCAATATATGCAATTTCTCTCTGACATATTAAAAGAATTATTTTGGGGTTTTTTTCTTTGTTCTGAGAAACACATATACATTTTTCTCTCCATTCTCCCCTCCAGTCATACAATGGACATTAACATACATATGCATCACACCTTTTTTATAAGGCTATCAGATCTGGGCTACAAAAATACAAATCCAAAAAATACACAGTATAACCAACTTAACCAAATACACCAAAAACCCAGAATCAAGATCAACCTTTGCCTAACCACATACTTTCAATTCAACAGACAACAAATCAAAGAAATGCCATAAGATCACCACTAACAGCAGAGATCATAATAAAATGCCTGAAATACTCTCATATGTGCAAACCAAAGCATGGATTTGGTACATAGATAACACCCTGTAATAAAAAGTCCAGCTAGAGATCACATACAAACCTATTAAGAACATCTTCAAAGGAATATAATTCAGTAGGGAAGAAGAACATGCTACCCTTCCTTGATATCTTCATCAGCAGAGGTAGTACTGGCAAATTAGAAACACAAATCTATTGTAAAACTATCCACATCAACCAAGAGCTCCACTACCAAAGTAACAATCAAACCTCCCCCAAGAGAAGTTGTGTAAAAACACTATTTAGATGAGCACTAACACATTGCAATAACCCTGAACATCAGAAAAAGGAAACAGATCATCTGTACAACATCTTCCAGCAAAATGGATATCCATGCAACTCCATTAAAAAGTGCCTTAGCACTCAACCAATACAGCACAACCAACACAAGCTATAAAAAGGATAACACTGTCATACATCAACAACATCTCAAATATTTCACCAACAGGCTATTACAGCCACATGGCATCACTGTAGCATGTAAACCAACTAAAGCCCTCCAAAACATCCTAAGTAAATCAAAACACCCAGCAGTCCCAGAAGAAGAAGAAGACAAATGTCATCTACAGCATACAGTGTAAGGACTACAATAGCCACCATGTAGGACAAAGAGGCAAAAGACTAGCAGACTGTATCCATGAATACCAACTAGCAGTGAGCAGATATGATGAAGACTCCTTAATTTCACAACACATGGGCAGACTTAACCATAGTTTCAACTGGGAAACTGTGAGCATCCTAGAACAAGCCAAGTCCAAAAACACTAAAGAATTCCTGGAACTCTAGCCTGAGATAAATTGGCCATCAACAGGCACAGCTCCCACTCCTGCCAGCATCCCAAAGGTGCTTTTTCAGGAGGCAACTGGACTTTCTTATTTTTTCTTTGAAGGCATTTTGCTTCTCATCCAAGAAGCTTCTTCAGCTCTGACAGGACAGTGGGGAATGGAAGGAGCTGAAGAAGCTTCTTAGATGGGAACAAAATGCCTTCAAAGAAAAAAAAAACAAGAAAATCCAGTTGCCTCCTGAAAAAGCACCTTTGCGACAACCATGACCTGGATGACGGAGAATCTCTATAGACTTTCTGCCAGCACCATTTTCAGGGTCACTGAAATTTCCACACCATGTCAATGTGGTAATTTCTAGGGGATTCAGCAATACAAGTATTGATCAAGAAAAGGGAAGTGTCTTGTCTGTGGCTGATCAGAATGCTTCACATCTTTTCTGTTTAAACCCTGCTACCTGAGGTCAAGCTTGTCTTGATCTGATGAAATGTTGCCAAGGAAATTCTATCCCATCCCTCCCAAGATTCTTCTTAACATCCAAAGGGCATCATGGGAAAGACACTCTTTATCTAGTGGTCTTCTGTATTCATCTGCAATATGGATGCTCCCTTAAGATTCAAGAATCTCCTTTATTTCTCTGCATCCGACTCATTAATAAGTATGACAGCTGAGGAGAGGAGAATTGGGAAAGAAAAGGAATGCTTTTAACTTTTCCCATTTCCTGTAATTCGATATAAAACAATACAACATAAATCTGTATTTTTTTTAAAAAAATATCTGGAACATCAGTAGTCTAAATAATAGCAAATCAGGTCACGAGCACTTTGCAGTTCTTTTAAGTGCACAGTGACTCAGCTTATATGTTGTCAGCTTTATGGAAAGATGATCTGGCATAAAAAGTAGGCCACAACGAACACATTAAAGTAATCTATTTGTTTGCGCAACATTCATCTGCCGCGGTACAACAGTAGCTATTTATTCTATATTTATCATGTCAAATTAATGTTTTTACAGCACTGCTAATGTTCAGGCAGGAAGCTAGTTACTGAGTATTCTCAAAGAGAAATCTTTGTATCTAGAGATACACTGGATATAAGTTTCTAAGCCCCCCCACCCCACCCCCCAATTCTTATTAAAAGTCTGTGGTTTTACGTCACACAAATAAGCAGAAGGAAAACAGGCTTACATTGTACTTCCCGACTATTGTTTCATTATATTATTCACAAATTGTGATCAGGACAGTTTCTGATATAACCCTATAAACTTTCCACTAACCACTGAATACAGAATACAATTGAAACATCTATTAAGTAAACAGTATGGCCTGGCTGATTTCATAGTCCTGAGATACTTGCAATTTGACCTTCTTGAATAGAAACCAACAATTCAGTTTATAAGGTATTAAAGTTGAAATGAAAGTTAGTAGTAGCTACATATTTGGTCTATGAAAAGAAAAATTAGAATATCAATTTTTGGAAGGGGAGGGGAGTAAGGAGTCCTGGTATTAAAAATGTGGGACATACTTCTCTTTTTTTAAAAAAAAAAAACTAATTTATCAGAAAATATTACTTCAGATTTACTGGATTCTCTAAAAAAGGATGGACGTAAAGGCTTTAATGCTGATTATGTATCAAAATTAACTTCAATGAATTAGCCTTGTTTTTTCATAACTTTATTTCATTGGTTTCAAGTTAATAGGCATGCTAACATAATTTATGGAAGGAATATATTTATGGATCTCAAAGTGATGCTGAATTATATTTCTGAAACATGGATTTTGTCATTTTATGAAGACTTTTGGCTATATAGAGCTTGAAACATAGCAAAGAGATAATTTTATACAACTGGAAAGAAAGTCAATATCCTGCTTTTAAGGAATGGATCCAGGATATGTGTCTATAATCTATTTTTGAAAAGTCTTGTGCTCTCTCACTCTCTCTCTCTCTCACTGTATTCTCATTATTCAATGTGGTCTGATTCCTTTTTGTTTTAATGCATACTAACACAAAAAAATCCCCCAACTAATTCTGAAATGATAAGAGTGGAATAATAACTCTGAAGGTGACATAGAAAAACAAATACCATAATCTTGTATTCTGATGATAGATCCATTTAAATAAGAGAGGTCAATGTGGCATTCATGAGTGCATGCTGTGATAAAAATGGATCAATTCAAAAAGGTTTTGCGGTGTGGTAAAAACATTTTTGTTCAAACAAATGAATTCCTATAGTCACTTGCGAAATCTATAGATGATCTTTAAGGTGAAAAAATCCAAGTATAAAACATATTAACTAACCTAAAGGTTCTGTATGTTCAAATATGCACTTCTCAGCATGCTCCGAGTAGCAGCAATTCCCATAATGATGTTTCATTTGAGCAATCAGGCTTTCCATTTCGTTTCTGAACTATTTTCATTATGCAAACCAGTCTAACCCATAAGGACAAGAACTTCATTAAAATACTCCCCAATGGGGTCTCTTTTTATGACCCACTGCCCTAATTAGATTTTTGTCAATAGGAGGTACAAAAACATATTCCTCAAATCCTCAGAGCTGCAAGAATATACTCTGCTTACATAGAATACTGTTTTGTTTTCTTCTCTTTTCCCCTTCTCTGCATTTATATCTAACCAGATCTATTACATCACGGAAATCCATCCTGGCCTTAGCATTTGTAGAGACAGAGGTCATATCATCTCTAATCTCCATATTACAATTAATTGTTAATGTCACGTAATCTCATGGATGTGAAATAGGTAGCCATGTCAATTATTTAAATAAATAAATTATAATAAAACATAACTAGAAATATGTTTTACTCTTTAATTCTTTTACTGTGCAGAATATTCAGACATATTTATAAAGTAAAATATTCTGAAACTAAATATTCTGAAATTAAACAAGAAATAAAACCAAAAATTGTCAGACAAAAGAAAAGGAATTGTTAATTAATGTTTTCAGGTTTAGAGTGTAAAATTGTTAATAATATACAATTAAAGAGAATATAGATGATTAGACATCAACATTTAATCTCATTATTCCAACATCAGATTTTTGTCAATGGAGACAATCTATCAAGAATTTTTTAATTAACAAATGGTATCCAAATTTGACTAAAGCAATTGTCAATCATGGATTTTTTAAAACATTTGTGCTGCTATTTTTTCTGTCAATACTTTTTGGAATACTATTCATCCACTGACAATCCTGCTTCATATTACAATTTTCACAGTAACAAATCCATTTGCTAACAATAGAAATTCAGTTATTTTTATGCAACACTTTTACCTATTATACAATATGCAGGCAGTAAGTCCATTGTAGGATTTATTTTAAACAGTTGTTGCATAATGTTTTCAATAAAAATACTAGGCCTAAAACTTTGAATAATTGGTTCTTAATAGTTTCAGTAAAGATGAAAATATGGGCTTCTTTCACTGTAGCCAGTCCTCAAAATAATTACTCCTAAATATTTAAAATCACCATGCTAATATGCAGCCCCATATACGCATATTTTCTGGAAGCTCTTCTAATAAGGTTCTATCCACATGACATGATATATAATAAAAAACCTGGGAGAAGGTACTTCTGGCGGGGGAAAGCCATTTTGCTCAAATCACGGTCGGTGCCTTCAAATTTCCTTTTTTAACACTTTCAGAAACTGCTTGATAATTACTCTTCAGCTATTAGAAATCTATTATTCTAATTTACCATTAGAAACACTAGTTGAGTTTCATTCAATCCTTAGGGACAGAAGTTTTTAAATACAAGTTTAAGGAGTTAAAAAAGAATGTTTGGGGAGGAATAAACAGCAAAAGGTTGATTAGAACTTTGGTTTTAGAAATTTACAAATTGACTAAGGGTCCAGATAGATTTGAAATAAGATTTTGGAATTAATTTTAAAGAAGATTTCTCATGGGAAAATATTTTTATTTTGAATTCTTTTTTTTTTTTAATAATAGGATTAAACTTTAAAGGCTAGACACTAGAAGGAACTAGAAGGAGTTGAAGATTACAATTAAAGGAGAAGAAACTTTAATTTGATATTTTAACCTTAGACTTACTGAAGGATATTTTTGTACAAGGGACCCAGTGCCACTGAAAATTACACAGTGAGTATGTGGCATAGGCAGTCCCAAAGCCCAGTGGCCTTTGGTATTCTAACTTCAACTGTTATATCTACTCTTATATAAACACTAGAATAAAGGTGGAAGGTAGGATAGCAAGTATTTCCTCCTGTATTCTACACCATAGATGGAACAATCTGATGGACAGGGATAATGATTCCAACATGTAATTGGAAAATAATATTTGTTTATTCTATTAATGCATTTTATCACAAGTACTACCAACATAAATACTTAATTCCTGAAATAAAGTTATATACAACGGCAACTTTTTAAGAAGTTTATTCTATCATATGCTTTTAAATATCTAAAGAAAATTAAGCTAATGGAGATTGGTTTCATTGTCAAATTTAGAGACATCCATCTTAATCACAGAGTGACTCTGGGTGGTGTACAATTTAGTGTTACATTTAACACTGTTCATATTTAATCATCTATAGTTCTACTAGGGACAAATAAGAGAAAGATCAAATCCCTAAATCATTGTTGAACAAAGTACAAATTGGATGCAGATTTTGTAGACCTAAATTAGATAACATTTCACAATACTTAATCAATGGCAAGAGCTGTATTATAAAGTTTAAAAAAATAAGGAGAACAGCTTGTTATTTGTAATTCCTATAGAACTCTAACTTAACTAAGAATGCTGTGGAAGGAATGAGAATCTACCAGTCTGAGGGTGGATGAGGTTTTGTGTGATCGCTGCCATATTCAATGACATTTTCCTGGAATAATGCACCAGTTTTTTGAATCCCAATGACAAACCTAGAAAGAAATGTTGTCCCACATCATAAAATTAAACATAGTAGCTGTTTAGTTTAGTGGGTAATAGACTACCTCATATTTGCTTTTCCTAGTAATATGTTTCCTGATTCCAATCTGCAAATGCATTCTTGAGCTCAAAAACTTTCTATTTATTTATCTCTAGTTTTCTAGAAATAGTTGCCTAGATAAATGTTCAAAAGCATTACACCAAAATATAGATTTATTTCCAGCTGCACACTTCATCTGAGACACAGGCATTTGGAAAACATGTGATTTCAAGACCAGCAACCAAAACCATTTCCTGATATAATTTACTGAGACAGGAACAACACTGACAGAAGGCTGTAAATCATATGAAGTTCTACTGCCTGCTAAATCTGAAGACCCAATTATCTACTAGGATGTTATTGAAGGCTAATTTTATTGCAGATGCAGTAAATAATAATTTCTTAGGCTCTATAAGTCAGCATGGAGGAGTCCTGGACAAAATCTTCTCTCATTCTTTAATATACAAAGAAAAATAAAATGCCAAAAATATCCGACAGACTTCCCCCCCACCAAAAAAAAAAAAAACCCAGTACATTCATATTTATAATCTGCTCAGAGTAAATTAGGTGCTTTGGATCCAGCAGTTATGTAATGTGAGAGAATATGAATAAACTGATGATGGGAAAAAGTAGAGAAAAATGGGTTGTGTTTTTACCAGCTTGCACTGAGGGTGAGGTTTGCTGAGGCATACATTGCAGCTAGCAAGAATGGAACACTCCTTTCCATCAGTTAAAAACAATATGCACATATCACAACTATACACAGCTCTGTTTCCTAATGTTTGTTTTTCGTGCTCAAAAGACAAGATATAGTTTCTTATATAATTCCCTTGGTTTATGACTGCATGCCAAAAATGTTTCACATAATAATGTGCGCTATTTAAGGAGCACTTTAGAATATTGAAAGATCTGTCCTACAAACACTAAAAGGTCATAATTACATTACATGACCTAAACTTGATCTGTTTTCCACATAAGTCCTAAAACTAAATAGAGAAAACCCATTTAAGCAAAGGATTCAAAATTATTTTGTTTCAAAAGCTACATATCCAAAACTATATATTTGTGTACAGTAAATGTTCAGTCTAATTAGTTAAGGCACCAGACTAGAAAGTGGGAGGCCATAATTTTTAGTCCTGTCTTAACTATGAAAGTCAGCTGGGTGACTTTGAGTCAGACATTCTCTCAGCCCAATCCATCTCACAGGGTGATTGTTGTGGGCAAAATAGGAGAAGGAGGAAGTATAAGCTATGTTCACTGCCTTGAGAAATTTATAAAAATAATGATTAAATAATTAATATAAATAAAAGGCAGGAAATAAATAAGTAAGTAAGTAAGTAAGTAAGTAAGTAAGTAAGTAAGACAGACAGTGAATTTCCAGAATTATCAGTTGAAGAGGAAATTATTAGGTGCTTCAATCAATGGGATGATAATCAAATCCTGCCTTATTTAAAGAACAAAATTCTGAGTATTCACTATCAAAGTCTGATCTTCACGTCACAGGTATGTGGAAGTGTGTCCATGCTTCAACAAAGGATATTTTTGGTTATAGGTTATATTTATGTAGAAATGTTTTTAAAAATCCAATGGGTTCACAAAAGTTTAAGTACCTCTGTAAATAAATAATAATCAATTATGATAGAATAAGGTCAAAATAATTTTTTTAAATGTTCAAAACCACGACAGAAATGATTAGAGGAGTTTTCTTTTGACAACATGGAAGAGTCATATTGCTGAAAAGACTTTCTGTGTCCACCTCCTTTGGAATTTCAGATTGAGGGGTCTTAAAAGAAGACCCTTCTTTAATGGCCTAAGGATACAAAGACATAAAGGCTTAGTCCTGGTTGACCAGGCTTGCTGCCCTCTCATGTTCTTGCTAGACTTTCCAGGCTATCCTCAAAGGCAGACCTCCTCCCCCGCCCCCCTGTGAATTACTGAAACTTTTGTAGTACATGCTCCATTACGTTCTATAAAAAGGATGGTTTGATTACTGCTTTATCATGTTTTCTATTGACATCAAATGA
Source organism: Pantherophis guttatus (assembly GCF_059756535.1). NCBI lineage: Eukaryota > Metazoa > Chordata > Lepidosauria > Squamata > Colubridae > Pantherophis > Pantherophis guttatus. The sequence goes on along the minus strand of NC_142064.1, from coordinate 219,651,764 downwards.
TTTTTTTTAAAAAAAACCTAAACAAGTCCCACACCATGTGCTTTTTTTTCTTAACATATCCATATATTATACTAAAAATATAGGAGCAAATCTGACCATAGGAGTCTACTGAAGACATTAAAATAGATAATCCTTTGAGCTTTCCACCAGCCTAATTTTACAAACCTCAATTTGAATCCGTGAGCATTTTTATGAAAGTTTTATCCAACAACTAGGTTCTTATTAATCATCCTTATGAAACAAAACCTGTTCTATTTTATTGGGGAATGACTTTGCAAGAAAAAAGACAAAAGCTGGAGACACACATTTCACAGGCCAAAGAAGATGAATCTATTTAAAGCTATTCTGTGAGTTATGGAAGAAACTAATTCTTCTGTAATAAAAGGTAAAAGGACACTAAAATGATGACATTCCTAAACACTCAAGGATTTTAATTTCAGAGAATTCTTTCTCAGCATTTACATTTGTATCTGTCTCTTTAGATAAAAAGCAACTGCCCTTTTTATTTTTAACTTCCATAATAAGCACCTTGGACATCACCCTGCAGGTGCACCAATATTACAAATAGCATGTCAAGAGAAGTGTTTATCTTTGCGTCTCTCTGTAGAATTGCACTAGCCAGCAGCAGGCTCTGTGGTGTGCATCCATAAGGGAATTGGCTACGGACAGTTTCAGAAGGAGGAGATCTTGAAATCTTCTGCTCATTGACTCACCACAGACTTCAAGTTCAGACAGCTCCAAACAGCACTGAAGAGATCAGGCATGATAACATTAGAGGAGAAAAATACCAGGCAACCCATTATTACAGACAAGCTTGGCTATGCTCTGTTCATCTATAGATTGGGTGTTTTATTTCCTTGGACAATATCCAAACACATTGACTCAAGCTTTCCTTTTTTTTTATTTCTAGAGAATCAGCCAAGCTGAATGAAGAGAGAACTGCTAGAAAGAAGAGCTATAGTTAAAAGACAGCATGAATGCATAACTCTGTAGGCTAAGGACTCTGGCAGTCTGGACCATTTTGGAAGATATCACAATTGCTTTTAAAAAAATCCTCTCCTCTTATCCACTCAAAGCCTCTAACGTGCATTTTAATTTATTAATTGGAAATGTATGTATGTAACCCTTAGGGATTGTGTCCATGCACAAGGGCATTTTCAGATTTTACTACCAATTTAGTCCTATAACAGGTACATACTAATCAATCAACACAGTCATTTTTCACTGCACTAGGAACAAATACCTTTCCCCATGCAATTGTAGGAAGTTAGCACCCACCCTTCTCCTAGAAGAATGAAATATTCTAGGAAATATTAAATATTAAAAAAGCAGAATATTATACCTCCTTGGATGAGAAAGGGAGAAACATGTTCTTGGAAAGCAGCTCCCCCCCCCCATTAATAGCCCCAGAAAGATTGGTGCCAACCTATCTACAAGACAAAAGACTGGACCATCTTATCTACAAAAGACCTTCAGCTCCAGGCTGATAGGATTAGCCCTCAGTCAAGATCCAAACCAAGACAAAGCCATTAAGCCATAATAGGAATTGCCCAAAGCTCCTTCATTACATCACCCAGCAAGTTTCAACCAAGCCTAGGACTCAAGACAACCTACAAAGTTATCACTGCATGGCCCCATGGGAGTCTGACAACCAATCAGAATACATTTCTTATACAGGAACAGAAAGCTCCAAGGCGGGGCCCAAGAGAGGATGTAAATCTCTCTCTCACACACACCCATGTGCTTGATTGCCCAGGACCTCAAACCATATGGTCCTGTCCACCATTAAACCATCTTTCCAATCAGCCTCCATGTTTTCAGTGTCTTTCTTTCCACCTGGAACTGAACACAGATGGACATTTCTTCCAACACAATAGAAATTCAACAACTGTCATTACTATATAAAAATGGCAGCAATGTTGGCTTAATGGGGTTAGTCACAGAGTCACAAGTCAAAAACTAAGCACAGGTTGGCTTATACTTCTTGGTTCACTTATAAGCCAGAGAGGTATTTTCAACTGACTGCCAGTTCCTTATCAGTGTTATGTATTCTTTGCACTAAAGTCAATACTCTCTTTCAAAAGAACTCCCTCAGGTTCTGCTCCCCTGAAAATGTGAAATAAATAGAGATGTACCACAGAAAATCTGAACCAATCCCAGGATGTGTACCACTAGGAGCTACATAAAGTATTGCGAACACTTTCATTATTATTTCCTAAAATGATTTGTACCCAGACAACACCCTGTTTCAATTGAAATATTGATTGATTGATTGATTGATTGATTGATTGATTGATTGGATTTATATGCCGCCCTATCTCCGAAAGGACTCAGGGCGGCTCACAACCGTAAAAAACACAAAGTTCAATTTTTCCTTTAAAAATACCCAATAAAACTATAAAAACCATTAAAATCCCCTCTAAAACCCCTTCAGTTCAAGCCGGCAAGGCGAAATAGCCATGTTTTAAGGCCACGGCGGAAAGAGCTAAGGTCAGGGGCCACCCAGAGCCTCAGGGGGAGCTGATTCCACAGGGTAGGTGCACCCACAGAGAAGGCCCGCTCCCTAGGGGTCGCCAGCCGACATTGTCTGGCCGACAGCACCCCAAGGAGGCCTTCCCTGTGGGAACACACCGGGCGACGGGGAGCTGTTGCTGGCCACAGATGGTCCACCAAATACCCCGGGCCTAAGCCATGTAGGGCTTTATAGGTGATTACCAGCACCTTGAATCTCACCCGGAGAGCAACTGGTAGCCAATGCAGGTCCTGCAGGAGGGGTGTAACATGAGAGTGTCGGGACACTCCCATCACTACCCACGCGGCCGCATTCTGAACCAGCTGAAGCCTCCGAGTGGTCTTTAGGAGCAGCCCCATGTAGAGAGTGTTGCAGTAGTCGATCCAGGAGGTGACGAGTGCATAAGTGACTGTGCGTAGGGCATCACGGTCCAGGTAGGGGCAGTGTTATGTTATAAAATAAAATAAAAATTTAGTACAAAAAAAAATTAACAAGCTAAATGAAAAGAAATTGTATGTATCTCCCCTCATTAAATTAACAAATACTTTCTTTGTTAATTTGTGTCCATGAAAAATAATTTTGAGTTTCTTAACCCTTTATGGACTCTTTCAACCTGCACTTTAGTACCCACAAGGAAATAAATTATTTAAGTACAGTACTGCTTCTTTTTTTCAAACCCTCAAAACTGTCTTCAATCTGAGATTTTGAGAGTCTGAAAAAAAATTATTTTGAAAAGGAGAGTACTTGAGATTGACTATAAGTGTTCCATAAAATTAATCTGCAAGACAGTGGGAGATGAAGGAATGGCCCTCTTACTCAAACCATGGTTGACAGTTTGGAAAAGACAGTAGTTGGCATACTACCTTTTCGAATCACTTTCAGAAATTGCTTCTTCACTGCTGTTCAGCTAGTAGGAACCTTTGGATCAACAAGCCTGAAAGCACTGGGTGAGTTTCCTTCAATCCTTAGTGAAAGAAATTTTATTTATAAGTTTAAGAACAATTTTGTGTTATTGTTAGTACAATAAACAGCAAAACAGTGATTAGAACATTGATTTTAGAAAGTTACAAATGAACTAAAGATCCAGATAAATTCAAACTAAGATTTTGTAATTAATTATAAAGAATCCTTCCTTTGGGAAAAATGTTTTTATTTTGAATTGAAAAGTAAAATACGATAAGATTTTTAAAATTGGACACTAGAGGGAACTAGTGGGAATTAAAGACTACAATTAAAGGAAAAGAACACTTGAACTCAACTTACTATTTCAGAATGAAGCAAAAAAAATCTAACATTTCACATACTGAAGGATACTTTTGAACAATGGACCCAGAAGTTAATTTTAAGAGTGTCTGCCTTTGTAGATAGATGGTCTAAAATATGTAATGGAAAAGGAACAAATTCTACCTAACAAGATCAAGACTAAATTGAAGGTGAATTTAAAAATGACAGGACACAAAAATGACATGGAAAAATATGTTGCATTGAACATACAAAAGAAACCAGATTATGTCTTAATAATTAAAAGGGATGTACAAACAAAAGCTGGATAATTTTTCTTTATTGAATTTACAAGAGGCTTGTTACTTGAATAATTGTGTGAGAAAGGACAAAAAAATGAAAAGAAATCAAGTTCTAGGACATTATTTGAATGTAGGAAAGATTAGGGTTGTTAGAAACAAAAGGAAGCAATGTAAATTTGGTTTATTTGATCAAGGTAGAAAGAGCGATGCTGTTATCACTTTAATGGATTTGGCTGACACGAGGACTGAAATTATGATATTTTATGTATTTGTTCATATTTATGAAATGAAATATGGGGAACAGATAATTTGTTGTATTTTAAGAGGATATGATAAATTACTAAAATTGTTTATATTGTTGTGATGAAGGTATATTTGTTTTTGTTTAAAATATCTTATTTTTTTCCCTTTCTATTTCTTATTCTATTATTTTTCTTTCTTTTCTGTCCCTTCTACTCCCTTTTTATTCTTCTATCTTTTTCAGTTTGTATTAGATTTTACTACGGCATTATAATTATAATAATAAAATTACTACATAAAAAGACCTTCAGTGGTTGCATAACTTCACTGGACTATATTAAGGGAGAAGATCATCATCCAGACTGTCACCTGACAAATATTCTGGATATTTTGACAACTCAAAATTTTCTTTCCATGGTTAAGGCAAACCCATAGTTGTGGACTAGTAAAGCAATAACTGTTCAACAAAAGAATACCCTGACCTTGGAACAGTGGTGGGTTCTAACCAGCTTTACTACCGGTTCTCTTTGTGCACACGCTTTGCGTGCAATCGCCGCCAATCTCCGCGCAAGCGCGGTGGGAATCTGCCCAGCTGAGGTGCGGCAATCCACTCTGCCACGCCTATCAGCTGGGCTAAAAAAGAAGAAATAAAAGGTAGGAATAACACGGGGGCGGGCAGGAGGGCGCAGCTCCCGGACAAAGAGAACCGGTTCAGTAACGTCATATTGTCACCGCTACCGGCTCGGCCAAACCAGGCTGAACCAGGAGGAACCCACCACTGCCTTGGAAGGTAGGTAAAGTGACAGAATAGTAGAGCAACAAATAACATCTTAAACAACATTAGCATTCTGCTAAGTTAACAAAAAGACAAATCTTGTCTGAACTTCAGAACAATGAGGCAGATTAACAGTGTTTCTCAACCTTGGGCACTTTAAGATATGTGGACTTCCCAGAATTCCCCAGTCAGCATGCTTAACACTGAAGGGCCAAAAGGAATTTTAGGGAGAATCTGAGGAAATAATTGTAGTATTTGAGAGAAGCTGGGAGATTAGGAAATAATTAAATCATATTGTGAGGTCAAATTTAGCTGTAAATCTGATGAACTGAAGCAAAGAACAAAACAAAAGGAGACTATGCTATCATTTAGCATCATTTTATTTTTAAAAGAGTGTAAAACTGTGTAAGTAACATCTAACCCAAACTTTTAGAAAACGCTGTATTCTTTTCTTCAGGTTAATGACCCTGTGAAGTTACATATTGTGTTTTTCACTTAATCTTGAGAAAAGAATATTAGAATAATTTTCTTTGTATTCATGGCTTTTCAAGGTGAACAGCTAATGGCTGGCAATAAGTTACCTTCTTAAGATTAATGGTATCCTGCGTGGAGCATTGTAATTTGCCCTGTCATCCTTTGTAAGATGTATGGATGAATGAGCCTGATGAAAGAAGACTGTCAATGGTTTTCAGGGCCACTGGACATTCTCCAAACAAATCAGTGTCTTTCTCAACCTTGGGTTTGCCATTGGAAATAAACTGACAATGCAAAATTATCTTAAAAATTAGTACTAAGTGCTTTTTAAAGCTGTAACATTTCCTTCTGCTTTAAAAAGCATCAGTCTTCTAGATCACGGGTGTCAAACTCAATTGCATCACATAACATATCATGACATTTTTTTGCCTTTGTGGGGCCGGGATGGGCATGGCCTGCATGTGACGCATTCAGCTCATGGGCCATCAGTTTGACACCCCTGTTTTAGATCAGACTTCCCCAAACTTTCCACCTTTGCAGACTGGTGGGGGGAGAGGCGATGATTCGATGTGTGCAGCTGGCAAGCGCACACACGTATTGAGCTCCATTTGCACAAGTGGCTGGCACACGCACATGCCGTTCACACAAATGGAGCAAGCGCACATGTGCTTGCCCGCTGCTCACATAAGTGGGGATGCACACATTCCACAGCCCAGTTCCAAAGGGTTCAAGGCCTGGTCGTGGACTGCAGGTTGGGGACCCCCGTTCTAGATGGTAAATGATATTTATTTATTTGTTTGTTTTTTAAATTTAACTACTATCCATCTCTCAGTTTGAGGCATATGTAGAATTACATATGTATGTAATTCTGAATTATTCTTCCAATTCTAGTTCTTAAACAAGAGTGAAATGTGTGGATGAAAAGTTTAAAGTGCATATTAATAATTTAAAAGATTTTTTTAATAAAATGATGTACCCAATAAACTATCAAAGATGTATAAAGGTATTTTAAAGGTATGTTGGAAAGGTAGATGTAAAAAAGGAACTTTTTACCATTTTTGGTGATAAAGCAAAGAAAACTAGAGTATTTTAATATAGAAGATTCTTAAAGAATTAAAACCAGAGACTTTTCTTTAAAGTTTAATGGGCAAAGAACCAGCAGCAAGAATGCTTTATGCACAAAAATGGAAATATACTTCAATTTCCACAATGGAATGTCTGGAAAAATTGATGGAACTAGCAGAGATGGCAAAATTGACTGCTTTAATTAAAGAAAAGATCACATCCAACTTTGTTTCTACTTGGAAATCACTTCTGGGTTTTGTGCTTGAAGGATGAACATAAAACTTTGACTTTGGGTTTTGCTGGCACTAGCCATTGAAAATAAAATTAACATAACTATTAAATTTAAAAAAGACTTCTAGGCAGTGCACACCATAGAATAAAACAATATCATACAAAAATACAAACAAGAAGAATAGAAATGGAAAAACCTGGCACCATAATGTTCTCTTCGAAATTCAACCACACCTTACCCCAATGCTTGAGTTGTGATAGGATGAAGTTTACAAAATGGAACATGATTTCACAGCAAGGTCAGAATTCAAAGAGCCACTGTGCTTGGAAGTTTGGGCATTATTTTATTTAAACAAGATACAACTTACTTGATTTGACTATTCCTCTGCTTTTGAAGACTGTCAATGTCATATGGTTTCAGCTGAATCAATTTGAGAAATATGGTACCAAAATTTACATTTATGAAACCAAGTTATATAGACACCTAGCTCACAAACAAGTGATTCTGGGTCACACACTACAGCAGAAAAAACAGCCAATAAATATATTTAAAAGATAAAAACCAAGCTAAAACAAAGAATAATAGATAGACAGGGAGTCACCTCGCTATAGGTAGTCCTCGACTTATGATCAGTCACTTACGAAGTTACGACCAAACAACCCCCCCCAGACTATTTATGACCCAGTTTCAAAGTTCCACTTGTTGCCTCCCCTCCTCCTGCAGTCACATTTTGGGCGTTTTGCGGCCCACATTTATGTTTGCAGCATGCCGTAGTCATTTGACCATGATTTTAAGCGGTTTTTACAGAAACCAGAAAGTTTACTTCCAGTTTCCAGCCAAAAAAAAATGCCCATTAATTTAATGGTTCACTTAACGATGACTGCATTCATTTAACAACTGGAGCATTCTTTTAACGACTAAGACATTTGCTTAACAACCACTGCAAAAAACATTGTAAAATTGGATATGGTCACATAGTGACCTGCTTAACAACATCATGATTTATAACCATCAGTTATGGTTATAAATTGAGGATACCTAGACATTGTATAGAATTCTCTATACAATGTCTGGGTAAAGATTAAAAAAACACCACTATATGAAAATCCCAAATTGGCTACCGACAATGGAGGCAATGACACACCCAAATACAATAGACCTCAGTAAAATGGTAAGATACTCAGAAATTTTAGATGAGAAAGGAGAATTAAAATCAGTGCAAACATTGAAAACACAAGGAATAAATATAGAATGATGGCCCTACCTACAAATCAAAACAAGACCAAAAAAAGATCAAGAACAATTCGGCATATATGAAAACCAATTGGAGTTGGATAAAATTATATTGGGAACAGAAGGAAAAATTATTATAAAATTATATAAGTTTCTACTAAGACATAAAATGAAGGAAGAAGTTGTAAAAGAAATGATGATAAGTTGGGGAAGGAATTTCGGCCACAGCATAGAATTAGAACAGAGAAACAAATTATGGGAAAGGAACTACGAACTCACAATAACAGTTACCTACAAAGAAAACCTCTATAAAATGTTTTATAGGTGGCATTTGCCACCAGCGAAATGGCAAGATGTATCCCAACTTATCACCTAATTGTTATAGATGTAACTATAAATCCGGAACATTCTACCATATGTGGTGAACGTGCCCCATCACAAGGAAGTATTGGTGTCAAATTCAAAAATGGTTGGAAGAAATTACAAAGCAAAAAATAGATTTGAAACCTGAATTGTTTTTATTAGGAATACTGGACCTGAAAATGAATAAAAACCTTCAATACATTATATTGCACATACTTACCACAGCAAGAATCACATTCGCAAAAAATTGAAAACAAAAAAATATACCGTCAGATGAAACTGTATATAAATGTGTAGATAAGAAGAAATGAATATTATAATGTATATATGTACGTGTGTGTGTGTGTGTGTGTGTGTGTGTGTGTGTGTGTGTATGCATATTCTTTCTAGCCAGGTTTTACCTACGTAAACTAAGTTGTTCTGCAGCTCTGGTTCTGTGAAATCTCATTCACAAGCTTCAGGGCTTTTTTTCTGTTGACAAACTGCAACTCTGTGTTGCTCTCTGGGAGACTCAGATAGCTATTTCTGCCTTTTAAGGCGTCGTCAGTGAGCCACACCCACTTCTCCGATATTCCCTCTGTAAAGGTACAATGTGTCTTTTTCTTTTTCGTAGGCTTTTATGTGCATATTCTTTCTAGCCAGGTTTTACCTACGTAAACTAAGTTGTTCTGCAGCTCTGGTTGTGTGAAATCTCATTCACAAGCTTCAGGGCTTTTTTTTCTGTTGACAAACTGCAACTCTGTGTTGCTCTCTGGGAGACTCAGATAGCTATTTCTGCCTTTTAAGGCGTCGTCAGTGAGCCACACCCACTTCTCAGATATTCCCCCTGTAAAGGTACAATGTGTCTTTTTTCTGTTGACAAACTGCAACTCTGTGTTGCTCTCTGGGAGACTCAGATAGCTATTTCTGCCTTTTAAGGCGTCGTCAGTGAGCCACACCCACTTCTCAGATATTCCCCCTGTAAAGGTACAATGTGTCTTTTTCTTTTTCGTAGGCTTTTATGTGCATATTCTTTCTAGCCAGGTTTTACCTACGTAAACTAAGTTGTTCTGCAGCTCTGGTTGTGTGAAATCTCATTCACAAGCTTCAGGGCTTTTTTTCTGTTGACAAACTGCAACTCTGTGTTGCTCTCTGGGAGACTCATATATATATTGGAGTAATATGATTATTCTACTATTGAGTAGTAAATAGAAATGATAGAATAGAGAACTACAAAAGCAAAGTACATAAGTTGATACGAAATGCTGTAAAATTACCATTAATGTTATGTAATATTCAATACATTATGTTTTGACATGTTTTGTTTTTAAATATGTATGATTGTCTTTTGTGTTGTTTTTAAAGGCAAACTGTTTAATAAAAAATATTTTTTTAAAAAAAAAGTTGAGGATACCTGTAGTTCACTCATTCCCTGGGGTTCCATAGTGCAGGCACATAGGAGAAAAGGCCTGTAGCCTGGGGCCCGCCAAATGTAGCTCCCTAGCTAACAGAACCCTACAGAATTGTTAGATAGCATGGATACATACACACACACACCCATTTATAGAATTGCTGTTCTACTTATTCCTGTGAAAAGAAAGCCACCCCACAGACAATGCAGTAAAAATGGGCAACGGTGTAGCTTGTAGGCCTTAGATTGCTGACCCTTGTCTTTGTCTGTTTGATGAGCATTTTCTTCTCAGTTTGATTCTCAGGTCTGTGATTCTTCCTTTCCCTTAATAGATTTGTTTTTTATTAAAAGAGGAAGAAACATGCAGCAGGAAATCATAAAGTATGTAACAAATGAAAAAAATGACACTTTTGAGATGCTATGGAAAAATTGTGAATTAAGCAGGATTTTCTAGTTAACCTTTGTAGCCAGCAGACCAGAATTCTTACCATTATTGCTCTTGTTCTAACCATGTGGCTGACGACAGGGACAGGTGAATCAAATTCATCCTCCACAGTTTTTCATTGTTCCAAAGTAAAGTTCATTTAACTTTTTTCTATGTATATTTCTCCAATACCTATATAGTTTTCTTGGCTATAAACAATACTACCAAATCCAGAAGGTATGGATTTTCTTACTTTGAAATATTCCAATTTACAGGCAGCTATGAAAAATGTGAATGGAGTTAGATTTGCATTAAAATGAGAATCAAATTAATTTCTCTACCATTTTTCATTGAGTAGCTAGGCATAGGATTGTACTGTTACTTAATACTATTAACTAACAAGTTTGAGATTATTCCATTAACTCTAGCTCCTTGAGTTTAATCTTGCAGACAAGAATGATGGAAAGAAAACTTAGCTACCAGATTGTCTTCTATTATTACTGCACAGGTGCTACTGTTTAGAAACCCATATAGACTGGGGCTATTTTCCTGGTATATATGATTCTATAAAACACAGCTGCACTAGGTCTTTTTTTCTACAATGCAGTTTTGAAGTATTAAAGTAGAGAGTTTTCTCCTTTTGTACAGAAACTGCATGCAAATCCTTTTTATTGTCTAAGTTTAAAATACAAAAAAATGCTTTTATATGGGGAAAAAGTTCTTTTTCAAGAACAAAAACAAAAACAAGTAATGCAAACCAACGGGATATAAAAACAAAGAAAAAAGCGGAATTTGCATGAATAGTTTTCATGAGAAAGAATACCATTTGTGTTAATATTGCTATTTTGTAAGATCTAAGACCCTCAATTTCAACAATTTTTCTGACAATCAACATACATAAAATGTTTTCTTATTCAATATGCTTTCTGATTTAATAATAGCTTTACATTTTATTTTGAACATGATTTTTCTTTATCACTTATTGAACCATTAATAGTTTTAATGTGCCATTTATGCTAACATGTATCTTTATGATACATTTTATCAGTCATTTTCACACTGCTTTAATCCTCTTTATATATATATATATATATATATATATATATATATATATATATATATATATATAAGATATGTATATATATCTTTACAGTGATTGAGAAAGTTAAGACAGCTAAGGTACATGCTTCAAAATACAATTAAAACATATAATGCACTATAGAGCATCCAAATTGACAGTTAACCTAGATTATACTCAGTGGTGGGATTCAGCCAGTTCGCACCACTTCAGGAGAACTGGTTGTTAACTTTCTGAGCAGTTTGGCGAACCGGTTGTTGGAAGAAATCATTAGGGCAGAGAACCGGTTGTTAAATTATTTGAATCCCACCACTGATTATACTTCAAAGAAAATGTATAAATAGAAATGCTTGTGGAAAGATCACAAAAAGTGTGTTTGTTTTTAATCTCTCTGCCTGCCTGTCTGTCTGTCTGTCTGTCTGTCTGTCTGTCTGTCTGCCTGCCTCTCTCTCTCTCTCTCTCTCTCTCTCTCTCTCTCTCTCTCTCTCTCTCTCTCTCTGTGTGTGTGTGTGTGTGTGTGTGTGTGTGTGTGTGTGTGTGTGTGAAGGCATGGAAAAGAAAACAGCCATCTCTCAACTCTCCACTAAGTATGCCTGAGACCATAATAAAGACCGCCCTCAAAGGTCTTAAGGAGATCTTAAGATCTTCTGCCATTCACAAGAAAATAATACAATGCTGGCTGAGGAATTCTGGGAATTGAAGTCCACACACCTTACTGTTGCTAAGGTGAGAAACACTGGGTTAATACTTAAATATAATTTGCCTTCCAGTGCATTAGAACCTAACTATTATGGAACGTTCTTTATATTTATAGATCATTTAAGTGTAGGCTGAAAAACAAGGCTGAAAAATAATAAAATAATAATATTTAACCATGTTTTATAACTGTGACTATAAAAAGCCAACTAACTTTTTAGTTCCAAAGGTTCATTAAAGTAAATGCCCTGAGTTATTTAGGACTTTGAATATTTGCATGAAGTACCATAATGGATTCCCAGCCAGCACAGATTTTTTTTCATTTCACATATGCTTTGTAGGGTAATCTGTCAGTAATCAAGCTGCAACATTCTCTATTATTTACATACTGTATTCTGATTAGTTTTAAAGCAGCGATTATTACAATAATCATTACTGAAGTTACTGGCCATAAACCGCAACATCTAAAATTAGCTTAATTAGCATACTCACTTAAACTAGTAATAGAAACTCATATCCATATAAATAATTTACATTTCTAAACTTGAACTGGAAATGATCCTAAGATAATCTTCACAAAAATATTCAAAAACAACTATTTGCGTAGGAAATTTTTCATCATCACTGCATCTTCATAATTATAAAAAAGTTTTCTAAAAAAAAAACAGAACTCTGAGAAAATTTCTCATAGCACATTATTGATATCTAATAACACAAAGTCACTAGGAGCATCCTCAAACTGTGAACCTGTCTCTTCAGGAATGAAAACCCACACAATTGTTATTCTTCACATTACCAAACTTGGGAATCATCCACTCACAGAAAGTCTTATTTTTTTTACAGCTTTAACTTGCTGGTCATCCAGTTCACTGATGCACACAGTGGGTCATGCATAGCCTCTGCTGATTCAAATGTCATGTCACAGAAAAACAGAGCTGAATGTCATCAGCATTCTGGAAACACCACAGATCACCTAATGACTGCTAAATAGCACCGAAAACAGAACAGTACTTTTGTACATTGTCTTTTATAATAAGGCTGCTAGGAAATCAACTTACAGTCCTTTACAGTTAACATATCATATAGATCTCACCCTATAATTCCAATGATAGAATCTGTTTCCCTAATCTCCACTACACAGAGCAAATCCAAGATTATAAATATCAAAAGCCATACAAAAGCAAAACACATTAGTACACTTTCTATTTCTTTTCTGCTAGATGTTAATCATCGAGGAAATTGTAGTTGATTCCATCTCACAACCAACCTGAAACCCAGACTGAATTATTCTGGTTACAGCAGTTGGTTCAGTATCATCCTCGTTTAAGCACTTTGTCCAGAAAAAGGCAGGATTAAATTATCCTACTTCAGACACATTATGGAACGACTTGGAAAAAGCTCTTAACACTGAGAAAGATGGAAAGAAAGAGAAGACAAACAGATCTTCAACACCAGTAAATTGGATATACCACTCAGTTACAGTGGTGACAGGTATGCTGCTGGAAGGTTGGGGCAGATCATCATGGAGAAAATTGTGATTGCTGAGAATAAATATTGACTTGATAGGACATCAGCCACCACAAATGGAGATACAAGCAGTCAATGGTTCTCAAATACTCATATAGCCAAGTACCAAAGAATGAGAAAGACAAGAGAGAATAGATGGAGGCTCAGAGGAGGCCCTGGGGATGACTCTTACATCTGCCACAGTGATAGCTCTTGCAGCCAGCCAGAGATTTCTGCTCAAGTGGAACAGAATGCTCACTCCTGCTGTTGGGCAAAGCCTGGCCTCTGATTTGTGATGTACCGCATGCATTCAGACCTCACATAAATATTTTGGAAAGTTATGATTTGTAAGAAGGCAGGCAATGAAACATAAAAAGAAATCCATAATTGCATCTTGTTCCATAGAAAAGCTTCCAGTGTAATTTTAACATTTACTTTTAAAATCCACTAAGGCTAGATGGTACAGTGCTGCATTAAATGATAACATAATGCAGATTTAACTAAGAAGTAGCAGCCAGAAAAATTCTTCTCTACATTTTTAGTAGACTGAATGACCTTGAGGTATTTGCCACTTTTACAAAGACGAAAGCAACAGATGGATGATGTGCCAACAAAATAAATTATTTTAAAACACCAAAATAAAAAAGCAGATTTTGGAATTGGCAGAGAACAATATATGCCTTCACCCCAATGGCTCTGACTTTTAAATAAGTGGCATTTGGTCTTTAATACGCTGAGTAGGAATACTAGGATTTATGATCCCAATATCTGAAGACAGTGATCTGTGTACTTTCCATTTGAGAGGAAAAAAGATATATGTTACTAAGTGACACAATTAATGTCGTGTATAGTGGTTGTAGTGTTATACTGGCACCAGAGAAATCCAGGTTCTACTCTCTCCTTAGCCATATAGATTAGTTGATTTTGGGTCAATCAGACTCTCTCAGCCTAACTTCCTCTGTGGGGATGTTGATGTTATCATGGGTATGGGTTTAGGTGTGTGTACCAAATGACTCTCAGAGAAGCAACCATATGAAAGACATGAAGTCCAGTCTATTAGTTATTATTTGAGCTGGGTTTGACCTTGTTACTCCTGAAAAAGTAGATAGTATTCTTAGAACTATCAGCCTGGCCATTTGTGGGTCCAATCCAGGTCCCTCTCCGTTAATAAAGGCTTCCCATCTTTGAGTCTTGTGGCTGAATTCTGGCAATTGTGAATGTTTCCTGCCAGAGAAGGTAGTCCTGCCAATGCTTAAATAGTAGTTTTCCCCCTTCTCAAGACACCATTGTTAGAACCCATTATTTTGGACAACTTTTGTTCTGTCTAAAAATCTTCCTTTTGAAGGTTGCTGCAAAGATGGTTGTGCTGCAGCTTCAGAGGCTGAAACAGCACTTCTTCTTAATCTCTTAGCAGTTTTAAAAACAATTGATCATATCTTTATAAACCATGTTTGTAGATTAAGATTTGAATGCATAATGTTTTGCTGGTTCTAATGATAATGCTAAATATTAATACTATACACTATTGGCCTCTTTCCTATTTTCTGGCCTCTTTCATCCCTGTAGGATAGAATTCATCATTATTTGCAGAGGTTGTAAAAGTTCATCAAAACATTATAATTAAAATAAGAATAAAAACCAGATAATCCCTCTGGTCCAGGTACCTTTCCTGGTTTAATCTTTTTTATAATTTTGAAAAGTTTCCTTATTGTTATAGGTTCATTCATAATTTTTTCTCTGTTCCTCTTAAAACCTTGGAAAATTTGTTTGAGCACATTACCAGTTAATAGTTAATATCTCCTTCTTATTATTTCAGTATCATTTTTTTCTTTTCATAATTTATATGGCAGCCACTTTCTTGGTTTGTTTGCGAATTCAGCTTTTTTTGTTTTAGATAATTCATTTTTCTTTTATTTCTCTTACTGTTAACATAAAATAGAATATAATAGAATTTTTTATTGGCCAAGTGTGATTGGACACACAAGGAATTTGTCTTGGTGCATATGCTCTCAGTGTACATAAAAGAAAAGATACGATATGATTCATCAAGAATCATAAGGTACAACACTTAATGATAGTCATAGGGTACAAATAAGCAATCAGGAAAAAAATCAATATAAATCGTAAGGATACAAGCAACAAAATTAGTCATACGGTCATAAGTGGAAGGAATTGGGTGGTGGGAACGATGAGAAGATTAATAGTAGTGCAGACTTAGTAAAAAGTTTGACAGTGTTGAGGGAATTATTTGTTTAGCAGAGTAATGGCATTCAGGAAAAAACTGTTCTTGTGTCTAGTTGTTCTGGTGTGCAGTGCTCTATAGCGTCATTTTGAAGGTAGGAGTTGAAACAGTTTATGTCCAGGATGTGAAGGGTCTGTAAATATTTTCACAGCCCTCTTTTTGACTCGTGCAGTATACAGGTGCTCAATGGAAGGCAGCAATTGTTTTTTCTGCAGTTCTAATTATCCTCTGAAGTCTGTGTCTGTCTTGTTGGGTTGCATAGCCAAACCAGACAGTTATAGAGGTACAGATGACAGACTCAATAATTCTTCTGTAGAACTGTATCAACAGCTCCTTGGGCAGTTTGAGCTTTCTGAGTTGGCACAGGAAGAACATTCTTTGTTGTGCTTTTTTGATGACGTTTTTGATGTTAGCTGTCCATTTTAGAACTTGCGATATGGTAGAACCTAGAAATTTGAAGGTCTCTATTGTTGATACTGTGTTGTCTATTATTGTGAGAGGTGGAAGTATGGAAGGGTTTCTCCTAAAGTCAACCACCATTTCTACAGTTTTGAGTGTGTTCAGTTCCAGATTGTTCCGGTTGCACCACGAGGTTAGTTGTTCAACCTCCCGTCTGTATGCGGATTCATCATTGTCTCAAATGACACTGATCACTGTTGTGTCATCTGCGAACTTCAGTAGTTTAACAGATGGATCGTTAGAGATTCAGTCATTGGTATACAGAGAGAAGTGGGGAGAGAACAAAGTCTTGGGGGGAGGCCTGTGCTAATTGTACAGGTATCTGATGTGATTCTGCTTAGCTTCACCTGCTGCTTCCTGTTTGTTAGGAAGCTTATGATCCACTTGCAAGTGTGTTCAGGTACCTGTAGCTGGTTTAGCTTAGTTAGAAATGTGTCTGGAATTATGGTATTGAATGCCGAACTAACGTCTACAAAGAAGACCCTTGCATAGGTCTTTGGAGATTCAAGATGTTGTAGGATGTAGTGCAGAGCCATATTAACAGCATCATCTGTCAATCTATTTGATCAGTATGCAAATAGATAAGTTTTATTGTAATAACTTAATCTATTGAGAAATAATGATCTTCTCCAGGGATTTCTTCAATTCTTCTTTCATTCACCAACATGCTGCAGAAAATAAACTCTAACAGAAACTTTACTTCTGTCCCAAACCATTCGTAAATCAGTGCCTTCACCTAAATTATATTTAATACTTTTTAAATTTCTTTTTACAATCCTCCACTATTGTTTCTTTTGGAACAACATTTCGTTCTGTCTCCATCTAAAACAACTAGCTTTTCTTTTTAAACCAAAATCATAGGATTATAATCCCAAAAAGTATTTGCTAGTATCTCTATTTTAGAAACCTTAGTAGCCAAGTTCTTTAAAATCCAAATCATATCTATTCTTGGAAAGGATCTGTGTCTTTCTCAAAAATAAATATACTCTCCTGAATTGCCTCCATATATCAACCAACCTAAATTGTCCATCAATCAAAAACAACATTTAGTAATTTACCTTAAACATTTAGTAATTTACCTTAAATGACTTTAATGTTTTTTTTCTCAGAAGTTCTATTCAGTTGTGGAGAGATTACTCCATTTCAATCCCACCCCCACCCCCCATTAAACAACACTTTTCATAAGAAAAGTCTACAACTCATTTATAGAACAATGCTTTATGTTCATTTGAGACGTAAATTCTCAGTACCAAAGTCTTAGTGCCATGAAAATTAACTTCCCACCCCATGAAAACTACCATTGTGGTACAAAACTATCACAGAAGTACAAATTCTGGTTTTAAACAACTCTATCTCTTTTCTTTCTTTTTTTGTTCCTGTTGAAATAAATTCTCCGCTCAATTTTTTAAAAATCATGTCCCTTTCTTTTCTAATATATGTCTCTTGTAGGCAAATTATTATTTTTTTTTAATTTCAAAATTCAAGATTTTCTGATTTAAGAAATAGGATACTAAAGGAAAATTCAAGACAAATAAGGAAAAGGGGGGGGGAGATTTTTTTTAACTTTTGTTTCTAAATGCAGTAAGGCCTTTGATTGCTTGTTTGCTTGCTTGTTCATTCGTTAAATTTCCACACCACCCATCTCACCTAAAGAACTCTGGGCAGTTTACAAACAACAATCAGTTTTGAACATGATAGAGTGGAATGTTTTTAGGCTAATAAATATTCCAGAAGTCTTGATTACAAGTAGTCCTTGACTTATGATCACAATTGGGATCAGGATTTCCATTGCTAAGCAAGGCAGTTTTAAAGTGAGTTGTGCCCCTTGCTGATCCCCATGCTCAAATTCTGGTCATGTGACTGTGGATCATACGTTCAAGGACTGATCGTAAATCATTTTCTTTGGTGCCATTGGAATTTTGAATGGCGCTAAATAAATTATTGTAATTGAAGACTACCTATATTTTTCAAAGGAACAATGAACAAGAAGAAAGAGTAATAATTGGGTGTGGAAAAACAGTAGTTCAGAATAGGAGATCAGAGTCCAACAAGGAAACATACTGTCACCACATTTGCTCAAAAGCCTGATTGGGCTTATTATCAGGGGATGTCTTATTTTGGGGGAAACAGGGTACACACACACACACACACACACACACACACACACGTCAAGAACTGAAGAGATGACAGCTGGAATCAAAATGAGAGGATTGAATGTTTATAATTTCAAAGATGCAGATAATACCACTTTTGTAAGCCAAAAGTACAGGCAACTTAATTCATGATTAAAATAAAAGTGAAAAGTGAAAAATCCAGATTAATGTTACATATCAAGAAGACAAAGATAACATTAATAAACATGTTTACTGAATTTACAGTAGATGGCAAAGAACCGAAGGTAGATAAAAATGAGCAATGTGCTGGAGTAGTTAAGAAGAAATTAATCTTTAGGAGGAAGGGAATAACAAACTGTGAAGAATATTGCTATGACAACAAAGATCAGAATAGTGAAATGCTTTAATGTACAAGCTGAAAGCTGAACATTGATTAAGAGTGAAAGAAAGAAGATAGATACCCATGAATTATGGAGATGGTTCCTAAGAACACCATGGACTGCAAGAAAAACCAATCCATTGGTCTTGGATGAAATAAAGACAGACTGTTCCCTCAAGGCAATGATCAGCAAGCAGATGCTAACATACTTTTAGGACATGAAAGGCAAGCAAATAATGGCCTAGAAAAGATTATTATAATTAGCAAGACTGAGGGAAGAAAAACAAGGCAAAGACAAGGGCAAGGTAGGTAGTTGAATTTTTTAAAAAAATCACTGATGTTCTTGGAAAGCTACAATTTATTATTAGAAACAAGTCAAGATGCTGAGAATTGTCCATGTAATCATCAGGAATCGGGTTCAGCACAATGACATCTAGTTAACTTTTGCTTCTAAAACTTTGTTAACAAGCTTAAATGCTAAATAAAGTCAAAAGGCAAAATATAAATTAAATGAATATAATACAGTAAACAGCACTAGGCTTTCTTCTAAATTAAGACAGAATGCCTCATGACAACAATGCAATGTCATTTCCAAAGGTTCACTTGGAGATACAGTTACACATGACTATGCGACAGGGGTGAAATCTAAATTTTTTTGCTACCGGTTCTGTGGGCGTGGCTTAATTAGTGGGCGTGGCTTGGTGGTAAGGTGACTGGGTGGGCATGGCTTGGTGGTAAGGTGGGCGTGGCCAGGTCGATATCACTTCTTTGCCCTTTTTTAACCTACAACACAACACAACACAACACAACTGGCTCACCCACAATGTAAAAGCAGCTGTGCTAGAGCCAAAATGGCCCCTGCAACAAGCAGGAACCTTACACAGCCACAAAAAGTCCAAAAACCCAACTTTCACACTTTACACACACAAAATTCCACATATAGCTTTGTGAGATTTTGTATGATTGTGTAGTTAGAGTGAAACCCTACAGAAACACACAAAATCTCAGAAACCTGCACAAATATTATTTTATTTTATTTTTATATAAAAGCAGCTAAATTTAAAACTTCCTAAACTTTAAATGGCTAGGTCTTTAAATGGCTATAAGAGCCTTGGTAGTACAGTGGTCTAAGGCACCCTGTTATTAAGCTGGTTATTAAGACCAGCTGCCTGCAATTACTGCAGGTTCGAATCTCGCCAAGGCTCAAGGTTGACTCAGCCTTCCATCCTTTCTAAGGTAGGTAAATTGAGGACCCAGTTGTGAGGGCAATAAGCTGACTTTCTATAAATATACAAAATAATGAAGGCTGTTGCTTAGCGCATTGTAAGCCGCCCTGAGTCTCCGGAGAAGAGTGGAATATAAATCAAATTAAAAAAAAAGGTCTAAAAAAAGAACGACTAAAAAAAAAACCCCAATTAACTATTTTTTTTAAAGCTCTCAAAGGGGAAAAAAACTTACCGGGACAAGGCAAACAGGCAGGCAGGCAGGCAAGCAGAAAGAGCTGCTCACTGATGAGCTTGATTGCAGGCAGGGAGATTCAGTTGCTTGCTGATGCAATGGATTGCAGGGATTACAGCAAGCGAAGCAAGGCAGGCGTGCGAAGGTAAGCAAGCTGGAGGCTGGGAGGGGGAAAGGGATTTTTGCTACCGGTTCTCCGAACTGCCCTCCACCATCGCTACCTACTCGGCCGAGCCGGTCCGAACCGGGAGCATTTCACCTCTGCTATGCAATTGTCAAACAGAGGGTATTAACAACTTTGACTGATACACTTTGGAGGAACAAATGTTTTTACAAAATCATAAATTGTATATTTGACACGCCATCTTTTTGCTAAAATACATCTGGGCCATAAAAATGTATTTTCATTTTAAATTACCATTCTAGAATCTGGGCTTTATTAAATCAGACTAGGAAAGACAAGTGAGTATGACAAAGAAGCATATACCCACCTTTGTTTCTTGAGGCAACAGGATGTGAGATATCTCCAAGCTTAATTGCCTACAAATTGAGTTTGTAAGACCCACATTTCAATTTCTTATTCTACACAAATTCAAACTTATTCAAAAATCATACAATAAGAATAATACTTTATTCTGAAGCGGTATGAACATATCTGAGTCAGCTCTTCTTCGGATAGTCAGAAACATTATACAGAGCAGCCAGCTGTGGAGAGAGCACCCAAGTGAAAGCTCTTTGATTGACTTCAGGTTTCTAATTCAAATCTTTTATTATGGATATGAGATTTTCAAGTCAGAGAAACTAGGGTTGGATTTAAGTAAAAACTTCACTTGCTAACATTCTCATTCAAATTAAATGCAAGACTAAATGAGTTATAGCTTTCTGCCTTCCAACTATCCCTGTTCCCAACTTTCAGTTCAAATCTAGTCCACACAATAACCAACATATGCTGTAAGAGCTTAGTTCTCTTTTGCCCAGTGATATTAAAGTAGCTATCTTACACCTTCCAGCATACTGTATTTAGCCAGTGAGGCTTCTCTATGATTGATTTCATAACTGACCACCTCAATAAGTGCAAAAAAAATTGTTAAAGGATAGATTTTTTTTTTCCTGGTCAAAATATTTACCAAAACTGTGCCAGTCACTTTCTTCTTACCTTTCACTGACATTTACTTTTTCTTTCTCACCAATCTCACATGAGCTATTTCAAATCTGATGCAGCTTTACTATTATGGGTTCATAAAGTTAGTTTCTTAGTATATTAGATTAGATGTTGTCTTACCTGAACGTCATTTCTGCTGAGCAGAGGGGCCAGCAGTCATGAATGGGTTAATGGTGACTTCCATTCTTGACTGAGTCTGCAATTTGTGAAGCTCCTCCTCTCCCTCTGGCTTCCCAGATTTCCGACAAAGGAGATACTGCATACTGGATAGCTGAGCTGAGAAAAAACAACATTAGAAACACCCCCACCCAGCAGCGAGGACCAGGAGAACAAGGGCGGGTATGACTGCTGGCCCCTCTGCTCAGCAGAAAGGAGGTTCAGGTAAGACAACGTCTATTCTACTGGAGAGACGGGCCAGCAGTCATGAATGGGACATGCCAAAGCATGCCAACTGGTCTGAAGCAGCCACCCCCGTAATGACCCATTGTAAAACCCGACGACCAAATGCTGCCTCCGCCGATGCATAATTGGATGCATAAACATCCAATTTATAGTGGCGGATGAACGGGGAAGGAAAAGACCGACAGATGTCCTCTAGTGCGGCCTGAGTAGACCAGGCCATGGATGTGGCCGCGCTACAGGTGGAATGTGCCGTGATACGATGTGGGCCGGCAAGGATTGAGCATCATAAGCCGTGGCAATAGTAGCCCGAAGCCAACGGCCAACCATAGCAGAACAAACCTTTAGGCCCAAGGTGGCTGGTTGGAAAGACACAAAGAGACACTCCGACCGCCTAATAGAGGCAGTCCTTTTAAGGTAAATCCAGAGAGCCCTGTGGACGTCTAACGAGTGCCATGTCCATTCTAAGTGATGCGATGGAGAGGGACAGAAGTCAGGGAGGACCAATTCCTGGCCCTGTGGAAAGTAGAATTAACCTTTGGAATGAATGTGGGGTCTAAACGAAGCACCACCTGGTCCGTATGGAAGATGCAAAGGTCCGGTTTTCGTGAAGAGAGCAGCCAGCTCTGAGATCCAGCAGGCCAAAGTGATGGCCACTAAGAAGGACACCTTATAAGACAGGAAACGCAAGCCTACCTCCCGCAGGGGTTTGAAGGGACCCCGAGACAGGGCGGTGAGTACCTTGGAAAGATCCCAGGTGGGGTACCTATGCAAAGTGGGAGGGCGAAGGTTAGTAGCCCCCCGGAGGAATTGCCTGATCAATGGTCGTCTGGTGAGGAGCACTGAGGAACCACATGATAGAACAGATGAAAGGGCAGCTACCTGTCTAGAGTGTTGGGCGACAAACCTGACACCAGACCGGTCTGTAGGAACTCCAAGACCTGTTCAGTCGACACCTCAGTGGCCACAAGCTGCCTTCGAAGACACACAAGCGACAGAAGGAGGTCCAGATAGAGTTGTAGATGCAGTTGGTGGATGCTCGCCGTGATGCTTGAAGTGTGGCTATTACTCCAGTGGAGAGGTTGCGGCCCCGAAGGACCTGTCGCTCAACCTCCATGCGGTCAACTGGACCCAACCGACCTCTGGATGAAGTAACGGACCTTGGCTGAGGGTCCGCTTGTTTGTTGGAAGACGCCAAGAAGCTGCCACCGACAGCACCACCAGGTCCGCAAACCAGGGATGATGAGGCCAATGAGGAGCAATCAGAACCAGCTCTGCCTCTTTGTCCAGCATCTTCCAGATGACCTTGGATATTATCGCAGAGGTGGGAAAGCATATAGTAGGCCTGGTGGCCAAGGACTCCTCAGGGCGTCCATGGCCTCCGCCCCCGGGGATGGGAACCGATGAGAAGAATCTCGTCTGGTTATTGCTGCTGAGGCGAAGAGATTGACCTCTGGAGAGCCGAACCTCATGGTGATCTCCTGAAAGATGGCAGGAAGAAGCTGCCACTCACCCTGGTTCACCGTGGTCCTGCTGAGAAGATCCACCCGAACATTGGTGGACCCAGTCACGTGTGTAGCTCTGATGGGCTTCAGATGCCTTTCCGACCAAAGACCCAGGCACTCGGCTTTCCGCATCAGGTGATGGGAATGGGTCCCCCCCCAGGTGGTTCATGTGAGCTTTTGCGGCCACATTGTCCGTTCTGACCAGCATGTGACGGTCCTCCACCTTGTCCTGGAAGGCTTGGAGGGCCAGGTGAATGGCTCGCAGTTCCAGCCAGTTGATGCCGTTATCCAAGTCGGCTGGCTTCCACCGGCCCTGTGCAAAGTCGGAGTTCAGGTGGGTCCCCCAGCCGAAGAGGCTGGCATCCATCGTGAGGATCAGGCAAGGTGGGTCCCTGAAGCACCGACCCTTGGCCAAGGCTGGGGAAGACCACCATCGAAGCGAGAGGGAGACCTTGGGAGGGAGCCGAATGAGGCGGCTTGAAGAGCTCCTGTGAGCTCGTTGATATAGGAGGAAAGCCACTGCAGGGCCCTGCAGTGGAGGCGAGCCCATGGAACAATGCATATGCACGACACCATCTTTCCGAGGAGCTGAGACAGCAGCCGTATCGAGTCGGGGTAACCCGCTGAGACCGTCCTGACCAGAGACGGCAGGCTGGTCAGGTGCTCCTGGGAAAGATAAACCATACCCTGAATGGTGTCTATCACTGTTCCAAAATGCTGGATGCAAGTCGTCACTACCAGATGGCTCTTGGCCTTGTTGTTGGAAAACTCATGGCTCTGCAGGACCCGAATGATGGTGTTCAGGTCCTGTCGCGCTAGCCTCTCCGAACTGGACTGGATCAGAAGATTATCCAGGTAGAACTGGATCCTGATAGGAAGAGAGTGGAGGAGGCCCGCCAGCGCCACCATCAATTTGGTGAACACTCGGGGAGCCGAGGAAAGGCCGAATGGAAGGGCTCTGTACTGGTAGTGACGAGTTGCATGGCAGAAGCGGAGGAATTTGCGGAACGCCAATCGAATAGGAACATGTAAGTATGCCTCTGTCAGGTCGATAGACGTGAGAACGTCCCCCTTTCTGATGGAATCTAGGATTGTCTGCAGAGAGTGCATTTTGAACCGTCAATAAACTACCCGACGGTTCAGAGATTTTAGGTCGAGAATTGCTCTCCAACCCCCTGAGGACTTCTGGATAATGAACAGGCGTGAATAAAAGCCTTGTCCGAGTTGATCCTGTGGAACCGGCTCTATTGCCTGAATTTGCAGTAGGTAATCTATTGCAGATTTCACCAGGAGTCTCTGGGACCGATCCCTTGAAAGAGGGCATTGGAGAAATCTGTTCGGAGGGTTGGAGAGGAACTCCAGTGAGAGGCCCTGGGAGACAGTCTCCCTGACCCAGGCATCTGAGGTCGATGCCTCCCATTGGCTGGCGAACAGTGCCAGGCAGCCCCCGATGGGAGGGTCAAATGAGCCATCAGTGGTATCTGTGGGAGGAGCGCCCCCTACCCCCCCGAAAGGGTTTGTGGCTCTGGCCCCTGAAACCCGGGTTGGGATGCCTGTCCTAGAATCTATCCTGTCTGGGGGAGGGGAATCTCTGGACCCTGGAAGAGGAAAACCCAGAGGACAATCCTCGAAAGGAACAAAAGGAGGAAGAAGGACGGGGGTTCTGTCCTACGGGATAAATTGAGAAGGATCTTCCATTTGTCTTTTGACTCGATAAGCAAGGGCTCAAGAGGAAGTCCAAAGAGCAATTCCCCCAAGAACGGGGAAGACACCAGACGCCACTTATTTTTGGCGTCAGCTTGCCATTGATGGAGCCAGAGAAGGGGTCGAGAGGTGACATTAGAGCCAATGGATTTGGCGGCAAACCTGGAGGCGTTAAGGGTGGCATCCGCCGAGTACTCCAGGGCAGCTAGAATTTTGTTCACATCCTGGTGAGCCCTGGTATCAGAGACTGGTAATCGATCCTGTAATTGCTTCACCCACATAAGGGTGGCCCTGTTAAAGAAGGAAGCAGCTGAAGAAGCCTTAATGGCCCAAGCCGCTGCCTGGTGAGCTTTTGTAAGGGAGTGCTCCAGGCGTTTGTCCTCAGGACGAAGACCTTCCTCAGGAGGGCCCATGAGGACCAAAGAAGTCGGTAAAGCAACAATCGGGGATCCACTGTAGGCACCTACAAAATGGAAGAGATATCAGAATCAAGGTTATAGAGACATTTGTCTACTGTATTTGGATTGGGGCCAGATACTGGAGCTGACCATTGGCGAGTAACAACATCCCTGAACATTCTGGGGCCTGGGATTTCCTCAGTCTCAATGGTAGGTTCCTCAAACAAGGAGGAAGAAGGTCCCGACCCTGTACCTGTAGAGCTGGGCTTTGGCAGAGGAAGACCTAGCCCTTTGTGAGCTTGGCCTTGTGAAGTAGTGACCTGAAAACCTGGGGCTTGAACAAGCCAATGAAGGAAGGTAGATCAGGAGAAAGATCCTCATCATCAGATAAGCCAGGTTCCCCTAGCTCTTCTCCTGCTGCAGAACCCTGACTAGCAGAAGCTCTGGTATAAATCTGGTCTTGTGCCTGATCTAGGTCTGCAGAGCCTTGAGATTGAAGGGTCTCCTGTGATCTGGCCTGGTCTGAAATGCAGGAACCTGTTCTATGTTGCATCTTATTTATTTATTTATTATTTTATTATTCGAATTTCTAT
Organism: Pantherophis guttatus; assembly: GCF_059756535.1. Taxonomy (NCBI): domain Eukaryota; kingdom Metazoa; phylum Chordata; class Lepidosauria; order Squamata; family Colubridae; genus Pantherophis; species Pantherophis guttatus. Next base: position 219,625,840 of record NC_142064.1, on the reverse strand, counting down.
ACCGCCCTTCTCCTTTCGGACTCAGGGCGGTGAACAGCCAAAATAAAAACATTTATACATAAATACGATTAAAAATAGATTTAAAATAATTAAATTTGGCCCATAGTTTAAAATTTATCAATTTAAAATCCATATCAAAATTTAAAACCAACCATAAAATCATAAAATCAAGAGAGACCGGCTAACTGAAAGAGATGAGTTTTTAGGGCCCGACGAAAGGTCCGGAGGTCGGAGATCACTCGTATCTCTGGGGATAGATTGTTCCAAAGGGTAGGTGCCACCACAGAGAAGGCTCTCCTCCTGGGGGTCGCCAGCCGGCATTGTCTAGCCGACGGCACTCTGAGGAGGCCCTCTCTGTGGGAGCGAACTGGCCGGTGGGAGGCAATTGGTGGCAGAAGGCGGTCCCGTAAGTACCCCGGCCCTAAGCCATGGAGCGCTTTAAAGGTGGTCACCAACACCTTGAAGCGCACCCGGAAGTCCACCGGAAGCCAATGCAGCTCGCGCAGGAGAGGAGTCACATGGGAGCGCCCAGTCGCTCCCATAATCCCCCGCGCGGCCACATTCTGCACCAGTTGGAGCCTCCGGGTGTACCCCAAGGGGAGCCCCATGTAGAGAGCGTTACAATAGTCCAGACGAGAAGTGACGAGTGCTTGAGTGACTGTGCGTAGGGAGTCCCGATCCAGAAAGGGGCGCAACTGGCGTATCAGGCGAACCTGATAAAAAGCCCCCCTGGCCACGGCCGTCAGATGCCCTTCTAAGGACAGCCGTGCATCCAGGAGGACGCCCAAGTTGCGGGCCCTTTCCGTGGGGGCCAATGATTCACCCCCAATAACCAGCGATGGCGTCAGCTGGCTATACCGGGACGCCGGCAGCCACAGCCACTCGGTCTTGGAAGGGTTGAGTCGAAGCCTGTTTCTCCCCATCCAGACCCGCACGGCCTCCAGGCACTGGGACATCACTTCCAAGGCATCGTTGGGATGGTCTGGGGTGGAGATGTACAGCTGAGTATCATCAGCGTACTGATGGAACTCCACCCCAAAACCACGGATGATCTCACCCAGCGGCTTCACATAAATGTTGAACAGGAGGGGCGAGAGGACCGACCCTTGTGGCACCCCACAAACAAGGCGCCTCGGGGTCGACCGCTGCCCCCGTCAACACGGATTGCGACCGGTCGGAGAGATAGGAGGAGAACCACCGCAAAACGGTGCCCCCCACTCCCAGTCCCTCCAGCCAGCGCAACATGATACCATGGTCGATGGTATCAAAAGCCGCTGAGAGGTCTAACAGGACCAGGATAGAGGAGTAACCCCTATCCCGAGCCCTCCAGAGATCATCCACCAACGCGACCAATGCCGTTTCCGTGCTGTACCCAGGTCTGAAACCGGACTGGAGCGGATCCAAATAGACAGCTTCATCCAGGTACTGTGGAAGCTGTCGCGCCACCACACTCTCAACAACCTTCGCAATAAAGCGAAGGTTGGAGACTGGACAATAGTTAGCCAAAACAGCCGGATCCAGGGATGGCTTCTTGAGGAGAGGCCTCACCACCGCCTCTTTCAAGGCGGCCGGCAGGACACCCTCACTCAAAGAAGCGTTGATAATTCCCTGGAGCCAGCCTCGTGTAACCTCCCGGGAAGCCAGCACCAACCAGGAGGGACACGGGTCCAATAAACATGTGGTGGCGTTCAGCCGTCCCAAGATCCTGTCCACGTCCTCGGGAGCCACAGGATCGAACTCCTCCCAGATAACATTCTCAAGGCCTGCCTCAGTCATCTCGTCTGAACTAACCCAGTCAGTGGCCAAGTTTTCCCGAATCTGAGTTATTTTATCATCCAGATACTGTACAAAATCCTCAGCTCGGCCCTGCAAGGGGTCCTCCCGCGCTCCCAGATGGAGAAGGGAGCGGGTCACCCTGAACAGGGCGGCTGGGCGGTTATCTGATGACGCGATAAGAGCGGCAAAATAGCTAGATTTCGCCGCTTTTATCGCCACTAGGTAGGTCTTAATATGAGACCTTACCAGTGTCAAGTCGGATTCAGAACGACTGGCCCTCCAACCGCTCTCTAGGCGTCTTTTCCGGCGCTTCGTCTCTCTCAGCTCCTCGGAGAACCAAGGAGCTAAGTGAGTTCGGTGCCGGGTCAGAGGCCGCAAAGGCACGACCCGGTCCAAAGCCCCGGCAGCCGCACTATCCCAGGCGGCCACCAGGTCATCAGCCGAGTCGTGAGCTAGAGTTTCAGGAAATGGCCCAAGCTCCATCTGGAACCTATCAGGATCCATCAGGCGCCTGGGGCGGAACCACCTGGTCGGCTCCGCCTCCCTGCGACGGGGTGCGGCGGTCAGAAAGTCAAGTCGAAGGAGCGAGTGGTCAGACCATGACAAGGGTTCAGTATCTATATCCCCTATATCAAGGCCACTCAACCACTGACCAGAGACAAAAACTAAGTCCAGAGTGTGTCCCCCCATGTGAGTAGGGCCGTGAATTACTTGGGTCAGGTCCATGGCCGTCATGGAAGCCATGAACTCCCGAGCTACCTCAGAAGTTTCACCAATGGATGGCAAGTTGAAATCCCCCATGACCAGAAGTCTGGGGGTATCAGCCGCCACCTCGGCTATAACATTGAGGAGTTCGGGCAGGGTCGTCACCACGTGGCAGGGAGCCAGGTACGTGATCAACAGACCCATCTGCACCCCATGACCCCACTTCACGAAAAGGGACTCACATCCGGCTATCTGAGGCACAGTGGTCTCCCTCGGATCAAGACCCTCTCTTATAATGACCGCCACCCCCCCGCCCCTGCCCTGAGCTCTCGGCTGATGAAATGCACGGAAGCCTGATGTGCACATCTCCACCTGGGGAACCCCCCCCTCATGGCCCAACCAGGTCTCCGTAATACCTGCCAGGTCCGCTCCCCCCTCCTGAATAAGATCACAAATGAGGGGGGCTTTATTTACTACGGACCTGGCATTACACAACATCAGCCGGAAACTCGGGCCCTGAGACTCTAAGCAGCCTGAGGAACGGGAAGAGCTAAGGGGACCGGGGCACGCAGTCGCTCGGAGATAGCGAGCGCGTGCCCCCACCACATGATGCGGCCCCCTGCTCCCGCCATACCTGCCCCTCCCACTCAGCGTATTGATGGAAAAGCCCTCAATAGAGGGCATTCTAACAGTCCCCTTTCCCCCAGAGTCCGTACCCCCTATGGCACCATTAACAGCCAGACTGGCCTCCCTCCCCACCCCCCTCCCCACCCCCCGTAAAAATTTACACAAAGACAATTTTAAAAAACCCCTCAGCCCCCTCTTTGCGGCATGCCACCTCTCGGGATTCCAAAATCCATCATCGAGGTAGGCCCTCGATAACGTGGGGGGCCAAGCCTGCGAGAGGGGGGAATCTCGCAGACCAAGAAGCTCCGCTGCTGTGTACGTCTTGCCACAGGGATGGGGTGACCGTCCCCTAAAGGGTCCATACAGAAAAGTCCGAGGGAGAACATAAAAAGACAGGAGCCACAAAAGGATTCAAGTCCCAGTCTCTGCAGCAATGCCACGCTGCACTGCTTCTTGAATAAGGATTGCTAGATCAGGAGGTTGATTGGGAAGAACACCCCCAGCAGACGTTGGTGCCCCTTTTTGAGAGACCAGAGCCCAGGGAAAAACTGGGGATCCCCTTGTTCCTGTGGTAAATTAGGAGGTGGAGAAGCCACCTGATGAGAAGAGACCATCTGGACCACTGGAAAAATATGGGGAGGAGGAGGTGAAGACTGAAGAGTTCCAAATAAATGAGAGCTGGCCTCAGTCTGAGGAGGCAGATGGATAGCTGTGTCCCCATCAGGAGACCAGGCTGCAGGCATTGACTGATTAGGTGCAGACATAGGTTCCTCAGCAGGAACATTAGCAGGGGAGGACTGGAGATACTCCTTCCTCGTGGCCTCCCTAACAGCCTTTTCAATAGCCCACTCAAGGGACTTATGTCTCTGGGACTCCGCCTTTTCAGTTGCTTTGGAAGTTCTCTGGGTAATGGGAGGCTTGGATGAAGCAGGCCTGCCCTGCTTTGAGGGACCAGAGTCAGAAGGACCCGGAGGCTCAGTTAATGCCTGACTAGCCGCAGCCCTTTTAGAAGGGCAATTCGAAGGCCTGGAAGACATCTGGGTCGCTGGATGGGCTTAAAAAATTTATCCAAATCAAGCCCAAAATGGCCGCCGGCACAATGAGGCAAAACAAAATGGTGGCCGGCACGAGGTAACAATCAAAATGGTGGCCATGAGAGAAATACAAAATGGTGGCCACCAAAACCTCCGTAGGGAAGCCAAAAAGCAAAACGCACTACCAGCTGCACAATCCCAGCAACTCTGAGGTAAAACGGAACAGGCTTACCAGACCCTGGTGCTGCTGTTCACGAGCCACTTGTACGGCGCTCCGGCGGCTCTGTGGTCAATGGAGGCACTAGAACCGCCGCCACTGCTAGGCGTGTGAGGGGGCACCCCCAGGGACACCGATCCATGAGCTGCCATCCGGCAGATCCGCTGCTATAAAAAGCAGCCTTCAGCGGGCTCCGACCTAGGCCGTTCTTGCTGGAAGGGGTGGATCTCAACCAGACAAGCTAGGAGATCCACACCCAAACCGCTAAAGTGGTCTTCAGCGGTCTCAGGCGTGAGCCCTTCTCACTGGAACGGGCAGGGCTCAACCAGGTCCCTGGGAGCCCTGCAACCCTCTAAGGAGGATTAAGACACAAGCTGTTAATAAGTCAAGCCAATTTGCTGTGAAAAAAGCAAAAATTGGGCAGCTCAGCCAAAAACAGTCCTTACAGAACGACCGAGTCTGAAATCTGGGAAGCCAGAGGAAGAGGAGGAGCTTCACAAATTGCAGACTCAGTCAAGAACGGAAGTCACCATTAACCCACTCATGACTGCTGGCCCCTCTCTCCAGTAGAAATAACATTTTAAATTATATGTCCCGAAACAAGCAGATAGCATGAGGCACAGCAGACAGACATAAAAGCATCTGTGAGGAAAGATTGCATGAAAGATTGCATGAAAGCACTGAAACAACTCTGGCCATGTACCATATTTATTATCCATGTGCCTGCAATATCTTTTGAAGTAGTAAATCAATACCGTGGTTGTCTTTTAGCAATAATACAGTTTCTTACAGAGGCAGAGGAATTTAACCTGGTTCATCCATTACAGAAGGACAGGATTTTTACTGAGGTGGCACTTAAAATGTGGAACTCCATCTAGGACTGGCCTATTCTGTGTTTGTATCAAGTTCTAAGCATCACATTTCAGGAAAGAAACTGACCAACTGGAGTATGTCCAAAGGAGAACAATCAAAGTCATAAGAGGCCTGGACCAAAAAACAGGAGGAATGATGGGAGTCATTGGGTATATTTAATATGAAAGAGAGAAGTCCATGTGAAAATATATTCTCAATCTTTCAGAATCTAAAGGACTGTCAAATAGAAGATTATACAAAATATTTTAGTGTGGTTCCAGAAGACCATATGAGAAACAATGGGTTTGAATTACAAGGAAGCAGATTTCAATTAGACATAAATAACAACATCAATAATAAGACAGACTATCTTGAATGGTGGTGGATTCTCCTTCACTAAATAGAAGCTATATAGCAAGCTGTCAGGGATCTTGCAGTAATTTCCAGCAGTGTATAGGCATTTGATTAGATAACTTCAAAAATTCCTTTTAGCCTTTCCTGATCCTATGCAAGTGGATCTGGTACTGGTTTAGCACAGGGGAAAAGTCACAATACGTCACCTGATGACAACGTGACACCACAAGTTTGACAGCCCTGTGTTAGAGTATCATCTTAGCTAAAGTTCCAACAATGTCAAAGCTTGGTTTGTCATTGATTTAATACCTGATAAACCCATCTAGCCCTTCTATATGTATTTTGAACTGTACTTTGAAAACACTTTTATTTCAGATGGCTTTCTTATGGCTTTTTTAAAAAAAATGCTGATCTGTTTTTTTTCTTTTAAATGAGCTTATCATATTAATTTTTACTGGTGAGGTTTTCCTGATTGCAACTATATGTCAGCTATAAAAATATGGAATGCATAAGTCTATTAACAAATGACATTTTAATTTAGGATAGGAGACCAGGGGTGTCAAACTGGATTTCTTCAAGGGCCGGATCAGCACTGCAGTTGTCCTCCGCAGGCTGGCTGGGGGAGGGGGGAGGATATGGGACGGACAGCAGACGGGATGGATGCCTCCTGCAGCAGCCTGCACCCAATTTTCGGCCTGGAGGCCTCCTGCAGCACCCTGCCAGCCAAAATGGGGCACTGGGGGCCATGCACTGCCCCCCATGCCACATTTTTGCTTACAGAGCCACCGTGGGCCAGTCCTTTGCTATTTCCAGGCCACCCCTGCGGGCCAGTTCTAACCACCCTGCAGGCCATATCTGGCCCGCAGCCCTTGAGTTTGACACCCGTGGGATCGACAGACAGATAGATTCATAGTACCTCTTATAATCTTACGACTTTATAAATACTGTCTTTGTGTTTTGCCTTTTGTTTCTCTCTCTCCCTTCCCCCTTTATGGAACAAAATGTGGACGTCTATTCAAATTTTAATTTATTTCCTATATTACTTCTCCAGAGTGTCCTATGCTTAAATGTGTTGGATTCATATGCTGTATAATCAAAATGGATATCTCTGAATTTTAGAAAATATTCTATTAGGAACTTCTCCTCAGCAAGCATTAATGAAACAAATGAAAGAGCACTATATGCTTTTACAGTGGAACCTGGCCAGAAGTTCCCATTAGGCTACTAAATCAAAGATAAGAGATACCCAGTTAACAACAAATATTTGACTGAGGAGCCAGTAGAACCAGATACCACAAATCTTTTTACCTGAATATGCCACCAGTCCTATTTTCATTTTCCTATTTAACCTACATGCCTAATTAAATTCCTATGCAAATTTTTGAGAATTTGGTAATGAAGCAACATTTATAATGGTCTGATGTTTCTAGCAATTGCAGCTCTCTTGTGAAATTGCAGCTCTAACATGAAACATTATTCCAAAATATTCACACAGGTCAACAAAGATGCAAGCCTGCTCTTTTTGAGTGTTTTACTTATGCTGCCATCCTGTGACCAGAATTAGAAAATGCACAGCTAATACCCTAGTTGACATACCCCAAGCCTCAACAATTATTATTACTATACTCTTGCTTCTCAACTCATTACTGTCCTAGGGTCTTATCATTTATGGAGTATGGCTTGCAATGCTGACTACAAACAATCCTGTATAGTAGATGTGCATATTTAACATACCCGGGGGGGGGGGGGGGCTGTTCTATCTCCCAAATATTTGCAAAGATATATAGCCTGAAGGAGAGTTCCAAGGCTGAAAACATTCAGGCTCCTCCTTAACTCCTGTGGAGGCTACTGCACTGCAGTAATAAAATTTTGGCTTGTTTACTAAATTATGCATTATACCTTTAGGTCTAATTCTTCACTTCCTATGTTGAACTGAACTGAACTGAAACACAGCCAGCAAAGCAGCCATAAGAAAAGCTGACTTCCAGGCTGAAAGAGGTGTGGCTTGGCATACACTGGTTTCAAGCCCAGCCATCCTTGGTGATTGCCCACCCCCACTCCATCCCCCATGGAATCAAGGGAACCAAGAGAAGGGAAAACATTTCCCAGAAGCTTATGTTATTCTAAGCATAGATCTGATCCTGAAACTCCGCAAGAAAAGAGGATCTCAGGATTCAATAAATTCCATTTTCATCTCAATTCTGCCACAGAAAATGTTATTTTCAGAACTATCACAAGCTACCAATGACAGACATGTAGATGGCAGTAGTTACAAATCTTTTGAACTTTCCACTAGCATAGCAACTGGGGCTTAACAAGTGGTTGCGAATCTAGTAGAGGCTTTTTGGTTCCAGTCTAAATGGGGAGATATCACCCCATTCCCATCAAAATTAGTCCTGTGAATGGCTTAGGCTTGCTCTATAAGCCCTTGCAACTGCATTATTGGCGTCTATTTCTTCCTTTCCAATTGAACTATTCATGGGAAATACACAAACACAGAGACACTCAAACAATTCTGAAGCCAAAATAGTCTATATTTTTGATCCAGTATCAGGAGACAAAAACAAGAACATTCCCTGTATGTAGAATGTAGAATTTTCAACAGTTTTTCTGGAAAGTGTATCTCCAGAAAAGTGTCAGTATAACTATGTTCAAAAGCAGCTCTACTCAGCTATTATAATAATTATAAAGATTATAACTAAAATATAGTCATAAATAATTTTATAATTATAATTAAATGCTAATAAAGCATTGAGGAGCTCCTTTCTCAATGAAAATCTACCCTCATAATAGAGCCATAGAAAGAAACACCATGGGGGCAAATAAACTTGTCCTCTTATGGTTTCTGACACATGGGAAAAAAACCCATATTATAATCCTTTTTAAACCATATAATCTGCTTCAATCACCATCTCAGTTGGATCTACACTCCTATTGACAATGGTCAATGCTCCCAATTTTTGCTATTCCTCATCCTCAATCAGGCGCTACCATAAGCCAATATAATACCAGAAATAAAACTAAATTAGCCGTCTGATGAGAAAATGTGTCCAAACTGAAAGAATAGCTTACAAAGAGGCAGCAACCAAGTACAATTTATATACCATGCAAAAAAAGAATCTCTAATTTATTCTCCATGTAGAAATACACTGAATCTCAGTGTATCTCAGAATCTCTAAGTATAGAGCCTTGGTGGCGCAGTGAACTAATCTGCTGCTGTTAAAGTAGTACTTAGCTGCCAGCTGCCTGCAATTACTGTGAGTTCAAATCTCACCAGGCTCAAGGTTGACTCAGCCTTCCATCCTTTCGAGGTAGGTAAAATGAGGACCCAGTTTGTGGGGGCAATAAGCTGACTTTGTATAAAATAGAACACCGCTCAGGGGGGGCCAAAAAGCCCTACTAAGCAGATATATACAAAAGTATGAAGGTTATTGCTTAATGCATTGTAAGCTGCCCTGAGTCTCCGGAGAAGGGCAGCTTATATAAATCGAACTAATAAATAATAAATAAAATAAATAACTATATCTTTAAAAGGAAAGTATGTATTTATTGAAATTCTGAGGCCACCCCACTCAATAACTTTGGATGGCTTACAAATAAAAACAGGAAAAATATTTATAAAAATAACATTAGACAAATTACTCTGTGGTACAGTTTGCACTAGGCCAAGCTACTTTAAATAGGTTTCAAAATATAAAAGGTAGGATTGAATGGAAACCCTTGTGCCCTGGTAGTGAGCCAAAATTATTTAATTTGATTTTATTCTACTTTTAAATTTTGTATGGATGTGTTTTATTGTTTGGCTGTGCACCGCCCTGAGTCCTTCGGGAGCAGGGCGGTATAGAAATCGAATAAAATAAATAAATTAAATAAATAAATAAATAAAAGAATCCAGGAAATTTGGTCTCTCAATAGAATCTTCATCCTCTGCCTTTCAGCTTCTTAACAATTGGAACAAATGATAAATCAGTAAGTAGTGTTGCTTCTTCCTCAGTACCTGGTTCCAGGGAAAAGTTCTCCCTCTGAGCTCCAAAGGATACAGACATGATGACATTTTAATCAATCTTCCATTTATTGCATGATCAGGTGGGCTCAGGGAGGCCCAGTCAAGCTGGCCTCACTGAGCTTTCTATTGACCAAGAAAGCCAGAATCAACATTAACCCTAATAGCATAATATCAGATTTCACTTTTCAAACAATGTATAATGATATACATTTGCATCTTTATGTAATATATGAGGATCTAGTCCTGATTCATGTAGTCCAGCTGCACAAACCAATGAGCTGTTAACCATATGGTTCCAGAGTGAATGTTTTCTATTCCCTGACTGAAGAAAATTGCAAAGCAAAGAATATTCCTTCCAATAATCTGTCAAAGTGAATGGGATAAAAATCTTATCGATGCAAACAGATTTGCCCATGGAAGAAATGAAAGCTAAAAGGATCCAGCTAGATGGACATATGGAGAAACAAATGACAGAAAAATTAATTGGTCAAGTGTTTTGCATGTGCAGAAACATTTTTCAAAGGACCACCATTTTAAATGTGCATAGGAATTGGGTCAAATTAAACAAAAACATATTACTCAGCTGATGATAGCTGTAAGCACCTGAGATAAGACTATAGCTGAATATACAGTTCTTATTTGACTGCTCCTAGAGGATAAAATTCAAGCGGCTAAAATATTTTATTTTTACATTATTGATGTACAGAATGCAAATCTTTTGTTTGAGCTAGCCTAGCATGGTTATTTAACTCAAATACTTTGGCCACCTAATGAGAAGAAAGGACTCACTGGAGAAGAACCTAATGCTGAGAAAGACTGAGGGCAAAAGAAAGGGATGACAGAGAATGAAGTGGCTGGATGGAGTCACTGAAGCAGTAGGCATGAGCTTAAATGAACTCCAGAGGATGGTAGAGGACAGGAAGGCCTGGAGGAACATTGTCCATGGGATCACGATGGGTTGGACATGACTTCGCAACTAACAACAACAAAGCATGGTTATTTAGATTCCTTATGGCCAAGGTTCAGGTCTGGGCATGGGGCAGAGACTACACTGGTAGCTCTGGTGGATGGCTTTCATCAGAAGCAAGATGAGATGAATGTGCCACTTTTGGATTATAAATCCTCTTTATAGCCTTCAATACCATCAATCATTACATTCCACACAGAATGCTATTGTAGGGATTGCAGGTACTGTATTGCAATGGTCCTGTTCTTCCTCAGTAGGTAATTTCAGGCAATGGGGCAGGAAAGACAATTCCCTTGTTGGGTGTTGCAGTCCATTTCCCCTCCTTTTCAACATCCACATGAAGGTACTGTAAGAAGTCATACTTATATTATCATCCAAGGCCTGCCTAGAAATACTGCTAAAGTCTTGTCTTGTCCTGATGCTTGGAGGCTATTGCAGTGGAGGTTGTTGGACGGGACAAAACCAGCTAGAAATGAATACCAAGCAACACAAAGTTATTATTTGCAATGTTCTTCCAACTCTCTTAAGGCTGTGGCCAAGACAGCTTTGCCCAGCAGGCATCTCAGTTGTGGCTCTACCTAGAGCAGGATTTTAGCTATGATCATTCAAGTCATTATCACCAATGGGTGGATTTTAACAATATGCTCTATATAGGGTTTGAAATTCATCCAGAATATGTAGCCACCCACTCATTGGTTGGGCTTTTTTTTACCATGAACATATTATATCCACATCACAAATCTTATATTGCCTACTAATAAGTTTCTAAGGGCAACTCAAAGTCCTGTGCATGTGTGTGTGTGTATTTTTTAACCTATAAAGCACATTATGGTTTGGCACTGAGATTCCTAATTCAACCAGAATTAACCCACTCAAGGAAATCCACATCAAAGAAATTGTTGGTGGTACAACACTTCCATATGTATAAAAGAAAGAATAAGATCAGAAACCACTTTTCAGAAATAACACCAACACCTGGAACTATCTCCTCATTAGAGATAAGACTGGGCCTCTTAGCTAGAAAATATTTAGGATGAAGCTTTCAGGCAGGGGGAGGCATTGAGATTTGACCAGATTTCCCTAATGGCATTAAATTCCCCTTTTTGTATTGCTGTTATAATCTGATTGTTCCAGGTATATATAGTACCATGGACATTTTAATAGCTTTTATTATAGGTTTTTGTATTTCTGTAAGCCACTGCAAGTCTCAAAATTCAATGGCATAACAGTGAATAAATTAAAATTTGCTTAAAATAAATACAACGTAGCTAATTCTTCAGAACATCATAGTCATTGTATTATTATCAGAAAAAAAAAGGGAAGGGAGCCACTTACCCTGACATGAATTCTGAAATTAGCCTAGCTTCATTTTATTATTCTTTGTAGGTGTGCATGAGTTCTGTGTCACTTCCCACAGGACACGGCTGCATTGATAAAATATGCTATTCCCCATTGAATAAGGGTGTGAGGGTGTGAGATATTTATAGAGGCATCCAAAAACTACAGATCCATGACTAAGAAAAAATGAACAATCACTCTTCCGAAAATCTCAGCCAGGATACAGACCAAGCTATGCCAACATCTAATGGAATTTGCATTAGACTGCAGTGTAGAAGCGCTCCCATATTATCAGTTGGCAGAACTAAAGAAAAACTATTTATAGCCCTTCAAGAGAGAGACACAATAGTTGCACAGAAAAGCTGTAGGTTTTTTTCCTCCCTCTTCTTATGGCACAGTGACCCTTTCCCCAAGACAACTGATGATGGTGGAAGACTTTATCTATCAAGAAGTCCATTAGTAGACTTTACAGAAACCCTAGCCATTCTTTAATGCTAGATGGCTGCCAAGTTAAGGAAAACCATTCCCCAAGTTACTGAAAATCTCCTGCATACGACTTTTTATTTAACCATCACCCTCTTCCACAAAGGATTCAAGGCAGTTTATAAGATGTGTAAATGATTAAATAAACAAACACAGATAAAGCCTATGTAGTATTGGCTGGGCTCCCCAAGTGCCTTTTGATGGTAGTAAGATCCCTAGATGCTTCATCCTGACTTCTCATGCCAAAACCAAAAGCTCAGAGAGTGAATCAGCTTTCCAATCATCAAATCATACTTAGAAGAAGGTAGGAAAAAAACAAGGCTGCTAGAATATTTATCTCTACAGGGATAATTCAACTATCCAATTTTTCTCATCTCTTTTCTTCTGTATTGCATTCATCTCAGTCACTTGCTTTCATAAACAAACTGAAAACACCCTTATCCAGCACAACAATAACAAAAACTTGTCGTGTTTAAATTCAACAAAAAGACTTCTGTAACATCAAATCTCTCCAGAAATCTTCTATATTCCTAAAAATAAGACTTGACAAAATAGTGCCCAAAGATAACCATGCACCCACCAGAATGGCAAGACCTGCTTCTGAACATAGACCGTATAATGATATAAATGTTTATATTGAGCAAATCCCTGTGAGAGATCCCTAAACACTTTCAATAATTTTTGTGATCTTGCATAAATAATTTAGTGCCCATGCCATAAAATGAAACAGTTTGTTGACGTAGTGAGTACAGATCACAAAGAATTTATTGGCAAAGAGCAGAGATCAAAATGGTGCCTCTTTAAAATCCCAAAATTTTGTAGAAAATTTTCTTTCCAGTAGCAGCTACTATTTTCCCATTAAACCAAATGGGAATACTATTATTTATTTATTTGTATCCCGCCTTTATTGTTTTTTTATAAATTACTCAAGGGGGCGAACATATTTCCTCCTCCTATTTTTCCCTCAACAACCCTGTGAGGTGAGTTGGTCTGAAGGAGAAGGACTGGCCCTAGGCCACCCAGCTGGCTTTCAAGACAAAACTAGAACTACAGCATCTGGCTTTCTAAAATGATGCCTTAACCATTACACCACACTGGCTGTCCCATCACTAAACACCAAAACACAAGCCTTTTATGACTTTGGACAACTAAGGCAAGACTATACCATAGATAGACCTGGTAGGAAAGATTAGCATACAGTATATTTTAATACAGATTTTAACTGAATATATTAATAATAATTACAATTAATCATAATAACTTAAGGAAAACACAAACATGATTGTAGATGTAAATCGTCTGAGGCAAAAGCATGCTTTTTTCCTATCAGGATCTATCTGAAAAATGATTTGGGAAAATCCAAATCTACTTACACTAGGAAAGAATTTCCTTATGAATTTTCTTACGATATCTGTCTTCTTACACATTTTAGTGTTGTCTAATGTAGGGAAAGAGATTAAAAAAGGGACAACAAGGAAAGAGCCCATAACATGTCTGGATAACTGTAGCAGAAACTGATTTTTTTGTGGTGAAGTACAAAATGCAAAAATCTTTTTATTAAATCCGTACCTGTCAAAGAAGGATTTCTACTAAAAACAGCAAACATGCAGGATTTTTCATGAACTGAATAATCAGAGCATGAAGCAATCAACTATAAATGAACATATTTTAATAAATCAAATGAGTTGAAAACAAAGCAAATCCGTTTGAAAAAAGAACAGATGTTCTAACTACGTTCATTGCTGTACTCGGTAAATACCACAACAGAGAATGTTCACAGATTATTAGCACTAATGTAAAATGGCATTTTCTGTAGTACAGTTCACTTAACATGCAACTCTTGGAGCAGTACAGAGATTCATTCTTTTTTAGCATAACAGTTTATATAATCTACTCTTAAAGAACTTTAAAACTATGTTATTTAATACAATTTGAATTGGAATTAGAAACCTACAGCAACAGTGCATATGGAGGCCATGGCTAGGGGCCTTTAGTCAGATCTGTCTACTGTATTAATTGCAACCTTACCTGGTACAGAATAACCTAGATATAACAACTTATACTCTCATTATCACCATCTGGACTACTGAAATTCTTTCTACATGGAGCTGTCCTTAAAGACTCTTCAGAAACTGAACTGGTCCAAAAATCAAGGATTCAAGATATTATCAGCTCCTGGTGTTGGGTGCATAGAACAATAATTTTTTGAGCCCTGTAGAGATTGTTTGGTTTCTAAATATATATTTAAAGCAAAGGTGGTCACATAAAAAGCCCTTCGAGGTTTGGTACTTGGGTACCTGCAGGATAATCTGCTCTGACCAGAATCAGCTTGATCCACTAGAACTTGTAGGGAACTGTGACCCCACACACACACACATTTCCAGGAAATGAGATAAAACAAAACTAGAAGGTGCTGCTTTTCCATAATGATTCCAGCACTCTGAAATGCTTCCCTGTGGAGATCAGATGCACATTTGTAAACTGAAGTATTTTGAAGGGCATTTTCTTGATTTAGTGCACTGTGTTATCTGATCTTTATTCTTCCCTTGGCCTTCTGTCCTCCATTCTCCTGAGGTTTTATGATGTATTGATTTTGGATTGTACTGTGGATGTTTTAATTGTACATACCGTACGTGTCAAGAATTACCCACTAGGTACAAATTTAATTAATACATAAAGAATGTTTGGATAGCAAAATTCAGTCTTCCTTCTGTCCACCTAAGTTTCAGATCACAATGCTGTGATAATAATGAACATTATGAGTGGTGGAGTAATGCTATTAGGACTGATACACTAAGGCAAGTGATGAAAATATATGTAATGAGTCAAACTGTTCTTCATACATTTTTCTTTCCAGGGGCTTATCATCTTGGTTGTTCTCCTCTGGATATGCTGCAGTTTATCAATGTCCATTTTAAATACAGAACAGGATTGCAAGGTGCAGTCTGACCAACACAAACTAGACAGAAACAATGATTCTGTTGATTCTGACATTGTACCTTTGATACCACCTAGGACTGCATTGGCTTTTTTTGAAGCTATATTACATTGTTGGCTCATGTTCAGTTTGTGATCCACCAAGATACCCAAATCTCATTTGCATATACAGTATAGCTGCATCATTCTATACTTTTGTTATTAGTTGTGAAGTCATGTCTGACCCATCGCGACCCAATGGACAACGTTTCTCCAGGCTTTCCTGTCCTCTACCAGCCTCTGGAGTCCATTTAAGCATACACCTACTTCTTCAGTGACTCCATCCAGCCATCTCATTCTCTGTCGTCCTCTTCTTCTTTTGCCCTCAATCTTTCCCAGCATTAGGTTCTTCTCCAGTGAGTCCTTCCTTCACATTAGGTGGCCAAAGTATTTGAGTTTCATCTTCAGGATCTGGCTTTCTAAAGAGCAGTCAGGGTTGATCTCCTGTAGGACTGACCAATTTGATTGTCTTGCAGTCCAAGGGAATCGCAGGAGTCTTCTCCAGCACCATAGTTCAAAGGCCTCAATTCTTTGGCGCTCAGCCTTTCTTATGGTCCAACTTTCAGAGCCATACATTGCAACTGGGAAAACCATAGCCTTGATTATACACACTTTTGTTGGCAGGGTGATGTCTCTGCTTTTTAGAATGCTGTCTAGATTTGACATAACTTTCCTCCCCAGGATCAAGCATCTTAAATGCTTGGCTGCAGTCCCCATCTGTGGTGATCTTGGAGCCTGCCATTTTGGTCCTTTATCATGACCATCTTTGCATGAAACGTTCCCTTCATATCTCCAATTTTCTTGATGAGATCTCTGGTCCTCCCTATTCTATTGTTTTCTTCTATTTCTTTGCACTGTTTATTTAAGAAGGCATTCTTATCTCTTCTAGCTTTTCTCTGGAATTCTGCATTCAATTGGGTGTATCTTTTTCTTTCTCCCTTGCCTTTCGCTTCCCTTCTTTCCTCAGTTATTTCCAAAGCTTCCTCAGACAGCCATTTTGCTTTCTTGCATTTCTTTTTCTTTGGGATGTTTTAGTTGCTACCTCTTGTACAATGTTGTGAACCTCTGTCCATAGTTCTCCAGGCACTCTATCTATACAGATCCTCTACTGTATATTCATCAGGGATATGATTTAGTTCATACCTGAGTGTCCTAGTGCTTTTCCCTACTTTCTTCAATTTAAGACTAAATTTTGCCATGAGAAGCTCATTATCTGAGCCACAGTCAGCTCCTAGTCTTGTTTTTACTGACTGTATAGAGCTTCTCCAACTTTGGCTGCAGAGCACATAGTCAATCTGATTTCTGTGTTGACCGTCTGGTGATGCCCATGTGTAGAGTCATCTCTTGGCTTGTTGGAAAAGAATGTTTGCTATGACCATCATATTCTCTTGACAGAATTCTACCAGCCTGTGCCCTGCTTCATTTTGTACTCCAAGGCCAAACTTGCCTGTTATTCTGGTTATCTTTTGGCTTCCTACTTTAGCATTCCAATCCCCCATGATGATAAGGACATCGTTTTTTGGTGTTAATTATATAAGGTGCTGTAGGGCTTCATAGAACTGGTCAATTTCATCCTCTTCAGCACCAGTAGTTGGGGCATATACTTGGATTACTGTGATACTGAATGGTTTGCCTTGGATTTGAACTGAGATCATTCTGTCATTTTGGGGATTGTATCCCAGTATTGCTTTTCCTACTCTTTTATTGATTATGAAGGCTAGTCCATTTCTTCTGAGGGATTCTTGCCCACAGTAGTATACCTGATGGTCATCTGAATTAAATTCACCCATTCCTGTCCATTTTAGTTTGCTGATTCCTAAGAAGTCGATGTTCAGTCTTGTCATCTCTTGTTTGACCACGTCCAGCTTGCCTTGATTCATGGATCTTACATTCCAGATTCCTATGCAGAAAAAATCTTTACAGTATCGGACTTTCCTTTCACCACCAGATGCATCCACAGCTGAGCGTCCTTTCAGCTTTGGTCCAGTCGCTTCACTCTTTCTGGCGCTACCAGTACTAGCCCTTTGCTCTTTCCCAGTAGCATATTGGACACCTTCCGACCTGAGGGGCTCGTATGGCATCGTATCTTTTTTCCTTTTGGTACTGTCCATTGGGTTTTCATGGCAAAGATACTGGAGTGGGTTGCCATTTCCTTCTCCAGTGGATCACGTTTTGTCAGAACTCTCTGCTATGACCTGTCCATCTTGGGTGGTCCTGCACAGCATAGCTCATAGCTTCATTAAGCTACGCAAGCCCCTTCATCATGACAAAGCAGGGGCATTCTATACTTAAATATTTAATATTTTATCCATATTTATAATTTTACATTAGTCCCTGTTGAAACACAATATTGGGTCAAGAGTCTCCCAATTATCCCCCCTATTTTTGTGACAGCTACTGTCAGCCCCCATTAGGCAGATCAGACCAGAGGTCAACTCCACAGGAAGCCTAAAACTATTTTTGTTGAGATTGGGTATAATAACAGAAACTTCTGATTCTATTATATGTATATATGTGGTACCTTGCTCAATAGCAGTAGCTGTGAGAGGGATCTTGGTGTCTTCGTGGACAACCATTTAAATATGAGCCAGCAGTGTGCAGCAGCTGCCAAAAAAGCCAACACAGTTCTAGGCTGCATAAACAGAGGGATATAATCAAGATCACGTGAAGTGTTAATACCACTTTATAATGCCTTGGTAAGGCCACACTTGCAATACTGCATTCAGTTTTGGTTGCCATGATATAAAAAAGATGTGGAGACTCTAGAAAGAATGCAGAGAATAGCAACAAAGATGATTAGGAGACTGAAGGCTAAAACATATGAAGAACGGTTGCAGGAACTGGGTATATCTAGTCTGATGAAAAGAAGGACCACGGGTGACATGATAGCAGTGTTCCAATATCTCAGGGTCTGCCACAAAGAAATGAGAGTCAAGCTATTCTCCAAAGCACTTGAGGGTAGGGCAAGAAACAATGGGTGGAAACTAATCAAGGAGAGAAGCAACTTAGAACTTAGGAGAAATTTCCTGTCAGTTAAAACAATTAATCAGTGGAACAACTTGCCTCCTGTAGTTGTGAATGCTCCAGCACTGGAAGTTTTTAAGATGTTGGATAACCATTTGTCTGAAGTGGTGTAGGGTTTCCTGCCTAAGCAGGGGGTTGGACTAGAAGACCTCAAAGGTCCCTTCCAACTCTGTTATTCTATTCTATTCTATTCTATTCTATTCTATTCTATTCTATTCTATTCTATTCTATTCTATTCTATTCTACCTCTTCATATTATAATTCAGTAAATCAGGGAGCTTCTATTTGAACTGCTCCTGAATGCAATTTGGTTGATTTAAAAATATTCCAGCCCTTTTTGCCAAGACAACAGCATTTGCATATCTTGGTTCCAGGTCATCTTCCTTACTCTCTACAGCTACAAATTTGGTAAGGTTATATTCCAGCTTCTCACAGAAATATGCTGGAACAGCACAAGTTTATAATGGAGCCCAACAATATAGCACTTGAAAATTCCCTGCAAGTGGATATACAGCCATTTTAACACATAGTCCTTGGGTACAAATGCTCAATCTACACAATATCAATCTAATGCTATCACAATCCAGACTGCGTTTTGTCAAATTCCACTATAATCTATACAGTCCCTAGTTCAGAAGTTCCTAAACTTGCTTAGTTCATGACACCCTTTTAGTAATGTTTTCACAGTGTGAACTAACTCCAACTAATAGTTTTCACAATGTTCCAAAATGATGTCAAGCATTTCTGTGCTCCCGCCAAAATTTAAGATTGCTGTGGGGAAATAAGAAAGATGAAAAGGGGAAGCAGGAGAGCAGATGGAAATACAGGGCAAGCTAGGAGAGTAAACGACTTTAAAATTTGGGGACGGAAGAGAGAAAAGAAGAAAATATGTTTTATATATTTAGAACTATAAATGAATTGAAGTAAGATCTATAAGTATAAATGAATTTTAGTAAGTTCAACATTTGAGATGGTAATACTTGGAATGTTTTTAATTGTAATAATGGAATTTAGTTAAAGCATCTGAAATTATAGTGTATTGTGAAAATGGATTACTAAATAAGAGGAGAAGGAAAAGTTGAAAATTAACTGTTTAAATTGTATATAAAGTAAGGGAAATTTATTTAGAATTATAAATGAATTGAAAGTACATGAAACTAATACTTGGAATGTTTTTAACTGTAATTATGGAATTCAGCTAAAGCATTTGAAATTATATTGTATTGTGAAGATTATTTTTTTTTATTGTTTAACAAGAAAAGATTAAGATATTATTGGCAATATTTGAAATTAACTTTTAAAATTATGATTATGGTTTATTATGAAGAGGTGTAGACAATATATATATTTGAAAAAGCAATGGAAAAGTGGGTTTATTTAAAAAAATGGGAATTGAGAAATAGAAATGAATGACTTTAATGTTATAGACTTAAGTGAATTATAATAAGATATTTAATTGTAGTATTTTAATAAATTGATAAAGGAAGAAATGGAAAAGAGAGAAGGAAATGGATTATGAACATTAATATCTGTGATTGGAACAATGGAATTTAGGGAAAACACTTGAAATTATATTATGTTGTGAAAAAGGAGTAATGGGAAAATATTTGAATAGGATGATTTAGAGTTAGGGTTAAGTATTAGAAAAAGGTTTTTAAATCAAAGGGTTTTAACATGGAGAGCAATTAGAGGAGAAAAAAAGAAAAATTGAGTAAGATTAGAGATTAGGGTGAATGGTAATATTGGCTATATATCAGAAGAAACAAGGAAAATAAAATAAAAATTAGACAGTAAGAATATTATGGCAAAAAGTGAAATACATAATTTTTTTTTTTTTTTTTTTTTTTTTAATTTGATTTATATGCCGCCCTTCTCCGAAGACTCAGGGCGGCTTACAATGTGCTCAGCAATAGCCTTCATCCTTTTGTATATTTATACAAAGTCAGCTTATTGCCCCCACAAACTGGGTCCTCATTTCACCTACCTTAGAAAGGATGGAAGGCTGAGTCAACCTTGAGCCTTGGCGAGATTCGAACCCTGCAGTAATTGCAGGCAGCTGGTCTTAAGCAGCTTAATAACAGGGTGCCTTAAACCCTAGTACTACCAAGGCTACCAAATTGTGTTGGGGGATAACTAAAAACTGTACAAATTTGTGACTCAGCCAATACTCTGTTCAGAAAAAATGCATTGTGTGTTTGTTTGTGTATGTTTGTTAAAAAATTTTTTAAAAGTTTATAAAAAATTAAGATTGCTGCAGTGCCCAATGGAGCTATGATGCACAGTTGGGAATTATAGCCCTGGGTGCCTAAGAATTTTGAGACATTTCTGTTCCAATGCAGGGTGTATGTATGCAAGTGCACATTAGCCCTGCAATGTAGTTCAGACAAGAAGCACAACAAGAAGAATTAGCTTGATCTTTATTGTAAGGTTACATTAACTGAATCTTGCAAGCCAAAAAGTATTTATCCCCTCCTTTCCTTTTACTATGAAGGGTCGCGGTGGCTCAGTGGCTAAGACACTGAGCTTCTCCATCGAAAGGTTGGCAGTTCAGCAGTTTGAATCTCTAGTGCTGCGTAATGGGATGAGTCCCAGCTTCTGCTAACCTAGCAGTTTGAAAGCATGTAAAAAATGCAAGTAGAAAAATAGGAGCCACCTTTGGTGGAAAGGTAACAGCGTTCCGTGCGCCTTTGGCATTTAGTCATGCTGGCCACATGACTTCTTTGGATAGCGCTGGCTCTTCAGCTTTGAAACGGAGATGAGCACCGCCCCCTAGAGTCGGGAATGACTAGTACATATGTGCAAGGGGAACCTTTACCTTTTTCCTTTTACTCTTTGGAAAATTAAGCAAGGTCCCTTCTGAAACATTTCCCATCCTCCCTTCTGTAGGCTGGACACCCACATACCAATACAGTACACCAGGCATCTGAGCCCACTCTCTGTTCCATAATACTGAAGCATTATTTCATATTCATCTCATTATTCATTTCATTATTCATCTTCCAAATCTCCTTTGGTTTGTTAATACAGTGCACTATCCCTTTTGTCCCTAGAGTCTCTCCTATTTTTTTTTTTTTACACTGTTATATGTTTGCCATGCTCCTTTTTTGAAATCCAATCTCAAATACAAGTTTTTCCTCTAAATGCAAGTTCTTCAAGCCTTTTTCCACTTCGTTCTAGGTGACAAAAATTTGCTGACCTTGTAAAGATAAGCATGGTCAGGCTAGTAAGTACTTCAGTAAATGGCTTCTAGAGAATATCTGGGCTGGAGGCTAGACAAAGAAATTGAAAACCATCTCAGGAAAGGCAACATAAAATATAAAAGAAAACTGCAGGATTGTATTCTTGAAGCAACCAAAAACTGAGGTCAATTCGAAAGCGTTTACATTTTACTAATAGCTTCATCTATTTCTTTAACTTTCTTAACATTCTACCACATAACCTGTGACCTTCTGGAACCTTGTTTCTAGACAATTATTTCTTGACCTAGTTCATTCCTTTTCTGCCTTTCACTGTAAATTTCACTCCTCTTCTCCTATTTTCTACATTCCTTCTTTTTAATGTATAGCCCTCATACTTCCATTTGCGACAAATCTCCTTACTAAACATAAAGATTTAGCTTTCTTATGAAAACTACACTATAAAAGTTATAACTTGCATGAACCTCTGAATACTTCATGCTTAGCTACACCAGTTTCTTAGCTATTATAAATGAAATACAGAATAACTGTAATACAATAACAAAGCTCATTTGTTTTTAAAATATAATGCAACAAGGTAAGATCATTCTGCATTCAAGACTCTGTTAAATGTGATCTTCAAAGTTTTAGTAAATTATCTGCACATTTTCTGACTAAAATAAGTAGCTGACTAAAATAAGACTATAATATATTGGACCTATCCAATCCAAGCATTTTTATTGGGATATGTTTTTGAAGAATGGTTTAACTAAGAATGAAATGTATCATGGGAATATTTTTAGTGTTAAAATGGTTGAAGAGTGGGGAAAAAAAATCAAGAGCAATTATTTTACTCTATTCACCAATGAAAGGACAAGAAGTGCTAAAATAATCCACAAGAAAAGAGAACTGAATCCAAGTGTTAATGGCAAAATTCTTAACAATACATGAACTTGAACAATGAAACATCCAACAACAACAATGAAACATCCAATGCCACCTTTTAAGTGACACTTTTTAGGTAAAAGATACTTTATCCTAAATTAGAATTTTGGAACACAAAATGAACAGAATCAGTCTTTTGTTCACTGTGTCATTTCTAAGTAAGTATGTTTAACACCAGGCTATTAGGCTAAATAAAATTATTACAAGTTTACTCAATGGTTTAAAATAACAGTACTATATTTGCATTTCTAAATATTACTTTAAATGTATTTTGGATGCAGAGTATATATCTAGTAACAGTAACAGAGTTGGAAGGGACCTTGGAGATCATCTAGTCCAACCCCCTGCTCACGCAGGAGACCTATACTAGAGATTTGAACCGCTGAACTGCCGACCTTTCTAATCGACAAGCTCAGTATCTTAGCCACTCAGCCACCTAGCCAGGCTTAAATATGATAGGATTACTTCTGAGAAAGTTTACAGGATATTTTTTGTTAGGCTACGGAGACAAAGAAGGAAGCTATGTTGCAATGTAGTGAAAATGGAGTTAATAACTAAATTATATATATATTATGAGTCTGTTGCTCATGAGAGAATCATTTGAAAGGCATTAAGTCTGTACTATATAGAACACTGATCACAGACAACATTAAGAACTGAATGGGAAGAGTCAGGAATATGAGGCTTATGACCTAAACTAGATGAGCACACTGAGAATAAAATACATGTAGTCCTTGCCTTATGACCACAATTGAGCCCAAAATTTCTGTGGCTAAGTGACACAGTTGTTAAGTGAATTTTGCCCCATTTTATGATTTTTCTTGCCACAATTGTTAAATGATGTTAGTAACATAGTTGTTAAATGAATCTGATTTCCTTATTGACTTTGCTTGCCAGAAGATCGCAAAAGATGATCACATGATCCTGGGAAACTGCAACCATCATAAATATGAACCAGTTGCCCAAATTTTGATCATGTGGCCATGGGGATGCTGCAATGGCCGTAAGTGTGAAAAACAGCCATAAGTCACTTTTTCAGTGACCTTGTAACTTTGAACAATCACTAAATGAACTGTTGTAAGTCGAGGACTGCCTGTATAGTGACCTCAATAGTGAACTGTTTGAAAATGTCCATAGAATTACTAATACTTGAAAGGATAGAGATACATGTTGCTGAAGACTTCACTGGGATTTTACCAGCTAGTTCTGGCCAAATTGAATACAGTGTAATACAATGTAATACAGTGTAATAGAATACAGTGAAGAGATGGATTCCCAAGAAGGTGCATTCTAGAGGAATAAGAGGCAATTCAACCCAGACATCATGTGAGAGAGAAGGAAGGTGAAGACAGTTCCTTCTGTATAGTCCATAGAGTATATAGTAGGTACAGATAATAAGAGTCTTTAGCCGGGCAAGATTTTATCTGTAAGTAGGAAACAATAAAGAATTCACTTTGGAAGAATTGACACATATTAATTTTGAGCCTGATGTCAGATTGGAAATCATGGTGTCCATATTCCAGTAATTCTCAGGAACTGCTCTAACTCATGGTTAAGTTTGAAGGAAATCACTAAAAATGTTTTCCTCTTTGGCCTTGATTTTTATAGCCATTTTTCTCTGTTTTATCTTCAAAATATATGGGCTATCATATTTTTCAGCCTTCCTTGAGTATACTGTCATAATGCCTCTAGCAGTAGTTAAAACAAAAGCACAGGCCTTCAGTATCCAAAAACAAATTCCAATCAATAGATACTACCTTAAATGAAATTTTGGTTATTGAGCTTTGTTCAAGTTTATTTGGAAACTAATCCAGTTATTCTGAGTGGAACTTAATTCCAAATAGGTATATTTAGGATTGTTTTCTAAATATAACTTAGGTCAAAAACGTAATACAAGATTGTGATGCATGATTAAACTGACTCCAGTGAAAGACTAAATACCTTCTATGAGACTTCAAAATTCCTTAAATATGGCCTGATCATATCATATATTCATACACTCATCATCCTTGTTTTCTGTTCAAAAACAGCTTCTACAAAAGAAATTCAACTAAGTAACATGTTCAGAAAATAATCATTATGTAGTCATGAAAAGATGGCAAACTCACTGATTAAAAAATGAAGACAATAACAAAGAGTAGAGGCAAATAATTTAATCATATGTTTGCACATATGATGGGTATTGTTAAAACTTCAAAAGCAAATAAAATTTAGCTCAAATATTTAAGTCAATAGTTAATAGTCAATAGTCAATGTGCTAAGTATAAAACAATACTAAAACTGCCTCAGAGTATTTCTCAAGACAATAGTATGTATTTATTAACTATTTTTTTAAAAAAATAATAAGATCTTTAATTCTTAAACTTCAGGCACAATTATTGTAGGAAATGACCAGCTGACCCCAAGGTGGTGGTGGGGGGTTTAAACACGTCATTGCCTTGAATCCCATTCTTATCTACCACCAATTCACTTCAACCATTAGTAGTTCTGATTCTCATAAAGAACATTAGCATACACTAAACATACATTCATTTAACTACTGATGAGCTGTGGTGGCACAGTGGTTAGAATGCAGTATTGCAGATTGACTCTGCTTACTGCCAGGAGTTCAATCCTGACTGGCTCAAGGTTGACTAGCCTTCCATCCTTCTGAAGTTGGTAAAATGAGGACCAGATCGTTGGGGGAAATATGCTGATTCTGGAAACCACTTAGAGAGGGCTGTAAAGCAATACATAAGTGCAAATGCTATTTCCTGTGCTTAACAGTTATCATATAAATAGTAGCTTGGGGCCCAAATGGGAGTGTGCCATATTGGAGGTGGTTAGTAGATTAAACAGAAGATCCTACCTCCACCCCATTATATGCTGTCCCTTATTTTTGTTTGTTTGCTTATGTGCCACCCATCTCCCTGATAGGGCTACACTGGGTGGCTTACAGAACACAAAAAGATAATTAGAAAAGCAATTAAAAGTTTCTGCATCAGCTGTAGCTTTCTAATACTCTTCAAGGGTAGCCCCATGTAGAATGCATTGCAGTAATCCAATTGACAGATGAGTAGGGCATGAGTAACAATGCGCAGGCCCTCACGATCCAGATATCTTAGCTAATTATATTAATTATGTTATATTTACTGTTTTAATTTTTTATAATGTACTTTTGTTATGTTGTAAGTTGCAAAATAGTGAGATGTATCACATGTACATTTAATTAATTAATTAATTATCATGTGAAAACAGGGTTGCCAGGTGTCCACTATTTGAGCGGACAGTCCGCCTTTTTCACATTATGTTCACTATTTTTTTTTCACAAAATAGTGGACATTTTTTTATTCAAAAGCTTTATGATGAAATGGTACGTAATCTAAAGCTGTACAGTCTAAGAGAATAAGGATAGGAGAATCGCATTTTGTCTTTTTTTTCATAAGTTAGAATGAGACAAAGATCGAATATCCATTGAACTCGATTCTCTGAAAAAATTAATGATGAGATTAAAATAAAAATATATTATAAAATTATGTACAGTTCACATTTTTAAAATGTATTGTAGCTTGTGTCGACTGACCTAAAATGGCGTGTTAAAATGTTTGTAAGAAAATATATAATTTAATTGTAAATTTTTCTTTTATTTTTTTACTACTTAACCCCCCCCCCCCCCGCTTGTCCGCTATTGTTTGGAAGCAGACCTGGCAACCCTACATGAAAAATAACCAACCAGAAAAGCAATTGTTTTCAAACCTTTCAAATGTTACCCTTTAACCAATTGGCATTCTCTAGTAGTATTATTTTAATGTAATAAATAACCCAAACTTGATTGAAAATTCCAATAAATTGCAGATACAATGAGTGATAACAAAAAATGACAACATCTTTCTGAAAGTCTCTGTAATGAGTGCCTGCTAATGCTAAACTTTCTTTTCTATTAGATGACTTACAGATCATAATCTTCCTTCATTCCTTCTTAAACCAAAATTCAAAAATTGGTGAAAACAGGGTGGAATAGTTAGTAGAGCACTATATTTAACATAAAAAGATTGAAAATCAAATATTTCAACTAATAAACTTACATAAGTATGTGTATGTGTGAGTGTGTACATATACGTACACACAGATATCAATATTAACAATTTAAAGCTTACATACTCATGTAAAAAAAAACAGAAGCAATTTATCAATACTTTTTCAGTTTAACAAATATTATTAAAAAGCATGTCTCTTAATAAAACATGTTAGCTAGAAAAACTCTTACCAGATTTTTGGTTTCTGGCTACCATAGACTATCAGGGCTAAAATATTAATTATACTGTGATGCCCAGAGCTGGTCTCACATATGTTTTGCTTTGGAATTCTCGTCCTCTATTGTGTTCTATCTGCAAAACAACATGGGTGCTCCATCACTGAAGGCTTTCAAAAAGAGACTGGACAGCCATTTGTCTGAAATGATATAGGATATAAGATCTTCTGCTCGAGCAGGAGGTTGGATTAGAAGACCTCCAAGGTCCCTTCCACCTCTGTTATTCTGTTATATGTTCTAAGAAATATAAATGGTGAAATTATAGCAATCAAGAGTTTTCTTTATTGTGCTCTTTTATGGCACTATTTTGAAGACACACACCAAAACACAAAAGTAAGTAAATTTTGCAGGAACAGAGTAGAAGGCAGTGGTGGGATTCTGCCGATTCTAGGCAGTTCGGTCGAACCATTTGTTAAATTGCTGGCTCACCCCGCCCCTTGCCCTGCCCCTCCGCACCACTATTTAATGGCTTCGGCCCTCGCAGGACACGAACCGTTTGTTAAATTGCTGGCTCGTCCGCCCCTCCCCACCACTATTTATTGCCAATAGTGGTGGGGTGGGGCGAGCGAGCCAGCAATTTAACAAACTGTTCGGTGTTGGGTTTTTTTGAAATTTATTGGCCTCACAGCACACCAAACCGCTTTTTAAATTGCTGGCTCACCCACCCCTCACCCCGCCCCACCACTATTTATTGGCCACGCACCACACTGAACCGTTTGTTAAATTGCTGGCTCGCCCGCCCCTCACCCCACCACATCACTATTTATTGGCCTCGCTCACTGTGTTGCAAAGCTTGCCTTATGACACAATGAGGCATAGCTGCATTTCTTCTTTGGCTTCTCAACCACGTGGCCCAGTCTGCTTTCCTACCTTTGCCTGCGGCGGATTCCCACTCTGTTCCCGAACGCCCACCTCAGACTGCCCCCGACCACTCAGCAGCAGAACAGGCAAGTACAGCCAAGTGCTGCCCTCAGGGAAGCGGGGCTGGGAAAGGTGGTTGACCTGCGCCCGCACGGCTGCCGGCTGCAGCCTACCCTTTTTAAAAATGTAGGAGCAGAATTTTAACGTGGTGAACTGGACAGGATAATAAAATTATATTTTGGGCTTTTATTTTTGATTCGTGATCCCCATGTGAACATAATACATTGTCGTTGTGGTAATTGCTAATCATGGTTGACATCCGAGCACCTTGCTAGTGGCTGGCGGCCAGGTGGCTAGCAAGGTGCTTGGATGGGGTGGCGAGCAGCCACGAGCCTGGCTACTCCATCCAAGCACCTCGCTGGCCACGCGGCCGCCGGCTATCCCCATCCAAGTGCCTCAACCCAGCAGGACTGTCCTGCGGCCGCCTTCCACCTGCACGGCGACCATCCGCGCGTGACTTTTCTCCGCATTGTAATGGGCTCCAGGAGGAGGAGGGGCGCCATCTGCCCCATTGCAAAGAGCAACAGAGCCAGCTGCAGGTGCAGCCGGGCGGGCGCACGTGCAGGGGGGCACAGGCCTAAGGTGCAGCCTCCAGGCCGAGAGGCAACCCGATGGTAGACACTGCCACCACCGCTACGGCCAATCAAGCCTGGGTCTTCTCAGCAAATTCTAATGCCACCGAGAGCAGCTCCCAAAAAAACTTACTGGCCGGTCCGGTTTGGATGGCTGGGAGCACGTGACGTCGAGGCCAAGCTCCGGGTGCGGGTCAAAGAGTGAAGTTGTACAGGTATGTGTCTGGCTGTTGTCATGGGAGCAGAAGCAGAGACATGGCAAGGTGGAAGGGGCAGTGGCAACTTGTTGCACGCTCTTAAGCCGCGCATGCTCTTCTCCAAGGGAAGGCCGGGGATGCAATGAATGGGACGGCGAGGTTTTGCTTGTGGGAAAGCCGTCGGAATAGCATTCTAAGAGTGGCTTGTTTTAAGCCTTAAGCCCAATGCCAGGTTTTGTTTGTTATATCAGCTGCTAGGCACTCTTTGAACGACTATTATTCTTTCTGTAGTTCTTATTACGCTTGCAGCTGCTCTTCCCCCAAATATCTGAAAAAGTTATAGCAGATGGGAATGTGTTAAGGGCCACATCTGGAATATCCTGCATGGTGCTAACAGGCATCAGTTTGGCCATTGACACTTGCCAGGATCTTTGACCTGCATTTTTAAGATATTCCTGTCTGTCTCCACCAGTTCTCAAAAGTTTGAGGTCCCCTGCTCCGGATCTTGATGAACTGCAGTACCCAGCATTTTCACCACTGACTATCCTGGCTGAAATACTTGAAATGGTCTTTTAGCAACATTTTTTTAAAGCCAATGGTCCCCCACCCCTTGGACTAGAACTGGTCATAATACTGTACCAAAAAAATGTCTTGTACTTTCACAATGCGTTTGTACCTCTGAATCGAATAAACTTTTATTTCCTTTACACTAATTATACCACAAACAAGGAATGTTTATTTTCTGAAATCATGTACATTCCAGTTTTTTCCCCTTTCTGGGCTCAATGTGGGCTTAAAATGAGGACAGGACCACAACCAAGTAACAGTATATAGTATATATACTATACGTATATAGTAACAGTACTAACAATCATTAGGTGGAGTAGCCATTTTAGATTATTTATGTTGGGTATTAGGGAAGTACCGAACAGGCTACATGGACAATGCACAGCTGACTCTGTAGTTCTTAAATCAATCTCCTGAATTTAAAATGTTATATAGGCACTAGTCTAAAGAAAGATTCTACTATCAGTCCAGTGTGATATAGTAATCTCACATGTGTCAGTTCTACAACAACAGATCAATTCACAACAGATATTTATTCAAAGCAAGTCCCGTTGACTATATGGGAAGGTGCATATTCCCAGGTAATTAAGAAATGACTGGGTGCTTAGGTTGAGTGTTTAAGGTTGCAGACCCCTGACCTACCCAATCCCATTGCTTCACCTTGCAGCCAGCCCTATAGGCCTGCGCCTAAAGGGCTGGCTGAAAAAGTTATTTTTAACCGGTCCTCGCACTTTTGACCGGTCCTCGCACTTACCACTGTCCTCACATTTTACATTTTGCGCCCTATCTTTTCACCGTGAAGAGAAGTAGTTGTGAAATGAGTGACACAGTTGTTAAGAATGCTGCAACGGGCACAAATGTGAGGACTGTCATAAGTGCGAGGACTGGTCAAAAGTGCAAGGACCTGTCAGAAATCACTTTTTTCAGCCGTCTGAGTAGTCCCTATGTGCGTATGGACTACTCAGAGGGCTGAAAAAGTTATTTTTGACAGGTCCTCACACTTTTGACCAATCCTTGCACTTACGACTGTCCTCACATTTTACGTTTTGCGCCCTATCTTCTCACCGTGAAGAGAACTAGTTGTGAAATGACTGACATGGTTGTTAAGAATGCTGCAATGGGCAGAAATGTGAGGATGGTCATAAGTGTGAGGACCAGTCAAAAGTGTGAGGACCTGTCAGAAATGACTTTTTTCAGCCCTCTGAGTAGTCCCTATGCACATAGCCACGTCCACCCAGTCACATGACCAGCTAGCCATGCCCACCCAGTCACATGACCAGCTAGCCAGGCCCACCCGGTCACCTGATCACCAAGCCACACCCCCAACTAAGCCACACCCACAGAACCATTTGTTAAAAAAATTGAATCCCACCACTGGTAGAAGGTATTAAATCTGACTCTAAGGTTTAAATTCCAGACATTTAAATTTTATTCCATTCTTATGATAAACTTATAGTTGTTAGATAGTAGAGGCAGATAGACAAAGTAAGTAGTTGGGGGTGGTAACAGCAGCAGCAGTTATATTTTTGATTTAACTTTGCTTCAATAGATGAGATCAAAGCCATTCTACAGAATGGGTGTTTTGCCTCACTCTTGTCAAAGCATTTTGCAACATAACCAGAACTAAATTTTTATGAATCTGTAGTCCTTAGAAATTGTACAGGATGTGGTATGGAATACAATAAATGTGTAAATAAAAGCTGGTTGATGATAGAAATCAATTACCACCACCTTGACTAAATGAAGGGGCAACTCAGGTTCCAAGCCAATGAGCAGCAAAGAGGTTTTTAATATACTTCATAGGGATCATTTCATATCATTCTTCTTTCTGAAATTGTTCTTCCCCTATTGAAGGAAATGGCCTGATCATTTCATGCATCTTATCTGTATAATGCAGAACCTGATCAACTGCAGGTTCATTTCATTCAAAACAATTATTCGAGTGGTGGCTGCACAGTTTCTCTTAAGCCTAGCACTATTTCCATCCTTTTCCCCAAATGCATTCCTTCAATAGCCTTTAATGTATTATTGTTCATCCTCATTCAAATGTAAAATAAATACCTGCAAACTCAGCCGCATCCACCTCTTTTATTCTGGGCTAAATATTCCTAGTTATGGTTGACAACAGCCGTCATAGCCTTTCACTCACAACAGTACCGCGGGATTAATTTTGACTTCTACAATTGACAATTCTTACAGGTAGCATCTAAATACAGTAGCTAAAGATTTTGCAGGGTTTTTATAAATTATTCTTTTGCATAATGTATTCTGGTTTTTGAAGTTAGAAAAAAAAAAGCAAGAAGTTATGAAATCCACCATAAATCTTACTGTATAACCTCTGCCTGGTTTCTGACATTTCGGGAGGCTTTTATACAAGGTTTTTTTTGGGGGGGGTGGGGTGTGTGTCTGCTTTGCTAATCCAAAAGCTAGAGGGAAGTTAGCGAAAATTAGACTTGTGGGTTGCTCGATTTTGCTGGCCTCAGGCTTTGGGGTGCAGGTAAAGGGCAGCTTGAGAGAAATTTCCACTATAAGCAGGCAACCAGGAATGGACTGTTTACCTCCAAGCCTTTATTTATGGGGCAGAGGTGAGTCAGGCTTCATCAGCTGGATCAAAGCACTCTATTCTGGAAAATGGGCTACAAAAGATGACCAATTTTGGATTACTGATTTACAGACAGACATCCACTACTCTACTAGTCACTAGCCTCATTTAGGAACTGCATTTGCCCATACCCAAGTTCATGTTAGTTCTATCCTGGTCCTGATCAAAAGGAACTCCTAAAAACTTTGACCCAAGTCTTGGTTTAGGTTAGAGGATGATTCCCTTGTAGAAAGATCATATGTTTGAGAGGGGCTGCTTTCACTTTTTCTCAATGCCAATTATTTTCCTTTGCATTGTTGCTATCAATTTATTTTTTAATGTTATATGTCTCTTAAAGTCACTGTGGAGTTGGGAAATTTTACAAATTGATGTATTCACACATATATTCTAAATAGAATACTGGGCCCAATCTTTTTTTTGAGTAACTAATTTAATCTTGCCTTCTCTGCCTATAAGGACAGCTTTTTCTTATCTGAAATGTACCCTATAATTAGCTCTAACATGTGTTATTAATCTTTTACGATTCCCTTTCTGACTTAGCTTCGCATTATTTCAGTATATTATTCATTCTTGATTTATTTATTTTTTGCATTATACGGCATTATTAGCCAGCAGCAAATACAAACAAAAATTTAAAGTTTTTGTTGTGTAGGACTTGTGATTCAAACTAGCTTGTCAATATGAATGAGACAAGGATTTATGATTTCAAATATATCATGTGTGGACAATGATAGTAAAACAAATTTATACATTTTTATTAAATAAAAATAGTATTACTGGATTTTAAAAATATCAGTATTTTAAAATACATATGGATGGCAGTTCTTTTTGAAAATATAATTGGAAAAAACAATTGAATTGTAAATCTTGTGTTCCACAGAGCCAGCTGATGAAACCCCTATTTCAAAAAGTTGCTCATATAAATTACATTATTGACCTCTGTAAAATTAATGGCGTGAATAAGTGATCATTAGTGCATATCAAAGATCCATTCTAGCAGATAGAATTAATTAATTAATTTCAGTCCCATGGTGTGCTAAAATGTGTTGCTTGGCTGAACACCACAAGAACTACATTACATCTACAGCTGCTGTTGTATAATAATGTCACAGCCATGTCCCAGTATCTATCATTCCCATTTTTTTCTTGCCAAAGGATATTTACACATCCATTGTGTTCATTTCTCTTCATTGTCTGGATTACACATCCAGATTTTCATTTCAAGACTAATGATTCTCCACAATGATTTCTTAGTAATGTCTACAGTTGCTGATTAAAGCAACCAAACATTCAAAGTTAAAAGAAAACGGTATCATCTAAATCAGGGGTTTAAAACTCAAGACCCACGGGCCAGATGCATCATGCGCTGGCCACGGCTACCTCCAGTTTAGCGAAGTGAGGAAAAGTTGTGATACATCATGTGATGTGTTGTCGCGAGTTTGACACCCCTGATCTAAATGCTGACTCATCACACCTGAACAGGATGAGAAGGCAAATCCTTAAAACAACTGCATTGCCTATTATCCCTTGTGCTACAAGAAGACATGCAAAATGTAGTCATTTCTCCTGTTGTATTTGAAGGATATGGTATCCAGTTTATAGTTTGCACTAGTCCATACAGAACACTAACACGTCTCTGCTTTTGGAGATGCTACTCAAAGAGTATTGTCACAGACTAATATACTTGTACAGTTTCTATTTATTTACTCAAGTTTTACAATATATTGCCTTAATTTCTGAATGATGCTCCATGAAACATTTTGGTACACTACACTTTAAATCAAATTTTAAGAAAAAGTGCCCTGCTAGTCCAACCAAAGATCCTCATGTAATCATGAGCAGCCCCAATATAGAAAGAAACTTGCATGCAGGGTCATCCTTACCTTACCTACCTTTGGGGACACACTGTTGGCCCATACTTCACCTGAGCCCTAACTTTAGTTTAGTTTAATGAAGAGAAGGACTAGGGGAGACATGATAGCAGTGTTCCAATATCTCAGGGGCTGCCACAAACAAGAGGGAGTCAAGCTATTCTCCAGAGCACCTGAGGGTAGGACAAGAAACAATGGGTGGAAACTAATCAAGGAGAGAAGCAACTTAGAACTTAGGAGAAATTTCCAGACAATTAGAACAATTAATCAGTGGAACAACTTGCCAACAACTTGTGAATACTCCAACACTGGAAGTTTTTAAGAAGATGTTGGATAACCATTTGTCTGAAGTGGTGTAGGGTTTCCTGCCTAAGCAGGGGGTTGGACTAGAAGACCTCCAAGGTCCTTTCCAACTCTGTTATTCTATTCTATTCTAAGGCTTTATCCCAATGTATTAAAGTTCAGTAAGTAGCCATAGACATGATGTCAA
This sequence comes from Pantherophis guttatus, assembly GCF_059756535.1. Lineage (NCBI taxonomy): Eukaryota > Metazoa > Chordata > Lepidosauria > Squamata > Colubridae > Pantherophis > Pantherophis guttatus. The sequence goes on along the minus strand of NC_142064.1, from coordinate 219,591,849 downwards.
AGTTACAAAATGTGTGTTAAGATCCTGTAATACAAGTTTCTCTCTTTTAGAGTTGTTTCACAGCATTGTACACCAGAACATAAGGGGCAACATTCGCATCATGATACATATTGTTGCTTACTCCCTATGGATGTCCATACTAACAGTTCAATCAACTTTTGAACTGGGCAGCTGAGATCTCCTTCTCTTCTAAATGAAGCAGGATGATTCTCGCTTATTTCATGCAAAGTCTTAAAATAACGTGGAAATCATGAGGATTCTCATACACAAATTCTTAGGAAAGATAACTCAGCAGAAAAAAATGTTTTCCCTTAAGAATTCTAAGACCTGCAGGGTCAGTCCTTGGCTAGAAATGGCTTCTTGCTGGATCTGTAGAAGCACCACTTATCTTTCCTCTTCTCAAAACTTGTTTGTTCATTTCTTGGGAAGGCTGAAGAAAAAGGGAGTATTGTGAATCATTCTGAAAAATTCTGAACACCTTCCAAGCAAGCCAAAACACAATTATGCAGTTATGCTTTTTTTTTTTTTTAAGAAAGCTCTAATACTTTGGGTATTCTGTAAAGAATCAATAAATTCTGTAAACAAAGAAATATTAAGTTTAAGAGTTTTCCAGAATGAACATCTTTCATAACAACAATGGAGACAATGCAAAATTTACTTTAACCAGGTAATGTTACACAGGAGAGATGTCCTGCTGAACTATAAACACACTACTGAATTCCTCACCATGTGAACTAATTACTTAAAACCCACTCAAGGGCTCTACTAAACAGTAAAAAATTCCCCCAGCTCTCAAAGTAGGACAGATGGCCCTTTAAATAAGTTTTGGCTTATGTTTCCCAGAAATATAATTAGGATTTACTGTATATGTTGGTATTTTCTCTGTACTTAGGGAAAGTAAACAAAAGAGCTACTAAAACAACAGAAATTTCCAGGAACATGAAAACAAAGTTTAAAAAGCAAAAAACTTTATAGAGTGAAGTGTGTGAAAAACTATTATAATGGACATAATCATAACATTGTGAAAACAAAATGGAATCAGGTTAATATTATAATGCAAAATAAACAGCAAAGTATAGCAATAATTATGTGAAAAATAAATCACTTTTTTTTCTTTTCTTTTTTTCTAGAGAATATATGCTAATTATAACATGAAATACAAAACAACACAAACATACATTTTACAGTCACACCAGAGAATAGGAATCCAGATTAGAATCGTTTCTCTTTCTCTTTTTTCTTTATAGAATCAAATTACCGGGCATTAGATTTTGCAATGAGATTTCCAGCTGACAGAATAAGATACTGGCCAAATCTTGATAACAACACAGGTTTTCCTCCTAGTTAAGAAATTCCCTTTGAGTTTGTAGAAAGGACCACGCATTATTTTGAAACTGGATGTTGAAGTATCTTGTGAAGTTTAGCATGAAGCAAAGACTGGGGTAAGACATAACATTCTTTAAATTCTTGAGTAGCTGCCACCTAAAAAATACAGGTTGTTATTCTACAAAATAGGAAGAAATCTAATGAAGGAGTTAGAAGAGGGTGAATTATAACTGAATATTAGGAGAGACTTTTTAATGACAAGACCAGTTTTACATTAAGAACAATTATCTAGAGCAGTGATGGCGAAACTTTTCGGCACTGAGTGCCAAAAAGGGAGCACTGCACTTGCATTTGTACCAGGTTGATACAATCAGGTAATAGGATAGAGAAGATGGAATAAAAAGATTAAGAAAAAATAATATTCAAATATCAGCTTTTATGGGCTTGAAAGGAAATGTTTTTTTTTTCCATTTTATGACAGCTGCACCAAATTTCTGTCCATCACACTGCTTGTACATGATGCTATCATATTACATTAATGCAACTTTTTTCTACTGATAATGGAAATTGGTAGGAGCTAAAAGTGAAATGAAATGTTATGCCTTGTAGATACGTACTATCTGCAACTGGCAGATTTATACTTATTTTTGCCTTTATGGTATATGGGCCTACATTTTAACGAAGCACAAGACATGAAGTATTTTAGGTGACACTGCACAATGAGTTTTGAGTACCCATTTCATATTTCGTACTTTCATTTCAATATGCAGGGTATAGGATAATTCTAAACTAGAAGCAAGATAAATTATAGCATCAGTTTCTATTATCGGTGCAAATTATACACATAAACCCCAACTTTATTAGTATTCAGGAATGCTACCTTCATGGGAGATAATGTTCTAAAGAGTGGGCATAACAGAGAGAAGGTTTTTCTGTGAGATAAATGCAACCCACAGATCCACAGCTGCCTTCATCAACCTTAGGTCTAAAATGGAAGACATGATCCACAGGATAAAATTCAGAGAGTCATCTGTTTCATAACTTGATAGGCTATCTAAATTATAGAACTAATGACTAAATGAATTCTGTGCTACTGTGTGACTTATGCAGCAAACCTGAAATTATTTGGATTAAGGATAGATCACTTCTTTCCACCCTTCCCCCCCCAAAAAAAAATCTGTAGGGAAGCAGTAGTCTCTATGGTTAAGGCCTCCTCTTCTTATTCTGTTATTTTAAAATGGAAATATCATCGATTGTTTTATCAACAAGGTATATTGCTGACACTTTCTCATAACAAATTAAAAACCATTGACTTACATATTTTGTATTTTTTCCTGTATCAGGGCACTTTGACAGAAAAACTAGCAATTAAGGGTCTGGTAGTTGATAGAGATTACATCTTGAGAAACATCCAAAGACAATACAAAACTTAGATGGCTGTGTAGCTTTTTCACAATGATATATAGATTGTCAGATGGTTCTACAGAACGTAACTAGTAAAAAAAACCTCATCCCACATGGGAAATCTCTAAATATAATTGCTGAGAATTCTGGGAACTAAAGGCCACTCTCTGGAAGATGTTTAATTTGGGGCAGTGTGGAATTGTGGGATAAACCTATACCATGACTTTACCTGTGTCTCAGATACAATCTATCTGATTCCATTTAAGTCTGCCAAACTCCATGAGAAATAAATCAAAATCTAGATTCGTCTGACAAGTCACCATTCTCATTAGCAAGAGTTTGCATATTCTAGGGTCAGTAGTCAATATAATATGCTCAATAAGAAGTAGTAATAGGATTCTAGAATCCAATGAACAGAATCCAAAATAAATAAGCAAGACAAGAAAGTTATAAAAGTACAATTGTAAGTCAATGGTTTTTAATTTGTGGACTGTGACAATGTGGCAAGCAACTATAGGTTGTGACCCTCCCAACAGGAATCATGAAGTGGGGGATTGTTACATTTTTTTCAAGATGATCAGATTTGCATTAATTCATTTATAATTTTAGAGAGCTGCAGTTTGGGAGCCCTAGACTTGGCTAAAGTCTTGTCGTTCAACTCTACCTGTTTCCTGTCATCTATTCTCTAGCAATGTAATACCTGTGTGGAATCTGGGCTGCCAAGAAGCACCACCTACCCATGGGCTCTCTCCTGAAAGCAAGACAATAATCTTCTCATCAATTTATCCATTTGCTATCCAGTAGTTATTCAGTGAATAGTACAGCTGACACCAGAGGTGATATTCAGCCGGTTCGGACCAGTTTGGGCAAACTGGTTGTTAAAATTCTGCAGAGTTCGGCGAACCAGCTAATCCCAGCACTGGCTGTCCCCACCCTGTCCTGCCCACCCCACCCTGCCCCGCCCTGTGCACCCCTCCACCCTGCCCACTCTGCCTCTTACAGCCACTCCTTTTCTCGCCTCATCTGCTATGGCTGCTCGCTTGCCTTGCCGCGGCCCAGCTGTTCTCCAGTTCCCTCGCCAACTTTCCTGGCTCCCCAGCTGTCATAGCTCACCTAGGCCGTAGACCATGTGACGTCCGTGGCCCAGCTTCTGTCTGGCTTCCTCACTCCTAAGCCTTCGCCACTCCCTAGTTTTAAGTAAGTAAGTTGCTGTTTTATATAGTGTGAGTCATAGTCATTGCATGCATTCCCCCTGGGAAATCTAGGCTCGCTGCACACACTTGCCTAGAACTCCTGGCCTCAAACTACACACACACACCCCGGCCAAAGCAACTAAACCCGCCTGCCGTGCTTGGCCAAAAGGATGTGAGGGGGAGAATACGATGAGGCTTGACCACCTTTTGGGCCCAGCCCAGATCTCGGGTTCCGCACAGCCTCCGGCTGGGAAGCCCAAGACAAAGCACCTGGTCCAGTGCTCCAGGAACCTCTTTTGGGGAGCGGCCGGGCAGCTTATGGAGAGACTGGAAATCTCTGCCATAGAGGGTGGTACAAGGAATAGTGCAGCCCCCACCGGCTGGAGCAAGGTAATGGCACTGTTGCAGCAAGGTGGGGTGGCACGGGCACAGGTGGGCCAAAGCAGTTTGAGTTCTGACCTCTAAATCCCATCCAGAAAGCGCTGTGGCAGAGAGAAGCAGCCAGGTTGAATCTCTAGTGTCTAATCTGTTGCTTGATCTTACGGCCACTCCTCAGGCCCTTGTTGGTGTTGGGCAAGCCTCAGTCACTCGGGGAGATGCTCCATGTGTTCTCCACCTGAGACACTGGCCCAACCCATCTGCTTCTCTCCGTTGCTGCTGCTGCCATTTCCATGGCCTGCTGGCTGCTCTCGCAGCGTCTTGCACATCTTGCATGAAATTTAGCAGCCCTCTCCTTCTGCTGCTTTGAGTTCAGACCTGTAAGTCCCATCAGGATTGAGTTGAATGCTGCTTCTCTCCACCGCAGCACTTTCTGGATGGGACTTACAGGTCTGAACCGAAAGCAATGGGGGGTGAGGGCTGCTAAATTTCACGCAAGATGTTGCTAGAGCTGCCAACAGGCCAATGAGGCAGCAACAGCAGCAGCAGAGAGAAGCAGATGGGTCGGTCAGGCCAGTGTCTCAGGGCAGAGAGCATATGGAGCATCTCCCCGAGCAACTGAGGCACTCCCAGCACCAACAAAGGCCGGAAGAAGCAGCCGCAAGATCAAGCTGGAGATGAGAACAGATGAGAAGCTGGAGATTCAACCTGCCTGCTTCTCTCCACCACAGCATCCCAGCTGCTCTCTGGTTCCTTCCCCACTTGCCTTTGCCCCTGGCCTACCACACAGTGCCCACGCCCCAGCTACTCTCCGGCTCCTTCCCACTTGCCTGCCTTTGCCCCTGGCCTACCACGCAGCACCGACGTCCCAGCTGCTTTCCGGCTCCTTCCCCACTTGCCTGCCTTCGCCACTTGCCTGGTAAGTTGCTGTCTCATATGTACAGGGAACATGGGGCCAGGTAGGGACCTTCCTCCCCTCCCTCTTTTAGGCAATTTTAGAAAGAAAGGGCTGGGAACTTAAAGCCATCTGCACCCCACCCAGATTCACCTGCCAGCAGATGAGGGCTGCCAGGAGCTGTGAGGTTGTGCCGCCCAAATCGCCCCTCTCCCACCTGCCTACCCAGTCAGGTTGTGGGAATGCCTGATCTCCCAGCCACCCCCTGCCCTCTGGAATGGCAGCGGTAGGGAACATGGGATCACCTGGCAGCGGGGAGGGAGAGGGAGAAGGGGGTGGGTGCTAGCAGAGGGGAGAATGCAAGGTTGGTGCTTCTGGGATGAGGGGGGCCGGGAAGCATCTGGGTCCAGTTCACCCAGGCTTCTCACAGCCATGTGTCCTCCAACTGGCATGGACAGCAACTACGGCCTCAACATGTATTGCCAGTGCTTCTGCCAGTACACCGACGACATCAGCTTCATTAAGGTGAGGGGAGGGCGGTTGTGTAGGCCCCAGCCATGCGCTTTTGGTTGCCCATTGCCACCATCTGCTGACACCCCCTTCATTGCCCAGAGTTCCCTTGCACTACCCATGACATCTCCTGGCTCTAATGGTCATGTGCAGGCTAGGGAAGTAAATCTGAAAGTGTGTGTAATTTTCTAATGTACAAAAGTTATAGTTAAATGTATGGCAGAAAGTGGACTCTGGGTGTGTTTTTCCAAACTAAGTAAGTGAGGTTGAATGTGTATAGTTTTAGAAGAGCTGCGTGTGTGTGTGTGTGTGTGTGTGTACATACACATACAGTATATATAGTACCTAATGTATCTTTTTGTGTGCCTATACACAGTGTATACTATGTAATATGTATGTACACATAGGGCACATATACATAGGATTAGTGTATTTTGGATGTTCAGTAGTAGTAAATAAATAGAGGGGGAAATTGTATCTTGTTGAGGCCTTTGACGCAAGTGACCGGGAGGCGGGGCTGGGTGTGATAAGTGACGTCGAATTGGCCATGTCACCCAGTCACGTGACCACCCAGCAACGCCTACCCAGCCAGTCAGTAGGGCAGAGAACCAGTTGTTAAATTATTTGAATCCTACCACTGGCTGACACCAATATTCATCTTATTTCTCAGCATCTGTCTCCATCCTCCACTCTATCATCCCATGAGTATCTGTTATGTAACAATATTTCTATGAGATATTGGGGACCTCACACCAGTCAAACTAGATAGTTCTGAGCTAGTTCTCTATCTTTACTTCAGTTCCAAACTTCATATTACTTATTTTATGTTCTATCCTTAGTGTCTTCACATGCAATTTATATAAGTTGCTCCAAATGACATTTCATAGGGAGGGGAATAGTCATATTTAAACAGTACCATAAAACCAACATTCAGAATTTTTCAGCATAAATCTATTTTTATGTGGGGACTAAAACAAGAATATACACTGAATGTACAATTCAACAAAAGACAGTGTGGTGCACTTATTCTGGCATTGCTTCACAAATGTGCATTTTGGCTTAAAGCTATCTACTGTATCTCACAAGCTTACCAAGCTACAGCATTTTAATATTTTGTACAAATGTATCATGTGATACAAGCTCCCTCAAAATGCCCACTGAGACTGAATTTCCAAAACAATTTTAAATAGAAGAGGATCAAATTACAACTTAATAATTTCAAATGGTTGCCATAAGAGAAAGCTAAGTTTGAAAGAAAAGGAATTTTATGCACAATTACCCCAAATTATTCAACAAAAAAACAAAAAATGGATTTAAAGAAAGCAACTCACAAAACTAAATTAACTTAAATAACTTAGAAATGACTTCTGATTTAGAAAGAGAAGGTTGTGCTAAATGTTTTCCCATTACAACCATCATGTCCCATTTTACATGATGTTAAAGAATGATACAAACTGAGCAGAAGAATGCACATCTACATTAAATCATCAGAACAAATGGGAAAATCTACATAGCAAGCTGCACTGAACATAATATCAGCATATGCAAGATGCCATTCATGTGGATTCAGTAGTAAACTAATCTTCATTCAAATGATTTTCACAACCTAGTTTCAAAAGACTGTCTTTAGTTTTCTGTTTCCACAACTTACAATCACAATTGAGCCCAACATTTCTGTTGTTAAGTGAGGCATTTGTTAAGTGACTTTTGCTCCATTTTACAATCTTTCTTGCCTCAGTTGTTAAGTGAATCACTGCAGTTGATAAGTTAGTAACCCAGTTGTTAAATGAATCTGGCTTCCCCCTTGACTTTGCTTGTCAGAAGGTCACAAAAGGGGATCACATGACCTTGGGACACTGCAACAGTCATAAATATGAGTCAGTTGCCAAGCATCTGAATTTTGATCACATGACCATGGGGATGCTGCAAAGGCTGTAACTGTGGAAAATGGTCATAAGTCACTTTTTTTCAGTGCCATTGTAACTTTGAACGATCCCTAAACAACCTATTATAAGTCAAGGACTATCTGTATAATGCTGGAAAAAATATACTTTAACCAAAAATATACTCGGCATAATAGTTTTCTGCAATTTTTAGAGTTTAAAATATCACAATGGCTTAAATATTGTTCTTACCTCACCTGTTATTTTACTTTAACAGGCAACCACTTGCTTTTAAAAAGGGGAGTACAACTCGAGTTTAACTCTTGGTAACAGCTACCTCTATTGCCTTGGTTAGGCTTTTCTCAAGTATAGTAGAAAATCTCAGCTCTCCAGAAGGAAATTGCCTTACCCAGCAGAAAGCTCACAACTCAGCTATGTTAACAAGGCTTCGTGCCAGAGATAATTACTGATCTATTGATCTACCCTTCCTCATTTTTTTCCCTTTCTCTCAGTTGTTTTCTCAGCTCTGTATTCCTGAGCAGGCAAAACATCTAGTACAATAGTTTTATGTCAGAGAGTTAGGAAGCCACATATACGGGACGCCTTGTGCACGGTCACTCATGCCCTAGTCACCTCCCGTATGGACTACTGTAATGCTCTCTACATGGGGCTCCCCTTGAAAAGCACCCGGAGGCTCCAACTGGTCCAGAATGTAGCCGCGCAGGTGATTATGGGCGCAGCTCGTTGCGCCCATGTAACACCACTCCTACTCGAGCTGCACTGGCTCCTGGTGGTCTTCCGGGTGCGATTCAAGGTGCTAGTTATCACCTTTAAAGCTCTCCATGGCTTAGGATCTGAGTACCTACAAGACCATCTTTTGCCACCAATAACCTCCCACCGACCAGTTCGTTCTCACAGGGAGGGACTACTCAGGGTACCGTCAGTCAAATTATGCTGCCTGGCAACTCCCAGGGGGAGGTCCTTCTCTGTGAGGGCTCCAACCCTTTGGAATGAACTGCCCCGAGATACAAAATATCCCTGATCTCCGTGCTTTCCGCCATGCCCTCAAAACCCTGATGTTCCAACAGGCGGGGCTAAACATATGAACATGTGAATGTTTTTAAAATGTTATCTAATTTTAGGTTCTATTTAATTGGGCCAAACTATGTTATAATAATAATTTTAATTAGCAATTTTATGATGTTTGTGTATCTATATTTTTCTTGACTGTACACCTCCTTGAGTCCTACTGAAGAAAGGCGGTATAGAAATATAATAAATATATATACATATATACATATATACATATATACATATACACATATACACATACACATACATACATACATACATACATACATACATACATATATATATATATATATATATATATATATATATATATATATAAGTTTTTTGTGTAGCTGCTACACATAGAGTATCTGCCCCAATATATATGAACGTTCCAAAGATCAAATCTTGGTCTTTTTCCTCCATCCTGTGGGAATCAACAGACTTTGCAGAATTATTTTCCCAACCTTGAAACTCTCTGCCATCTACCTTAGTTTATACTATGGCACTCTCTCACTCAAAAGACTTCACTTTAATTTCATATTATAGGAGTCCTATATTCATCTGATTCCTATCCTTGTATTTCCCTGCTCTCCTTCCATTTGCATTGTTGATTGATGCTGACAACCTTTTCCCTTTTCAAATCTTTCAATAGGTCTCTCCTCTTAGCTGGGAAACTTGGTTGGCGGAAGAAGAAGAAATGCCCACTTCTTAACTGTAGCCAAATAAGATAGCAATAGCAATAGCACTTAGACGCTTTACAGTACTTTACAGCCCTCTCTAAGCAGTTTACAGAGTCAGCATATTGCCCCCAACAATTTGGGTCCTCATTTTACCGACCTCGGAAGGATGGAAGGCTGAGTCAATCTTGAGCCTGGTGACATTTGAACCGCCAAATTGCAGGCAGCCAGCAGGCAGCAGAAATAGCCTGCAGTACTGCACTCTAGCCAGTGTGTCACCGCAGCTCAGATCCCACTCTTCAGGTCTTCTACCCTTCTATCAGGCACTCTTCGTATTCCTCTTTCCCTCCATCCTACCAAACCAATCTATCTTTCTCCAAAACTGCTTCATACATGAAAGATTAAGTGACTTCCACATGAATGAAAATTTCCTGAAAAACACAGTATCATATTAATTATGCATTCTTTCTATACTCAAATTAAGTCACTCTCACATGCTTTCATAGGTATTCCTGGCATATGTGCTGAAATTCTTATTAAAAATATGTGTCTTTACAATCTGTCCTAATGAAAAAGAAGAATCACTGCACATCGCTCAAAATGCAAAGGCACATGCTTAATTATCAATCTATTAATGTTTACAGTGATTTCATTCTAATGAGGATTACTGTGGCCTCAGTGGCACATTCTTTGCATCCTTCAAAATGATTTACACCTCTGATTTCAAGACACTGGATTACAGCACTTTGATAGCAAGAACTGTGCCTGACTCCAGAATTAGCAAATTAATGTTTTAGTTAAAAAAAATTGGGGTATGCAATCGAAGGTAAAACAAATGCAGTGCATCTCATGGGAAATATAGAGCACTATAAGAAATAACTCACTTCTGTTTATTTGCTCATGTGGTTTATGTATCAGCTAATCCTAATGATTAATTTGCTGGTACAAATACAACAATAAATCTACTCTATGTAGAGTATTACCATAAGTTACTGGCTATAATTAATTTAAATGAGACTGATATTTAAAACTGGCAATAATACCAACACATCTCCAAAAGAAATATTCAAAAATGTTAGGAAAAAATGAAAACATGAGTAAATGTTTTCCTTTATTGTAAGAAATAGCAAAACTCAAGGACACAATGTAATTTTAGAATCTTGTACCAAAGTTTGGCCAGAAAAAAAGTAAAAAGCAACAATGTATTTATTTATTTATTTAGTGTATGGCAAAAGTTGACAAATCAAAATGGAGGAGGAACAAAACTTCAAAAAAAGTACCGCTATATAAATTTCTATGTGCATGCTTTTTCACATTTGCCAGCATGCTGAAATTGCTTTCTCTTTTATTTAAATAAAAAAATTCACTTGGAAACTCAAAATTTCCAAGGAGACAAAAATAAATGGTAGCATATTAGAGTGCTGGATTTAGTCTAGAAATAATCATAGGCTCAAACTATGATGATGATGATCGTGATGATGATGATTGATCATCACCAAGTCAGCCAGATGTTCAGATTGCTTTGGCATTTTTGTCTACCTATCGAATCCCTACCAAGGACCTGGGATAGGCAGATCTGGATGTTTGACAGTGTTACACATACCATCCTAGGATGGAAGCTGCTGCTGTTGTTGTTGCTGTTATTTTGCAAAACTTAACTGGCTGGCTATCTCTAGCTAATCTATTTGTTTAAAGATAAATTATCAGCACCCTACATACCGGTATGAAGAAATAATTTCAAGCTATTAGTTCATCTCTATGTTGAAATTTACAATCAGTAAAGAAAATGGGAAAATTGTTAAGACATAGGGCTAGAATAGATATCCTGTTTCCCCTAAAATAAGACATCTCCTGATAATAAGCCCAATCAGGCTTTTGAGCGCTAAAATAAGCCCCCCCCAAAAATAAGCCCTTCCCAAAAAAATTTAAACACATGTGCAGCCGGTCCCTGCCATTTCCTCTGGTTAGGGAAGACAGAGCTGGAAATCAGGTAAAACAGCAACAGGAGCCCGGTCTTGCTCCATGCGCCCCAAAATAATAAGACATCCCCAAAAATAAGGCCAAGCACTTATTTCGGGGTTCAAAAAAATATAAGACAGGGTCTTATTTTCGGGAAAACATGGTATCAAACTTATCTGAAAGCAAAATTTTCAATGAAATTTGGTGTTGTTCCTCAGATAATTTTGTATAGAATTTCTTGAAAATAAAAATGTATGTTTTATGAGTAGGAATTTATTAATAATAAAATTTCAGTTTAATCCAATAAGCCCATTTATTCCAGATACAAACCAGAATATTTTCATGTAGCGTATGTGCATGTGTTATCATATATCTAACCAAAACAAATTATTAAAAATGCTTCAAGAAGTTGGAAAAATATTCAGGCAAAACAAGATACATCTACCAGAGTTAGTGATTGTGGTTTTCAATCACTGATTCTAATCAGCATATCTACATCAGCATCAGGGAGTTTGTGGCACCATTAATAATAAAGTATATAGACATTTTAACAGAAAAGAGAGAAGAGAATGTACCAGCCATTATTTCTAGCCATTATTTTTAAGTAAATCTCTGAAGCTCTTATTTTTATAGTTCCATCAAGAGGTTATGGGAATCAAAAGGATTTATGATTCCTGTTTGTCTGTTACCAAAAAGGTGTTCCAAGTAAGAATGGAATCAATTTGACCAGTACACTGGGGTTTATTTGCTACATAATCATCTTCACTTCCCAAAGGCAAGATCCTGACTACAAATTATAACTATGTTCATCTTACATAGGCAAAAGCAGTCCTTTCTTAACAGCCCTCTTCATTATCTGTGACTCCTTGTTAAAGGTTTAACCATTCAAATAATTTTATGCAAACCTCTCAGACTTTCAAATCAAATGGCGTATTCCACATATGAAATCATTAGGAAGAGAACTCAAAAAAGAACCAACCGCACTCAACATGTAGGCCTCAATGGAACTGCATCTACATGGAAGGAAGTATGCAGTGAGGTAGTCCAAGGCTCTGTTTTAGGCCCAGTACTCTTCAACATCTTCATCAATGATTTGGATGGGGGGATAGATGGGGAACTCATCAAATTCGCAAACTTTATGCAAACCTCTCAGACTTTCAAATCAAATGGCATATTCCACATATGAAATTCATTAGGAAGAGAACTCAAAAAAGAACTATTGATACAAAAGTTGCCTTACATAATCTACTATGATACCACAACTGGGAATATTGTGTACAGTTCTGGCAACTGCACTGAAAACAAATATTACACAGGCACGAAAGTGCAAAAATGGGCAACCAAAATGATTGGTGAAGTGGAACAGCTCCCTTTTTAAGAGAAAGACATGCAACTGGGTCACTTTAGTTTGGAAATAAGGAGGGTAAAGATAGACATAGCAGAGGATTATACAGGCAATGTGGGGAAAAGCTCCCCCCTCCCCCATGTTCACAATATTAATCTTGAGACCGCCAACTTAAACTAAATACACTGAGATTTAGGACTAAGAGAATGAAATACTTCTTACAGTACATAATTAAATTTTGTCCACAGGTACAGTAGCCAGTTTGGATGGTTTAAAAGAGGACTGGGCATAGCGTGAAAGATCAGCTTCTTTACAGCTAGTAATATTGAGGGATGTTTTCTGCTTCCTGAATAATCATCAGCATTTCTTCTGTACAGGTTGCTGGGAAGGGACTGCAAAAGAAGCTATCTATCACTCTGCTGTACAGGCTTCAGATCCAACATTTGCCACTATGAGATGCAGAATGTTGAATTCTCAGCTTGACCCAGCAAGATTCTTATGTTTTCTCTTCTATGGCAACTTCAAGCAGTTGGATGCCTTCCAGATCTGTTACGACTATGGTTTCCAGAATTCCCAATAAATATTCAATGATGAAATCATTTTAGCAGTAAATTTACTCATTCAGTTACCCTGAATGCACTACTTAAAAAGCAGTAGATCAAAATTTAAAAAGCTATGGCATAGTACTAGTTTGTAAAATTATATCCCTATCATAATTCAGTTTTCTCAGAATAATTAAGAAAAATAAACAGCTCTAGCATGTTGTTCGTGAAATATCCTCTCTGGAAGGCAAGCTGGCATCAACATTGGCTTAATTCCAGCAGCAAAACCTACTACTCAGCCAAGTAACTGGGTCACAGTGGCAGTTGCTTGCTTACTTACTTACTTACCTACTTACTTACTTACTTACTTATTTACTTACTTCATTTATTCATTTTCTATAGCCACCCATCTCAGTCAATGATTCCAGCTGCTTAAAATTAAAACCAATTTACAATTAAAAATACTTTAAAAGAAATTAAACAATAGAAACATTTAGATTAAATATACTGGAAATATACTGAAACATTTAGATGAAATACTTGGCCAGCGAGCCAGGTAGGAAATGGGCCTTTAACATATTCAGCACCCCAGGCACAGGAACATGCAGGTTTTTAGAGCCTTATGAAAAGTTAACAGGGTTGAGGCGAATTTGTACTCTATTGATACTTTTTTTTTTTTTTACTATTTTATTGTTTCTATCTAATGGTAAGTTGTCTTTGCATAAGTAGGCAGATAATGGAAGACCTCTTAGCTGAAGGAGAATTTTTTCATGGAGAACGTCCAAAAGATGCTACCCAACAATAATTAAGTAACTATGGCAACTCAGGCATTCATCCTCACTCTTCACTTCTCTGTTTCTCTCCCTCCTTCCCTAACTTGGGCTGCTGACAAGCAGCTTTTTAATTTTTTCTGGTCCCCAGAAACTATGTCTTAATCCTATTCCCTTTTCTTCTCTGGCTGCAAATGATACCTATGGCTGAACAGATGAAATGCTTTATTGAACCTAGGTATGCAGCAGCTGCCCTGGAGACCATCTTCAGTAAAGCCCAACCAGTGGTGAATAAAGCAGGTAGAAAAGGCAGAAGAGATCAACATTTCTATCTCTATCAACATTTTTGATAATCTAAACAGATTTATTATCTTAATTAATGAAAACAATGCTAGGAAGATCCTCCAGCAAAATCATCTAGACAACATGATAGAATATGAACTGGATATGATGGTGCTGTTAAGCTTTGAACTTTAGAACTTTAGAATAAAAGAGTTGGAAGGGACCTTGGAGGTCTTCTAGTCCAACCCCCTGCTTAGGCAGGAAACCCTACAACACTTCAGACAAATGGTTTTCCAACATCTTCTTAAAAACTTCCAGTGTTGGAGCATTCACAACTTCTGGAGGCAAGTTGTTCCACTTATTAATTGTTCTGTCAGGAAATTTATCCTTAGTTCTAAGTTGCTTCTCTCTTTGATTAGTTTCCACCCATTGCTTCTTGTCCTGCCCTCAGGTGCTTTGGAGAATAGCTTGACTCCCTCTTCTTTGTGGCAGCCCCTGAGATATTGGAACACTGCTATCATGTCTACCCTAGTCCTTCTTTTCATCAGACTAGACATACCAGACATATTTGATTAACTGGATCCACAGTATTAGATCCAGTTTGGTGTGGTGGTTAAAACACAGCTAGAAATCAAGACACTGTGAGTTCTAGCCCTGCCTTAGGCACAAAACCAACTATCCTTGGATGAGTCATTCTTGCTATGAGCTAGGAAGAAGACAATGGCAAAATACTTCTGAAACTCTTCCCAAGAAAAGTGCAGGGACTCGTCCAAGCAGTCATCAAGAGTCAACAATGACTTGAAGGCACATGCATACAGAGCATTAAATGCCTACAGAAAATAGACGTATTTGGCATAACCTCCATTTGAGTTGCTCAACATCTATATTAATGGCCCAGATATAACAGAACATCAGATGTTCATTAAATTTGTAGTGGACACCAAAAGGTGGATAACTTACAAAAAATTAACAAATCTCAAGGTGAACCTAACAAGTTAAAACTATTAATTTTCCATAAAGTTCTACATTTTGAAAAATGCACACAGGTAGAATGGGTGACACCTTGACTAATAAGTGGTCATTTCCAGACAATTTAAGACAAGAATAAAAAAATAATAATGGTCTATGTCTTTTATTTTTTTTACTGAAGTAGTATGTCCAGCTTTGGATACCGGATTTCATGAAGAATATTAACAAAGAAAAGAAAGTGACAAATATTGCTCCTGAAGATGGTTAAGGGGCTGACATTGAGAAGAAATTTTAGAGGATTCATTTTCACACAGTTAGTACTATAAACAATTCAACTCAGTCTAATAAAAAAATTGACATTCCTTCCATTAGGTATTTGTGAAAACAGGCTGAATGTACATCTACTAGGGATATTGCAGTAGCTGACTGAGTTGTTAAGAGCTGGGCAACAGCTAAATGTAATGTATTATTATAGTCAGCCAAATATTTAGGCTGGATTTAGCTGTTCTGTCCACCTATCAAGTCCTTCCCAAGGATCTAGATTAGGCAGATGTTGTTTTTTAATAACATTAAAGGTATTGTTGCAGGTTGTAAGATGTTCCAAAGTAAGCTGTCTTTTTACACTTGACTGATTTTGTCAATGCAGATGGTGCTTAAATGGTGTTCCAGACGCTTTGAGATTCCACCCAAGGCACCTATTACTATTGGTACTATCTTTGCTTTCACTTGCCACAGTCATTCTACTTCTACCTGCAGGTCTTTGTATTTTGTGATTTTCTCCAGTTCTTTCTCTTCTATTCTGCTGTCTCCAAGTACTTAACCATTCAGACTTTGACTTCCTTATTTACTATTATTAGGTCTTATTTAAAGTCCCAAAGCACTTGTTTCTTTTGTCTACTTTGTGGTCCCACCAGTTCTTGCTTGTAGTCAAATGGTATTTTTTGCAGATATTCTTGCTACTACTTTGTCATGCCATTGTTTGTAGTTAAGTCTGTGCGATCTTCTTGCAGCAACTAATTAGGAGATCCAGTTTCTTCAGCTTCTTTGCAGAGGTGGCATTTGCTCTCTGTTGCTGTCTTCTCAATTCTGGCTTTATATGCATTTGTTCTTAAGGCTTGGTCTTGTACAGAAAGAATCAGCCCCTCTGCCGCTTTCTTCAACTTTCCTGCTCTTTGCCATTGGCAGGTTTTGTTATTTACATTGCCTGCTAATTTCCTTACGTACTGGCCATGTAATATTTTGCTTTTACCATGTCTATTTTCTATTCTTCATTTGGTCTTTTCTATAGACCAGATTTGTCTTTGTGGTATTCACTAAGTTTTCATGATATGCTAGCTCGGATGCATCTTTTCTACTTGTCCTTCAGATAGTCTTCCAATGCCATTTTTCTTCTTTTGTTTATTATTAATAATTATTAATTATTATTTCCTGCATTGGCAAAACACTTGTATAAATTACCTATGAAGTCCCGTTCAGCTGTGTGTGATTGACCATAATCAATCACAATAATTTCATCACATGCCATAACAATGTTGTTTGAAGGTTAGACATATGCCTGCAGCCAATCCCTTCTGTTCGTTTCAATCCTACAACATATCCAGTAATAAACAATGCCTTTCCCATACATACATGTTTCCTCTTAAGATTGCAAGCTTTGCTTGTGTGTCTTTCTCTTTTTCTCTGTGTCCATGTACCTTAAAGGTGCTGAATGTATAATAATGGCCATGTTGATCCCAAAATTTCTCATTTGTATGAAAAAGAGGTATATACATGTATGAGGAAGAGATGAATATGCAAAACATTTTAGAAAGATACAATCTTCTCCTATCTCTCTCTCTCTCTCTCTTCCTACAATATTATCAAGGCAACTCTGGAAATCAGAAAATTATGGTAATCTAAAATCTATAATTTTAAAATCATATTTTTAAAATAAAAATGGAAAGTGATAGTAAATAGATATATATAAAACAATAGTTGGAATAAGAGGGGAAAACATATGTCCAAACCAAATTATAGCAACTTTTTCTTCTTTTTAAGGTGCCTAAATAACAAAGAGAAAGCTGCAGAAGTGAGAAAATCAAAGTTCTAGCCTATCATAGGTATTTTATCCTTGGGATGAACAAGCTTCTGCCTTAGTGTACAATATTTTGGGGTTTAAAGTATCTGATATCTGGTATTGAGTATCTGAAGATAAAACAGCTAGACACAAATTGAGCATTGTACTGTGATATATGCAGTACAATGCAGTGAGGCATGTACAAATCTGTACATTGGAGAAACAAAATAACCACTTCACAAACACATGGCACAACATAGGAGAACAAACCCATCAGGACAAGATTCAGCAATCAATCTGCATTTGAAAGACAAAGGTCACTTTTTTGAAGACAGCAGGATCTCTTTTGAAGACAGTAGATTCCACATTCTGGACAGAAAGGACCACTTGTTTGAAAGAGGGGTCAAAGGGGCCACCTACATTAAGATTGAACAGCCTTCTCTTAACAGAGTAGGAGGGATATGACAACACCTGTCTCCTATTTAGAACACAGCCCTTTCAGTAGCTCCAAAGGAGGTTCTAAACTCAAATGCACTATTAAGGTGACCCTGAGGGCACAGATAAACCTCCTGGCCTCAACAACTCTCAGAATGAATGCTAACGATCAGGTGACTGCAACAAATATAAATCCTTCCATCCTCCACCATTCAGTCAGAACTGAAGAACCTTCTTGGATGGAAAGCGAATATCTTCAAGGAAAAAAACAAAGTCTAGTTGTCTTTCGAAAAAGCACCTTTGGGACTTGAAAGTTTATCTTCTTCCCTAAATAATGCAAATTGACCAAAGCAGTTGTAGATGAATCCTAAAAGAAAATAAGATGAAAAACATTTATGGGTGGCAGTTGTTTCTTTTCCTTTTTCCTTCCATTTAAAAGCTACATGTTAAAAGGCATTATTGGAAGCATAAGGTCCTGCAAATGTACTATAAATAAATCTGAAAGTATATTTCCACTGCAGAGCACTTCCATTGTTAATCATGAAAATAATGGCATCATCCCATACATGCAAAATGCTGTGAAATAGTAATTGAGACTGTGATTAGGTGAACAAGTACTAAATGGATTGAAATTACCTTTTTTCTTCCAGTTTAAAAAAAGCAAAATCTAAATATATTGTTTTCCACTGAGACAAACAGAATACATGGTTGATTATCAGACTTATTAAGAAACACTATGAAAAAAGATACTCGCAGATAAATGGAATAAGTGAGATCTATTTATTTTTTTCACTCATTCACCTGTGCTGAAATAAGTTTCTAGTTGATGAAGAAAATATATGTAAATATGTGGTACACACAGCAAATGATTGCTGATACAGACTGTATGGTAATTGTTAAATCCTTCCATTTTTTTCCCAAATGCTTTGTAGGAAGACAGTAAAGGTGCATGCAGCTAACCATGGGCATCTGCATAAAGGTCTTGCTTTCATCAAAATGACACATGGACAAAAAGGGTAGTGCTTCTGTTGGGAATGTGGGATGCTCTTTTCATTGTTCTAGGGCCATACATGGACACTACCCTTCCCCCAACCAGCGATACGGCTTATTTTACAAATGCAGGTATTTCTTTCTTAGTGCCCACAACTGGGATCAGCAACTCTGTTACTTAGTGCCACAGTCACATGATCACAAACTTATGTCATTTCCCATTTGGTCATTAAGCAAGACATCATGTGACTACAATTTTCAGTTTTACTTCTGTGTTCTCCATTATCTCTGCTTCTCACAAGATAGTTGCAAGGCGCTTGAATGGTGATCACATGACTTTGGGAAACTGCAATGGTCATAAATTCAAAGATTGATTGCAAAGCTATTTTTAACATCATAAAATTAAATGATTAATTAACGCCAATTGGTAAGCGAGGACTACCTGTATTGGATTTGGAACACACATTGAAATCAGGGGTGGGTTCTACTTACCTCCACTACCGGTTTGCAACGGGAGTGCACGCAGATCATTCATGATGACATCTGGCCAGGTGGGCGGAGCCTCCTGCCTCCATTACTACCGGTTCGCAAGAACCAGACCGAACTGGGAGCAACCCACCACTGATTTAAATTCCTACCTATCCAGGAACCTCACTGATTAGTTCTGACCATACAGGCACAGCAAGGTATAGTATGGTCATGAATTTGTGTCATCTTTTGTTTATAGCAAATAAATTACCAGCTTTTCTTATATACTATTCCTGCATTTCATGGTGGAGTTCTCTCTTTCATTTTATGTAGATTTAACTTAGCTGTATGACTAGGCCACTCACTGATATCATTGCAGTTTAAATTGATCATGAGCTCAAATCTATTGATTTATAATACTATCTAACTTAATCTTGGACATGAATATCTATAACCATAGCACTGTGGAAATTAAAGATATGTACACACATCACACAAAGCTATATTTTGTTTAACCATAAATTATTGAATAGTTCACAACTTCCTGGGCTCATATCAACTATGATTTACAAGTCACACAAATTAAACTAACAGCAATCAAAATATGATTTGGTTTGGTTTGATTATAAAGCTAGCCAAATTCTTCAGATGTTTTAAATTCCAAGGCATAAGGTCAGTTAGCTATTCATTTTATATCATGTTCCTCCATGATGGAAGAAAGGTAAGATTTAAATATATTTGGTTAAAAAAGGCCTACACATCCCTCATTAATTATGTGTATTCCATAAAAATAAGAATAGGGAATAAGAAAGTCACTCTTTAAGTTTGAAAAAAACATGCTTAATATTTATTTTACTTATGTATTATATTTTTATCCCACCTGTATTACTTTTACAAATAATTCAAGGCAGCCAACATATCTAATACTCCTTTATCCTCCTGTTTTCCTCACAACAACCTTGTGAGGTGGGTCAGACTGTCAGAAAGTGACTGGCTCAAGGTCACTCAGTTGGCTTTCATGCCTAAAGGTAGACTAAAATTCTAGGCCACCACCTTAACTACTACACATCAAGGTGCTAATATTAATAGTTATTCTCTCTCTACATATATATATACACACAAACACACCCTTTAAAAAAGCTTTTGATTTTTGGAATTTATTCATCAAGACACAAAGCAAAAATATTCCACTCAGCATAGACTGAAGCACACAAATTATTAATTGTGGACAGAAGCACTCCTGGAACACCTGTATTATGACCTTAAGGATGGTAGACTTGCTTTGATTAGTAAATGGTGAATCAGTGATTGCTACATTGTAGTATTTAATATGCAGAATTTCAGATGGGAGAGTTGCTAGAGCTACCAATGAAAAGGTACCATGATATTTTACCTACCTTACATCCCAAGCATATTTTTTTCCTGCAATAATAAATGCAAAGGACCAGAAAAGGAGGATACATTACAATTTGGTATTTGAGGTCACAGTGCTCAAAAATAAATTTCAGGTAGCACAGCTCTTTATTTCACACAACAAATATTTCAAGAAACTGGGATAGGTTTCAAAACTAGTTAATGCCATGACACAGGGGACCTGTTGTTCCAAGGAGAAGGAAAGTCAAACTCACCCTCTGAGCCGTTGGGTGAGCCTAAAATAGTTCTCTAGACTCTAGCTCAAATTGCCTAAATATGTGCAAAGATTTAAAGGGACGAACTTCTAAAACTGTTCCAATACAATATTTGTAGCTCAGGATTGAACTGTGGAGTCCTTGGTTCTCTCTGAGGTTGGTTGTTTGCTTGCAGATATTTCATTGCCCAACTGGATAACTTCGTCAGTGTCCTTGTACATTTAGAAAAAAGTAAACATTTTCAAATCTGCTATTAGAAAGCAATTTGATATCCTTACATATTTTATCCTGTAACAGCTTCATATGTGAATGAAAACTGTGTACAGACTGAAGTTTAAACACTAATAATAATATTCATATTATGTACATTAATTATAATTAATATTTTAAAAATAAAAATGTTTTTTTCTATAACCGTTCATTTTGTCTTGAAAGCTGTTACATTGGAGGCCTAAAACTGTGCAACAATTATCATTACAAAATGAAACTTACACAAGATGGGAATGTCATTCATGACTTCCTTTAATTTGAAAGAACTCTCATAATTTTCTGACCCTTCTTACAATAATGATGTTCTGCGGAGTTTTTTCTCCTCTTTTAAACCATGTAAGCAAAGAAAAGGGGAAAGACAAGCAATTAATGTCAAGATGATTGGAGTACATTTTTCTGGATCAATATAAAATGATTTCTTTTCAGAATTTAACTTACCCATTATGTGTTTTAAAACTGAAGATAAGATGTACAGCACTAACCAGATACAGCAGTAACTGAATATTAATTGACCTGAAACACGGATAGTTAAAAAGGAGATATGGATCTATTACTTTAGGCATTTGAAGCAAATAGTCACTTTTCTTTGGCTGGAATGTATTGAGACATGTATTCCGGTCCCTCTTTCCAGGTCACTATTTAGCATTCAATTCCATAGCAGAATGGATGGAATGGTGGATAGCAGAAATCATACTCCCATTTATCAACTCTTTTTGGTTTACAGAGAAGAACACAAAATATTGAAGAATAGAAGGTAACAAATACTGAAGAATAGCAATAGTACTTAGACTTACATACCATTTCACTGTGCTTCACAGCTCTCTCTCAGTTTACAGAGTAAGCATATTGCCCCCAACAATCTGGGTCCTCATTTTACCAATCTCGAAAGGATGGAAGTCTTAGTCAACCTTGAGCCGGTCAGAATCGAACTACTGGCAGTCAGCAGAATTAGCCTGCAATACTCCATTCTAACCACTGCACCACCATGGCTCAAGAATGTTGGTCATTCAATTAAAAGTAACTCACTGAATAAGCAACTGCATCCTCACCTTCACATAAAAATGACATCCTAAAATGTATCCCTTTCTTTGCTACATACAGTGTCTTCACTGTCCTAACTAAACATCTGCATGGAGAATGAAGGAAAAATAAATCAAATTATCTAAGAGCTAGACACAGATGGAATCCTACCCAGAATCGTGTGTTTAAAGCCATATCTATTGTATGTTTTATGTTAGGGGTACCAAGTTTAGAATAGAACTAAGTTGTCAAATGCATTATGTCATATTTACTATGCAATTTCACAATTTGTTAGTTTACTTTGCATCCATAAAATGTGTCAATAAATAAATCATATAAATAAATAAAACTTCCTATTAAGCATGTAGAATCTGATGAAGCCTCCCCATCAATGGCAACATTCCAAACACTGGATCTAGTGAAACCGCACATTTTCAGACATAACATATACCTTTGGACAACTCCATTAGCAACATCAGGAGTTTCATTGGAAATACAATGAAGTCATAAGCCTAAACTATTGAAGGAAAAGAGTAACTAAATAAAAATTAATAGCAGCTCTTCAATTAATCCTTTCAAAAAACTTTACAGGGAGTGGAGAATGCAACACAGAACTAAATTATTCTTGGATAAGCTTCTCTTTAGCTATTTCTTGTTTTCTGTCCAGCTTTGCCATAAAGCTGCTAATCTTCCTTCTAATCAGCTATTGAACTTCCCCCCACTCAACAAAAGACTATTATTTCACTTACCCTTATTTTATTTCTCTATTGTTAATGCTTCCTCTGTTACAAAAAAATCTTGGAAGCTGTCTGTAATGACTTTGTCATAAATCTATGCATGCCAGTGAAGACTGCATGTTAATTCATTAAGCATAAATTTTGCTGTTTCCTTAATTCACATTGTTACTTTTCTCAGCAGACTTCTTCTGAAGTTTTGCACAACTTTCATAATCTATGATCAATGAAACGGGAAGAAGCAGTTACGTTTTATGGCAAATCTTTGTTTTTACTACCAGCTCTCCTACACTATTTCTGTTTTAATTTATAATCAATATTTTACCTGCACTCCAATCTATAAGAGCTGCTTAACATTGGACCATACTCATGTAGGCACTTACTTTATCTAATATACATAACACTAAATCTATATAATCTCAGCAATTATATGCATTTACATATCCAATATGTATCTTTGAAGGAGGGAAGAAGAAACCCATCTCATCAATTTATCAAATATAACTATGATCTTTCAATATATTTAACACATCTTCTAAGTTAACGCAATGAACTGAATGATTAATTAACCAAGTTAAGTTCACATAACATACTAAGATGCAAATATATTCAGATAAGCTTAAAACTAGCTAAAGTTGCATGTTATTCAAATATATCACCAACATCTTTACAGGACATGGTGAGGCACATTGTATGAATGCAATCAGTATGTCAAAGGAACTTTAGTAACTTTTATCTTTGCTATTTCAGTTGGTGAATTCAACAAGGAAAATGTTGTTTTTGTTTTTAATACTTAAACTTGATGAAACTTTTGCCCAATTCTTCTAATAGTTCTCCCATGATGCGAAATAACAAGAGAAAGCCAATCGAATCACTTCCTATACCTGCAAAAGTCTTTCCTTTTAAGGACACTAAAAATGTTTTTTTAAAGACATCTAACTTGAAAACATGATGTATTTTGTCATATGCTTCCCCAGGGGCAGTCCCGTTAACTCCAGAAAGCCTATACTAGTGGGTTTAATTTTGTTGATACCGTCTTGAAAGCAGCCTTATCAGCAGCGTACAGCAGTGCCTGCACCAGGCAGACACCTGCAGTGCAGACCTAAGCTTAGGCAACACCCTCCATAGCAAGACCCCCCCCTCCCAAAAAGCCCCTCTTCATGCGCAAAGACAACTGCCTGATGTAGGTGATTAATGTGTGCTGCATTGGCCCATGGTAGGACGATGGCAGAATTCTTGAATAGCTTTTCAGAAATAATTGATTTCATTTGAGGTATGAATGCAATGAGCCCATTCCATACCTAGGAAAATAAATAAATAAAGGTGGAGGATTCTACGCTATCAAGAGTATCAGTATGTATATATGTTAGAAAGTGTACAAATGAGATGTGAGAAAACAGGGCATGGCTAAAGAAATATGTGAAATACACCTGAACTACCATTCTTTATATATAATTTTTAAACTTAAGAAAATGCAAACAATCTCTTCTTGCATTTTATTGCTATTGCTCAAACAGACAACTGTTTGCCAGAAAAGCAATTCATGATAAACTGTAACTGAAATGCTCATAAACCTCTAGATCACAGATAATAGTTAATATTCAGACTCATCTGACAGCAGGCAAAATAGCAACCTCCCATATCTTTAAATCCTTCCTTTAATGCAGAAAGCACTATCTATTAGAGTGAAGTATTGTAATGCAACCTTATTGTCATTCAAATCTTCAATATCCACAAAGAGCTAATTCTCTGAGAAGTTCACCCATATAACCGAAAAGAATGAGAATGCACCTGTATAACTGAAAGGTTATTATGCATGGTGAATTATGCTTCATACTTGGGAAATACAGCATTTTAAGGTATGTTAGTCTGAAAGAAATACATTTTCAAAAAATACATAAAATCATGAATGCTTAAAATCTGCTCATCTAAACCTGACTGTAAATAAAACAGCTCCATACTTAATTTGAACCTAACTGCAGTTTTTGGCAAGTTCAAGATGATGCCTCACTCAACTAAGCAGGTAGACAATTTATTTTATGGTGCCAAATCTAGATGACAATTGAAATTGAAACTGGAAAACTAGCCATTTCACCAAACTTACTTGAAGAAATTTCTTTTTTAAAGCATGAAAATGCATTGGCTGAAAAGGAATCTGTCTTGAACTCTCCTTATTGAACTGAGGAACTATTAGGAATACTTTTGGATTTAATCAAAAGACACTACTGTCAAAGGATAATGGTCCTTTGCATGAGTGTAGAGGAAACAGAAGGATTGAAATAAGAAAATATTTAGGGTAGCTGAGAATGCAGCCTATACAGATTGAGACAATCCTGATCATAAAGTAGCCCATTAATAGAAGACGATGTAAATGGGGTGTGAAGCATTGATAAGAGTGCTTTGAGGACTTAATCTTTTCTTTGTATCATTCAGGTTTTGAACTTCAGTATGCTAACAACAAAATAAAATCTGCTAAAATAAGGAAATCTTATTTTCAAATAAGTAGATTCAAAATAGAGATGATGATGATGATGATGTCCAAAAATATTTTGCTTGTTACTCCAGAACAATTAATGAGAAATATAAAAGGTGTCCTCTCAAGTATTCTCTGCCTTGCTTCTAGATTGGATGGCTACAGTGCTGCAGTGTAGTGCTGTGTCTCACATATCGCTATCCATATTATCTTCCAATAATTTTAGCTTCTAAAATATAATATTACACCGTGGCTCCATAGGAAATGCAAGCTATCCACTAAAACCAAAGTATAAAATAATATACCTCAGAGTGAGATCAGACCAAATTTAAATTTTTATTTCCAAAGGCCACTTTCTGCCTTTTATGAAAAAAAGCACAAATACAAATTACAATATATGCTTATGAACCATTTAGTTACCTTGAAAATCAACTTGCATGGCCCAAGGTATCACTTTAATTCCTTACTTGATTTTAAGACCCCTTGAATGTGATATCTGGAATTTCAGTATTTTCATTATTCTTATTTTATAAAGGGAGAGAGATAAAGTAACACTTGTGTTAATGCACAACAGTATAAAACCAGATGTATTCTAGCCACCAGAATAGCACTGGGGGGGGGGTTTCACATTTCAGATTGTGCAATTGTGACATTGCAATAATAGTTTTGATCACTGCTGTTCCAGTGAATATTTATGGTTTGAAAGCTCCAATTCTGATACATCCAAAAAGACAATGCACATATTTTATATAGCAATGTTTAAAGCGTGATGATGATAAAAACTACGTGTAACAGAGATCAGTTACCTTAGTTCTGCAGTTACAAAAATGTATAGATTGAATGCAGAAAAGCTGACATTAAAATAAAATAAAATAAAATATCTAAAAGTACAGAACCAAAGACAAGGACACCATAAATATACCATCAGCTATACAACCTTGAATACAAATAACCTCAGCATTTATATTTCCTGTTTCATTTAGTTGTAGTGTATCAAGATCAAAAACAAAAATCTCCAGATGGGAATTAAATACAGTACTGTTGAGCTGCTGAAAGACTGTCTAGCCAGTGAAACTAAATGATAAAGAAAATGTAAAATAATCATGGTAATAGTTTCTAATTACAACACTGCAATACGTCAACCAAAAGAAAGGCATCTGACTGCTACAAATATTCCACATTTCAGGAGGCTCTAAAGTAAATGAGAAAAGAATTATTATAAAGATAACTTTTTTGCATTCTTGATTTGCTATGAAATGTGTAGAAAATGAACATTCAATGGTTAAACAGTCAGAGATTCTCCTTATAAAACACAGATTTTATATCAAGGCAGAATTCCCAAATTAAAATTTTAACTGAGGATATACCCAGGGACAATATTTTGTTAAACCCGGTGCATCTTTCAATAATCTCAGACTTGGCTGTGATATAGAAATTAGTCATTGTATAGTATACATGTCTATCCTGATTTAGAAGAGGTTTTCTTTCACAGCATGCAAAGAAGACATTCTGATTATGAAGAAGATATTATTTCAAATGCCCAAACATGTAGAATATCTCATGGGGATTGAGAAAAGTACCTTAAATTATTTCAATGATACTTATAAATCCCAGCAATTGGTATTGCCAATTATCCTAATCAAATCACCTTTGTGCTAAAGAACAAAAACAAGGAGCTTCTGTATTTGATTATTATGTTTCCACAATCATCGTTAGGTTTACTGCATCAGCTACACTTACTGAACCATAAAAGTTTGTTGTTTGCCTCACCAGTGCAATAGGGGAAAGCTTGTCATACAATTCCTCATGAATAAGAAAGTGTTTCAGCTCAGCTGATAGGAATTGTGTTAGACCCTTCCAACAAAAACACATGGCCTATTGTTAGTTTAAAGCTCAATATCTTTCTTAAAAATATTTTAAATTTGATCAAATCATTTCAGTCTTGAATCTGAACTTTGCCTCTAAAGCCTATTTTTTTCAAATCACACGAAACTGCAATTCTGAAACATTTTTACAATCTCCCACAATCATCCCCCAGGATTTCTCATTTATTTTGTATTCATCACAGTTATATTTAAACACATGTTAATTGAACAATGAAGTTTCAGTATGAGGTTTGTTTAACTGAGCTCAGATGCAGGTTCTTATAAAAGGTCTAATAATGTTCTATCCCCCTTACTCATCAGACTTCTGGAGACTTAGCCCAATTTCTGAAGGTTCTGTACTATTTTACAACCTTATTATCCAGCTGTGCAGCTGAGCAGGGAGATAGCCACATTCATTTTCCTTATCTGTAATGATGTGATACATCCCAACACTGACCTGAGATGTCTGCAAGAATAATAGTTTGGGGGGGGAGGGGGAATTACAGAGATGACACGGAATAGTCAATCTTTTTTGTTGTTGATGTTGCAGAAAAGTACAGCTAAACAAAGCAGCATAATATTTCCAGTTTTTCTCCTTCCTCAAAAAAAACCTCTGCATGTGTGCGATGAGAACAAGAGACAAACTGAGGTGAACTTCATCATCTGTAATCAAAACGAATACCAGCAAAATTTCTAAATAGCTTCACCTAAGATAGTGAAAGTCATTGGGTGGGCTGTAATCTAAATCTAAAAATCTAAAAATAACCCCCCTCCTGATGAAAATTGTGGTTTCCGCCAGCAGAAAAGAGACAGCAGGCAGTTAAAAGGTGTTATCGGAAGGAACAGAGGAAAATCTCCAGATGAAAGCTGCTCTTCCTCTGGTTTGTTTAGTACCCAAATCCTCTTTCATTTCCAGAGTTCATTTGAATTAATCTTTTGGTGAGCTGCAGCTAGAGGGATCCTTACCTTTTGCAGAAGTTGGGAACCTGAGTATTTCGCTGCAATGGATCTGATCTCCCCACCGAAAGCAGAGGCCCAGAGTTTTACACTACGGAGGAAAACAGACAGAGACATATATTGAAAAGGGAAACGTAATTTACGCACTTCGGGTAAACAACAGCTCGTACAGGCAGACCCAGATAAATTACACTTTAGAGCCTGAAATGTCAATTCCCAGATTTTCCCCTTTTTAAAACAACATCGGGGTGATTCCGAAGTAAAGACAACCCCCCCCCCCACAGTCGATCTATTCTGCCAGGCAATGCGTGAGCAAGACCTCTTTTGGCCAAACTTCAAGAGAAACTTATCCGTAACGCACGAGAGGGAGAAATTACAGGATATATACATATATATGACAGGGACTTTAGATCCGCTTTTGCAAGATCACTTATTCCCCGATCATCTGATATGAAACGGGACCGCAATGGAAGAGCGTCTGGAGCTAGTCGGCGCCGCAGCCGAAAGTTCCCTACGGCGGAAAGCTTGCGATGAGGGGTTTACCTCTCTCGTCCGCCCCAATTCCAAGGGCCCCCTTGGCAGAAAAGCTGGTGGGAAGCCAGCGCGATGCCCCCCCCCGTCCAAAACCACGAAAAGTCGCTCCCCACCCATCCTAACCGCCGGCGGACTTTTCCACACAGCCTGCGACACTCACACAGACAAGGGGATCTGCTGCTCCGAACCGGCCCCTCCGGCGTGCCTGATGCTAGCCGCCGTCCAGACCAGAGCCAGGAAGGCAGGCAGAGTCCGCAGCGAGCGCCCGCTCTCCGGCATGGTTCTCTCCTTCCTCACTCGCGAGCTTCGGGAGCTTCTGCTTCTCTGGTGGACTCGGCCGCTCGAAGGGGCTGGTTGCGGCAAGAGAAGGGGCGAAAAGCGGAGCAAAAGGCCGGCCGGGGAGCAGTCACGGCACCATCTTCTTTTTTTTTTTTCCCCACCGCTTCGGAAGGAAAGGAGAGTCGGCGGACTCGAAAACTTCGGCGCCGTTGGTGGGGGTCCGGCGGCAGCACTGCGGCTTCGCTCCCTTCGACCGCCGCTCGGGCCGTCGAAACCTGAACTCCTGCAGTCGGCGAACGCCAGGCGCTGCCGGAGTTAGTTCTCGGACCTCGTGCTGCTTGGCAGCGTCCCGGCGTGGTGAGGCAGGCGGGGAATAGACGGGGCTGAGGGGTGGGTGGTGGGTGTCTTTGCCGCCGTCGACGGGGCGAGCGCTGAGGCGGGAGGGTCTCGCCTGCCTCTCTTCCCCGCTCACTTTGGTCCGAAGGCAACGCCGCTCGGGGGGGTCCCCCGCTTTTTGTATCGCGCGCCCGTGTGCGTGGGAGCGAGGGGGAGAGCGCGGGCCAGCCAGCCAGCGCGCCTTTTATTCACAGCGCCGCGAAGCTCCCGCGCAGCCTTGTTCTCGCCGGCGGCGAGAGCGGAGCGAAGCTAAGCTGTCCAGGGAGCGGCGGCGTGCGCCGTCATGCAGCCCCCACTGGGGGGGGGGGAGGAAGGGAGGGGGGGAAATCAGCCCGCCGAAGCTAAGCGGGAGCCGAGTAAGTTCCGAGGCCAGACAGGTGGCCGGCTGGGTCCGCGCTGGGTCTCGGTTTCAAAAGCTGCAAAAAGCCGAGCGCCGAAAAGGCAGCCCCTTGTCTCCGCTGCGGGTTAGTTTCAGGCAGCGCGCGGCTGCGTGGCCGACAGCTGTTAACGCAGCCGTGGAGAGCGAGAGAGAGAAAGAGAGGGAGGGCTGAGGGGATCGCTTCACCTCTCCCGCCCGGAGAGCGGCCAAGTCGCAGCATGGGAGGGGTAGGAGGAAGAAGAGGCGAGGAAGGCGCGCAACGCAATGTCTCGGGCCCTGCCTTCCTGCGTCTTTCTAGGGGGTTAACCTGAGGGGACGCTTGTCCGGGCGGACTCGACCGTCTGGTCAACTCATCGCCTTGTCCTTGAGTAGTCCGGATGGGCCTCTCGCTTGAGTCTTAGATGCAATGAAGCCACATCGGAGAGATCTGGCTGAGATGGAGAGGTTGGGGGGGGGGTGCAGGGGGGGAAGGGGGGTTGGAAGAAAGGAAACGCCGCACAAGGAAATCAATGCAAGTTTTAAGTGGCTGCTGGAGCCGAAGAATAAATTATTAATTTGGCCTTGTGGAGGAATCCCCTTATTAAAGGATGGGCAAGATCTCAAGCTATTGCTTTGCTACTTTGTGGCTTTGGGGGGGGGGGAGGGAGAGCCGGCCTGGGACAGGCACTGAAAGAAAAGGTTCTTTTTTATTATTATTATTGAGACTTGAGATAGACCTTACTACATTGCCCTCTCCTGTCTCTTTGGTAACTCTTACCTTAAATACAAACAAAGTTTCCTGCCAAATTGTAAATAAGCTACCAAAATGGTAAATTGAAGCTGAAGTGGAGCAGGGCTGAGTCATCCTGGAGAAGGGGGGAGAGAGAGAGAGAGAGGGGGGGGGAGAGAGAGAGAGAATGCCTTGGGTGCTAGTATTGCTTTAGATTAGAAGGACTCTTTGGAAGTATAATCTGCAAGTCAATGTCTCCTTCGTCCCTCCTTATTAAAAATCTCCTCTGTCTACAGTGCAGACAGCCATTCTTGCCTTTTTTTTAAAAGGGATGCCACCTCAAGAGAAAAATAAAAGCTTCTGGCACTGCACATTTATGGAACACATTGAGCTTGCACAATTCAACAGTCCTTGCCGATGCTTTTTATCTGATGAAAATAACTTTTTTCCCCCATCTTTCATCTTGAGTGAGAAGTTGAGAGCACAAAGAGTTGCAAGGCTGTTTTGCACAGCAGCACCGTCAATATCTTTCTACTGCAGCCCAGCAGTGAATCCATGCTCCTTTTTTTCCTTGAGTCATGCAGACAGGTAGAGAGGAATGTGCCGTGTTCTCAGATTTCTCGATGTCCGAAGCCAGAAAAGCTCAAAATAAGTTTGAGATGCCCCAATTATTATCTTTTGGCATCTCTGTGCATGACAGTCTTGTCGGTATTTATCTGAAGTTAAAGCACTCCCACAAAATTTCATACTAAATTGTGTTTCATTTTGTTCTCGTAGGACTGGTATACGTGTTCCCAGGTTCCACTTTTGCTATCTAGACCTTTAACAGGGTTCTGTTACTAGGATCCCTTACACTCACAGGGTGTGAGTTCAAATAAAATAAGCATCAGATGGTATGTCTGAGGATGCTCCCAAGCCTATACAGCATAGGATGCTATGTGGTTTCAAGGTAAGATGGTCCCAATATCCAAGCCCTTTGTTATCAACCTGTGTTAACTGTCTATGGAGATTCTCAGTCATCAAGGTCATGGTTGTCCAAAGGTGCTTTTTTTTCAAGAGGCAACTGGACTTACTGGTTTTTCTTCGAAGACATTTCGCTTCTCATCCAAGAAGATTCTTCAGCTCTGACTGGATGGTGGGGAATGGAAGGATTTGTGCTCCTTGCAGACAGCTGTTCATTTTTGCTAAAAGAATGCATTTAGTTTCCTTTGAAGTCTTCAAAGAAAAACCAGAAAGTCCAGTTGCCTCTTGAAAAAAGCACCCTTGAGACAACCTGTTTTTAAGGAATAAGGGCAGAATGAAAGATTGTGTTAAACAGTTTTTAAGTGAGGAACAATGGATAATCTAGGGTATATATATCTCAATTTAAATTGCAATCCATCCCAAGTTCATGACTCCGGGCAGCTAAAAATAATTAAAAGAGCATGCAAAGTATTAAAATAACCACACTTATATGATCAAACTATATACTTAGCCTTAACAAATCAATGCAACAATTGCACAGGCAACAATATTTGTCAACAGTCAAGAGCTGCTCCCCCCCCCCTTTCATTTCAATCAGAGACTACTATCTGGACGAGTCCCTGCAAGGTCCCTGCAACCTCTTGGCAAGGTTTTTTGGAAGTGGTTTGCCATTGCTCCTTCCTAGGGCTGAGAAAAAGTATCTGGTCCAAAGTTACCCAGCTGGCTTTGCACTTAAGATAAAACTGGTTAGAATTCATAGTCCATAGCCACCATAGGGCCTGGTGGCTCAGCAGACTAAAAGCATTGTGATTAACACCAGCTGTCTGCAATTTCTGTAAGTTCGAATCTCACCAGGCTCAAGGTTGACTCAGCCTTCCATCCTTTCTAAGGTAGGTAAAATGAGGACCCAGTTTGTGGGGGCAATAAGCTGACTTTGTATAAATATACAAAAATATGAAGGCTATTGCTTAACGCATTGTAAGCCGCCCTGAGTCTCCGGAGAAGGGCAGCATATAAATCAATTTTTTTAAAAAAATAGTCTCCAGGTTTCCAGCCTTCACCATTACCTCAAACTGGCTCTCAAAGGAGATATAAAACATTGTAACTTTGAGAAGTTTTTTTTTTTTTCAAATGAGGGGTTGTTATACTGCTGAAGAACAGGAGCTGCTGGAGCAAGTGAAATGTTAAATTGCTACAAGCATGGTAGCAAATAGTTGCAAAAGTATAAATGGATTCAGCTTAAGTTAGCCACATTTTAGTCTTAAACTAAAAAGTTAGATGTGGCAAATTTAATGGAACAGCTAGCTTAGTGACACTACTATTTTATAGCTTGTTATCCTAGTAATAGCTATATTTGCTTGAAATAATATTTCATACACATGAGAAGTAATATGTTAGAGTAATATGTTAGAGGCTAATTACTATGCAATTCTGAATCCCACAGACAACCTCTTTTTTTTTTTTTGGAAAAAAAATGCATGTTTGGGATTAAACTGTATACCATTTTAAAAACATACATACCCCTAGTATATATTGCTAAAACAGGCCTTCGATACATGTTTATTCCATTGGACATTGGAGGCATACAATTTCTTGAAATTATAGAAAGGTGAACTTTAGTTAAAACATCAACAGAACTCCCTGACACTGTTCAGAGAAGATGCCCTTTTTGAAAATTGTAATATTAGGTTAGATGGGTACTTGTTGCTGATATTGTTGATACATTATGAATTTCACTATGTCAATACGTGTGAGAGACTCTGGGAACAGTTAGGGAAGAAAAGGAATTCAGCAAGGGCAAGAATAGGTAGCCCACCCCAGAGGTGGGGACTGTGAGAAGGAAATACTTCAGAAAGACTCCACTTTACCTGGCTTGCTTTAAATATATGTGGTGTTAAAAGTTTTCCATATATTTTCCCATTAAAGATGCTTGTCTGAAATGCAGGTGATTCCCATTTCTTAACATC
Source organism: Pantherophis guttatus (assembly GCF_059756535.1). Taxonomy (NCBI): domain Eukaryota; kingdom Metazoa; phylum Chordata; class Lepidosauria; order Squamata; family Colubridae; genus Pantherophis; species Pantherophis guttatus. The sequence goes on along the minus strand of NC_142064.1, from coordinate 219,558,519 downwards.
GTTAGCTAAATGGTACTTAACAATGCCTTAGACTAGCTTTCCCAGACTGGTGCCTTCCACACATATTTGGACCACAACTACCAGAATTCTTGGCCAGCTTGGATACATGGTTGGGTGGCATTAATTTGGGGGATGATAAGCTGGACATTAAACTGTACTCTACTCAAATCTGGAATGAAAGACAGGAGGCTAATTGAGGTGAGGAAAGATATGGGCAGTGCACTACAGGAAATATAGAACAAAATTCTCCTTGATGCCCAAGAGGTAACAATGAATGAAGAGGCAGATAGCAACGACTATTATCTGACCCACAATAACCACAAAAGACTATCTTGGTAGTCTAGTTGGCTTCTTCCAGTTAGTTGGCCTCTTCTAATAAGGGGCACAGTGGCCAAGCAGTTAAGATATTGGGCTTGTCAACAGGAAGGTTGGCAATTCAGCAGTTCGAGACCTAATTGCCATGTGACAGAGTGAGCTCCAGTTACTTGCTCCAGCTTTTGCCAACCTAGCAATTTGAAAGCATGTAAATGCAAGTAAATAAATAGGTACCACTTCAGTGGGAAGGTAACAGTGTTCTATGTGCCTTTGACATATAGTCATGCTGGCCACATGATCATGGAAGTCTTTGGACAGTGCTGACTTTTCAGCTGTGAATCAGAGATGAGCACTGCCCCCTAGAGTCAGACACGACTAGCAGGGAAAACATTTAGCTTTTTACTTTAATATAATGGACTTTAGTTTTTAGTTTAATTCAATATAGTCTGCATAAGTGTCACAATCTAAGACTAAAAAGGGTCCTCCCAGGACATAAATTTTAAAAGATTTGTACACAGTGTTGCTTTTAATACTTTTTAAAATATGCCCTTGAGGGTAACTTAGAAATTTCAGCTGGTACAAAATGCAGTGACTAATATAGTACCAATATTGCAGCACTACATTAGCTGCCTGAATATTTCTGGGTATAGTTAATGGTGCTGGTTATGACCTCTGAAGCCCTCCATTGCTTTGGTCCAGAATACCTTAAGGACCATCTTCAGAGAGAATCTACTAACCCATTTAATGACATCACTCATATGAAATTTGCTTCTTCCTGAAATATGTTGGACTGTTGTGTGTAAGGTTATCAAGACCTGCCTTTTAAATATGCCATCTGGATTATAACACTAAACAGAAGTTGCTATTAGCTCTTAAAGGTATTTATGCTATATCGTATTTGTATGATGATCTTTACTGCTTTATATTTATCTGAAGTCTTGGGAATGACTTGGGTTATGAGACTTTAGAGAAAAATAAATAAATGTGTCTCCATAGACAGACTGTTCTTCATTAACACATTCAAAACTAATAGATCATTTTCTAAGCACATACTCATCAGTTGCCATTCAATTCAAGTAACCAGTCACATTTTTGTACTCTCTTGGCTCATTTTCACCCATATATTCATGTCATCTAACATAAACATTTTCCCCTGAATTACATTTATTCAAAATATTGCATACTTTTCCCCAAAACTCATCTCTGGTGCTTTCATTAGCACCATTCACTGGACTATTACATGTAGCTATCATTAACATATGGATTCCTATTTTCATACACACCCACAACAACCTAGCTGACACCAATTTATATTTCTTAACATCCGTTTTAATTCTTTCATTCATAATTAAACCTACTCTTTCATTTCCTGAAATGTTTTCATCCACTCCACTCCACAATATCAATCTGCCTTTATTCAGATCACACTCTGTGGGTGGGATAGATTGAACCAGAGCAGATAGAAATGAAATGTAAAACAATTTTATTATGTTGGAGAAATGGGAAGAAAATAACAGTATGACAAAGGCAAAGTTTTCATGTAAGAAATAGAAATTAAATGAGTAAGGGTAGGATGGAGATGAATTGATAAAAAATACTTGCAAAAAAGAACTTTAAATAGTAGCTGATTGTAAACTGAATGTGATCCAACACAGTGATGTGATTTTGAAAAAGGCAAAGGCAGTTTTAGGTAGGATCAACAGAACTATATTTTTCAAATCGCAGGAATCAACCAACATTGTATACTATTCTAGCCAGACTTCATCTCAAGTACTATATCTAATACAGGGCACCACATTTTAGAAGAATTCAGAGAAATTGGAGTAGTTCAAAGAAGGGTAATGAAGATGATCAGTAGCCAGAAGCCAAAGTCTACAATGAGAGTAAAAAAGCCGGATATATTTAGCATTGAGAAAATGTTATGGGAGGATAGGATAGCACTCTTCAAAGAGGTAAGGCCACACTTTGGTTGCCACAATGTAAAAAAGATGTGGAGACTCTAGAAAGAGTGCAGAAAAGAGCAACAAAGATGATTATGGGACTGGAGGCTAAAACATATGAAGAACAGTTGCAGGAACTGGGTATGTCTAGTTTAATGAAAAGAAGGATTGGGGAGACATGATAGCAGTGTTCCAATATCTCAGGGGCTGCCCCAAAGAAGAGGGAGTCAAGCTATTCTCCAAAGCACCTGAGGGCAGGACAAGAAGCAATGGGTGGAAACTAATCAAAGAGAGAAGCAACTTAGAAATAAGGAGAAATTTCCTGACAGTTAGAACAATTAATCAGCAAAAAAGTTGCCTCCAGAAGTTGTGAATGCTCTAACACTGGAAGTTTTTAAGAAGAAGTTGGATTACCATTTGTCTGAAGTGATGTAGGGTTTCCTGCCTAAGCGGGGTTGGACTAGAAGACTTCCAAGGTCCCTTCCAACTCTGTTGTTCTGTTCTGTTCCGTTCCGTTCCGTTCCGTTCCGTTCCATTCCATTCTATTCTATTCTATTCTATTCTATTCTATTCTATTCTATATAATTGAAGATATTACAATTGTACATATTCTTTTTGTTTGCTTGTGAATGTAGTTCATTTTTTAAAAACTCTCAGAATAAGAAAAGAAAGAAAATGATGAAAACCTGTTTTTCATTCCAAACTACAACAAAACAGATTTAAGTTACAGAAAGGGAGATTCCAGCTGAATGCCAGAAAAGACTTCCCAACACTAACAGCAGTCTAACAGTGGGATCAATTGTTCAAAGAGGTGGAAGAAGCTAAATAGCTATTGTATGGAATGCTTTAATTAATAGCCTAATTGCCTCTTTTATCCCTATAAAAATGTGATTCTACATTTCACTTTAATCAAATGTAGATTTTGTACTGACCTATTCTACAAAACAAAAATGCAGGGTTTTGCATTAAAATGGTAGTTCATCCTTGAGAAAAATTTGCAATGATAGATCTCCAGGTTTTTAAAATATACTTTTTCAGCTGTTCTCAGAAATGCAAGGGGTCTTGAACCAAGGAGTTGATGTAGGCAATGAAAGCATTTTATCACTGAGCTAGGACCCTTTACAGATTTCATTGAAGAGTTAAGCGGTGACCTGCAATTCTGATTCTGGGATGATGTGGTGTACAGTATCCTGTTCTCAGACTCTGATTTGAGAATTGAGCATCTACAGATGATATGGTATAAGGAGGAACTTAAATTCTTCGGTGAACAAACGTCAGTCTTACCAACTTTCAACAGTCAAAAACCTAGTAAAGAATTAAAAATTCAGAGTGGGAGATAATTGGCTAGCAAAAAGCACTGTTGCAAAGGAGCTGTGATTTATAGTGGAACACAGACTGAATGCAAGCCAGCAACGTGATACTGTGGTAACTAGGAAAATATTGTTTTTCTTATCATTAGAATAAACATCATTATCTGAAACCTGGGAGGCAATACTAACATTAAGATCAGCAATGCTGAGTAGAGCTGCTCACTCTTCCATATGGTTTTGCACAGCTCTAATACTGAATTACATAATGATGTAAAATATTGGATATGATTACATAAGGATAAACAAAATTATGCAAAGCACAGGCAAGATGTAAGAAATAGTAAGCCAGAAAAAAATACATGAAGTAAGAAAAAGAAAAGAAAATACAGTTAAATCTATTCTATACCTACTCTCTTCATTTTGTCACCCTGTCTCATCCTTGCTTCCATCCACATTGCCTTTTGCTCCTTAAACTTGTCACCTCTATGGATTTCCTTCATTTCCTTCTAGCCAACTTTTCTTGATATTCCCCTTCCTCTTGCCTCCTTCAATCTTGCTTTACATAATTTGTTCTATAATTTAGTCTTCACACTAGCACTGATGATGTTACCTAGTTTGGGTAATGAAACATCTGCAAGAAAACAAGTAAACTCAGAGAGCACCAAGGACCTTTTAATCTTCATTCATTTTCAACATATCAATGTTCTTCATTGGTACCATTCACCAATGAAGTGCATTGAATAAAATAGAAGAGAATTCTTTTGGCCAAGTGTGATTGGACATGCAAAGAATTTTCTTGGTGCATATGCTCTCATTGTACATAAAAGAAAAGATACATTCATCAAGAATCATAAGGTACAACATTTAATGATAGTCATAGGGAACAGATAAGCAATTAAATCATATTAGGAAATAGTCAATATAAACCATAAGGATATCAGCAACAAGGTTATAGTCATACAGTCATAAGTAGGAGGAGATTGATGTGGTGTACTTCATTTGTACCCAATTCTTGTTCTTTCAGCACTCATTCATTCATGACCTTCTTCCTTGTTTTATTGCATGGACTTCCAAAACAGCCATTCAATTTATTTTTATGTGCCTATTGATATACTCAGCTTTATTTCCATATAAGAAAGTGATTAGAAGCATGGTCTTATTCTTGTTTTTTTTGTGTGTGTGTGTGTGTGTTTTTTTTGTTTGTTTTTTGTTTTTGTTTTTGGCAAACATTCATTCCAAAGACTCTATCTTTGAGAGAGAGGGATATTTCAAAATTGTGAAAAATAAAATAAATTCTTACAACAAATGACATACATCCTCACCAGTTTGTAGAAGAATCGTTCCCAACCTTCTCTATATCCCACACTCCTGAGAAATGTTTAATATTGGCACCCATACAAAAGTAATTGTGGTTTGTGACTGGTCACTAATGGACACAACTCACTTTTGTCACATCCCCTGAAATTCCATCTCCTCCCCTTGGGGGGTTGCAGGCACCCCTGGTTGGGATCCTCTGTTCTAGAGCATCTTGGTGTCTTAAAATTTCTCCAACTATTTTCTCATATTGGGTAAACATTTTATCAAGACACCAATTTATCAACGTGCCCCAGTTTTTCACCATGTATACATAACTTTGAGACATTCATCCCATTCCCTGTCAAATGCAATTACCTTGCTGCTTGATACATTAATTTTCAGATCCATTCTCCTCATTCTGTTGGTCAAACTGTCTAACATGCTGCAAATTAGGCTTGCAGCCAGCAATATGACATCATCTCCATAACAAAAGTAAAGGCATGTCCATGTCTCCAGCCAACACACCTCAAATATTTCCTATTGATATAAATACTTTAAATAACCAAGAATTCAATAACGAATAAAACCTCTTATTTCCTGCCCAGTGTTGAACCATTTCTTAAGCATTCCATTTGTTCTTACTCATGATTGATTTCCATCATATATCACCCTTAAAACACTCAGCAACCAACCTTCAACTCCTTATTCGCAGGAAAAATATTCCATAATTCAGACCAATTCACTTGATGCTACACTGCCTTACAAATATGCAGTAATGTTTCTTTCTCATACGCATACAGGCATTCGATTCCAGTCTGTACACTCCCTGCTTGGCATAAAGCCACACTGCACTTTCCAAATTTCGCTTATTGTCACCTCTTGTGTCCTTCCAGGCTCATTTTTGCCAAAGATCTTACCAGGCACAGTAAACAAACTCCCTCTTGATAGTTTGTCATTGCAGCCCAGTTTGACACAGACACTCCTAACCAGCCCACTCCTGGGCAGTGTTCCCAATCATTGTGGGTTTACAACTTATCCCTCCTCACTGACCTTGGCATCCCTGGCCTTAGCATCCTCCATCAGCTGGCAAAGATCCCACTTATCTCCCTTTATCTCACTATAGGAAGTAGAAGATTTCTTCAATGCCCCATGGTTCTCGCTCTTCAGAAATCCAGTCTTCTTTCTTCTGGGAATTCACTCACTGACTCTGGCTCCAATACTGCTTCTGGACAATCTCAATCCAGTTTGTAGGGATTCCTGTTCACCCGAGTAGCACTCTTGCTTTCTGTTCTTCCCTGATGCTGCTGTCTCTACAAGCTATTCAGCTGATGCCAGACCTCTGGTTTTTCCATCTCCTGACCTGACCAAAGCCAAAATATTCAAATGCAAAGGGCTGGGCTCCAGTCTCCTGATTTGTTTGCTGACAAACAAACAAATCAGATGCTAATGGCAGCCACTACATTCTTCTGCTACCCTCTTGTCACAATTTGTGCAGGACTCTCCACAAATACAGCCCCACTATGCAAAAATATAAATTTATCAGCTGCAACTTTATATTGAATCTGGCACCAAGTCCAGCACATAATGTGTTTATATATAAACCATGATTTTGAAACAACTTCAGGTAATCCTAACCTTTATTGAGACCACAATTTCTGTTAGTAAACAGGATAGTTGTCAAGTGAGTTCTGCCTCATTTTACGATCTTTCCTGCCACAGTTGTTAAGTGAATCAGTTGTTAAATTAGTAATGGTTATTAAGTGAATCTGGCTTCCAAATTAACTTTGCTTTTCAGAAAGTCACAAAAGGTGATCACATGACCTTAGGAACACTGCAACCCTCATAAATACATAAATACATGCCAATTCCCAAGTGTTTGAATGTTGATCGCATAATCACAGAGATGCTGCAATGGTCATAAGTGGGAAAAAATGGTCATAAGTCATTTTTTTCCCCCAGCACCATTGTAATTTCGAAGAGGCATAAGTGAATGGTTGCAAATCGAGAACTACCTGTAGAGCTTTTCCTAAGCAAATGTTTACAGTCACTGTTCTCATTTGTTGTTTGGTTTTCCAATTTGAAGTCAGTCATTTTTTAATGTATTCTCTCATCCCATCCCCATCCATCTATTCATATCATATCACTTAGCAGTTTTTGCTGTTGTTGCATGTTCTACTATAATTGAGAATGTTACACATTTTTTTCCATAGTTTATCCTCTATTCTTTCGTTATTAACATTCACCAAAACATAATGCATAACTCTCACCAACGTGTGGCTTCCTGTTTTAATATGCACATACAACACTCCTCATTAAGCTTATACCTTCATTTCTCTGCCTGAACTCATTAACTTCCCAAGATCAGACTCCTTTCTTATAACTCTATTACATCTATTCTTTTTCTCTTAATTTCACAGAGAACAGATCTATTTTTCTTTTCCTTTTTTCATTTGTTAATTCACGGACTTTGCTATTTATTTGTTTATATTCCAAGTCACACACTTCCTCTCTGCTCCTATTTTTTTCCAAGATATTTGAAAAACCACTGTAGCTAAACTCTAGAATGAGACTAACAAAAAAAACCCCGAAAGATGTCCTCCAGTCACCATCAACAGTGGCTGCCCATTTATATCCTTTCATTCTTTCCTACCACTGAGTTCCTTGAAGTTATAATGCAAATACATAAATGTCTACTAGAAGAACCCAATTTGAAGATGCCAGGCGTTTTAAGTAACTAATGAAATTGGATTGCACAAATTTAGCCTATTAAAACTTAGGTGGGATTGTTGTTGCTATGTCTTTATGGGGTTGTTTTTTATATATATATATATATATATATATATATATATATATATATATATATATATATATATATATATGAATTGAAGAGTTGTCTTTTGTAAATACTCAATAAACTATTTATATTATAAATATTTTAAATAAATTAATTGACAATGCACATTATTAAATAATTAATCAACCTAGAAAAGCTACAAAAATCATATTAGATGTCATATTGTATATACACAATATACTGTTTTCTATTTGCTGCTCATTCATTTTCACAAATAATATAGAGATACTATTTTGAACAGTATAGGTAGATTTTCATAAAATTATGATTTTTTTTATTTACACATAATTTTTGTATCTATGATTTTGCAACCCTGTAGGAAACATGTCTATTATTTCATTCCTCTTTATATGAGACTATTCGTTGTTTCAGGTTATAACAAATCCTAACTTCTGAACAAAAGAAAAACACATTTTTCTGGCATTTTAAAGACTGAAAAAATCTATATCATATAAGTGTGCACATATCACAATCCTAGATATTCATTGTACATTTCTTTCTCTTCTGTGGACTTCATCAGTTGGCAAAATCTTGTCATTTTATATTTGGATCTATTTCTTGAAGTTAGTGTTTCACAATAACCAACTGGCCAGTACTGATAAATGATTTTGACATATATGTTCCACTTCCTTGGGCTAGTCTATTTAATCTCTAAATAGTTTTTTGATTGGTTAGTTCAGGGACAGGTAACCCTTTCCCCACTTCTCTTTATTCTTTTAATTAAAATAAACTCAATTCGACGCTGGCATGTTGCAAAGCAAAATGCTGCCTTCTAACATGGTTGTCTTTTTTTCCCCTGTTGGAAGAAATATCCTTCTGGGTTCAATTCCAAGTGGAGAAAAGGACACTGGAATCATGGAAGTTGCTTGGAAAGAAGGTTTATTGATGAACAGGATCACATGGCTTGAGTTCCTGAACAGAAAAAGGGCAGAGATGCTGAGAGTGCCTTGGTTTTATGCCCTCTGTTGGGCCCCACCCTAGAGCTTCCTGTTCATGTGTAAGAAATGCACTCTGATTGGTGGTCAGACTCCCAGGGGGCAGGGCTCTTAGCTAACTTTGTAGGCTGTCTGTCTCCCAGGCTTGGTTGAGCTTGCTGGCTGATGTAATCTTCCCAGGTGCCATATGATGGGTAGAGAGCTAATACTATCATGTCCTGAGGGCCATGTCTTAATCCCATCACCCTGGAGCTGAACGGGATAGATCTCTGTTATGTAGAATAGACTGGCTCAGGCCTTAATGGCCCATTGACAAAGGTGGAGGATCGAGTTTCTGCCTCTCTTTTAGGGGAAATATTCTGCCCTTTTAATATTTCCTAAAATATTTCATTTTTGTAGGAGAGAGGTGGGTGCTAATTTCCTACACCGCTTTACAAAATTCCTCCAGAGCCACATATATGACCCATAGAATTCTTAGAAAATGATGGTGGTCATTGTGTGCAACTAAGTGCTTTAAACCTCTGAGAAAAGGAAAACAAAAATTGCTGGAATGGTAGAGATTAGAGCCAGCGCTGCAGAGTTTTTGTTCTGGTGAACTGACCAGAACATTTTGTCGCAGTCAAAGGACATTTTACAACCCACAAGGCCAAGCATGTTTGTGAGGTTGCATTGTCCCAAAAGATAATCTTGCACTTTTCTCACATGCAAGACTGCATTGGTGTTAAACTGTTGTCTGTTTCTTGAGAAAATAAACTCAAGGAACTTTCCATTTTACTTATGTTCAAACTAATGTGAAGGAAAGGATTTTTAGCGGAGTAGCTTAGAATCCATATAGCTGTAGGATAGGCTGGGGCAAAGTTTCTCAACTTTGGCAACTTTAAGATGCATGGATCAACTTCCAAATTTCCCCAGCCAGCATGGGAAGCTTAAAGATCGATGAGAGCTTATCATAATTGTGTTCTGAGGCATCCTAAATAAGGGGGGGGGACACACTGGAGCTGGGCAAGACTAGTGAAGCTGATATTTGGGGAAGAAATGGAGGCCTTTCCTTCCAAGGAATAAATAAAAGAAAACGAAAAGGAGTTATTCATTCCATCTGCCCTTCAGATTCTTAACTACTGTTCTTTATGAAAGTTCTAGTTAGCACATCTGTGGCAAAACTCAATTAAGCACAGTAGGATTTATTTTTCAGAGAAGATACACAGACATCTTGGTACAATAAGTCTCATCAATCTCTTCCAAAAAACACTATTTACAAGCTGAACATCTTGCTAAACTTCCTATCATGTAATCTTTTTTTCGGGGGAAGAGATTGTTTGTTTGTTTTTCTTTCTAAGACCCAGAATTATTTGCATTTTTTCAGGCTAGTTCTCCTAACCTAGAATTTTCTGCACCTAGAAATTGTGCCTGGAATTTTATGTTTTCCATATCTTATATATATTGCTTTATTAGCCTTTTCATTTTTAGGAGAAATAGGTGATATACATAAAATAATTTTCTAGCTTTTGAAGTGAAATCGATTTGCTTGGAAGAGCTGGATTTACTAGATTAGTATATGAAAAATCCAAATCATAGAAAATCTATCTGGTAAGGAAGCAGTTTGTGTGACCTCTCCATGTAAATGAGCTAACACCTCCTGCTGGCTGTCAAAAGAAGTAGCACAACATATCTCCAAAAAAACAACAAAACACCTAAATTAGAATAGCTTGGCTCAGAGCATATGTGAAAGGTGTTTCAATGAAAATAAAATGAACAGCTAAGTAACACAAGAGGAAATTAACAGTACAATTCACCTGTTGGGGAACAAGCTGCAAACAGATCCCAATTTCCTAAAGTCTTGGGAACAAGGCTAGTACTTTTATTCCTTTCACTCAACGATTTCTCTCTGACCAGAGACTGCTTGACAAATCAGAGCAAACATAGATGTCCCCACAGCAGACAGGGACAACAGCATCAGACTAATGCCACACTAATGATAATGGCATCACCATTGCACATAATGGCAGCATTTGCCTGTTGATATCTTCATGTAAATGTCATGGCTATTTTGATGTCAGCATGACTTGTTATGGATCAAGGGACAGGAAGTCACTCTTCAGTTAAGAATTTGTACTCTTCTAGAATTGTGCTGCAAAAGTATTTTTGCACTATGAGGAACCAACTCTTTTCATTTGCCCGGAAAAGAAATCATGTTTTTTTCCTGAACCAATTTGAGGTCTGGTTGTTTCAATTGTGCCTTCCTGAAATACATCTTCCTGGGAAATTCTGAACAGCCAGAAACAAGTTTTATCACCCAAGAGGCCCACCAGGAGGCATCTACTTATTAAGTTCCTAGTGTTAAGATTAGTTCTCAATGGACATAATAGATAGAATAAAACTATGCAAAAAAAAAAAAACCAAAAACCCCAGTATTTCTGTCATCTGCTGTGCCTGGAGTATTACTAGTTCATAAGCAAGTTCTGGTAATTCCACATTCTGTACTGAAACAAACAGGCAACAAATGCAACTTCTATCACAGTTCTATCTTCTATCACAGAGCTCAGTGTTCAACGTTCACTGATTGTATTGTTTTATATATCTTTTTACAGTTTACATAGCACCGTGGGTACAAGAAATTGGACTGCAAATGAAATAAAGCCTCATCGTTTATGCTTCAGTATTTTTGTATTATATTTTCAATTTGTGTCATTTCAAATTCCATCCATGTTTATCCCAAAAGGGATGACAGAGTAACCGAGTGTATATTTCTTGAACTTGGCAACCAAGGAAAAGCTGGATTTCAGAATTTGGCAGATAAAACAGTAGGCTACATCCCTGGCATTTGGTCCATAATTTGTCAGATCCCTGCTTTAAAGTCTGACTGACAAGCCAGGAGCTTACCTGAAATTACATGCTTCACAAATAGCTGTCTGGCAGATAACAACGAGAAACTTGGAAGCTGTTGCTATAATTTGGTCTTCTTGAAAGAGTGCAATCAACTCGGAATAGGAATGGTAAGGTATAAACAGGCGCTAGGATGGGTTGAAGAGTTACCTACGAATCATTGGCTCTTTAGTCCATTTTAGAAGACAGCAGGACTCTTTCACAGGACTAGAAAGCTTCAATTAGAGGTTTTTTTGCACCTTCCTGGAGCACTTCACTGCCACCCATGATTTTGCTTTCCAGGTGCCTTCTAGAAGAATGGAACTGCTTTCCATCCAAATCCTAACAGTACTTCTGTTTCTTGTCTTTGCTTACTCCAGAGAAATTATGTTATTTCTCTCTTTTCAAGTGCATATCCAGGTGGAATGGTTTGAAAGGAGAATTCTACAAAATACTTTGCATTTGCTGAGTATGAAGAAAAAGGCAATTAAGAAGGACACTTGGGGGAACATATGGCACAGGGGAAAAGAGCAGGAAGAAATAAAATAATTGGCACAAATGATTATTGTGTTTAATTTTCTTTCAGTTGTGCAAATTCTTTTCGAATACACTGATATGTTAATATATATTAACATATCAGCCAAACTAGTAATTTCTGCAGGAAAAAAAAAAGATATTTTAATCAAATCACTGTAGTTAATCATATATATGAATAATATGGGAGGGGGAGAGGCAATGCACTCACATAGTATTATCCGTAGCTATGTCTGTATGCCAAAATATACTCCAAAATATCTCTCTAAATATGCAAAATAGTGGCTTTTTATGAAAAACCAAAGGCGTAGTTCTTAATCCTTCATTTTGTACTGCTACTATTTTTTACTGCTTGCTCCAGCTTGATGACTTCTTTGGAAACTGTCACATATACTGTTTATCTGGAAATCTGCTGTTGCCCAATCTTCCTTTTAATATGCAGGTAGAGATTCATCCACAAACCAAGATATTAAGATCGGTGGAATAAATTTAAGGTTAAACTTCCAGGTATCATTTATACCAGTTATATTAATTAATTAATTAATTAATTAATTAACTCTAAAGATCAACGGACTCCAAGCAATTCTTGCACATTAAAAAAAGTGAGAACAATAAAAATAAACAGATCGTGCACAAACAGAAGGCAAACACTGTATATATAAAAAACACAATCTTTCCATAGGGGTTCAATCCCCACCCTGCCCCAAGATCTAAGAGAACAACATCATCAATTGGGGGCAAAATGTAGGTAAAAGGCTTTATGAAAGATATGGTGGTATATAGTGTATGTTTTATATTTTTTCATTTATAATGTTTGCACACTGTCCCAATCCAAACAGACTTTAGACAAAGGTATACCATAGTCAAAACAAGAGCAACATATTTAACAAGAGGATTAAATAATAAAAAATTGTCAGTAACAGATCAGCACAACATAGGTACTCTTCAGTTAAGCTAACCTCAGGACAAAATGCTCACTGACATCGTACTGCTTTCTAGTTTTTGAAAGTCAAGTAGAGTAGAGGCCATCTGTATCTCCAGAGGGAACATGGTGCTTAAAATGAGGACTGCCACTGAGAAAGGATGTCCCCGTGTCATGACCCCAGGAATTTCACAAAGAATGTACAGCTACAACCAGCTCTCTTAATAATTGGACCAGATGGGCAGTTTGATTTGGGAAGGCAATCTCTTTCTCCCTCCCCCACATCCCTCTCTTTCTCTCACTTGTGCATGCAAGCCAGTTACTGCAATGATAAGTGGTTCAACTAAGCTTTAATACTGAAATGAAGTAACATTGATAGATGACAATACCTAGTAAGATGCCAAATTCCAATTTGTACAAGTTTTATTCTCTGTAGGTATATTTTTCTCTCTGTGTGTGTGTGTTTCATTTCTCTGCAAGACATAAAAATTGAGTTAGAACATAAATTTTGAACTGAATGTATAAGTTGGCCATTGGCCATGCTAGCTGGGCATGATGGGAGTTGTAGTCCAACAACAGCTCTAGTTCCAGTTTAAAACAATGGAGTAAATATTGTATTCATATTATACATTTGCAGGATGCATTCATTTTCTAACTTAAAATCATAATGATATTAATTTAACTTTGAAATGGTGGCAGTCAGCTGGTTTAAGCAATTGCACAAAGGGTAAAAGTGAAAATGAGGAAAAGTGAAAATATTACCACATTCCTGCCTAGGAGGGACTGCATTGCACTGGTGTGCTAGAATGCTGTAAGTTAATGATGTTTTCAGCTACTCATATTCAATTTACCAGGCTACTATACTTCTAGCCTGGGATGGCGAACCTATGACACACGTGCTGGAAGTGGCACACAGAGTCATCTCTCTGGGTACATGAGCCATCACCCATTGCTCTTCTGGGTTCCAGCACGCTGGCCAGCTGGTCTTCACATGCACAGGAGGACCAGAAACTGGAAGAGCAGCCACCCAGTGTGAATGTGCATGCCGGGAAGATGATCTTCTGGTTTCTGGCGCGTGCACCTGGACTTCCGGTTTCTGGTGCGCATGCACGCACAAAGACCAGCTGGCCAATGACGTTTGTGCACCAGAAACCAGAAGATCATCTTCCCAGCATGCACATGCATCCTGAGTGGCTGCTCTTCCAGTTTCCAACATGTGAACATGTTGTCCTGGTACGCTTTGTTTGTTTGGTGTTTGATGCTCTGCTATAGGAAAAGGGGGATGGCCATGGAGAACAGACAGGAAGTTGGCCATGCCAGGAAGTTGGCTACAAAAGGAAGAGAGAATGGCCGCAGAGAGTGGATAGGAAGTCGGACATGCTGGGAAGGTCACTGACATAGGAAAAATGACAGACTGGAAATCCTTCCTGGCTCAAACAAAGGGTCACATGATAAGTCATATGGTTGTTTGGCATTCATCAGTACCAAGACACCACTATATTTATTTTTTTCTATTTATTATATTGCTGCTGTTTTTTTCCACCATAAGCCACTCACAGTCACTAGGTGTTGTGGCCCATCAGTGGCCTGTGCGGTTAGTAGCTGATTCCAACAGCGAGGAGCTGGTGTGGTGCTGCACCAGCAGTCTGTGCAGCTGGTGCTCAAGTCAGACAATGAGGAGGCTGGAGAAGATGTGGTGCCAGAGGTGGAATTTCAGCCAGGGTTTTCATAACGTCCAGAAGCTCCCATAAGTGAAGAGGAAGAAGAGGAGGAGCCTCTTCTCGATGCACGAGCGCGCAGAGCTGTTAAAAGGAGGTCTCCTCGAGAGTAAGCCTTGGGGCTAATTGGCCACTCTCCTAGCCTATTTAAGGAAGGATGATGATTGATGCAATTTGCAGGAAACAACTTTGTTCATATTCCTTCTCGTCTTGATTCCAGAAACGTTTGATTCGGCTCTTGTTTCTCTCTTGTCATTTTTCCTGCAAATTGCTTTTGGGCATTCTTCCAACCACAGTAAGATTACGGTTATCTGAAATACTGTACCTCAGAATTGAGTTATTATTCTTTGGATTCTTGTCAGCTGTTAATGAAGTTAAATTAGCAGCCCTTGTTCAGACTGATTTAAACTGTATTTGTGTTCGAACAACTACTAAGAAAGCTCATTAGTAGTCTTTAATTAGTAAACTAAGGTTTGTACAGACTTTGTGTATGCTGTGTTCTTTGGGGTCCGTAGCCGGGGCAGAACAATAGGAGTTGAATGTTCTGTAAATTGTATATGCATATGAATGAATAAATAAATGCATGTACCGGTATCTATTCTTGGACTAATTTGTATCCCACATTTGGGAAGACAGCTGTTACCACACACATTGCTGAGTTCTGACCATCTCTACCATGTCATTTTTAATGCTGATTCCTAAACTACCACACTCCTCTTTCTGTACTGTTTTTTCTCTCTTATCTCTTTTCCTCCATTGATATTTTCTCACATTCGTTTTCCTTATCCTTTGATTGCAAAAATAAAGAGGCCTATTTCATTTCAGCCAATAAGTATCCCACGCCATAAAAAGATCAACCCATCGAAAGGAAGCTAAGGTAAAGAAAGAAGCAGCTTTAGAAAGACAAAAAAAAGGCACGCACATAAAGGACACAGATTAGGAAATAAATCCAAAAAAGATGCCAGCCTGCTTAAATAGCAGAATCAGATGGCAAGAACAATAAAAAAACAACATCAAGAATGATATTTTGTCCCATTTAAAAAAAAAACAAAATCTGCAAGTCCAATTATAAATGTGCAGCAAGGAAAACCACCAAGTTTGAATATAATTGCTGAAGAATATTATTATTATTATTTTATTTATAGAATGCTTGTATTTATACAGCAAATATCCTGGGGCCATCAAATAGTATGTCAATTCCTCTCCAGGGTCAAAGTAAGAATCTAAACAGAAAAGGCCCCCAGATATCAGTTGTACACCCCACCTCCCCCGCACTGCTGAAGGTTTTGCAGCTCTGTTTTCTGTTGTTTTAGGCTAGACCTGGAGGGAATCCATCAAAAGAATTCCCTTTCCACTGCTTGCATTAAAAGGAATTCATAAGAACAGCAAATTTATAGAGAGTGTAGCAATTCCTACTCTTTTCTTATATCCACCTAGCTCACTACTTGTCAGTTTTCCCCAAAATATTGAGAATAGCTTTCCATCCTTAACCAGACTTTGGGGGGGGGGAATGCCTCAAATTCAAATGGCATCTACTGCAATAGAATATTCAGCCCTTTGGATGTATTAGACTACTACCATAGTAAAAGAAGAAACAAGCTAATTTTTACCAACTACTGTCCAGTATGGCCAGTTATCTGATGGTTGAGGATATCCAAAGTAACAGTTCATCCCATCTGGAGGATAGCAGGTTGGCAGAGTCTAAATCATAAGTTTCCCATTCCACAGCTTCCTTCCTTATACACTTATTTCTTTCTTTTGTTCCACTCTCCGATTCAAATTTTCCAGTATTGGTAATATTGTTACAGGAAGTCTTCTTGAAAGCTAATTGCAGCAGTGGAAGCTCCATAGATTATAGGACTATTTCTTCTGCAGTAATCTTGCATGGATCATAAAACATTTAAAGCCTGATGGGGAAAATTCATCTTTAAAAAAATGACCTTGCAACTAAAGGACCAAGCCAACATACGGTTTTAAAAGTTTGGATAGTTTCAGGTATGCTGGTGTGATTTTAGTGTTTAGCTTCCGATCAATAATGACAGTTTTCATAATATAAAACTCCAAGGAAGCTAGAATTCATTTATTCAAATAATGATCCTCAACAGGAATAAGGACAACACTTTTGGTTTTAAACATGTATAACAAATAAAAGCATTAATAATTTCTGCAGCATGGATGTATTTGTGTTTATGTCAAAGGGTTGTTGAAGCATAGATATATTTCTGGGTGTTTAGACTATTAATCTGCCACGATGACACTAATGTAAGAAATTTCAGTCTGACTGCTTTGCATGCTACTATTTAATGGCATGTTTCATTTTAAGCAGTCCAACTGGGATATTCAAAACATAATATATATATGTCTAGGGTTATAAAGAGTAATGGTCAACATATATGTATCTTAGATGGACCAATTTATACTGTAATTGGTATTTTTAAAATTACTTTACAGGAAATAGATATTATACTTCCAAAAAGATCCTAGATATTTGAATAAATCAGCATTTCCCTTAAACACATATGATGAAAAAAATATTTTTTCCATTCCATTTTTCCCTGTATCATATAAGTAAACAGAGTGCTTTTTATAAACTAATTTGGCTTAAATTTACTATTAAATTAACCTAACTAATTGTTGCATAATTAAATATATGAGAGATTTTAAATGATATGAAGGATTCAGATATTCTTATTCAGTGTTCTTATTCAATATGTTTTCCTTGAACCCATTGTATAAGCATTATCAATGACAAATGAGAAAGTTTTAACTTTTAAAATATTCTTTTATTTATATTTCCTGTTTCCTAACCTCCCGTCTCCCTCCCTGTTTATTTGTTGATTGCTGAAATATACAATTAATCCTAGTTCAGAGGAGGAAGATTGGGCCTCACTTTTAGATAAGTGGTTCATGTGATCTGTTTCAGCAAAAACGAAAAGGTAAACTCTCAAGGTGATACCTATGATACTTAATGCTGCAAAGCTCCCTCATATCAGTAGCATGGAATAGTAGTATGACTAGCGTGCTTTATTGGCAGGAGTGTAAAACTTCAGCAACCTAGATTAAAATTTAATGTTTAATATAAACAAATTTGCAATATTGTGTTATAAGAGTACAATATTTAAGATTGAAATTAGTTTGGTATTGTGGTTTGGGTGTTGAATTAAGACTGTGAAGTTTACCTTTACGTTCATTCTCATCCAGTTCATTAGATGATCTGGGGCAAATCATAAGCTCACAAATTACTTGGAGAAAGGAGAATTAGAGTTATAGCAAGAAATAAGTGGCTTCTGGAATTATTTCTCTACGCATTGGTGACACAGGAGGTATCTGCATGTTTCTGCTTTTGTAATGAAGTAAATTATAATATCTGTGAGAATGCACATGTGCACATATCCTTGCCAGGAACTAATCAGTACATGTGCATGTGTGGTTGTGTGTGAGTAGGCAAGAGAGAGAGAGAGAGAGAGAGACTAATCAGGTGAGTATATATGTGTTTCCTCTCTTTGTGGGTGAATGTTTCTGCTCTTACTGTGTTATATCTCTGTACTATATGTGAAAGTATGTTCTTGGAAACCATGAGGGCAGGAGTGGTACACATGTTGTCTTGAGATCCTGCCAGATAAGATGGGATATAATTATATATATATATATATATAAGATTTTTATACTGCCCTTCTCCTACTGGACTCAGGACGGTGAATAGCCAAAAATAATATCACATACAAAATTTAAAATTTTTAAAAGAATTAAACAAGTATTAGCCCTATAAAATTTAAAACACCCCAACTAAAACCAATTAACAATTAAAAATATCTAAGAGGGGGTCAAGCCAGCCCAGCTTGATGAAATAAAAAAGTTTTAAGGGCACAGTGAAAAGCACGGAAATCTGGGATCCTACGTATCTCTGGGGGTAGGTCGTTCCAAAGGACAGGTGCTGCCACAGAGAAGGCCCTCCCCCTGGGGGTCGCCAGCCGACATTGTCTGGCCGACGGCACCCTGAGGAGTTCCTCTCTGTGGGAGCATACTGGCCGGTGGGAGGCTATCGGTGGCAGAAGGCGGTCCCGTAAGTACCCAGGCCCTAAGCCATGGAGTGCTTTAAAGGTGGTAACCGACACTTTGAAGCGCACCCGGAAGACCACCAGGTGATCTTAAATGAATGCTGATAATATTACCCGTATTTTTCGGACTATAAGATGCATCAAGATTTTGAAGAGGTAAGCAAGGGAAAAAAAGTTTTTGCCCTCCCCGATCCCCAGGATCACCCTGCATGCCTCTCAAACCCTCTACGTGTCCCATTTTTCACAAAAACCGGCCGGGAAGGGCAAAAATGTGACATGGGGGGGTTGGGAGGCCAAAAATGGGCCCATTTCTTTGCAAAAATGGGGCACACAGAAGGTTTGGGAGACCTGCAGAGTGCTCCTGGGGGCTGGGGAGGGCAAAAATGTGATGGGGGGTTGGGAGGCCAAAAATGGGCCTGTTTTTTGCAAAAATGGGCCTGTTTTCCACAAAAACAGGGACATTTTTGCCCTCACAGTCCCCAGGGACACTCTGCAGGCCTCCCAAACCTTCTGCGTATCCCATTTTTGCTAAAAACGGGCCCGTTTTTCTGTCATGTGTACATCCTGACATTGAGGTAGATCAAAAGCTTCCACTCCATCTATCATGGACACAGATCTTATACAGTATTTTTCTTGTTTGCAGGATTGTCATACTTCTTCCTTCATTTCATTTTTTTTCAGCAGAGATGTGTTACAAAACATCAGAAAATAAAACTCTCCTTTCTTCAATTATTATTGGAACTACTTTTCCCTTACAGTAGTCATTCCCTACCACTTGTATCTTGTATCTTCTCTGTGTGGAAGAAATTCTTTTGCTTGTCTTGATAGGTGCACAATATGGGTAATAAAGTCGCCTGTCTAATGCATCTTGCACCCTAATTCATCTATCCCTCCATCAGGCTTCATGACTTTATGGGAGGAAAAGAAGGTTGTATTATTTAGAGGACCTTGGACAGCTCCTAACTATTACATAAAGGAATGCATGGCTGGAAAATGAATATTTATACATTCTTATACATCTGCAAGCCTGATGAATTATAAAGTCATTCCCTCCAATATAATGGCAAGGAATTTAAACAAGGAGGATCCTGAGATGCTGTCAGCCCTTCAAGGTAGACCAGACTAGAGAGTGAGAATTATGAATGTTATTACTACTATTAATACAAGTTTACAGTACCAGAATCTAGCAACTCTGAATGCATTTGTTCCTCCCTCCCTTCATTTTTATGACAACTAGGTAGGGTCATGTATAATATAGTTTCTCGAATTACATTTCTGCCTCAAACTCAAATTTCTTTTATCTGACTTGCGTTGGGTGTTTCTCCTGTTCTTCAAGGTTATTCCTATTGCTCATTACAGAGGCTATTCCTCCCTCCCTCCCTCTCCCCCCCCTCTCTCTACATACATACATATATATATAGGTGCCACTCCACATATATAGAAGTAATGTTCCTGTACATCAGATAAGTCTTCTGTTTACACAGTGTGGCCATCCACATTTGGTTCAAGCCTACATTTAAACAGATTTTGTTTTGAAACTTGGTGAATATTACTTGAGAATCAGGAGCTGCTGATTTTGGCATGCAAATGTTATTATAGAAACAAGGAAAATAGAAAACAGGGAAAATTAAAAACAACCCTTTTTGATATACAATTGATTACGAGGATAGCTGGCCTAATGACTAGCCCATAAAAATCTATTTCTGATGCTTTGCCCCTGCTTCCTACCCACTCTCAGTAGCTGCTTCATTCTGCTTACTGATAGCGCTGCTCCTGTACGTCATCCATGGAAGGGGTCAACAATATCCACATGACAGGCATCATCAGTCAAGTGAAGCCCCATCCCTTTCTATGTGTGTATGATGTGTGCAATGCACATCAAGGAAGTGTAGAGTTTTGATGGCCTGGTGATGCCATCTTTTATACTCTTGTGCCACTCAACCCCTTGAGAACATCCCCACCCTGCTGCTATCAGCTGCATTCTGAGGGAGCTACTTTTCACATTGGAAAACGCTACTGATTTTTCAAGCACCAGATATTACTTTAAGAATTGTGTTAAGCCAGAAAACTGCAGTAGTTCAGGATGACATCTCAGTACTGCAGGTTTTGCCAAGGAGATGGGTATGTTCATTAAAGAGAGAGAGAGAGAGAGAGAGAGGGAGAGAAGCACAAACTTCAAATGGATGTGGGAAGCTCAAGCGGAAACATACCATAATCAATGTCTTTTAGATCATTCAGAGGAATATTTCACCTATAGTGCCATAGGACATAATCACCTACAATACTGTCAGCCCCTGAGACAAAGGAAGAAGCTGGCAAAGCAGCATCATTAGGGACTAGTAATAATCTTGAGGCTTGTATCATTTCACAGCCGAGTTGTTTGAAAACAGCAGACTGGCCATTATAGAAGACAGCAGTAGCAGCTGGTTCCCGCTCTGATTTCCTTATAGTATCAGCTCCTTAATATTTTCTCGTTTATAGCATTCCTTCCTTCCAATGTAGTTACCCTTTTACCCCTTGCTCCTTCTATCTTAACTCCCCCTGAAAGGCCTCTTGAGAGGCTATAATTCATATTTCTAAGGAAAGAAGCCCCGCTGAACTCATCAAACAGACATGCTTAGGGCTGTGCAGTAAGTTACTTTAGCTGCATTGCTGCTTCTAAGCAAAAAAGTAGGATGAAATGGCTGGGGGAGGCGACTTGGCTATCCTCATGTAACCTTTTCTCCCTTTCTCTATGCACATGGCTTGCAAGCATTACTTCAGCAATTTTGTGTGCAGCCTGGCATTATCTACAAGCAGAAGGAACAAAGACATTTGTCTGTATTTCTATGCCATAAAAAGCTAGGAGTAATGAAAGCCCATTTTCACGTTCCTATTTATTTGTTTGTTTGTTTTAGAAATGGCGAGAACACCAGACACCATCATTATCTTTGCTAAAAGACTTGCTATACTTTTTGCACAATTCTGAAGCATTTCTTTCAAATAACCCCCCAAAAAAAATTAAAAAGGAAAAAGAGAACCACTTTAAAATCAGAGACTCAGATAAATCATATACCATATTTACAGTGTTTGAACTGTAATGACTTTGTAATCCCATGACAACTGGGGTTTTAAAATCACTTTTCCACATGAGAATTAGATATAATAGCTCTCAGAAGTATTCCTGAGCACTTTCATTTACTATATTCTACAAAGATATTTGTATTACTTTATCTTATAGAAATAATCATGTAGTAAAGAGGCTATTATTAGCAGTATTTTAAAAACAGGTGTATATTCTCACAGTTAGCAATCTTTTTTCCTTTTTCTTTCAATTTTTTTTCTTTTTCACACAATTCAATCAATCAGAATTGAGCTGAGAGGGACCTTGAAGGTCTTCTAGTCCAACCCTCTGCTGAAGCAGGAGACCCTATACCATTTTAGACAAAAAGACTGTCCAGTCTTTTCTTAAAAACCTCCAGTGATGAAGCACCTACAACTTCTGAAGGCAACCTGTTCCACTGGTTAATTGTTCTCACTGTTAGGAAGTTTTTCTTTAATTTCAGAGATTTAATTTGCTTCTCTCCTTGATTAGTTTCTATCCATTGTTTCTTGTCTTGCCTTCTGGTGCTTTGGAAAATAATTTGACCCCCTCTTCTTTGTGGCAGCCCCTCAAATACTGGAATGCTGCTATTACATCACCCCTATTCTCCTTTTCTCTAGACTAGCCATACTCAATTTCTGCAACCATTCTTCATATATTTTTGTTTCCAGGCCTTTAACCATCTTAGTTGCACTTCTTTGCACTTTTTCCAAAGTCTTAACATATTTTGTATAAAGTGGTGACCAAAACTGGATGCAGATGTGTAATCGTTTTTAACTTCTTGGATGCCTTGCATGTACAACACACAAAACAAAAGATTCTAGTCATATCAAAGCCAATCTTGAGGAACACACACTCCAGTTACCCTAAACCCCCACCTCCAGCACAAGGCTTCTTGAGTCCACAATGTGTTTGCTAATAAAAAAAATATATTTTAAAGAATCTTTTAATTTAAAAAAGTGTTTGGATCTACTATGCTCCAAAGCATAACACCAGCTTGAAAGAAACTCTATCCTTTCAACAATACATCTTGACCAGTGATGGGTTGCTACCGGTTCGCCCCGGATCAGATGAACTCGTAGTGGCAGGGGCAGGAGGCTCTGCCCACTTGCTTGGATGTCTCTGCGCAGAAGTGTCATGCACTAGCGTGTGCGCACCCACAAGCAAACCAGTAGAGATGGGATTTGAATCCCACTACCGATCTTGACTACCAAAAACAAAATATTATGGCCCCTATTCCATTTGCATCTTGCTTCATTTCTGGCCTCACATAACATGGCATCACGTATTTGTAAAATCTAAGAGAAAAGCACTGGTTAGGCAGTTTTAGTCCAATGCTATTTCCAGTGACTAGGAAGAAACGTATTATTGAGGGTCAGTAGACAAAGCTGAAATGGACTTCCTGCAAGAAACACTACAGTCTTTTCAGACACAATCCCACTTTTAATCACTGAAAAAATAATAGCTAATCAAAATGCAAAGCAAGTTTTAACAAAGTTTAGATTGTCATTCAGTGGAATTATTTATGCCTATATCTAAAAGGTTCATTTTATGTACTTTATAAACCAAGTAAATGCAGAACAGAGAAATATTAGTGTTTAGTGTAGTCTTTTTGTGTGGTGGTTAGATATTTTTATGTTAAGTTAGTTTTTATTTCTAATACTAAAACAAAAGAAAAAAACTAAATATATACAACAAAATTGAAGTATAAACACTATTTTCAAAGTGATAATCATAACAATAAAAAGAGGGGGAGGATAAAACAACATATTGCTCAAAAGTCTTATTACGTACTCCTTTGTAAAAAAAAAAAGTCTAATTTAAATGTTGACAACATGTATCAACAATTCAATGCTACAAATCAGATGCAAATTACTTTTTCTAGTGTTGTGAAATAATACTTTTAGCCAATACAGATGCCTTCTAAATACAGAATTTGTCATATTTTCATGAGGCACTGGTTTATACTTATTCAGTCATTCGATACTGATATATGATTTGTACTTATTTATATACTATTTGCTTAATAAAATGTACCTAAAATAGACCACAGTGCACAGAGAACAGCAACTAAATAGGGGCTGGCAGTGCAGATCCTTCTCTAACTTGTCATTCTCCAAATATGCTGGACTATTAATGTTCTCACCCCAACTAGTTTTAATCATGCTGCCTGGACATTATGAACTTCAATACATCTAGACAAGGTTGTCCACAAGCAGGTGGAGTAGTTCATAAATGTCAAGACAGCAGCCACAACCATGTGGTCAAATCCCTCCAAACCAGGGGTGGGCTCTATTTACCTTTACTACCAGTTCGCAGTGGGGCCGTGCGCTCTTCTGCACATGCACAGAAGCATTTTGATGATGTCGGGGTTGGTGGGCAGAGCCTCCCACCAGTTTTACTACTGGTTCTATAGAACCGGTGCAAACCGGGGCAACCCAGCAGTGCTCCAAATGTCCCTTCTTCTGGAGAATATTTCAGCAGTTTCCTCCATTTATTAACTACTAGGATTGTACAGCGTGACAAAAACCAGGTCTCAGTACTAGTTGCAAACCAAGTTTAGGGTTTTGAAATCTTAGATTCCAAATATAAACCTTATTCAAGAAAATGATTTTTGCTAGTGAAAGCATAAACCAAACCAGACATTCTAAATTTTAATGAAAGGGGAGTAAAACAACAACAACAGCTCATCTTATTCAGATTAAAAGTTTGCCATAAGTAGAGGTTCTGAGAACATCTTGATACAAACCATTTGAAATCTGTCATAAAACATTGTGCCTGTGGTAACAGCCCATCACTGATGTGTACTGTGGGCAATAAAGACTTCATGAACCTCCATCCACCCACTAGAGAAGGAGAGGAGAGGTGTAATAAGCAAGTTTGGCATTCTCTGGTTCGCTTAGTTTTATCTTAACATGTGGAGTAAACCTATCTATTCTACGCTAATACCTATGGCTTTAGGAATTGTGCAAACTCAGCCAATTGGGAATTATTTAATAAGCCATAATTAAGCCACCATGGCTTAGCACAGTTTGTATTGAGGTTCGTATTTCCACCACCCTCACAAAGTGTTTTGGAAAATGTATTTGGATGAAAGCTTCCATGCTTAAGAAAGCCCCTAAAATCAGCCTATAATAGTATATGGCAGGAAGCCACAGTTTGACTGGAACATGGTGAAACAGACTGGCAAAGGAATCAGCCAAAGCTACAGACACCCTCCCTGCTTAAGTTATGTGCAGAATATATATAGAGAGAGGAGCTGGAAGAAAATGGATGTGGATTTAAATTTGGAGGAAGAAACATCAATCTCTACTTCACTGATGACACTTCTCTAGTAATTTAAAGGGCAGAGTAGGGGAAATGGGGCTACAATTAAATATGAAGAAGAATAAAATAATGACAAACTATAATATGCAGAAATCAACCTCAGAACTGATAATAGTATGTTATAATGTTTTTTAAATAAAATCTGTATGCTGCCCATCTAACCATTGAGTGAATCTTACAGAGAATTTTTATAAAATGACGCAGCATTGGTATATGCCACTAGAGAAACTGTCTAGAGCAGGGGTATCAAACTCAAAGCCCAGATCTGGCCCGCAGGGTGCTTAGATCTGGCCCAAGGGGTCGCCCTAGAAACAATGAAGGACCAGCCCCCTGGGCTCTGTTTTCACTGGCAGAGGGCTAGCAATCAAAACAAAAGGATAAATGTTTCTCTTTTTGCATTTGAGCATCCAAGAAGGGACAAGAAAGGAGAAAGGGAAAGAGGAAAGACAAAAAAAAAAAAGGAAAGATGGGAAGAAAGCAAGGAAGGAAGAAGAAACAGGGGAAGGAAGGAGAAAGGAGAATGAAGAGGGGACAGTCCTGCCTTAGCACTTGGCCACCAGCAGCCCTGCTGCCCTTTTGCCATCTCCTTGTCTCCTTCAGACCTCTCCTGGTGATCTCCCATCCTATCTCTGAGGATGCTTTGGTTACAAAGCCAGGTCTCTTCCGTGGAGAGGGAGTGGGCCTCCCTCTGACCCATGCACTTTGCCCTCCCACGCACACCATGAGAAACCTGGCCAAGGAGAGTGAGCACAACAGCCTCGAGGAGATAAGCACAGCCGGAGACCCCCTCGCGGAAGTGGGACTGGGCTGGGCTGGGCTGGGCTGGCTGTGAGGTCCCAGTGCCCTGGAAGCTTGAGGGCTGGGCTGGGCACTTGCCCTCCACTGCCTAGGGCTCTGGACAGCTTGTGCCACAGTCCGGAGGTCCTCCATGTGGCCTGAGAGGGATGGCAAGGCTCCTCTGGAGGACAAGGGTTTTGGTGCTCTTCCTGGTTTCACCTTCCTCCACTGGAGACAATGGATCTCCAAGACCCACCACATGTGCCCCTGACATGAGTGATATTGAGCTGGCCATACCCACCTGAGCCACACCCTCCTGGTCTCCTGAGGTCAAACACAACCCTGATGCAGTCCTCAATGAAATCGAGTTTGACACCCCTGGTCTAGAGTGTATAAAGGCACTTCGCATTTATGTTGGAAATGTGAACAACAAGAAGAGACATTTTATTCTACAGTTGTATAAAAAATGTTAGGAAAACCAGGCTTCAAATACACACACCGATTCAAAGGATTTTAAAGATTAATATAGAATCTGGTGAGAGATTTTTCTTTTTGGACTGATAGAAAAAATAGTTGGAAAAAAGGAAGGGAGGGAGGGAGGAAATCAGTCAAATAGATTCTTTGTGATTCATCTCACATTTGCCAATGACAATTGGACACTTGGGTATGAAAAGATAAGCTGAGCCTTCTTTATTACCACTGATAATTGGCTTGATATTCGACTTAATATGACTGACAATCCATTCACTGAGATTCAAATAAACAAACTAAGATATAACTACTAAAGTTGGTTTTTGATGCATCTGCCAGCTTCCCACAAGGAAACTCAGTGAGAAAGCTGACAAGAAAGCAGAAGTCACTCCCACTCCTCCTGCTTTTTTGCCCACCTGTAGTACTTCTACTTCTCTATTTAGCTAAGGAAATATCTTAAATGATGATCCCATAGGGCACATGTGTAGTTCTAATTAAATGGAAAACTGGGAAACTGTAACAATTATGCCTATGGATGGTAAATCAAAGGTGCCTTTCTAAGAATAGTCTAATAAATGTTTGGTATAAAGATGACTCATAAACCATCAGTCCTAAAGTTAATGGATGACAGAAGTCATTTTTAATGCAAAAAGCTCAATTGTTTCCTTTAAATCAAGAGTCCTCAAATATGGCCCGCGGGCCGCATAAAGCCTGCCAAAGCCATTAAACCGGCCCGTGCAGGACCACGAGGCTGCCCCGCCTACATTGCCCCACCCACCCACTGGCCCCCACCCTTCGGCCAAGCACAGGACTTACCTTCGCAAGCCCCGCGGGCTGGAACTGGAAGGTAAGGCCAACAATTTTGGCCTGCAGAGAGGTTCTGGAGGTGGGGTAGGTGAAAAACGGGGTGTGCATGCCATGTTAGTTTAATTTGTATGCATTGTTTAATGAACTGTTAAATTGGCCACACCCACCTGGTCACATGATCTAGCCATGCCCATCCAGCCACACCCACTCAGCCAGTCTGGCCCCCTCAACAGTCTGAGGGACCGTGAATTGGCTCTGTTTAAAATGTTTGAGGACTCCTGCTTTAGATGCAAGATTAAAGCTCATCATACAGAGTAGAGCTCCTGATCCAATACAGACTTCATATAGAACCCATTTTTAATTTTTAAAAATCTATCTATAAATCCATCTCCAAAAATTTTTGCTGCCAGTAAAAGAACTATTTTTGGAAGGGGAGAATTTTTAGCTATTTTTGATACAGAGCAAGACATCTTTCTGAAGCAGTGAGTATTGTTTATATTTTTTTAGGTAAAGGTGTGAAGGATCAACTATTTTAATTAGGTCACTAAATAGGGCGCAAGGGGTTAGTTCAGAAGTATTAAATACAAAAGGAACTAAGAACTGGTAATCCTCCAATTATAATCATTCACCTGAGAGTTTGAAGTTACAGTGGTGCTGAAAAAGTGATTTACAACTGGTCCTCACATTTATGACTATCACAGCGTCCCCGCAGTCACCTGATCAAAATGTGGGAGCTTGGTAACCGTCATGTAATTATGACAGTGACAGCATCCTAGGGTCCCATAATCACCATTTGCAACCTTCCTGACCAGCTTCTATGAAGCAAAGTTAGTGAGGGTGATTTGCTTAACGACTGTGGGAGGGGGGAGTCACAAAATTGGGTGTGACTCACTTAATGACCACCTCACTTAGGAATGGAAGTTCTGGCCCCAATTATAATTGTAAATTGAGGACTGCCTATACGTTAGCCGGGGGGGGGAGAAACGGAGTGGAGTTCTTGGTCATTCTGAAGAACTGATGACTTGAAACAAAGAGAATAGAATCTTGTTAGGTTAAGAGGAATTTCCTGATAGTAAAAGCTGTCCACCAGTAAAATTAGCTGTCTCATGAAGTAGTATGTTCCTCTTCAGTGGAGTTCTTCAAGCAGCAGCTGGATAGCCATCTGTCCAAAATGCTTTAGCAGATACTGCATCTATCAGGGAATTAGACTAGATGACCTCTGAGAGGTCTCTTTCAATGTTATGATCCATTCATTAAGTCACAAACTTCAGGATGCAGAGAATAGCCATAAAACAAGCAGAAAAATCTCAAGTCTTCCATGTTTCCCCCAGAAGAATTCATGTCCAGTCTGGTTCCTTTCCCTCATCTATGGTATACACTGGCCTAAGAGAAATCTCTATATCTCCTTTCTTTACCAAAAGGGGAAAATTCAACAACTACGAGTACAATTCCAGTTTAGAGCTCCTATGTGCATGCCGTGGGGGCCTTGAGAAAAACGGCTCAGAGTCTGCTAGTCAAGATAAGGCAAGAGGTCAGTTCAAGCATCTTATATAAGCAGTTAAACTCAAGCATAGCATTTTCTTCAGAAATGGTGAAGTTGACTAGAAACTAATTAGAAATTTTATGTTCAGTTGAAGTTTCCCGTAAACTCTATTAAAGAGTTCCCAAGTTCAGGCAGCAGGAGGCAGGATAAGGGAAGCATTCCAGCAAACTGGGAAAAAGCTGTGTCTCCAATTTGAGCATCGTAAAATGCAGAGCAAATGCGATGCTATTTGAGCTGTGCCGCAGCTAAACCAGAAGAAAAATTAATTGCCTAATGAGGACAGCAGGTAAACACAGGAGTGCAGTGCTCATTTTTCAAATCCCACACGTATTGGGGGCACCTTCCATTCAGTGTCTTCATTGTTCTTTTTTCTTTTTTACACTGATAAATGTTTTTCGGTTCCTTTCTCTTCAGATATCTTTTTACACACTCGATAAAAAAACATGGGGTGCTATTCAATCAGTATCCTCCTTAGATCCAAATTGAAAAAACCTTCCACTTTAGGGCCCTTCCAGGAAAAATAAAAGAGAGAAAGAAATCAAATGTTTACAGTAATTGAATTGTGGGCCTCGAGGTGGAAAGCTGGATGTGCTCCTTGAAACTGCAAAGCAATGGCTTGGAGTCTTGGTGGGGCTTCTCTGGGACCCTCCCAAGGTCTTGTGTGTGCAAGATCTGAAGGTGCTTCTGCTGGAGTTGCAGGTGAAGCAAAGCTAGACAAACACAGGTGGGCCTTGAACCAGCTTCAAAGAGTAGATCAGGGAGACTTAATGATTTGTATAGAGCTACAATTTATGAAACCTACCTACATATATCTGTCTTCTACTGCTGATTTATCTGCAGTGTGAAAATCTTATTGTACAGCAACCTTATATGAGCTGTCTAAGGCATTTATTTACAAAGAATTTATTAAAGAATGATTCTCCCTCTTATTTCTGGCCACATTTGAACACAACATACAAAATACAAATGTAATCCTGAATCCAACCATATACATATACCGTACTTTTCGGAGTATAAGACACACTTCCCCCCCCCCAAAAAAAAGAGGGTAGAAATGTTGGTGCGTCTTATACACTGAATACAGCCATTATTGGCCTCCCGAAGCCTCATCCCACGTGTCCCATTTTTGTGAAAAACAGACCCTTTTTTTCGCAAAAACAGGGTGCGCAGAGGCTTTGGGAGGCCTGCAAGAGTGCTCCCGGGAGCTGGGGGGGGCAAAAACCTTTTTTTTCCCCTTGCTTACCTAATCTTGGTGCGTCTTATACACCGGTGCGTCTTATGGTCTGAAAAATACAGTACCTCCCATACAAGAAAAGGGGCGAACAACAATTAAAGAACTTCTATCGGAGTGTGGGTGCTTGCAACTCAGTTCTCAAAATGTGCTTCAGCATCTGGCACTCTTTTCCTGAGATCAATAAAGGACAATATTTGTAACTCGACTTTGAAATGAGAATTCCTTGGTGCTCTCTGAACTTGGTTCTAATTTGGGTAATGAAATGTCTGCAAGAAAACAACCAACCTCGGAGAGCACTAAGGAACACCTCCCCCCTCATTTCCTGAGGTCCCATAGAAGATGTAAAGTGCAGCCTTGCAATCTCAATATATAATACAGCTGTTTTAAAGGAATGCAGGCAGGTGCTATGTTTCCATTCCTGTTTGTTCTCAGAAGCATTTTTCTAATGTCAAATTCAACAACTGGAGATTTCATGGATCCAGCTGTATAAATTCTTTGACAACAATATGGAAGGAGATGGCCGCTAATTTCTTCAAGGATGTTTTCACCATTGTCAAGTCTAGCCTGTACTGTAGCTCCAGGCTTCCCTGGTGGCTGCCCAGCTAAATACTAATTAGCTCTGACCTTAGCTTTTTGAGGCTGGTTGTTTTCCCACATGGTTGCAGGATTGGATTTATTTAATGTTTTCTATTTCCATAGCCACCTATCTCAATCCAATTGTTTTGTCAATGCTTTTGCCTAGAATTTACAGCAAAATGCATGATGCAATAAAGCCAGCTTGCTGCAGAGCCTGATACAGCTAAAGTCTAAGAGACAGTGACTAGCACGAAGCCTTTCTGTTGTGACCCAGCCTTCACAAGTAGTGATAAGATGTTTACTCATGAGTAAAACAACCCCTTTTTATAACAGGGCAGGAACAGTCTTTTATTCACAGGGATAAACAAAACATCAAATGTAATTAGTCCCAACAAACTTGGGTTTATCCAAGAAATCCGAATTGCTTGCTGTATACTAGAAGCAAACGGTTATCTACGACAACTGCCCACTCCCAAACCCCTTCTATTTATTTCCTGACTATCATCTGCGTCTGCCTCTCCCTGAGAGCTGGCTTATTGCTTTCCTTTGCTCTCCTCTCTTTTCCTCTGTGTGCATAAGCGCAGCTGGGATGGGACACTCATCTGTTCCTCCCCCTCACTCAGCTTAAGCCCCGAAGACAGCTGCCTCTCCACCTGGAGGAGGACAGCAGGCCCCAGCTCTGCCTCTGTCTCTGATGCTGTTTCCTTATCAGAGCCTTCCAAAGGCTCCGAAGCTGGCCCAGGCTCTCCCTCCATCTCCTCCTGCTCTGACTTTACTGCTAGCTCTGCTGGCAGCCGATGGGCCAGAACACTTTCATCTATCTTCAATGCCTAAGGGAGGACCAGAACTTGTATCTTCCTATTCCTAGCCCAGTATCATCACCACCCTATCATACTGGCTGTCACTGAGCTTTTTTATTTTATGAAAAGTTTTAATTACAATGTTAAAAGATAATACAGTAAAAATAATATGAACTAAAAGAAAAAAGGTATAAGACAGCAAAGAAGAAAGAAAAAATAGTGAAAGGAAAAAGAAAGCAACTTCCCAGCCTCATCACAACAAATATAAAAATTTCACTATATCTCTACCTCTTAATTAGCATATATAAAGCTCTTCATCCCATTTTTTAATTGTAGGCACATCCAATAACACCTTCTCCAATCCAGGTGTCAGCAAAAACTCCAAACAGAGCCCTAAAATAATAATATTAACATATATAAAACAACATTTCATAACTCAACTCTTAGCTGTAAGCAAATCTACATTTAAAAGGCGCAAACTGGTTCCAGGATCCTAATGTGAACAAAAGGCTAAAGTTTAGCATGAGAAAGAGGGACGATTTCTTCTTTAAAAAGAACAAGCTTACAAAAAAATCTTTTTTCAAGTAAAAGGACAGTTAGATACAAAGCCAATTTAAATGCTTTCAGATTAGGATACATAAAATAACTGTAGGGAAAAGGCTGAAACACCATGTTAATGTAAGCAAATCCAATATACAATATTTTTCCAATCCCCAAAAGAATACCCAAATCTCCAACTTTTTTTCAGCAAATCCCCAAAAGAATCCCCAAAATAATATCCCCATTTTTAACCCTGATCAAATAAACTGACTTCGTATTCTTTTTTTTTATGTCAAACAATCTTGCTCTTTCATATGTTGAGATGATTGTTGATCCCTGTTTCAAATTTCTTCAATACTTTGAACAGCTTATTTTGTATGTCCAGAAAAAAATAATCCCAATTGCTCTCTGGGATCATCATTTTTATTTCCTTTTTAAGCCTCATCCAATTTTTTAAGATCTAAATTCTTGTTCAAATTGAATTAATTAGGGCATCTTTCGGAAACTTGACATCTTACTCATGCTGTTCTTGGATGGACTTTTTTTTTCTATAACACCTTCTTCTGGGAACAGACTGTTCCAAAGAAGGTAAAACACAGTAGATATTGATTATTACCTATGTGAAGGGTTTCTAGCAAGGGATGGGCTACACTTTACAAGAACCGGGAAGAGTGAATTCAGAAAACGACTGGCTCAATTTATCAGAAGAGCTTTAAACTAAAACTGAGGAGGGAGGGTGACCATCCCTTAGGATCTTTAGGACCTAATCCCAAGCATAAACCTCAAGGCAACCAATCAAACAATGAGGTAGGGAGAGATGAGAAGGAAGAAAAACTCAGATATAAAGTAGGAGATATAGGTAGCATACTCAGGTTCAGCCATAAAAGATTCAAACACATAAACACACACACTCAAAGTTTGGAACAAGCAAGGCAAAGTTGAAGTACTAGTACATGAGGGCAAATATGATATATGGTTGCTATTACCGAAACTTGGTGTGATGAAAGTCATGATTAGGATGTACTAATGGAAGGAAACAAACTGTTCAAAAGAAACAGACCTAACAAAAGAGGAAGTGGAGTTGCATTATAAATAAGAAATCACTACATCTCCACAGAAATGCACAAAACCCAGGAATGAAAGCCTCCAAGAATGCATATGAGTCAATATAAAGGAAAACAAGGGGGAAAAGAATGACATTGCCATAGGTGTATCCTACAGGCCACTCAACAAGAACAAGAAATAGATTGGCTTTTTGCTAACTAGATAACAAATGTATGTAGGAAACACATCACAGTAGTCATAGGGGACTTTGACTACCTTGATATCAACTGAGAGTTAAACTCTGCATCAAGTGGGAGATCAAACAGGTTCCTTACCAACCTAGCCAACAACTTTGTCATCCAAAAGGTAGAGGAAGATACTAAAAGGACAGCTGTACTGGACCTAATTTTTACTGACAGAGAAGAAGTGATGAAGGGAGTTGTAGTAGCCAGAACTTTGTGGGAGAGTGACCATGTTATATTGGAATTCAATATAATGCAAACACAAACAATAGAACATAATAAAACCAGTGTCTTAGACTTTAAAAGAACTGATTTTAACAAACTTAGAGAGAGCTTGGGAAGCATTCCATGAATGAAAATTTTAAAGGGGAAAACAATTTAAGAAGCTTGGGAAACTCTGGAAAAATGTGATTTTAAAAGCCCATTCTAGCTCAATACCACTGAAAAAGAAAAACAAGAAATCCAAGAAGAAACCAGCATGGTTGCACAAAGAACTCTCTGATAAACTGAAAGACAAAAAAGGATAAGTATAAAAAATGGAAAGAGGGGCACATAACTCAGTCAGAATATCAACAAATAGCCTGAACCTGAAGAGATGAAGTCAGAAAAGCTAAAGCTCAGAATGAAATAAGATTGCAACGAATGTCAAAAATAATTTTAAAAGTTTCTTTCAACATATATTAAAAAAAACAAGGAAAAAGACAAGGAAAGAATCAGTTAGGGTATGCAGGGCCATCTCTCATGAATGGTCAGAACAGTCAAGATGGCAACTACAGTTAAATGATGCAAGTCCTTCCCTGTAACAACTTGCACATAACAGCCATGTTTTTTTTTTTTTAAATGGGGCTCCTGTTCTGTAGATGCCTCTGAGAGTTTGGGTGTCCATGGGAAGGGGGCGAATGGTGCAATTGCTTACAACATCATGATCTAAATGCTGACCCTTACATACTTGTATGTGATATCAGTCCACAACTTGAAAGACAGAGCTTGCATATTCCAACAGACTTCAAGATTTTGCTATCATTAAGGCTAACCATGTGCATCTCTAATAAGCAGCGGTGGTATTCAGGCAGTTCTATCCGATTTGGGGGAATTGGTAGGGGTGACTGTGGGATGCCCCGCCCACCTGCATGGATGTCATGACGTCCCATTTTTTTGATGTTTTCAAGGCTCGTGCAAGGAAGATGGCGTGTGCGTGCACATTTGTGAACCAGTAGGGAAGGTAAGTGAATACCACCCCTGCTAATAAGGATATGCAAATCAGCCAAGATTCATTCATATTTAAGATTCAGAGATGGAAATAATTGAATCAAATCAAAGGCAGTAAGATTTTATATGAATCAGTTCAATATCCAATGCACTGCAAGACTTGACTCTAGGCTATGACGAGGAAGGACCAAAATAGCTGGAGTTGTTTCATCCAGGCAGAAAGGAATGAAAATGGAAGAATTACAGACCATCTCAAATATATTAACTTTGAAAACTTCCACCAATGTTTTGAAATATTTCTCCTGCATCTCATGGCAGAAATTGTAGGGATATGGAAATAGGAACAGAGCAGCCTCCAAACTTCCCAGCAGCGTCTACAGAGAAGTTCTGCTAAAGCAATGCAGAAGCATGTTCTACTTCAAGTGTTTAAATGTTTAAAAAGTAAATTCTGAATAAAAATCAAGTACACCACCTTCTGACCATTCGCTTTTCTGGGATGGTAAATAAATTATTCGCATAGTATGGCTTGCATAATCTTTTTTTTTTTAATCTGATACTTGCACAAGTTATTATTATTACTCACATAATAATAAGGGGTGTCCATGAGGGGTGGTAAAAAAATGTCAAAATTGTGTGATCAAAACTCCGCTCTTGATTATGATATAAAGCAATAGTCTGCATTATATGCAATAGTCTATTTTAGTTCTATATATGGAATGAAATAATTACAACCAGGCTGGGTTCTACTTACCTTTACCACTGGTTTGCAACGGGATCACGTGCACGCTCGCTTCACTCGTGTGCACACCTTGCTTCTCCGCATGCGCAGATCACCAGTAACGACACCCGGGGCGGTGGGCAGGGTCTCCCACCAGTTTTACTACCGGTTCTTGCAAACCAGTCTGAACTGGGGGCTGATTACAACACTAACCAACCATCACTGATTACAACACTAATTACAAAAATCACAAATTCTATCAGAAGAGTCAGATACAAACTTCAGGAGAGCAGTTCTACTAGCAATCTAAAGAGCCGCGGTGGCGCAGTGGTTAGAGTGCAGTACTGCAGGCTACTTCTGCTGATCACCGGCTGCCAGCAGTTTGGCAGATTGAATCTCACCAGAGTCAAGGTTGACTCAGCCTCCCATCCTTCCAAGGTCGGTAAAATGAGGACCCAAATTGTTGGGGGCAATAGGCTGACTCTGTAAACCGCTTAGAGAGGGCTGTATAGCAGTATGAAGTGGTATATAAATCTAAGTGCTATTGCTAATCTGACAATTTTATTGTCAAACCACTTATGTTAAACAAACTAGATCACATCATTTAACTGCCCCCCCACTTGTTCCCTATATGGAGGGGAAAACACAACAGTATTTTAAACTAGAAAACCAAGAGTATCTTAAAGTCCATTTAATCCAGTCTTTTTCAAACTTGGCAACTTTTAAGATGTATGGAGTTCAACTCTCCAGCCAGCCTGAGGTTGCCAAGCTTGAAAAACACTGATCTAACTCTAAGATTGTCTTTGAATATCTCTGAAGTGATTATTGCCACTTGATTTGATTCCACACCTTGAAATGCCTCCAGGATTTGATTTAAAGATTCAATTTGATTGAGTTTCCTTTGAATCAAATATCTTCTTTGAAGCTTTGGACATTCCTAGAACTTAAGTCACATTATATTATTCTCTGAAGGTCAATTCAGAGTATTAAGAAAGCACATGTTATTCACTTTAATTATTTTGAAAAATATACTTTTACTGTACTAACATATAAAGATTTAACACAACCTTCACTAATTGGTGTCCTTTAAATGTGCGGGTCTAGAATTCCCAAAACTCCCAACATAATAGCTAAAGATGGACTTCTGGGGATTGTAGTCAACATATCTGGAAGTTGCCAAGATGGGGAAGGCTAGCTGCCTGCAACTGCTCTTTTGAGCTGCGGTGGCACAGTGGTTAGAGTGCAGTACTGCAGGCTACTTCTGCTGACTGCCAGCTGACTGCAATTTGGCAGTTAAAATCTCACCAGGCTCAAGATTGACTCAGCCTTCCATCCTTTCAAGGTGAGTAAAATGAGGACCCAAATTGTTGGGGGCAATATGCTGACTCTGTAAACCACTTAGGGAGGGCCGTAAAGCACTGTAAAGTGGTATATAAATCTAAGTGCTATTGCTATTTTGGAAGGGAAGCATTTTGCACAAAACTGAACGATATGGTAGGGAGAATCATCCCTGTTTCATGGACCTTGGTGAATGCTAATCTGGAGCCTATTCCTGAAAAGCAAAAGGGAGGGCTGAGAAGATCTATGGAATGAAGGACAATCGGTCTATATGGGTGGTTTTTACCTTATGGACATAAACTGGACTTTCCATCATAAATGATGACGGTCATAAATCAAGGGACCCACATGACCAACCCGATTTTACAAGTTTCTTTGCAGCAGTTGTTAAATGAATACCACAGTTGTTAAGCAGAACCATTTATTTCAAAGGGTGTTTTTCATTGGAAAAAACATTGGTCAAATGACCACAGAATGATGCAATCAGCTGTAAAGGTGAGTTGGCTCCCTAATGCCCAAAATGCAGTCATGGGACCATAAAGTGTCATCATTGAAACTCTGAAATCAGGGATGGTCCTTTGTAATTTCAAATGCTTCCTAAGGGACATTTCATTAAGTGAGGAGTATGTGTATTCAACTTACTTTCACATGTACGGAGGGTAGGAGGGAGGAGTCTTCCCCCACATTATTGTATTGTGGTTCAAATGATGCAAATCGTGTAATTTGAAACAGTGAAGGTACTAATGCAAATTACAGAATTTGCACCAGTTCCGTGTGTGCCCTCATTGTATCTATGTATGCTCCGACTGAGAAAATTAAACAACTACCTGGAGTTCTTTTAATTTTGGAAAGAGTTCAAAATCCCAAACCTTCCCTAAAATGCTTCCAAACACACTGGTGGTCCCTTGCAAATATATTGTTTCAGAGGAAAGTGTATGTAGTTTGGGATTGAGTCTGTTATTGTTTCCCCCTGTTTAGCTGAGTATGGTACAAACTACACCCAAAATGTATCTGGACATATTTTTGAAGATGGATAAATAAGCCATAAATAAACCTGGCTTCCATTGCCACAAAGATTGTTTGAAAAGAGCCAAAGTGTAATCAGTATTAAATGCCTTTATGTCTAATGCTGGACCAAAAAAAATGTTCAGAGCCTTTGCCCTTATCTGAAATAAGGATCTAGATGTCAGCCCCTGGTCATTGGGGGCCACACTCACTATGAGGTACAGCAAATTCTCGATTCGAAGTGGCACAGGGGTCACCTCCAATACTTAATCAAGTGGAAGGGTTACCCCTTGTCAGAGGCTTCCTGGGTGAAAAGCAGAAACATCCAAGCTGACCGCCTTATAGCCAAGTTCCATGCAGATCACCCAGGCAAGGCGGGAGGGGGCGGGACACACACACCCGGATGGGATAATGGTACTTAACTTGTTGTTTGTCTTACACAGGCCACCCTAGAAAAATGAAGGGGGAGGGGCCGGATGTCAGCACTTCAAGCTGCATTTACTCTAGTGCTGACATAAGAAGGAGAAGGGAGGCGTCTGGAAAGGGACGTTTGACTTTTCATCTACTTATTTTCCCTGGAGATAATATCCCCTAGGAGATGGGATGGGAGGGGGAAATTCCTTTGAGATGGAGCAGTAGATTGGGGTAGAATGACTTGGAAGATGGCCAATGAGTGCAGGGGAGTGGGGAACGGAAAGGGAGGGTTTTGGGTCTGGAAGTCAGTGTTGGCTTCTATGGAGTCGGGTTTAAAATGTCGTGCTTAATAAATAGGAGTTTTCCTTCAAAGACTTTGTTTGAAATGCAATTTATTTGAGACGACTTCGAAACCTGACACTAGAAAGTTTCCATTACCTAACAGTAGTTTAGCTTTATGTCCAAATCAGTGGTGAAATCCAAATTTTTTTACTACTGGTTCTGTGAGCATGGCTTGGTGGGCATGGCTTGGTGGGCATGGGAGGAGAAGGATACTGCAGACTCTCCATTCCCACCCTACTCAAGGGGAAGGGTACTGTAAAATCCCCATTCCCTCCCCACTCCTACGGAAAGGATATTGCAAAATCTCCATTCCCATCCCACTCTGGGACCAGCCAGAGGTGGTATTTGCCGGTTCTCCGAACTACTCAAAATTTCCACTACCAGTTTTCCAGAACCAATCAGAACCTGCTGGATTTCACCCTTGGTCCAAATGAACTGCAATTCGGTTGAATGTCCAAACTCTACATTGGGGTTAAACGCCATTATGCTTAGTCCATTTGATAAACAGTAGGTATTTCAGTTACCAGGAGCATCAAGTGCAATTTGTTGATTCTGGACAACTCAAAAAAAGTTCATTTAACTTTTCATTTAATCCAAACTGGAAGAAAAAGCTTGCAGATTTCTCTTGACAGTCGTTCTGGCCTTGTCCTTGAAATGCTGAAGAATTATTTAATGTTACATGTGAATGTGACTATATTGTTTTTATGACATGTCAGTTTGTAGATATATCATACCATACTGAGTGTTCTCAAGATTTAAGACCCCAGGATTCTTCCTGTACTTCCTTTTATTAGTTCTAGCTATTGCATTTTTTAAAGTTTAGTTGCATACATGAACATTGATCCATTTTAATATTGTACCAAAGTATTTTGGTTGTAGCCTTAATTTGGTCCAAATATTTCAAGAGGGTGTAGAAACTCATAGGAAAAATTAACATGCAAGAAGCTGAAAATCACAGCTGTTTATCCAAAGTGGGTAAGGGTTCCTTTTTTAACACAAATTTTGTGCAGCCTGCAGTGGTTCACTAAACAAAATAACGATGCCATCTAGTTATTGCTGCTTTTTCCAGCAAAACATTCAATTTTGTTAGCCATCTAAATTTTGGAAATTCAGTTCATCCAAGACCTAATCTCTCCTTCCTCCCCTCCCTCCTCTTTTTTCTCCCTTTTCTTTTCAGCCAAGGAGACAAAATGCCCTGTCTTTGATGCCTGAAATTCTCCACTGGGATAATTAACTATAAATAATTACAATGCACATTGCAAATGATAGCTTTGCCCTGGGTGGAAAGGACATGTTTTATTTCTGCTTGTCCCCTTTTGGCTTTGTAACTGATCAAGTGTGAAGTTTCATATTATAAGGTGAGTAGCTGACATGAACCTTCATTTTGTGGCTCCTAAAGCACCTCTGCCATCAAATGCCTGGGCTCACTTTGTTCTCTTTCACAGTCATAACAGAACAATTACATTCAAATAATCCAAGATTTCCAAACTTGTAATAGCAAAATATAACTTGGAACTTGGGGCCTAAGAATCATTAGCATTTTGCTGTAAATTGAAAACAGTAGCCTTTCTTTGTTGTGCTGCTCTGTTTTAAATTATCTTTTAGATGCCTTTTCTAGATTTTTGAGACTTGATCATTTTACTGAAGGAAGGGCAGCCTTGCTAAATATTGACCTTTGTTGTTAATCCAGAAATAATACTTGTTCCCAGCAATCAATACACTACTGATCTTTGTTGGAAAATCAGCACTGAGGCCTAATTGAGATGAAAACATGTTCTCAACTAGAGCCCAAGTAACATCTCTTTCTTCCAAATAAAAATAGCTAACTGAAGCGTTATGAGAGAATCGGGGCTTCCTCAGTTAATGCCTTCCCTTGGAGATGGAGTCACTGTAGACATCTTCTAAGTTGATTTTTACTGCATAGCGAAAATTATTACAATTTAGCTTTCAATAACCCATGTCTAAAGGCATAGTGATGGCTAACCTTTTTGCCGTTGTGTGCCAAAAGCGGGGGGAGCGTGGGCAGTCGCGGGTGCGGGTGCCCACATCCATAATTCAATGTGTCCCGCCTTCCTGCGCATGCACACGTGACCCCCCCACACTTCCCCCTGCTTTTGGCACACGATGGCACGGTGGGCCCAGTAGGCCCATTTTCCCCCCTCCCCAGGCTCCAGAGGCTTTCTAGGAGCCTGGGGAGGGCAAAAACAGCCTTCCCCATCCCCCCGGAGGCCTTCCTGGAGGCCAGAAACAGCAGTTTCCCGACTTCTGGTGGGACCGGAAGGCCTGAAATCAGTTGGCTGGTCCGCGCATGCGCGCTGGAGCTGAGCTAGGGCAACACTCGCGTGCCCACCAATATGGCTCCGCGTGCCACCTGTGGCACCCATGCCATACGTTTGCCATCACGGGCATAGGAGCTCCAGGCTTTCTTGTATGATAGTGGTATAAAGCACAAGTCCTGGGTTGCAATGGTTAAACATTCCCACCCATCTCTTGTGCCCATGGTTCCTATATTACCTTCCTGATTCCAGGAAACGCCTTTATTCAGGACAGCTTAGTTCCGGCTCATTGGCTTGTTTCTCCTTATCCAATTGTGAGAAGTTTTATATCCAAACATATTTATTTATTTATTTATTTATTTATTTATTTATTTATTTATTTATTTATTTATTTATTTATTGGTTCGATTTATATGCCACCCTTTTCCGGAGACTCAGGGCAGCTTACAATGCATTAAGCAATAGCCTTCATACTTTTGTATATACCTGCTTAGTAGGGCTTTTGGGGCCCCCTTAAGCGGTGTTCTTTTTTATACAAAGTCAGCTTATTGCCCCCACAATCCGGGTCCTCATTTTACCTACCTCGAAAGGATGGAAGGCTGAGTCAACCTTGAGTCTGGTGAGATTTGAACTTGCAGTAATTGCAGGCAGCTGGTATTACTTAACAGTGCTTTAGTCTGCTGCGCCACCAAGGGTCTTATACTGTTTATACTGTTTCCCTCTTCCCTTAAAATATTAACAGAATCCACAATGGTCTGGGAATCAGTGTCTCCACTGCATAATTGACTGTCAAGCTGAAACAAAGTTAATCAACTAAAATTAGCAAACTTCCTCAAACCCCCAAATAAGTTACCCAGACATATCAAAGGATAAGATCTGCAAACACAAGAGTTAATTAAATTAGGTCTCCCAAAGAAACTGCATGTTCATAAGAATAAATATACCTACACGCACACACACACACCCCTCAAGAGTCACCCTAGAATCAGCACTTCACCCCAGAGAAGCTCCCCCTATAAATATCAGCTGTACCCCATTTCTCTGCAGCCTGCCCCTAAAGGCAAACTGTTTGGCTTTTAGGAATAAATATTTCTTCCTCCCTCAGAGCTGTCTGGATCTCATTTTTATTTATTCTTGCACAGCCCTGGCTCAAATTGGAACCCGAAATTATTCTTCTGACACATTGTTGGCTTCTGCACTTCAAAGGAATGTGTTTCACAGGCTTATTCATGCTCTCAAGCCCCACTCCAGCCATTATCTGTTTCTCACATTTGACTAGTTAGCCCTTTCTCTTTACTCCTAACATGAAGCAAATACTAATTGGCACCATTGATCACCTTTTCTGTCCTGTAATCTCCATTATCAGTTTTATATCTTTGAAAATCAGCAATGCATGGTCACTTCAGCATGCTCAATGAAGGATTTTTTCTTTATTGTCATAGCATTGCTTATTAGAACCATACTAGGGAACACTAAGTGTGCGCTTTGGTTAAATTTGCTTTCTCCGGTTTTTTTTTTCCAATCAGTTTTTAGTTTGACATCAAAACTCCTGGACTATCTGAAGAGTGATTTTGCTAGGAAAGTAACAGAACTGTGATCTTGTTCATACTTTTAGAGTTCTTAGCAACTTCCAGTACTAATAATCATAGCATCCTCCTGGCGAAGTAACTCTGGATTAAATCCTAATTGGAGCATGTATTATTATCCTGGCTAGCTAAGGCACTTTACATCAAAATTCCTTGAAGGACACATCACGGAAGGATCTTGAATGACACATGACGGTTTGGCTTGAATGAAATTCAGAACTGAAGCACCAGAATCAATACCCCTTGCAGGGTCAAGCTGAGGATTTTGCGCAGTATC
This sequence comes from Pantherophis guttatus, assembly GCF_059756535.1. NCBI lineage: Eukaryota > Metazoa > Chordata > Lepidosauria > Squamata > Colubridae > Pantherophis > Pantherophis guttatus. The sequence continues at coordinate 219,516,167 of NC_142064.1, read as the reverse complement.
TGCATGACAAAATCGCTCAAATTCGGGAAGGCTTGGACTCTGACTGGGTGGATCCAGACGGGATGATGGAGGCGGGTCTTGAGAATATTATCTGGGAGGAGTTTGACCCTGTGGCTCCCAAGGACGTGGACAGGATTCTGGGGAGGCTTAGCACGGCCACATGTTTATTGGACCCGTGTCCCTCCTGGTTGGTGCTGGCTTCCCGGGAGGTTACACGAGGCTGGCTCCAGGGGATCATTAATGCTTCATTGAGTGAGGGTTTCTTGCCTTCCGCCTTGAAAGAGGTGGTGGTGAGGCCCCTCCTCAAGAAACCTCTGGATCCGGCAGTTTTGGCGAATTATTGTCCAGTCTCCAACCTTCGCTTTGTGTTGAAAGTTGTTGAGAGTGTGGTTGCACTACAGCTTCCCTGGCACCTGGATGACCCATTTTAATCCCGTTTCAGTCCTGGGTACAGCACGGAAATGGCATTGGTCGCATTGGTTAATGATCTCTGGAGGGCTCGGGACAGGGGTTGTTCCTCTGTCCTGGTCCTATTAGATCTCTCAGCGGCTTTTGATACCATCGACCATGGTATCATGCTGTGCCGGCTGGAGGGGCTGGGGTTGGGGGCACCATATTATGGTGATTCTCCTCCTTTCTCTCTGACTGGTCACAGTTTGTGTTGGCAGGGGGGCAGAGGTCGTCCTCGAGGCGCCTTATGTGTGGGATGCTGCAGAGGTCGGTCCTCTCGCCCCTTCTGTTCAACATTTATGTGAAGCCGCTGGGTGAGATCATCCGTGGTTTTGGGATGCAGTTCCATCAGTACGCTGATGACACTCAGCTGTACATCTCCACTCCAGACCACCCCAATGATGCCCTTGAAGTGATGTCCTGGTGCAATGCTCTCTACATGGGGCTCCCCTTGAAGAGCATCCGTAGGCTCCAGCTGGTCCAAAATGCGGCCGCATGGGTGATTATGGTTGCGGTGGGGTGCTCCCATGTAACCCCTCTCCTGCGTGAGCTGCATTGGCTCCCAGTGGTCTTTGAGGTGCGATTCAAGGCGCTGATTAACATCTTTAAAGTGCTCCATGGCTTAGGACCTGGGTACTTACGGGACTGCCTTCTGCTACCGACAGCCTCCCACCGGCCAGTACACTCCCACAGAGCGGGGCTACTCGGGGTGCCGTCAGTCAGACAATGTCGACTGGCAACCTCTCAGGGGAGAGCCTTCTCAGTGGGGGCTCCTGCCCTCTGAAACGAGCTGCCCCTTGAGGTACGGAGGATCCCGGACTTGCGCACCTTCCGCCACGCCACTGTTATTCCAGCAAGCCGGGGTAGCCTAATTTTAACTGTTTTAAATTTTAAATTGGATTTTAATGTTTTAAATTGGATTTTAATGTTTTTAATTGTGGGCCAAAGTATTTAATCTGGCTTTAAATTGTTTTTAACTTTTATATTTATGTATTTGATCTTGGCTGTTCACTGCCCTGAGTCCTTCGGGAGAAGGGCGGTATATAAATAAATAAATAAATAAATAAATAAATAAATAAATAAATAAATAAATAAATAAATAAATAAATAAATAAATAAATAAATATATATATATATATATATATATATATATATATTTGGGCATTGAAAAGAAGGGCAAGGACAAAGGAGTGCAACAAGAGACATGTGTAAATATGACACTATTGATTGGGTTCAAAGTTTAGACTGAGACATAACATTGTTTTAGTTTAATGTGATACGTGAACTCAGCTATTGGGGTTTACAAGCCATGTTCTATGGCTTAGAAATATGTGTGGATGTCTTATTAAAATGTTTTAGAAACACGGATCATCTGAATAAATACAATTGAAACAGAATATCTTACTTTAAACACCCATAGATAATAGAACACCCTAGGTCAATTTATTCTAGTATTTCAGGTTTCCAATTATCCAGGAAACCTGAAAATTGCTGAAATGAGATTAGGATAAAGATGCTTTTTCTTTGTCACCTTGTCCTTCTACGTAGTTCCAGTGCATATACTGCTTTTAAAGAAAAGACTGAAGTTCGGCATTTGGGAAATTTCATAAATTCAGTAAGTCCACAACTGACAATACAATGGAACTGTTTGGCTTTTAGAAATACCATAGCCTGCCCAACACATTGCTCCTCCATTGCTACCTTGATTAAGGCCAATTTACTTTCTAAAAGCACAACACCTGAAGCAGTTATACTTTCTATGGTGCAAACTCTGGTTGGGTTTTTCATCTGCCTCTTCTTGAGACCACCAGTTTTCTTCGGTGAGCCCAGCATTTCATTATCGTGGCACGGGGTGTTGCTAATGGCACATTATAGCCCTGCAATTAAGATCTACATTCTGAGTGACAAATTAAGGGGTATTTTCATTCTCTGGTGCCCCATTTAAACCAAAACTATACACATAATTATCTCTGGCCCCCTGTTGTCAAGTACAAATAATAAAATGTTATGATTTAAAAAAAAAACATGTGCCCCACCCCCACCCTCCTGGGCAGCTCCTTTACCAGCATTTGTGCTTATAAAACAGATTGCAAATATTTTTTGAAAGATTACTCACCTGCTCTTGAATGCCCTGTGGATGACTGCATTCTTGCCACAACAATTTGTTCTCCTGTTAAACTACATTTGCTTTGCATCTGCTAATTACACGTAAACATAAGAGTGTACACTAGGTAGGCTTTATTTCTCATCGTGTAAGTTTTTATACTACTGTCAAGGGAATAAGTTGGCATTTGTATTAGTTGGTCGATGACTAAAACTGTTAGTTTTTTTAAAAAAAGTAAATAAGTGCATGATTGGATGTTGCTGAAACAAACCTACAAGATTTTCAAATGCAATTTCACTTTTTGAAAATATCAGCATTAGCGGTATTGTGCATTTATACAAGAAATTAGGCAAAATAATGGAGTAATAATGCCTACACACACGTGCGTATACACACGCACAAACACATATATCTCTATCTATCTCTATCTATCTATCTATCTATCTACCTACCTACCTACCTACCTACATACATACATACATACATACAAACACACATACAACACACAAACACACACGTGGGAACACCACTACATTCACCCAGAATGTAGATACTGACTTTTGTGATTTCCAATCCTGTGGTAATAGGTCATACTAATCATTCTGTTGGTAGGATACGTAGGAGCGCAGATATCTCTCCACCATTGCATTGGCTCGCTCGACTGCCCCATTGGTACTCAACTATTTGGTTGCTATTTTATATCCTTAGTACTATTTTATTTTATATTATTATCATTATCATCATCATTATTATTATTATTATTATTATTATTATTATTATTATTATTATTTAATCTTTAGTGAGATTCACAGCCTTTGAGGCTGGTTAATAGCTCAGTAGCTCGAGTCCTAACCAAGGACCTAGGAACTGTTAAGGTATTGTCGGAGGATGTAAGCTGTTCCGAGTAAGGTGGGTTTTTGTAGAGTCAAAATGTTCAAGTCTGGTAAATTTAGAATTTCTAAATAATTTCTAAATAAATTTCTAAATTTCTAAATAATATTATTCTCTTTTATTCATTAAAAATGAAACTCAGTCAACTGGACATTTAAAAATGTATCACAAATACCATTGACTGGTGCTAATGGTTGATATGGGTTGCTGCCAGCATCCTAGGTATCAACCAAGTATTTTCTTAAAATATATGATGTTCCAAGTAGCACGGTTTTTTGAAGTTCCGCTGGTGTTATTGCAGGAAGCTGCAATTTCTTGAAGTGTTTTGTGAAATTCTTGGATATGGTACCAAGTGCCCCGATGACAATGGGTATCACTGTGACATGTTTCATCCATAGCCGTGTAGTTTCTATGGCCAGGTCGCGATATTTCATGATTTTTTCCAGTTCTTTTTCTTCGACTCTGGCGTCTCCTGGTACTGCGAGGTCAATAAATTGTACATTTCAGTTTTCGACAACTGTGATATCTGGCGTGTTGTGTTCCAAGTGACGATCCATCTGTATTCGAAAGTCCCACAAGATCTTCACCTTCTCATTTTCTATAACTTTTTCCACGTTATGTTCCCATGACATTTTGGACGCAGGAAAGTTGTATTTTTTACATAATGACCAGTGGATTAATTTAGCAACTCGGTCGTGTCTAGCTTTGTAATCAGTTTGTGCGATTTTGCTGCATTCACATATTAAATGTGAAACAGTTTCAACTTTGGTGTTGCAAAGTCGGTAGTTTGGATTGTCAGTGGATTTTTGTATCTTTGCTTTCATGGCATTAGTTTGTAGTTCTTGAGCAACCAGTATTAAACCTTCCGTTTCTTTCTTGATGGTTCCCATTTTAAGCCATGCCCATGTAAAGTTGTCATCACATTTTCCTTCAATGTTTTTCAAGTGCTGTCCATGCAAACCTTTGGTTTTCCATCTATTTAATCTGTCATACAGCTGTTTTTCCTTATATTCTGCCTTTGTTTCTGTTTTTATAATGTTCTCCATTTTCACAGTCTGCAGCAATTTTTCTGAACTTTGGTTCACATAATCGTTCAAACTTCGTTTTTCTTCTTCTACAGTTTGATGGATTTGCAATAGTCCTCTTCCCCCTATTTTTCTTGGCAGGTACAACCTGTCAATGTCATTTCGTGGATGTAAAGTGTGGTACATATTGAAAGGTTTGCGCATTTTCCGGTCCAAGTTTTCCAGTTCAGCCAAGTCCAGTTGATGATTCCAGCTGAGTAGCGTATCACTGGAACTGCCTATGTATTAATGCCTCTAATTATGTTTCCAGCATTCAGTTTTGATTTTAATATTTTGTGGACCCTCCTCATGTATTATTATTATTATTATTATTATTATTATTATTATTTAATCTTTAGTGAGATTCACAGCCTTTGAGGCTAGTTAATAGCTCAGCAGCTCGAGTCCTAACCAAGGACCTAGGAACTGTTAAGGTATCGTCGGAGGATGTAAGCTGTTCCGAGTAAAGTGGTTTTTTGTAGAGTCAAAATGTTCAAGTCTGGCAAATTTAGAATTTCTAAATAGCGGGGTAGCCCTTTGGGTATTGCTCCAAGGGCTCCAATTACAATTGGGACAACACACGATTTCTTTTTCCACAGTCGCTCAACTTCAATTTGTAAGTCCCGGTACTTTGTGATTTTTTCTTGCTGCTTATTTTCAATCCGTGCGTCACCAGGTATTGCAATGTCAATGAACCATACTTTTTTCTTTTCAACTATTGATATGTCAGGTGTGTTGTGGACCAAATGCCTGTCAGTCTGAATCCTAAAGTCCCACAAGATCTTGAGTTTCTCATTCTCTAAAACTTTCTCAACCTGATGTTCCCAGTCGTTTTTGCTGTACTCAAATCCAAACTTCTGGCACAATTTCCAGTGAATGATCTTAGCAACACAGTCATGGCGTTGTAGGTAGTCAGTTTGTGAAATTTTGCTGCACCCACTGATCAGGTGGTCGACTGTCTCATCTTTCTCATTGCAGAGGCGGCATTTGCTGTTGGTGGCAACATGTTGAATCTTTGCCTTCATGCAGTTTGTGGCTAGGGCTTGTTCTTGAGCTGCCAAAATAAAGCTTTCTGTTTCTTTTTTCAGTACTCCTGATATTAACCAGCTCCAAGTTAGTTTCTGGTCAGCTTTGCCTTCAATACTTTTCAAGTATTGGCCATGCAGAACTTTGTGTTTCCAATTTTCAGCTCGCTGCTCAATTACTTCTTTCTTATATTCTGCTTTTGTTTTAGTTATCTTTAAAAGGCCTCCTTTATTTACTACCTTAATCATTGGTTCTTCACTTTTCTGGATGTAATCATTCAAGCTGCATTTTTCTTCTTCCACAGTCTGCTTTACTTGTAGGAGTCCTCGACCACCCTCTGCTCTTGGTAAATATAATCGGTCAACATCACTTTTAGGGTGCAAGGCATGATTCATTGTCATAAACTTCCTTGTTTTTCTGTCCAAATTGTCTAACTCCATCTGGGTCCAGTCAATTATTCCTGAAGAGTATCTAATCACAGGTATAGCCTGGGTATTTATGGCTTTTATGATGTTTCCTCCACTCAATTTGGACATTAATATCTTACGAATTCGCCGAATGTACTTGGCTGAAGTTAATTCCTTGACTTTATTATGCATTAAGTCAGAGGCTTCTAAAATCCCCAAGTACTTGTAGCCTTCTTCTGATTTTACTGCCTTTATCATTTCTTCATTCTCTAGTTCTATTCCATCCTCTTCTATGATCTTGCCTGCTTTGGTTGCTATTGTTGCACATTTGTCAATTCCAAACTGCATACCAATGTCTTGGCTGAATTCTTTATTATTATTATTATTATTATTATTATTATTATTATTATTATTATTATTATTATTTACAAGCCACTTTTCAAAATCAAGTTGCTCCACTAACCAGATTGCCTTCTTTAAAATACACACCTGTATATCAACAGAAATCTAGATAAGATCAAAATACATGACTATCTGAATGGAAACATTCCTGAAGCCAGAAAGACTGAATTGCCATGCATCAAGACTTAAGCCCTGCCACTGACTGGCTCAACCCAATATCCAGTTGCTTATCCCAAGTTATGGTTGGAATACTAAAATGCTTTCACAGGGAGTACACCTCTGTTAAAGCTGTGAAAATACATGTATTTAATGAATGCGCCAGACAAGCCTCTTTGAAAGGACCACTCTGAAAATCCGGTGCCTCTATTTGAGATGACCTTTGTCATCACTTGCTTCCAACAGGAGGGGACTATTTATATGTTTATTGGCAGGCCGAGTTGAAAGCAAGTAATGGCTCAGTTAGCCTTGTTCCATACCATCTATGACTTTGAAGTTGTCACCAACATCTTAAATTAGAAATCAGTCAGAACTAATGGAAGTCCTGATGAGATATAATTCCAACATCTGGTTCCAGTTAGCAGCCTGCAACGATAAATTACATTAAACAAAGTTTCTGGTTCAGAACAAAGGTTAAGGACACTTAAATCACATAGTTTGTCTTGATATGACTTGTTTTATAAATTCAAGCCTACCTAATTGGAATGAAAAACATTAACAATGTTTTGAGCAACAGTCAAAATCTGGTTATCTAGTGGGAACTGAGAAAAGTTGTTTAAAGAAGGGGACTAAACATAACTCAGAAATCAACTTAAACATTAACAAAAAAACCCTCTTCCTGAATTTCTCCTATTCTGACCTATCTTCCTATTCTGAGAAGAGCATAATTAACCTGTAGATATTACTGCAAAATGTGATGATGGTCATGAATCTGTGTGTCTAAAAGGACATTAGATACAGTCTAGGTCCGTGATGGCGAACTTAAGGTACGCGTGCCACAGCTGGCATGCGGAGACCTTTCTGCGGGCACACGAGCCGTCGCCCAGCTCAGCTTCACTGTGCATGCACGTGCACCTCCCTTCAGCCAGCTGATTTTGGGATGCAGGGGGGGCACATGTTTGAGATGTGTGTGCATGCACCGGGGGGGTCACGTGCATGCACAGGGAGTCACACGTGCATGCGCACTTTCAGCACACAATGAGAAAAAGGTTAGCAATCACTGGTCTAGGTCTATCAGTCTTAAAAATTTAGGCCAGTTGCAGGAAGCATCTGCAAAAGAGTGGTAACGATGCATCTCCACAGAGGCATCTAGTTGGCTACTCTAAGAAACGAAATGCCTTGGCTTGATTCAGCAGAACTATTTTTATATTCTTATTATTATGTAGAAAAAGACATTCTAGTTTCTTAATACAGACTGTTTAATCAACAATCTTACCTTCTCCATAAATTTTGTAGAAAATTGCCTAGTATTGGATTGTTCTATAGCCATGATGATGAACCTATGGCACACATGTGCATGCTGACCAGCTGATCTTTGTGCCTTCTGGGGCCCTGGAAGTAGGGAAACAGGCTGTTTCCTGCCTGGGGGGGTTGGAAGGGCTGTTTTTCGCTCTCCCCAAGCTCCAGAACCTTTCTAGGACCCTGGAGAGGGCAAAAACAGCCTTCCCCATCCCCCAGAGGCCCTCCAGAGGCCAGAAATGGCCCATTTGCCATCTTTTGGTCCCACGGGAGTTGGCAAACGGGCCGTTTCCAGTTTCTGGAGGGGTGGAGAAGGCCGTTTTTGCCCTCTCCAGGCTCCTAGAGAGGCTCTGGAGCCTGGGGAGAGTGAAAAACAGGCCTACTGGGTCCACTGTGCCAAAAGCGGGGGGAGCACGGGGGGTCATGCACGCATGCACAGGGGGCGGTGCACATAGAATTATGGGTGTGGGCACATGAAGGTGCCGATTCCCCCCCCCCACACTCTCCTTGCTTTTGGCACGCGATGGCAAAAAGGTTAGTCATCACTGTTCTATAGATTAATTAGTTAAAACTAATTGAAAAGCCAACAACTTCACAAATGAAGGCAAATATATTTGTCCCAGGGCAATGTTCGAAAATCCAGTCTGGGTCGCTCACTGGGAACAGAGGTTTAGTCTTCTGAGCTTTCAGACTTGCACTAGAGCCCATCCTCAGGGAACTTCTCTCTACCAGAATGTGTGCTGTGAGCTACTCTATGCATCATATTTATGTGGTGCTTTCCTATTAGTTGATTAGTGTGTTGATAACCAGTGATTGGCTATTGTTTCCTTGTTCTGCCAAGTCCTTGGCTCCTAAGTACGTGATAAGCTGGTGATAAATCAGCCCTCCTGTTGACTGACAAGGGGTCCATTTCTCAGGCTTCAGTCATTTCCCTGGTAACACTCCTATTGTCTGACAAGGGTCTGATTTCCTAGACTTTCCTTCCATAGCCAATAATCACCAATCAACATACCAATCAACCAATAGAAAGGCACTAAATAAATTCGATGCATAAAATACCCCAAAGCACATATTCCAGTAGAGAGAAGTTCCCTGAGGATGGGCTGAGGCACAAGTCTGAAAGCTTAGAAGATTAAACCTCTGGTCCCAGTGACTGACCCAGATTAGAATCTTGCAGCAAACAATTTTACTTGTTACCTCCTAAGTAATTCATTTTTTGAGAATGAATTATGGATTCCAAATTATAGCATCAGAAAAAGAAAAAACTTCTACCTTGACAAGAATTGGCCATAATTAAAAGGTGTGAAACTGATTCTTGCAGCTCTGAAGAATTACAGAATTCCAGAAATATTGATCAGTGTTGAATTGCATGTGAATCTCAAAGCCTTTCTGTACTTTTCCTCTAGGGAAGAAGTAACTGTAGAGGAATGAACAGCAGGTAAGTACACCAGCTCTTCATAAATCAGGGTCAGGGGCTTGTTGCTAATGTACCTGGCTCCCTGCCGCGTGGCAATGGCCCTACCTGAGCTACTCGACGTGATAGCCACGGTGGCAGTTGATACAGCCAGGCTTATGGTCATGGGTGATTTCAACTTCCGTTGGTGAAATGTCCGAGATGGCCCGGGAGTTCATGGCTTCCATGACGGCCATGGACCTGACCCAGTTAGTTCATAGCCCCACTCACAGGGGCGGGACACACTCTGGACTTGATTTTTGTCTCTGGCCAGTGGTTGGGTGGTCTTCTTATAGGGGATATGGAGATGGAACCCTTGTCATGGACAGATCACTTGCTCCATCGCCTGGACCTTCGAACCGCTACACCCCGCCACAGGGAGGCGGAACCAATAAGGTGGGTCCACCCCAGGTGCCTGATGGACCCGGATAGGTTCCAGACGGAGCTTGGGCCATTTCCTGAGGACCTGGCACACGACTCGGTCGATGACCTAGTAGCTGCCTGGGATCGGGCAGCTGGGGGGGCTTTAGATTGAGTCATGCCTTTGCGGCCTCTGATCTGGTACCGATCCCGTGGGGCTCCATAGTTTACCGAGGAGCTGAGGGAGATGAAGCACCAGAAAAGATGCCTAGAGAGCGGTTGGAGGGCCACTCTCGCTGAATCTGACCGAACACTGGTAAGGTCACATATTAAGACCTACCTAGTGGCAATAAAGGCAGCAAAGTTTAATTACTTCTCCGCCCTTATTGCATCATCAGATAATCATCCAGCCACCCAGTTCAGGGTGACCCGCTCCTTGTTACATCCGGGAGTGCGGGAGGACCCCCTGGAAGGCAGAGCCGAGGAATTTGGACAATATCTGTATGACAAAATCACGCAGATGCGGGGGGATTTGGACTCTGACTGGGTAGATTTGGGCAGGGTGGCGAGGAATAGTCTTGAGAATGTTATCTGGGAAGAGTTTGACTCTGTGACCCCTGATGACATGGACAGGACTTTGGGGAGACTTAGTGCAGCCACATGTTTGCTGGACCCATATCCCTCCTGGTTAGTACTGGCTTCCCGGGAGGTTACACGAGGCTGGCTCCAGGGAATTATCAACACTTCATTGAGTGAGGGTTACCTCCCCACGGCCTTGAAAGAGGCAGTGGTGAGGCCTCTCCTCAAGAAGCCTTCCCTGGACCCGGCAGTATTAGCCAACTACCGTCCCGTCTCCAACCTTCGCCTTGTGGCGAAGGTTATTGAGACTGTGGTTGCACGACAGTTTCCACAATACCTGGAGGAAACGTCTTATCTAGATCCATTCCAGTCGGGCTTCAGGCCCAGGTACAGCACGGAAATGGCATTGGTCGCATTGGTAGATGATCTCTGGAGGGCTCGGGACAGGTGTTGCTCCTCTGTTCTGGTCCTGTTAGACTTCTCAGCGGCTTTTGATACCATCGACCATGGTATCATGCTGCGCCAGTTGGAAGAGTTGGGGATGGGAGGCACCATGTTATGGTGGTTCTCCTCCTTTCTCTCGGACCGGTCACAGTTTGTGTTGGCAGGGGGGCAGAGGTCGACCTCAAGACGCCTCATATGTGGGGTGCCTCAGGGATCAGTTCTCTCGCCCCTTTTGTTCAACATCTATGTGAAGCCGCTCGGTGAGATCATCCGTGGCTTCAGGGTGAAGTACCACCAGTACACTGATGACACCCAGCTGTACATCTCCACCCCGGTCCACACCAATGGTGCCCTTGAAGTGATGTCCCGGTGCCTGGAGGCCATGCGGATCTGGATGGGGAGAAACAGGCTCAGGCTCAACCCATCCAAGACTGAGTGGTTGTGGTTTCTGGCATCCCGATATAGTCAGTTAACTCCATCACTGACTATTGGGGGCGAGTCCTTGGCCCCCATGGAGAGGGCTCACAACTTGGGTGTCCTCCTGGATACACAGCTGTCCTTGGAGGAACATCTGACAGCTGTAACCAGGGGGACCTTTTATCAGGTTCGCCTGATCTGCCAGTTGCGGCCCTTCCTAGATCAGGATTCCTTGTGCACAGTCACTCATGCCCTCATCACCTCTCGCCTGGACTACGGCAATGCTCTCTACATGGGGCTCCCCTTGAAGAGCACCCAGAGACTCCAGCTGGTCCAGAATGCGGCTGCGCGGGTAGTTATGGGAACTGCATGGCGCTCCCACATAACACCTCTCCTGCGTGAGCTGAACTGGCTCCCGATGGTTTTCCGGGTGCACTTCAAGGTGTTGGTTATCACCTTTAAAGTGCTCCATGGCATAGGAACTGGATATCTTCGAGACCGCCTGCTGCCACCAATGGCCTCCCACCGACCTGTGCGCTCCCACAGAGAAGGCCTCCTCAGGGTGCCATCGGCCAAACAATGTAGACTGGTGACCCCCAGGGGGAGGGCCTTCTCTGTGGGGGCACCTGCCCTCTGGAATCAACTGCCCCTAGAGATACGAAGAATTCAAGACCTCGGTGCCTTCCGCCGTGCCCTGAAGACCTTTCTTTTTCAGCAAGCTGGGCTGGCTTAACACTTTTTTAAAAATGTTTTTAATAGCTTTGTTATTGTTCTTTTAATTTTGGGGCCAAACATATATATATCTTTTTAAATTGGTTTTAATGTTTGTATTTATGTTTTTACTTTGGCTGTACACCGCTGTTGTGGCTCCATCCTCTGAGCCTATCTTATCGGAGGAAGAAGGCTCCGAACATGAAGGAGAGGAGACGGCCAGGCCTCCCTCTCCAGGACCCTCTTCTCTGGCAATGCCTCAGGTGTCTCCCGAAGGAGAAGAGATTGGCCAGGAGCCAGGTGTTTCCGAGACGTCGGATAGTGATGAAGAAACATTGTGGTTGGACACATGCCAGCATCGGAGAGACAAGCGTGCGCAGCAGAAAAGGAGGCATGCCAGAGATTAAGCTGAGTCACTGGACCACACCCCACAGGCTATAAAAGGGAGTGTGGTGGCCATTCGGACTCTGTGATGGACAAAGCTAATCTCTGGCGAGTCACTTTGCACCTTTGGACACAACGCCTACTTGCTGTGGATTTAATTACAAACTGGACTATTCAAACTGTGTGTATTTTTGTCTGTGTTATCATAGTAAAAGTTCTTGGCAGGCAGCCACGGAGTTGCTGCCAAGTTCCTTATCACTGACGTTGAGTGTTTGAAGAGTTTATTTAACCCTCGGCTGGCTGGTTGGGTGTGTGCATGGTACGGGGACAGAACAACCACCCTGAGTCCTTCGAGAGAAGGGCGGTATATAAATTTGAAAAATAAAATAAAATAAATAAAATAAAATAAATAATTCCTCTTTGGATAAGAAGAGGACTTGAGATTGCTCTTAAGTGCTCCAGATAGCTGCTCATTATGAGGAGACCACAAGACAATGATTTCCAGTGAGTTTAGAGTTTTGGCAGATGAAGGAAAGCCATCTTGCTCAAACCATAGTTGATACCTTCCAAGGGGTTTGCAAACTTCCTTTTCTAATGATTTTAAGTAATTGCTTAACTGCTGTCCCTTTGTCCATACATTCCCCCATTTATCTAGCATTATTTTATACCCATTTTCCCCACTCTTTAACGTATTCATCCTCATCATCTTGACTAGCATTTTATATACTTTAGAAATCAAGTGGTCATCTCTAGAACATGAATTAACGTCCAATTCAGATTTTGTTCCTATGAAAACAAAACTTTTTTAAAAATCAAATTTACATTAAATTATAGTTTGAAAGAAAACTTTTATAAAATGATGTATTGTTAGTACTTGACCCCAGATAGAATAGCGAAAATGTATAAAGGGATTCCTAATAAGTTCTGGAAATGTAATCAAAATCAAAATATTCTTGCAAAAATGTGAAAATATACTGGATAAACGTAACTATGACAATGCAAAAATATTTAAGATACAAATGTTAATGAAACCTGATGCTTTTCTTTTAGGTATGATGGACAAGTCAATTGAGAAACAATTTGGGGTGCTATTCCTTCACATGGTGACGGCTGCGAGGATTGTACTTGCCAAACATTGGAAAGAAAAAGAGATGCCGACTGTTGAAGAATGGATTTTGAAATTGACTGAATTAGCAAAGATGGCAAAATTAATTGCTTTGATTAGAGATCATGGACTAGACAGCTTTATAAGAGATTGGAAACCATTTGTGGACTTTCTACATGCTGAATATAATAACAGAGTGTTAACATAGATTTGAAGATTAGTGTAATGTTTAGCTCAACCTGTTGACTGCTCTTTCTTTGTGTGTGTGTAAAAGGGAAGAAGAGCTTATTGCTTTTTTTTTCAGCAAGCAGGCAAAGTGGATCCTACATGTTAAATGTTAAATTTAATTGACCGCTGTTTCCTATTTTTTTCTTTGTTGTTGTTAGAGTTGAAGATATGTTTCTGTTTTGTTTCATTTTGTTTGTTTGTTTTTTTGTTTTACTGTTTTGTTTTTCATTTTCTATGATAAAACAATAAATTTAAATTTAAAAAAAAGAAATTGCTTAACTGCTTTTCAGCTGTTAGGAACCTTTGGTTCAACATGTTTTCCAGCACTGGGCAACTTTCCTTCAAACCTTAATGAAAGAAGTTTTAAATACAAGTTTAAGGACTTTAAAAATAATAATAAACAGCAAAAGGGTGATAAACTTTGATTTTGGAAAGTTACAAATGGACTAAGGATACAGATGGATTTAAAATAATATTTTGGAATTAATTATAAGAAACTTTCCCATGGGAAATATTTTTGTTTTGAATGCTTTTTAAAAAAATGATAGGATGGGATTTTGAAGGTTGGACACTAGAGATAACTAGACGCAATGAAGCATTACAATTAAAGGAGAACACTGAAATTCAACTTACAAATACAGAATGAAGCAAAATATTTTAACATTGGACATATTGAAGGATATGTTTGAACAATATATCCAGAAGTTAATTCTAAAAGTGTCTACATCTATAGAAAGACTGTATTTAAAAGATGTTATGGAAGAGGAACAAATTTTATCTGACAAGATTGATGTAAAAATGGATTTTAAAATAATAAGAGTACAAAAATGACATGGAGAAAGATATACTTCACATACAAAAGAAACTGTCTGATATTGCAATAAAAAAAAAAAGATTTATGGGAAAAGAAAAAACTTTAAGAGAGTGTGACCTGGATAGTTTTTCTATATTGGATTTACAAAAGAGGCTGGTTGAAGCCTAGAAGAATTTTGTGAGTAGGGACAAGAATAAAATAAAATGAAATTTCTCATTCACAGGCTTTTTTACATAAAAATCATTTTTTAAATATACCTAGGTTGTTAATACTGGCCTAGATCAGATTTTGGTGTTGTTTATGCAAAAACTCTTCCATAAGATTTTCTCACTTTAGTCTAGATCAATGTTGGTGAACCATTTCAGCACTGAGTGCCGAAATGGGAGCGCACACACATTCAGGGGAGCACCGGAAACTGGAAAAGCAGTTCCCCAGTGCGCATGTGCGCATGCTCGCTGGTCATCTGGTCTTCCAGTTTCTGGAGTGCATGCATACGTGAAGACCAGCTGGCTGGTGCACATGTGCGGGCCAGAAACTGGAAACTCAGCTTCCCAATGTGTGCATGTGCGCCAGGGAGCTGCTTTTCTAGTTTCCTCTGCTCCCGCATGCGCGAAGGCCAGCTGGCCAGCACACGTGTGTGCTGGAACCCAATGGGCAATGGCTGCTGCACCCAGAGAGATGGCTCTGTGTGCAACGTCCAGCATACATTCCATAGGTTCGCCTAGATATAGTTTGGAGATAGAATTTACATAGTGTACATTTTTGCATCCATTCAACCCTGAGTGAAATTTTTACTACTGTCCAACATTGTTATGAAGAAGTTAAGCAGTAAAACTTAAGAAGTTAAGAAGTTTATTCCCAAGATGGTTTACAATAAAAGGCAGAAGAAAATTGTTAGTTGTGGTACAGCCCAAATCAGCATCAAGCAGAGATGGATGGTGGCCACCCAAGGCCATTTCTTGACTCTTCTGTTATAGATTTCTAGTTCAAAAATTTATTTACGTGTTCCAATTTTTATTTTTTGAATCTTGAATCTTGCATTTGTGGTGATTTATAATGCTATTCTTTGACAAAGGTTTCCCTTTTTCTATTATTTATTTTTTCATAACCGTAATTCTTAACTAGGGGGAAATTTCCTGCAGAGTTCTGCAAGGGATGGCCCTCTTGGTTTGTTAAGTACAGACTCTAAAATGTTAACAGCAATTTTGATTTGAAGACTTCAAACTATATTTCCCTCAATATTTCATCCAGCACAATCTGGTTTTATAAAAGGGTGACAAGCCATAGTTAATGTAAGACTATTAATCAGTGGTGGGTTGTCCCTGGTTCGCACCGGTTCTATAGAACTGGTAGTAAAACCGGCGGGAGACTCCACCCTCTGACATCATCAAAATGCTTCTGCGCTTGCGCATGGCCCCGTTGTGAAACGGTAGTAAAGGTAAGTAGAACCCACCCCTGCTATTAGTGATATACTTGCTATACGATCAAGTACATTTGGTGATGTTCATTGGATTCAGGAAAGGCCTTCAATATGATAATTAAATTATTACAGTATGCCTTAGATGAAATGAATTTTCCTTTGTTGAATTGAAATGTAACCTTAACCCATTAGTTAAGATTATCAAAATTGTTTTTCTTTTTCACTCATCAGATTATGTAGAACTGCTTTCTCCATTTTATTAGTCTACTAAAAAAAGGCCATTGTTCACAATGTAAAGGCATTTGAAGTAAGGTGACTGGAACAGAACACAAATCGTTATTATATTGTATTATATTGTGTTTATGTTGATGTTGTTATGTTATGTTGTGTTGTGTTGTGTTGTGTTGTGATGTGATGTGATGTTATGTTATGTTATGTTATGTCATGTCATGTCATGTCATTTCATTCTATGCTATATGTTATATGTTATATGCTAATGTTACTTTTACTTCATTGATAAATATCAGTGTTCTTCATGAAAATGTATTGATATAGTACATTTTCAAAAATTCCATTTAATTTGAATAAAATACACCCTGTTCTAAGAGACTAAGGGACTTAGCACTTAGACTTATATACCGCTTCACAGTGCTTTACAGCCCTCTCTAAGAGGTTTACAGAGTCAGCATATTGCCCCCAACAATTTGGGTCCTCATTTTACCGACCTCAGAAGGATGGAAGGCTGAGTCAACCTTGAGATTCAAACTGCCAAATTGCAGGCAGCCAGCAGAAGTAACCTACAGTACTGCATTATAACCATTGTGCCTCCGTGGTTCAAGGGAGCTACAGAAATGGTATAAATGAATCTTAGATATTATTTGAATTCTTTCAAATATCTCAGATATATATATATATATATACACACACACACACATATGTATGTATGTGTGACTTTATGGATAATAAATGTTCAAACAAATGGCCCTACAAGATTGTGATATGTATGCTAGGTTGGCCCACACCCCAGGTGACTGATGAATCCTGTTCTTTGTATATATTTGTGCTTTCTCTCTGAAAAAACAAAATAAATAAAATGCACTGCTACCATTTATTCCTAAGATAGTGTGTATTTGGAACTATAAACCCTGAATGTACTGGAGCGTTTGCATTAAAAAAAAAGTGGACGTGGATTGAACTGTTTAGTTATTTTCAAAGAGGAGAGCAATAGACATGGTTCCTTGCTAAGACTAAGATATAACTTCATTATTTATGCTTATTACAAACAGTTGCCTGACACATTCCCTAGCAAATCTAATGAATAGGCCAAGGGGATCTTGGGATTTTCTGTTAGGTGTGATAAGGAGAGATCAAACTGTGTTGCATTTTGCTCATGGCATCTGGAAAAACATAGCTATATTATCTGAGGTGGGGTGGGGGTCTGAGAAGGTGTTTTTTTTTTACTATTAGAAATGCTAAATAGAACATATGTATATAACCAAGACAAATGAAATGCCCCTAGAGAAAATAATTTGGAAGAAAGGAAAGCTGCTGATTTATGCTGCCATTCTGAATAAGACTTATTACCATAATCCTTTAATTAAAACTGAAATGATAGTGTGATCCACATACAATATAGACACCAAGTCTGAAGTCATTGTCTCATAATACGTAGCCTAAATCAGTTTATTGTTGATATCCATTTTAAAAAAAAAATCTCACAACTTGCATTATTGGGAGTAAAAGAAAATAGATCAACATTCTGAAACACAAAGAGATTAAAGGAGAGACTTCAAAAGAAACATTAGCGGGGGTGGGGGGTGGGTTTCTTTATGCTTAACACAGCCAACACCTTGCTCAAAAAGACTGAAATGTAGTTTCTCTTATTAGTATAATACAATTCAATTATGATCACTGGGTGAAAAGAAATGCTTTGAGTAAGCTCTGAAAGGCATCTGCTACCCAACTTCCCACTTGTTTTCTTTGATCTCCCAAGAGTTTGGACAATAGTTCATCAAGCAAAACAACACAAGCTTCATGGAATGTCTCTGTAGATAAGTGGGAAACAGATTTTGATGGGGGGAGGGGGGAATTGAGCTGAGAGCAAGAAAATGCAGCAATTTCATCTTTATCATGCAAGCTACCATCCCTAATAATGGCTGGTCAGTGCAATAAAGCCTTCAAACTGTATTCAAGATGAAGGGAAAGGATCGTGTTTTCCCCTCTCCTTTTGGACCAATCAACGTACCATCTGAAACTATTTATCACTCCATGTGGCAATTAAAGTAGAGAGAGACAGGAAGAGCAGTAGTTCACATCTCTTTATTGGCAAAATAACTTCTAAGTAATTCTGCATGAGACAATAAATATGTGCTGACACTTCTCACTAGCCATGTTGTTGGCTTCTTCAGAGTAGATCTGAAACAGAACTTGGCAACCAATGTCACATCCTTAAATACTCCTTGCCCGCGTCCAGTCATTAACCACCATGAAGATGACAGTTGATAAGCCTTCTACCTATTAAAACCACTTGGATGTTTACACATTTCTGCTGCCTACAGTATAATAATACTGAGAAAGTAGTCACACCAGGATGCTGTTTTCTTCTCAGAACCAAATCAGGGTCCTCAAAGCCCATTGTTTATTAATGTAGAAAACATGTTCCTGCCAGAAATTCCTGCATTGGTGGATTTATATTTTTATTTAAAATGTATACAACAACAACAACAACTGTTTATATTGATTAGATAGATGATTATGGGAGAGAGAGAACACAAGAGGCTTCATTTCTTGCTGTAAAGCGATTAAGTACCTAAGAAATTTAAATACTGAAATTAGACAATACTTTGGACCGGAAATTTTAATATTGTTGCCCTCATTTTTCCTTGGATGATCTCAAATAAAATTCAAAAGCAGCAATATTATTTCTATCGTGCTTCTTCAAAGTCCAACTTTCACTTCCATAGAGTGTCTGAACAATTCTGATGTTTGTAGGTATAGACACATCATGGCATCTGAGTACCTTTTGCAAGGATGTCTCTACCTACTACTCTACCAAGTGTTATTCTGGGGTACATTTTGCTGCTTCGTTCACAAACAATGGTTTGTGGCCAAAACATTACCTTTCATCTCACTCTTCCTATGTTACTGATCCCCCCCACACACACAAACATACAGTACTTATTTGAGTGTGTCAAATATGGTAGGGTTTTCAAAGCTGGTAGGCTTCAGTTTCTTGGTCCTTGAATGCTGTAAAACCTCCAAAGCACCAGAATGTAAAACGAGAAGCAAGAAGATGGAAACTTAATCAAGGAGAAAAGCATTATAGAAGTTTCCTGACAGTGAGAACAATTAACCAGTGGAAAGGCTTCCCTTCAGAAGTTGTCGGTGCTCTATCACTGGAGGCTTTTTAAGAAGAGACTGGACAGCGATTTGTCTGGAATAGCATAGGGTCTCCTGCAGGGGATTGGACTAGAAGACTTCTAAGGTTCTTCCAACTCTGTTATTCTAGCATTCAATCTGTTGTCCTCAAGTAAGATTCCGCAAGTAAAAACCACAAGGACTATGTACTGAAAGAAATGTCAACAGATTTAAAAAGCACCATTGATTCATTGATTTCTCCTTCCTTCCTTCCTTCCTTCCTTCCTTCCTTCCTTCCTTCCTTCCTTCCCTCCTTCCTTCCTTCCTTCCTTCCTTCCTTCCTTCTTTCAGTTCCATATTCATGTGTCTTACTGAATCCTGAAAATACCATTTTTTCAACTCTATGAGGGTGAATGTGTCAGTAACAGACAACTGCAAGTAATTATAAAAAAGGTGTGGACATATTTAGAATTTAGACTCAAGTCACTTCTCAAGATCATGCTGTTTTATAGCTTTTCCCACACTGCGATTTGGCTGTACTTTTCTCAGTGGAACGATTTTATGTTTGCATTTTCAAACGTAACTTCTTTATGAATCTGCATTACAGGGGGCTAGGAAAGTAATTTAACTGATATTTTCTTGGGCAGCTTTAAAAGAAGGTGTTATCAAAATATTAAGTCTCATTATTATTTAATGTTATGAACTGAGAAATGTTTACTCATATGTTTGCATTTAATAAAAACGTGTTTGTTTTTTAAAAAGAAAACGTCACATTATAGATGTTAATTTAATTATATATCGTAAGACATTCAGCTGCATGTCTTACTTTAAATATAAGATTTATATCTTTAAAAATCAGTTAAACATTTTTATGATAAATATTATTATTAGCAAAATATTTATTAGTAATGGGCACTATGTACATGTAGATTTTGTTTACACTTTTGATCAAGCCAAACAAAAACAACATTCTCACAGATGGGTATTATATCCCTGAAGCACTTTAACTTGACATTAACTCATAGATTTTTCTGGAACAAGCCTTCCAAAATTTTATCTTTTGTTTTCCTCATGGTCTTAAACAATGTCTGATTGTACTACAGTACCTATGGTTTTAGAACTTCTGGTCTTTGTGGTGTAGAAGAGTATTATCATCTATTCTACATTACAAAAGATTGTCTTTGTAAACTATACTAACCTCAACAACATTAATATGAATGGACTTCAATTCCCAGAATTCCCCAGTCAGCATTCTGGAACTTGAAGTTCACTCATCTCTCTTGCTGTGGTTGACAAGTAAGCCAGTTTATGACTCACTATGCTGTTATATACCTAGGAAACAGAAATAATGGTTTTAAAAAATGTCAGAGAAAGTCAGTCCCAGAAGCTTGCCCTACCTGGCATCATTTCCCCTTCTCAATCATTACTACTAGTTGACATATGTAGTGAATCTCAGAGAGTAGTAGTTTTAATATTTAGTTTTTGTATTTTTACATTTGTATGCAAGTAAAAATGGCCAGTGAAAATACAGAGGAGAGAAATATAATGTCAACCAGCATGTTAGTAAAATTATGGTTGTGGCTGGAACAGCAAAGGTGGCAGATAGTTTTGTTCCCTTGAATTCAATAATAAATTTAAAGGGACAGTTTTCTAGAGAAATAAAGAAGAGATTAATCATAAGGAAAAAGGCAATGACAATATAAGACCAGATCATGAAGAATAAGGATATCCTAATGACAACAAAGTTCAGAAAAATTAAAGAAATTGATTTTCTGGTAATAATGTATGACTTGAAAGGAGGACACTGAAAAAGACAAAGAAGATAAACATGTTTGAATTATGGATTTGGAGAAGACTACTAAGAGTGCCATGGACTGCAAGAAGAACTAATCAATCATTCCTGGACCACATAAAAATTGACTATTCCATTGGAGTGATGATCAACGAGCAGATAAGAGCAGATGATGGATTAGAAAAAAAAAAGGTGTGAGCTTTGTTGGAAGAAATAGAAAGGGAGAACAACAAATAAGGTGAATGGATCAAGAAGATTACAAGATTGACCTTGAAAGCTCCACTCTATGCGTGAAGAAAGGTCAAGATGGAAAACATTTCTCTCTGTGACTAACAGGATTCCAGCTCAATTTGATAGCATCTAACCTTTATTTATGGTTATATATATATTGCTTGTAGGCCATTTTGGAAGAACCAGGTACTGTAACTAGACAGCTAGACAGACAATGATAAATACTGTTAATAATAACTAATTGAAGCAGT
This sequence comes from Pantherophis guttatus, assembly GCF_059756535.1. Classification (NCBI taxonomy): domain Eukaryota; kingdom Metazoa; phylum Chordata; class Lepidosauria; order Squamata; family Colubridae; genus Pantherophis; species Pantherophis guttatus. Next base: position 219,494,822 of record NC_142064.1, on the reverse strand, counting down.
CGTCACTTACGTGACATGTGGATGAAGTCATAATATTAAATAAGAGGGCTCCTTTTGTCACATAATACTGCACATATACTTAATGTCCCTGACTCTTGTTTCCTCAAAACGACAACCATGTGAGGTGAAGTGGGCTGAGAGAAAGTAACTAGCTCATAGTTAGTCAGCCAGGTTTCATGTCTAAGTAAAAAGGTAAAAATAAAGGTTTCCCTTGTCCAGTTGTGTCTGACTTTAGGGAGTAATGCTCATCTCCGTTTTTAGTCAAGGGAACGAGTGTGGTCCAAAGACACTTCCGTGGTCAAATGACCAGCATGACTATATAGTGAGGTGCACATGACACTGTTACTTTCCCACCGAAGTGGTACCTATTTGTCTACCAACATTTGCTTGCCTTCAAACTGCTAGGTTGACAGGAGCTGGGGCAAATAACAGAAGCTCATCCTGTTGTAAAGTGTTTAAGTCTCAAACTTGGACTGTTAGCTTTCCAGCTGACAAGCTCAAATTACAGTCTTCCAGTTTCTAGCTCAGCATCTTATTATACCAAACTGGTTTTCCAGTAGGTATTGAATATGTATCTGCTCCTTGCTAAAAAAAGAAAACAATTCTGAATGCACCCTATAAGGAAAGCTGGAAAAAAAGGCTCTTACCTGTCCATATTACTAACCTGTTTCCCCTAAAATAAGACATCCCCTGATAATAAGCCCAATCGGGCTTTTGAGCGCATGCACTAAAATAATCCCTCCCCTGAAAATAATCCCTCCCCGAAAATATTTAAATGCATGCGCAACCGGTTCCCACCATTTCCTCTGGTTTCCTCCACATGCCCCAAAATAATCTCTGAAAACAAGGCCAAGCGCTTATTTCGGGGTTCAAAAAAATATAAGACAGGGACTTATTTTCAGGGAAACACGGTATATCTAAAGAATCTAAAGCAGGGGTGTCAAACTAGCCTGGGATGGGTTCTACTTACCTTTACTACCGGTTCGCAATGGGGCCACACGCACATGCGCAGAAGCTTCCATGCATACACAGAAGCATTTTCATGACATCAGGGTCAGTGGGCGGGGCTTCCCACCAGTTTTACTACCAGTTCTATAGAACTGATGCAAACCAGGGGCAACCCACCACTGAAACTAGCGGCCCACGGGCTGGATGAGTCACGTGCAGTTCACGCCCACCCCCCGTTCTACAAAGGGAAAAACATCATGATACATCACATGACGGCAACGTGACATGGCAAGTTTGACACCCGGGATCTAAAGTTTTAAATATAAACTTTCTGAGTAAAAGCAGTTTCCCTTTCAGGTGGCTGCAATACTATTGACAAATGGAATTTTAGAAATGTTTCAAGAGCAGCTGCTTGAAGTTCATGTGATCCAATGCTTTTGATTTCACAGGGAAAAAATGTTCTTTTTTGCTTACCACTATTTTCTGTGTATAACAGATCTATCTAAATTCAGACTTTGGAATAACTGAACTCATTTGGGGCGGGGTGTGTGGAAAGGGAAGGTATTTGAAGCTTTGCCAGGACCTGGAGCCAATTTCTGTCTCTTCATCTCTTCTTTCCTAATTTCCTTTATTTAGCATAATACTGATGTTGCTTTTTTAAAACTGACCTTTCTGTATTTCACTAGAAATTGGTGCTTATCCAATGATATTTATTGCTTGGTAGTATCCAACATTTGAGGAGAAAAGAGTGACTAAGTTAGCAAGAAGAAGAAAGAGAGGGATGGAGGAAGGGTGGGAAGGAGAGGAAGTTTGAGAGAGAATGAGTATTATTTAAAGGAGAGAAGTTGTTTTATGAAAATGAGCTTAGCAGAATTCCAAACGTAAGCAGCAAATAAGAACCAGAAAAGAGAACAACAAACATTTTGAAGACCAGATTAGCGAGCTTAGTTTATATAGCTTTATATAGCACAGTCCTCGTTCCTGCGGTTTCTTCCAAATGTCTGCTTTCGGTTTCCTGCTTGAATTGTCTGGTTCTTGGTGGCGGGCTGGTTTGTCTGCTCCTGCGGGATACTGGCTGAGATGCCCTGCAGGCTCTTGCTATGTGCCCTTTCTGATCGCACCGCTGGCAGATTGCATCTAGACTCCTACCAATCGGGCTTCAGGCGTGGACACAGCATGGAAACGGCATTGGTCGCCCTGGTGAATGATCTCTGGTGGGCCCAGGACAGGGGTTATTCCTCTGCTCTGGTCCTACTTGACCTCTCAGTGGCTTTTGATACCATTGACCCTGGTATCTTACTGCGACGACTCGAGGGGTTGGGAGTGGGGGCACTGTCTTACAGTGGTTCTCCTCCTACCTCTCGGGCCGTACGCAGTTTTTCTGGGCAGGGGGGCAGAGATCCTCCTAAAGGCCCCTTACTTGTGGGGTTCCTCAGGGTTCGGTTCTCTCCCCCTTGCTCTTTAACATCTACATGAAGCCGCTGGGTGAGATCATTCGGAGTTTCGGGGTGAGTTACCATCAATATGCTGATGATACTCAGCTTTACATCTCCACCCCGGACCAATCCAGGGATGCCCTTTCCATGATGTCTAAATGCCTGGAGGCGGTGGGGGTTTGGATGGGCAGGAACAGGCTCAGACTCAACCCCTCTAAGACGGTGTGGCTGTGGATGTCGGCATCCCAGGATCTAGTGGCCCCATCACTTTTGATGGGAGGGGAGTTGTTGACTCCCTATGATAGGGTTCGCAACCTTGGTGTCCTCCTGGATTCACAGCTGTCCTTAGTGGATCATCTGACAGCCGTGTCCAGGGGGGCTTTTGCACAGGTTCGCCTGATGCGCCAGTTGCGATCCTTCCTAGATAGGGATGCCCTCCATATAGTCACTCACGCTCTTGTTATCTCTCATTTGGACTACTGCAATGCTCTTTACATGGGGCTGCCCTTGGGGTGCACCCGGAGGCTCCAACTGGTCCAGAATGCGGCCGCGGGGTTGTTACAGGAGCTTCCTGTTACTCCCGGGTAACACCTCTCCTGCGTGAGCTGCACTGGTTGCCGGTGGTCCTTCGGGTCTGCTTCAAGGTGCTGGTACTTACCTATAAAGCCCTTCATGGCATGGGCCTGGGGTACTTGCAGGAGCACCACCTACCGGCCTCCCACCGCCCAGTGCACTCACATAGGACTGCCCTCCTCCGGGTGCCGTCTGTCAGACAATGTCGGCTGATGGCGCTCAGGATGAGGGCGTTCTCTGTGGCTACACTGACCCTCTGGAACGAGTTACCTACTGGGCTCCGGACAGCCCCTGATCTCCGTTCTTTCCGCAAAGACCTGAAGACATGGCTTTTTAAACAAATTGTCTGATCTGTTGGGAGTTTTTAATTAATTGTGGGATTTTAATTGTATTTTTTTAACTTTATTTATTGTTATTGTTATTGTTTTTACTCTACGTGATGGTTGTGAGCTGCCCCGAGTCCTCTGGGAGAAGGGCAGCATATACATTTTAATAAATAAATAAATAAATAAATAAATAAACAAATAAATAAATAAATAAATAAATCTTGGAACCTGCACTCCGTCCTTGGGTGATTCCCTTCACATCCTGCACACCAGAACTCCTTCTTTCCTTTCTCCTAGGGTCTCCCCTTACGTTCTGAGCGGAGGTGATGAACTTTGTCCCCCTCATCTTCTTCTGATTTGGTTTCTACCTCCTCGTAGTGGATTGAGGAGTCTTCCTTCCCTTGCGGCCCCTTATTCATTTTCTTCATTGCGGCTGCGGATTTCTGGGATGCCTCAGTCACTGTTGCTTCCTCCATAGCCTCTTGAAACGTTATTTTGGGCTTTGCAAATAAATGGCTTTGCAACGTGAGGTCCCTCAGTCCCAGCACTAAACGGTCCCTCATAGTCTCATCTAGATCTGAGAATTCAGAAGCGGTGGCTATTTCACATAGTGTTGCCACAAACTCGCTTATTGATTCTCCTTCCCTCTGGTCCCTCCAGTAGAATTTGTGCCTTCTTACCAGGGATGAAGCTTGGGGTGCATAGTGTGCTTTCAGGATGTCTTGCAGGGTTGGCCAGGTCATCGTCTTCAGCTCTGCCAGTGAGGCTAAGGCTTTTGCCATTTTGAAAACAGCGGCTCCACAGTGTGTGAGGAAGAGTGCCCTCTTTCTTTGTTCTGATAGGCTTAGCAAGTCATTTGCTTCCAGGAACATGTGGAATCTCTCCATGTACGATTCCCAGTCTTCTCCAGCCGGGTTGAATGGTGTGGGTGGAATGATCGAAGACATTTTCTGGCCGTTGATTCCGATGGCCGCTGATTGCCACGTGGAGTTTCAGTGATTTGGTGTCTGATTGTCCTCCTGAGATCCCACCTTCATTGCCAGTGTTAAATAGTGGGCACAGGAAGGACACAGGACACGGACTTCAGTTGCAGCTCTTTATTAGCTCCAGTACAGCAATGGATTGCCTAGCCGCAGCAGCCCCTTTTAAAGGGAGCTGTCTGTGGCTTCAGCCATTGACGTGCTTCTAAATCTCCCGCTCTATTTACTCGCTTCTAATTGGTCCATTTGAATTGTCATTCAATACTCAACAGTATATTGATTAGTCTAATGACTACGTTATATTAAAATGATAATGATCCCTACTGTGTGTTGGGATGTAAAAATATTCAATGAAATAATCATGTAAGATCATCCACAAGTCTGATCTAGATAGATACAGTAGCTCTCAGTTGAATGGCTTCAGCTGTTAATTTGGAAAGGATTCTTACTGTCCAAGTGTTTGTACTTTGGAGGAAGTAAGATTATCTCGTTGATGGGGTCCCAATGAGCTATTCTGTCAATTAGCAGCTTTAAATGCTGTTTTCTGGCTGAAGTATACAGTTGGCAATCAAAGAGGATGTGAGTGTTATCCTCTATTTGTGACATGCCACATATACTGTAAATATCCTATCTGGATAAAGTATTGGATGAAATTACCTATGTGTTACCCTACAATCCAGGAGCATAAATGTTGATCTGATTAGGGCTGTCCTTTGTGTCACCATGTCAGGCCCAGAGTTAATTATTTGTCTAGTCAAAAGGTTTTTTTGTTCTGGGCCAACCATTTCAAGGTTCTGAGGTTAGCAAGTGTCTCTGTCAACTTGAGCACTAATATCCAGATTTGAGCATGTCCTTGGTTTAGTGGTTGCCTGAAATTAAATATGGAAATGAAAATCCATGGAGTGAGATGGTCATAGTAAGTTGATTTAACATGTGACAGGGTGGATCATGCCAGATAGTATAAGATAGCATTCTATTACATAAACTGTCATGATGTCTCAGAAATATAATTGTCACTGTCCATAGGAAATGAGCATAAAAATTTCAATTATTTCCTGAGAAGAGAAATGTATAATGCAATTTGGAACTACATTACAAGTGACATCCTAGAATTCTTATTCAGTATCAATTAACATCATAATTTGCACAAAGGGTTTCGACTATTGGGTGAAAATGAATGGATAGATAATAAGTTGATTATGCGAACATTTAATTGGGACAAAATGCTCTTCAGACTATTTGATTATCTAACTGTAATGAATATAACATTCTCAGTATCAAAGTAGTTACTGCCATTACTCTATGACCTGTGTATTAGCTGAATTATGATACAGAAGAAAAAACTTCAGACTAATCATAAATTAATCTTAATACACTAAGGAGAACTCTGCTTTGATGCAAACATTCTGCCATGGTGCAAACATTATATACATTAACTGCTTCCATTTACTTTTATTATTTATGGATCGACAGATTTTTTTTTTCTCTCCATAAAGCATCACAAGTAGCAAACACTACCTATTAACCAAAGGAAAGCCATATTACAAATGCTAATGTAATGTCCTACCTCTTGAAAATAGTCTGGTGATTTTCCCTACCACAGTTTGATATTCATGCATATCGTCACAGTGACTAGCATGGATTACATCACAAGGAAGTAGTTTTCATTTTCGGTAAAATAGGTGAAAGACATTTTAAGGCATTTGCACGAGGGGTGAGTTCTATTTATCTTTACTACTGGTTCGCAACGGGGACGCGCACTCTTCTGCGCGCACAGAAGCGTTCTGATGACATTGGGGTCAGTGGGCAGAGCCTCCTGCCAGTTTTATTACCAGTTCTATAGTACCGGTGCGAACCGGGGGCAACTCACCACTGATTTGCACACCATAATTGCTTCCACACATTCTTGTCACCTTCAAAGCTACTTGAAGGCGATCTGCAATCATTTCATCCAACTCAATATGTTGAGAATATGCAGAAAGTCTTCATTTGCATAGGGCAGGGCATTTCTGCAGGTACAAAATTAGCAACAAAAATGTAACAATATTTTCTAAGATATAGTAACCTATATTAAAAACCAGATTAAAGAAATTGGCTTTATTCCTTCCCAAAATGCACTGAAAAGCTGCAATAGTAATAGAGGGCCATTTTTGGTAAGGAGACATTTTTCTTTAAATCAAATTGTTGAATAAGCAACAAATGTTCTGCCTCACAGCTGAAGTGAAAAAGTAAACTGGTGCCACCACTTTTGGTTCACTCATCTGGTGCTCATGGTGCAAGCCTAACATTAGTATGCACACCAAAATTTGACTACTGTATGTCAGTCATTGCTACTACTAGTGCTACTACAGAATTAAGATGCATCAACTAATATGCCACTTTTCCAGTGATGAGACACGTGCAAACGTTCATTGGATTCCAGACCTGAATGCATTTATGGAGAACAGGGCAAAGAGACTTGAGATTTGCTTTACAGTTGTCCTACAGCTTCCTCAGTACTTTCTGATTTTGCAAGGATTTTAATTATTGAATGAAAGCAAATTTTAATTATTGCTTGAAGACAGAATCAGTAAGTTAACGCCATTCCTCTAGGTGAGTCTTTTTCATCAGAGCTGCACAGTCACACAGTACAAACTGCAATATATCAATACTATTGTTAAAGGATATTGTTAAATTGGTTGGGTAGTATGAAGTATTACAGAACTGGGTCACCTTTTCTATTCAGGGCACAGTACACAATTTGGTGTTAGAATATGCTGTTTCCAACGGTTAGCCACTTTTCTGCTGCAAATGATGACAGACACAAGCCATTATCATTCGGTGCTCCCTGTGTAACATTTCTAAGTATATTCTATCACCCTTGCCAGTTTGCCCCATTAGCATTCAAGTCTTCTGCAACAACGATGCAATGATGACATCACAGTGTAGTAAGGAATCCAGTATGAGGAGTCCTTGGTGCTCTCTGAGCTACAAATATTCTCCTTTATTGGAGTCCAATATGGCTTGGAGAACAGAATTAATCCAATTTCACATATTTTTTTATTGATTTATTGAATTTCTTAAGGTTGTCCAACTTCAAGAAGAATTTGGGAGGCATACAATTACTCCAATATGTAGATTAAAAGCAAACTAAAAATTACATAATTGCCTTGACCAGTGGTGGATTTCATTTACCTTTGCTACCAGTTCACTTGCGAGCCATGCGTGGGTAAAAGTGACCAAATGCATTTGAATGGTATCTAGCATAGCAACTTGACTCAAAATAGTTTGAAAAAAAAAAACAGTTATTTGACCGCAAAACCAATTCCTTTTGTATATTGATCACAAGCTACAATACATTGATACAAACAATACAAACTACTAATATCATTGATTCTTCACTGCTTGGAATGCAGGCAGTCACAATTCAAACAATTATTAATATTCCATATTGCAGTTTCATGCACAGTGTTCTCCTTCTACCCAAAATGGAAGTCAGCAAAACATTTCAAGTGACCAGTGTCAGCTGTTTCTTTGGGTTAAGGATTTTCGGTTATTGGTCTTGACTACTGGAAACTTTTCCTGGAACTCTTATCTCATTAATCCATTGAAACTCTGGATAACATTATTCAGCAAATATTTCCTTCCCATAGCTCTTGTAGATTCGTGCCTCGTTTTATGATCCCTCAGCTAGGGATGAACTCTCCCTATTGATTTTAGTTTGGAAGTTACATACATTATCCTCTATTTGGCTTGATTATAAACAGATTGGTAAAGCTGACACTAAAATCAAAAGCAAAGGTCAACATTTAGATATGCAGACAAAACTACTTTGCTAGCTGAATATAAATAAGGTTTAGAAGAGATCATTATGAACATAAAAATAGAAAGTGAAAAATCTGGGCCAAAGCTAAATATTAAGGTACAAAGGTAATGTAAACCTCTATGTTTAGTGAACATAGTGAATACGGCAGATAATTTTATTGGGGGGGATTTAAAAATAAAGACTAAAACAGAAAAGAGAACTTAATTCTAGAGAAGATGACAATGATAAACTTAAAATAGAATATGTAAGGTAATAGTTTTGGCAGTGATATACATATGGCTCGCCAGTAAGAAAGTGAGTCGAAGATAAACTTTCATGTTATGGTTTTGGAGTTGGATAAGACTGTCAATGCATTGCAAAAAGAACCAATCAGTCAAGGGCCAAATTGTCAAGACTGACTCGCACTTTTACCTACACTTACGTTTTGCTCACAGCTTGAAATAACAGGGGAGGGAGATGGAATGCAAGGGTGGGAGAATGGTATCCAAGTAACTGTTGGCTTCCGTGAGACATTGCTGGCATCTCAAAGACGCACCAAGCAGATGTCCCAGAGTGGCTGGCTGTTTCCCATAATAAAATGAACAGAAGTGATAGGTGGATGTATTGGACTGTGGGTGGCTGATAGGGAAAGGGAGAAATTAACTATGTTTGCTTTTGCATGGGAAACCCAGAGCTGGTTTCCCTCCTTCTGTGCCAATGTGGTTTATTCAGTAAAGTTTTATAGTCTTGGTAAAATAATGTCCCAGGAGTTTCTTTTTCTGGATTCGCTAACTAGACAGTTGACATTATTTTACCAAGGATAAAACTTTACTGAATAAACCACATTGGCACAGAAGGAGCGAAACCAGCTCTAGGTTTCCTGTGCAAAAGCAAGCGTAGTTAATTCCCCCTTTTCTCTATGGGCCACCCACAATCCAATATGTCCACCTATCACTTCTCTTCATTTTGTTATGGGAAACAGCCAGCCATGCTAGGACATCTGCTTGGGGTGTCCTTGAGATGCCAACAATGTCTCACAGAATAAAGGCTAGCTGTTTTCTTGCAGTGATAATCAACAACCACAAATTGATGTAAGCAGATGACGAACAAGAAAAAATAACTACATTTCTCAAGGTTAAGGGGAATTTTAAAAAAGGGAAAACAATCAACAAAGTGAAAGGATTGAATCAAGAAATTACTGGAATGCCTTTGCAAGAGCTATATTACTAAAAACACCTCAAGATGGCAAACATTTGCCCATACTATGTCACAAGTCCTATTGAATGCCACTTAGTCATTCAACACAAGCACTATTTAAAAGAAGTTAGAGATTCGCTATAACCAGTTTACAGCAAACTCTCTCTCTCTGCCTCAGTGGTTTTTCCTGTACTAGCATATAATACTGCATACATTGCAAAACACTATCCTTATAATACTTTTGCGTTTCTTTAGAATTGATGAGGTGGGTTAAAATTTTGTTACAAAATGAAAGTATATATTTTACCAACAAAAGGAGGAAATACCTGAACTATGACACAGCCAGATGTCAACAACTGCCTGTCTGTGTTTTATACTCACTGGGAGTCGAAACATACTTTTATTTTAACACAGACATACAGCTTTTTCAGAAATCACTAGCCCTACAATTATAGAGGTATAGACATCTTTTATTATTTTTTCCTGGAGCAGGTAAAGTCAACGTTGGCTCACATATACTCAAAACTCCTGTCTTCAGTTCCTGGCATTGTTGATTTCCATGTGTCAAGCAGCAAACTGAGGAAGGCCAACAACACACACCTGACACCCAAAAAGATCTGCTGCCAGTTGGAGCAGTGACAGTTTTGTATAATCATAAATAATAACCTGCCAGTCATGCCAAACTGAATATCATCAGGATTTTAAAAAGGCTACTTCATTTTTACTTAGTTTATATTGGACACATTCATTCATTCCTTCCTCAGATAATTTACAGAGGGAAAAAATTGCCTTGTAACTATAGCAACTATTACTGACTATGCAGATACAAACCACTTGTAGCAACTGTCGCTACATCAGTGGGATAATATTCATTTATTCATATATTATTTCTTAATCAAATATTAAAATAGTTAATGAAGCAAATGATGTGACTTAACCTTTAATACATCCTGCATGTGGAAATGCGCAATTCTGATTAGGGCAGTAAAGCAATTTGAGCACCCCCAAGAAATATATAAACAGTGACTAAATCGCACATTGATGACTGCTCTCTGGTGGGACCTGGGCCAGTTGTGGATAATGTAAGGTGGACTGAATGTGTGTGGTTGTGAATACTGCTTGATCACCTAGGATGCACCTATCTATTCAGCAAGTTCCAATCAATTTAATGCAATTTTCTTCCAAGGCAGTGTGTGTAGCAAAGATTTTCATCCCACATAGTAGGTTGGCTGGGGGCATTGGCCACATTGGAGGAGAAGGCAACATGATTGCTCAGATTAGACAAGGACAAAGCACAATATGCCTTCCATATATAAGCATGCAAAGAGGGTCTTTTTACATAGGTGCAACCCTACTGTTTTAGACCAAAGATCCATCTAGTTTAAGCTTTAGTCATACAATGGGCCATCAAACTGTTAAAATTAATAGCTTTCTGGTGTTGTTCCCTGTTGCTAGTGCCTCCACATATTCAGGACACATCAGAGCTAGCAAATCTAGAATGTAAAAGTCTCCATGACTATTAGATGGCAGTAAAAAATTACAAAAAAGTGTAGCTTTCTGCTGTCCTCTAACTGTAAGATATAGTGCATTTAGGCACATTCATTTATTCCACGAATGCACATTGGACATATCTAATGATCAATCAGCATTTTTTTTCAGAATGTAATAATAAAATAATAAAATAGATTTTAATCCAAATTTCTGATTATAAATACTTTTAATCCTATTTTTGTCAGCTTTGGCTCTGATATTCTTTTATTTAAACAAATGCAGGTTTTTATTTAATTGATCTTCATGGCTATGTGGAAATGTTATACTATGCAAAGTGCAAGAAGGAAGTATATTGTTCGTAATAGCAATCATCTTTCTATCATTCAAATGTTGTTATTCACAACTGCAGTTTCATTTGATGTTTTTTTTTCTTAAAAGGAGGGTAAAAGTGAGGGTTCACTATTTGTGGAGGGGCAAAGAGGGGAGTGTTTGCTGATGGTTGTTATCTGCCTTTTCTAGGATGTAGAAAACAGATTTTCCCTGAGGAGAGAAAATGGTGTGATGCCAGTATTTCCAGTTTAAAGTTACGATTGCTTATAGAAATACAGATTAAAGATCCTGAATGGAACACCTCCTGTTCAGCAGATTTATTTAGTTTAGAATTTCTTGATCAGATGTCATGAGTTTATTTGAAGAGCTTTTCTTCTAGCTCTTTTCTGTTGCTACACTGGGGCTTGTGGGAAGCTCCTTCTTACCTTGCTCTGCTTCGGGGCTTAAGTGAGTCATTTTATTTGAAGCAGGTGCTGGACATGTATCTAAGTAGGCTCACTTTGTGCATCAGCTAGTCCCTTGCCAAAAGGAAGGGGGAAATAAGCAGGGCCTTCTTTAGTTCTGTTGGAAGAAATGTCCATCTGGGGTTCAGTTCCAAGTGGGGAGAAAGACACTGGAAACATGGAGACTGCTTGAAAAGATGGTTTAATGGTGGAGAGGGCCACATGATTTTGAGGTCCTGGGCAAAAAGGCACATGGATGAGAGAAAGAGAGAGATTTCTACCCTCTGTTGGGCTTTGAATTTGAGCTTGTATTCTGATTGGTTGTCAGACTCTGATGGGGCCATGCAGGGGTAACTTTGTAGGTTGTCTTTTGAGTCCGAGGCTTGGTTGAGCCTTGCTGGGTGATGCAATCTCCCCAGGTGCCATGTGGTGAGTTCTGTTGCTAGATGGGTAGAGGGCTAATCCTATCTTTGTTGGATCTTGGGTGAGGGCATTTGCTTATGAATACACCTAGCTATATCTTTATCCCTTAAGTGCTGACATCTGCTGTGGGCTATTGAGAGTGTGTGGGCTATTAAGAGTGAGTCTGCTTCCTGCCTAAAAACATGTTTCTCCATTTCTCATCCAGAGAGGTATGATATTCTGCCTTTTTAATATTTCCTAGAATATTACATTTTTCTAGGAGGGGGTGGGTGCTAACTTCCTACAGTTCTATTCTTTTTTTCTGTGTGAACTTCTTTGTACAATCTGTGAATAGCCAGAGTCCCTTGGCTCCATCCTGACAATGGTTTAAAGGGAATTTTATTGGAGATTGTCTCCATTGTTTGAGACATTCTCCTCTTTGTCTTACTTTAGCATGCAACCATGCTTAGCTAGATTGATAATTCAGTGCTTCTCTTAAAGTTATATTCAGAATTTTGTGTGTGGTATCCCAAATAGTGAGTAGATTGCTTGAATGCTTCCTTGTTTTTACAAACCATTATCTCAAACATGGGTCTCCATCATAGCAACAGGGAGTGGAAAGAACCAGTAACGATTTCTTTTTCTCTTGCCATTATTTTCATTTCTCAGGACCTGGCATAGCTGGGCAATGTGGAGAAATTACTCTCTCACTTTTTTTTTTCTTTCTTTCTCCTATTAGTTAGTTGAAGGAACTGGATGATTGGTTGGTGTTGTTTTCAGGAGGTTCCCTGATTTTCGAGGCCAGCAGCAGTAAAGGCAATTGCAGATCGATTTTTGCCTTAAGTGGCTGGGGAGCAAAAAACCCTTCTGGTGTTGAAGTGCCTTTCAGTCCTACTAAGATAAATGCTGAGCTTTACTCTTTTGGTTCCTCCATCCCTCCCATATACACACTTTTTATATTTATGTCCTTAGAAAACATACCAAAAGGAGACAGGCACTAAATTGTTTTCCTTTCAGTAACTTTCCTTTGTGTTTCTGTTATGCTTGAGACACTCCTCTGTGGACAAGTAAATATTTACTTTTAAAACAAATATTCAAATACATTTACTTTTTATGTTTTCAGTAAATGAGAGGGACTTCTATGGAATCGTATTTTGAACCAGGCTGGGTATCACTTCATTGTAAAAGGCTACTGTGTTGTCTCCAAGAATGCTCATTCTACAGGTTAATGACATTGAACAGATACCTTTTATTACATATATATTCCACATCACTTACTTATCACTTGTTTGTCATAGGTCTTTCTTTTATCTTGGCCATTTAGGGCAATTTATGAGAGAGAATTAATTTAGCACCGGCATGATTTAATTTTAGTCAATAATTGTTTCAATAATGCCAGGCACAGTTTCATTCTTGCAGTTCGTGTTTTGTGAGCCTCTAATGCTTGATGTCCTTCTAAATGTTCCTGGAACATGTTCTGATCGCTGTACGTTTACAATTAGAACATCTACAAACATCTAGGAGTTGAAATCCAGTACATTTGTAAGCTCTCAGGCTGGAAAAGGTGTTATACATAATTAGCAGTACATAACTCCTTATGAATTTAATGGGACTTAGTGATCTGGTAATACAGACTGAGGAATCTTATCAGCAAATGATAAATGTATATTTTGGAACAACCACTAAAAATGTATATAAAAGCCCCTCCTCCCCCTATCAATAAATAAACTAAATAAACAAACAAACAAACCCTAAAACAAAAATGTCTTATTTGGAAGTTGTTTCCATTTCTTCTTTTCCTTTAACAAGCTATGTAGACCTACATTGCAGACAGGAACTGCTATAGGTAGACAGGCATCAAGCTACGTTGTCAGTTATTTTAAAGGCAGCATTAGTCATACGAATAGAATAGAATAGAATAGAATAGAATAGAATAGAATAGAATAGAATAGAATAGAATTTTTTATTGGCCAAGTGTGATTGGACACATAAGGAATTTGTCTTGGTGCATACGCTCTCAGTGTACATAAAAGAAAAGATACGTTCATCAAGAATCATAAGGTATAACATTTAATGGTTTAGGTTTAGGTTTAGGTTTTATTTGATTTGTATACCGCCCTACTCCCGAAGGACTCAGGGCAGTGAACAGCCAACAATAAAATACATAAATACACAAAATTTAAAAACCCGATAAAATCAAATTAAACTTTTTGGCCCAGACAAATTAAAATACCCCAATAATTTAAAAACAGATTAAAATTTACATATTTTAAAAAGGGAAGAGATCAGGCCAAGCCCGCTTGATGGAATAAAAAGGTCTTCACAGCACGGCGGAAGGAACGCAGATCCGGGATCCTCCGTATCTCCGAGGGGAGCTCATTCCAGATGGTAGGTCCCCCACAGAGAAGGCTCTCCCCCTAGGGGCCGCCAGTCGACACTGTTTGGCTGACGGCACCCGGAGGAGTCCCTCTCTATGAGAGCGTACTGGCCGGTGGGAGGCTATTGGTGGTAGTAGGCGGTCCCGTAAATGGTAGTCATAGGGTACAAATAAGCAATCGGGAAACAACATCAATATAAATTGTAAGGATACAAGCAACAAAGTTACAGTCATACAGTCATAAGTGGAAGGAGATGGGTAGAATTAATACTAATTCTAATAATGATGACCATACTACTAATAAATTATAGGCAGAAATGGTTATAATTATTATCCTAGTGATGGCACTGATAATAATAATTTGTAAAAGAACTGGTGGGACCATAAAATAGACAAGTAATAGAAAAAAAAAGGCTAAAGTATTCGGGGCTTTAGAATTCAAGCAGACAGGCAACTGCCACATAACACATCAGACTCAACAATTGTCAATAAGAAAGACAAAAAAGTCTGGCTAGTGAGTGTTGCAGTACCTGGAGACAGCAGAACAGAAGAAAAAGAACTGGGGAAGATACCAAAATACAAAGAACTGCAAATGGAAATAGAACAACTGTGGCAAAAGAAAGCAAAGGTAGTTCCAATAGTAAAAGGAGCCTCAAGTGCAATCCCAAAACAACTGGAGGATCACTTAAATACTATTGACATTGACAAATTCAGTCAATTGCAAAAGGAAGCTTTATTCAGAACAGTTTATATCCTGAGATGATCCATCCACATCGGTCCATCTCAGATCCTTGAGAAGGACTAGATGGGCGGGTAAAAATGCCTTATCCAATCTGAGCATCTGCTGACTGTGCAACAAACAACAATAATAAAAATGTGAAGGAAATGGGGAATAATGATAACCATAGCACTGAAAATTGATTATCATAATAATGATTAGCATCTCCATTTTTAGCTCTGCCCATTCTTCCTCCCTATTTTTGTGCTCCTGGAATGACTTTGACATCTGAATGCAGGTCCCATAAAAGTTGACCAGCCTGCCCCAAATAATAAATTATGAATAACTTTCTAAATAGTCCAACAGTTTAAGTCAGCCTTGAAAGATGCACAAAGATGTAAGCAACGTGACTGTGTGCCAGGTTAAGGTACTCTTCTGTATCTTAACAACCCTGTGAATTGACATTATTTTGTAATTAAACATGTAACACGAGTCCTGCTTAAAATATGCTTGCCATAAGGTTAATGCAAATAGCATTTATAAAAATTTTCCAGTATTCAAAACTCATCAAAACAGGGTTTGCTAAATGTACTGGAATGATAATTTAGCATATCTTAAACCTCCTTTAATATTCTAATCATTCACTAGGGAAAATTAGATCTGGTAAAATAAAACTTTATTACACGGTTTTATTTTTCTAAGGAAAATGATTTACACTATAACTTTTGGCAACATGCCCTTTATTATAATGCATGTGCCTGGATGTGTGAGGATATGGACTTTTGTTATTTTAGGGATCCACCAGGACTGACTAGTATTTCTGCTATGGTTTGGAAATCTGATCAGTAGTGGAAGATAGAGTTTGCAGAACATATTCCACCAATTGTTTATTTTTTTAATAACAGAAAAATAAAAATAGTTCATTTATATGAAAGTATAAAGGCTGCATTCAGTCTGACTTTTGGTTTAGAAATTTAAATGGTATAAATTGAGATGTCACCTTTATACAGGTGACATGCAATTTGTCTATCTTATTTCCATTTGCTAATAATGGAAAGTCCACATGCAATATGGAAAAATCTCTAACACGGATAAATAGTAGAACTAAAGACTGCTTTGGCAGTCTTATTAGTGAATGTTAATATGGCCTCAGTTATAGTCCAACCAGACTAGTAAGGATCTGTAAGGTAGCATCATTAAAAACAATCTATAGACCTCCAGTGGTGCAAAATCTTGTTACCAAGATGCCTGTCAAAATAGCCAGTTTGATCATATGGCATTATTTTCCATCAGAAATTGATAGCTTAGTCTCCCTTCTGGTATATTTCAGTGTGCATATTGTATGCTCAGTCATAAATACAGTACATTCAGCCTCATTTCTAAATAACACTGTGAAATATTTCTTCTTTTTAATCTATGTACATTTGCATTTCAATTGAATTCATTTCTCTATAAAATAGACATTTTAAAATACAAATTTTAAACCAAGATCTGTTTCATAAAATTCAGGGAAATATGTTCCTTGGGGAAGTAAGAATGATCTAAAGACCAACATGGTCTAAAAGTATGAATTAAAAATTAAAAGTGAGGATCAAATCAAATGTTCAGCACAGCTATAAGTTACTTCTTCATTTCTGTGTGGTTTGTTGTTTTTGTTTTAAAGCTCTAAACCAGAGATCCCCAAGCTTCTGGATCACATCTGAAATTTTGACAGGATGTTATGCATAGTCTCACAGTAGGGCATGGCCAATCACACAATGGCCATTGACCCATTTTATTTCTCCAAAATACCCTGTAAATTTATGTGGTCTACATAACAGTTGTGCTTGAAGTTGGTGTCTTGCTTTACAAGATGTTATTCCATTAATTTTTTAACTAAATTATTAAATTTTAAATTTAATTGAATTAATTTTAATTTAATTTAATTAAAACTGTTATTGAATCACATACCACACACCACTGTATGAGCCGTGGTGGTGCAATGGTTAGAATGCAGTACTGAAAGCTACTTCTGCTGACTGCCGGCTGTCTGCAATTTGGCAGTTCAAATCTCACCAGGCTCAAGGTTGACTCAGCCTTCCATCCTTCCAAGGTCAGTAAAATCAGGGCCCAGATTGTTGGGGGCAATAGGCTGACTCTGTAAACCATTTAGAGAGGGCTATAAAGCAGTATATAAGTCTAAGTGATATTGGTATTTCTATTCTATACCTGTGCATTTAGGGTGGGGGGGTCTGCCTAAGTGTAAAACCTTACTTTTCTCAGCACTGAATTGCATATTTTTTGATTGGGCCCAGTGTTCAAGTCTGTCAAGAAACTTCTGGATCTTGCTAGATGATCCGCCTCCAGATCCTACTTCAGTGTCTTTCCTAAGGCTGATCAAGTTGGAAGGAGATATCTCTTCCTGATCCTTTTCAGGTAAAAAGGCATTGTCACTGATATATATATCAGGCATAGATTTTTAAATATTATTTCTACTTTGCTCTTAAAATCTTAATAGCCATCCACCTTGCTAGTTTTTTGCCTTGAACAACATAGCATCTGTTTTTGCTAGAACCTGCTATCATTCAACATAGCTCCATCTTGGATATTTTTCCGTAAGAAGATTGTTAAAGTTGGTAGGTGTAAAAGTATAAAAGAGGTAAAAAGGAGTGAAAAAGACATAAAATCCCTTCTAAGTTGAACTCAATTTCTGGAGACCTCTTGAACATCCATTCCAGCAATATGGAAGAATTTTCCAAAGCCTTCTCATAGACTTTCCCTCTACTTCTTCCCCTCCCCACTCCAGGTCTACCCTATAGCCCTGATATTTCATCTTGATATCCAAAAGTCTGGCCTTGCTTTGATTTTGAAACCAGACAAGTTATAAAAATGAATTAACTGAAAAGAACTACCATATTTGTAGGGGCCTGACATTTTTGTATAATCCTCCATAGTTTAGATCAATCAGAAAGTCTCTAGTTGAAGATCACCAACTAGTACTTCACCACTCAAAATTTAATGCTTTTTTCATTATGGTTTGGTGAATCAATCTTCCTTTAAAGCTGTAAAATCCCACTTCTTTCAAATTTGCATTAAGTCACATTAGGCTGTATCACAGATGTCTAATGTAACCAACCTGAATATTTTAATTCAGCAATTTTAAAATCAATTATCTCTTACAAAAAAAGCACAAAGAAAAGTGGCTATTACAAATAATAGAAAAGCTTTGCAAAAAAAAAATAAGAAGAAGAAGAAGAAGAAGAAAATTGCCTTCCTGTATTATAGGGTCATAGAAGAAAATGAATGCCACTGAAGAGGAAAATGTCTTTTATATAATTAAAATGAATTATACATTCATCAAAATATATTACTTACATAATATATCTCAATTTTTAAATGAACTTTTGTGTTGTTTGCTTGGATTTCACTGTGTATGCTCTATTTTGAATTACAATAAGCAGATGTATAGCTGCAAGGTAAGATGAATAAAAATTAATGCAGCAGCTATTAATCAGGGATGAAATGCTCCCGGTTCGGACCGGCTCAGGCGAGTAGGTAGCGATGGCGGTGGGCAGTTCAGAGAATCGGTAGCAAAAATCCCTGCCCTCGCCCCCTATGCCCAGCTGAGCCGGGCAATCATTAGAGGCTTTTTTTCTTTTAAATGCCTCTGACGATCCAAGCTCTGACGATCCCAGTTTTTTCTTTTAAAAGCTCTGACGATCCAAGCTCTGATTATCCCAGCTGAGTTGCCTGCCGATCAGGCAACTCAGCTGGGATTGTCAGAGCCATTTAAAAGAAAAAAAAAGTTTTTTCTTTTAAATGGCTCTGATGATCCAAGCTCTGACGATCCCAGCTAAGTTGCCTGCCAATCAGGCAACTCAGCTGGGATTGTCAGAGCCTTTTGAAAGCATTTTTTTACATGGTTTCCATGTAAAAAATGGTTTTAAAAGTAAAAAAAGAAATTGGCCATGCCCACCCAGTCATATTACCCCCCCACTAAGCCACGCCCACAGAACCGGTAGTAACAAATTTTAGATTTCACCACTGCTATTAATAGCAGAAGAAGGAATATGAGCTCTCCAAAATTACACATATTTAGATCTATTGATTTCAGCAAGAAATAGTAAATACTCATTGTGAATCCATTTGCAGAAATTCATTCAAAATTCTATTGCACTTATATAGCAATAGTAATAGAATTTTGGCTTATATATATCAGCCCATAGTGCTCTACAGCCCTCTCTAAGCAGTTTACAGAGTCAGCATATTGTCCCCAACAATCTGGGTACTCATTTTACTGACTTTGGAAGAATGAGGTCTGAATCAACCTTGGATCAACCCCATCAGGATCAAACTCCAGGTTGTAGGCAGAGTTTGTTTGCAGTTGTTGTGGCCTGTCGGCTGCCAGCAGACCTAGCAGCAGAGTAAGACAAGGAGGAGATGGAGGGAGAGCCTGGGCCAGCTTCGGAGCCTTTGGAAGGCTCTGATAAGGAAACAGCATCAGAGACAGCGGCAGAACCGGGACCTTCCATCCTCCCCCAGGTGGAGAGGCAACTGTCTTCGGGGCTGAGCTGAATGAGTGGGAGAAACAGATTGGGCCCATCCCAGATGTGCATATGCATAGAGAGGAAAGGAGAGGAGAGTAAAGGAAAGCAATAAGCCAGCTCTCAGGGAGAGGCAGACGCAGATGATAGCCAGCCCTCTCTGGCTGAGAAATAAATAGGAGGGTTTTGGGAGTGGCCGGTTGTCACAGATAACCATTCACTTTTAGGATACAGCAAGCAATTCAGATTTCTTGGCCAGGTCTGTTGGAGCTAATGATGTTTGATTTTTGTTTATCCACATGAATAAAAGACTGTTCCTACTCTGTTTGAAAAGGGGTTTGTTTGTACTCGTGAACAAACTTATGGCTTATCATTACTTGCTAAGACTGAATCGGAACAGCAGTACTGAACTTTAACATCTGTGCCACCAGAGCTCACGTATCGTTACAATAGATAGGTAGGGCTACAACATACATAGGTTTTATGTGAAATAGGTTCAATTTTTTAGTAGCAAATCAGCATAATAATTTGCATCATAATAATTAATTCGTATGACAATTAATTTCTATGACAACTTAATGAGTTTTTAAGGTCATTAAAACAAATTAGTTTATTTAGGAAGGTGGCCCTGAGCACTTACTTAAATTTGCCATGTAGTTAATTTACAAAGGCAAACTAAATAAAAGCAGGTAGATTCTCTTTTTAACATCACTATCCTTTTCTTCTTGCCGGCATGGAGACCTGTTTATAATATGCACATAGGAATGTTTAGTGGAACCAGTACATCTGGAATTCAAACATCCAGACAACCAGTAGACGGTAGTACAGAAATAAAGAAAATAAAGATAGTCATCCAGAGTTTTGTAGCCCACATCTGGTAATGCTACTGGTAATGCTACTTAGCAGACTAGGTGATGATCTGAGACACTGACAATGGTATGTGTACACATTACACTTGACCATAATTGTTTAAATTTTGTTTCTTGAACAAGCTACAGTTGGTTTCTTTAAACCATTAAAATGTTTGAATACATATACTATACCAATGATGGCGAACCTATGGCACGCGTGCCACAGGTGGCACGCAGAGCCATATTAGTGGGCACGCCAGCTCAGCTCTGGGGCGCATGCGCGCGCTGGCCAGCTGATTTTCGGGCCTTCTGGGCCCACCAGAAGTAGGGAAACAGGCTGTTTCCTGCCTCTGGAGGGCCTGGGGGGGTGGGGAAGGTCCGTTTTTTTTTCTTATCTGGCTCCAGATCCTCTCTGTGTATCTGGGAACGGCGAAAACAGCCTTTCCCACTTCCTTGGAGGCCCTACAGAGGCTCAAAGGGCCCATTTCCCAACTCCCGGTGGGACAGGAAGTGACGTTTTTTCCTGTCCCCAGCCTCCAGAGACTCCTAGAGAGGCTCCTACAGACTCCTAGAGAGGTTCTGGAGGCTGGGGACAGCAAAAAACGTCACTTCCTGTCCCACCGGGAGTTGGGAAATGGGCCCTTTCAGCCTCCGTAGGGCCTCCAAGGGAGTGGGAAAGGCTGTTTTCGCCGTTCCCAGATACACAGAGAGGATCTGGAACCAGGTAAGAAAGAAAAACGGGCCTACCAGGCCATCATGTGCCAGGAGCGGGGGGGAGGGGGAGGGAGTTGCACACACATGCGCGTGGGCACGTGCGCAGGTGACCCTCCCCCGCCCCCCCTCTCCTGGCACACAATGGCAAAAAGGTTAGCCATCACTGTACTATACCTGTACTATACAGAGGCTGGCCTCTGACTGGGTATGTCCGGATGGGATGACTGAGGCAGGTCTTGAGAGTGTTATCTGGGGGGAGTTCGATCCTGTGGCTCCCGAGGACATGGACAGGGTCCTGGGACGGCTGAATGCGACCACATGTTTATTGGACCCGTGTCCCTCCTGGTTGGTACTGGCTTCCCGGGAGGTGACACGAGGCTGGCTCCAGAAGATTGTTAACGCTTCTTTGAGTGAGGGGGTCCTGCCGGCCGCTTTGAAAGAAGCGGTTGTGAGGCCCCTCCTCAAGAAGCCCTCTCTGGATCCGGCTGTTTTGGCTAACTATCGTCCAGTCTCCAACCTTCGCTTTGTTGCGAAGGTTGTTGAGAGTGTGGTAGCACAACAGCTTCCCCGGTACCTGGATGAAACTGTCTATCTAGACCCGCTCCAGTCCGGCTTCCGACCTGGGCACAGCACGGAAACGGCATTGGTCGCGTTGGTGGATGATCTCTGGAGGGCTCGGGATAGGGGTTACTCCTCTATCCTGGTCCTGTTAGACCTCTCAGCGGCTTTTGATACCATCGACCATGGTATCATGTTGCACCGGTTGGCGGGGTTGGGGGTGGGGGGCACCGTTCTGCGGTGGTTCTCCTCCTACCTCTCTGACCGGTCGCAATCTGTGTTGACGGGGGGGCAGCGGTCGACCCCGAGGCACCTTGCTTGTGGGGTGCCACAAGGGTCGGTCCTCTCGCCCCTTCTGTTCAACATTTATGTAAAGCCACTGGGTGAGATCATCCGTGGCTTCGGGGTGGAGTTCCATCAGTACGCTGATGACACCCAGCTGTACATCTCTTTTCTTCCAGGCCACCCCAACGATGCCCTTGAAGTGATGTCCCAGTGCCTGGAGGCCGTGCGGGCCTGGATGGGGAGAAACAGGCTCCGACTCAACCCCTCCAAGACCGAGTGGCTGTGGCTTCCAGCGTCCCGATATAGCCAGCTGACGCCATCGCTGGCTATTGGGGGCGAATCACTCGCCCCCACGGAGAGGGCCCGCAACTTGGGCGTCCTCCTGGACGCATGGCTGTCTTTAGAAGACCATTTGACGGCCGTGGCCAGGGGGGCTTTTTATCAGGTTCGCCTGATACGCCAGTTGCGCCCCTTTCTAGATCGGGACTCTCTACGCACAGTCACTCAGGCACTAGTCACTTCCCGCCTGGACTACTGCAACGCTCTCTACATGGGGCTCCCCCTGGGGTACACCCGGAGGCTCCAGCTGGTCCAGAATGCAGCCGCGCGGGGGATTATGGTGGCGACGAGGCGCTCCCATGTGACACCTCTCCTGCGCGAGCTGCACTGGCTTCCGGTAGTCTTCCGGGTGCGCTTCAAGGTGTTGGTGACCACCTTTAAAGCGCTCCATGGCTTAGGGCCGGGGTACTTACGAGACCGCCTACTGCCACCAATAGCCTCCCACCGGCCAGTACGCTCGCACAGAGTGGGCCTCCTCAGGGTGCCGTCCGCCAGACAATGTCGGCTGGCGACCCCCAGGGGGAGAGCCTTCTCTGTGACGGCGCCCACCCTCTGGAATAACCTTCCCCCGGAGTTACGTATAATAACAGACCTCCGGATTTTTCGTCGGGCCCTGAAAACTTATTTATTTCAACTAGCTGGGCTGGCTTGAGCTAAATTTTAAATTGGTTTTAAATTGGGTTGTTTTAATTTACGGCCAGAATATCTAATTATTTTAATACTGTTTTTTAAATTTTGTATGTTTTGTTTTTACTTAGGCTGTGCACCGCCCTGAGTCCTATTTGGAGAAGGGCGGTATAGAAATTTAAACAAATAAAATAAATAAAAATACCATACCCCTTGATTATAAATTAAAAGAACTAAGTGCATAGAACCAAAGAAGTTGCATCTATGATTTAGTGCAATGTATAGATCTAATTTTTGCTTTCTTAGCTTTGTGAACATCCAACCCACATGAAGAAAAGCCATGGCTGAGCACTTTTGTAATATGCTGCATTTTTCTTTTCCTCTTTTTTTAAAATCTTGTCATACTCTACAGTAGTATCCGGATAACAACAGTATAAGAAAGAGAAAACTATATCAGCTGTCCTGAATTAATGTGAAATATGTTGTAATTAGTGCAACTCTAACTTGAGGAGGTAGAAAACAAAAACTTTATTACAATTTATCAAGACAAATACTACTGGGTTTGGGATAACATAGAGTCTATTATGCTCAGTATTCCATAATTGTTGTACCTTTTTCTTCTCCCCGTTTATTATATAAAAAAAAAAGTTGCAGAATCGAATTATGCCACATTATAACTTAAACAAAATATTTCCAGGGTTAAAGAGGTTTGAGACCCTGAGTTCAACAACAGAATATATTACTTCAGTGCTGAAAAAACTTTAAAATCATAATGAGATGGATTCATCTCCATCCTCATTATGCTAATCCAGATTCCTTTAGGAACATCCAAGATAAAAAGCTGAAACTGACAGAACCTATTTGTGGATAAGCAACAGGCCTGCACTCTCATATCTGAAGTGCATGTTCATTCAACACAACTGCTTTGTTCCTAATCTCTTGAGCTGTACTTCATTAGACATGTAAAACCCACTCTTGTATAATTTGACAAGGTTGGAAGGATGTAAGGAAAGTTGAGATGTGGAATTGTTACATACATGTTCCTCTTGACCAGGTGTTTTTTAATTGGTACCTAATATATTGCTTTTTAAGTTATTTTATTCAAATAAAACATATAGAACATTGACATTACATTTACCAAAAGATGGAAATCCCTAGGAGAAAGCTCCTTCAATTCTTGAACTTTGTGTCAAACAACACCAAAACTTATGTGACTGTGCCACTGAAATTTGAGGTTATTTGTAAAGATTAATTATCCACTGTTTACAAAGGACAGATGGATAGAAGGTCCATTGTATGGAATGAGGCTTATTTCAGAATAGCCACATATGAAATTGAACTTTCAATTCATCAAATGTGTACTCAAAGAGAACTCCAGTACAGATAAAGAGCCCCATATAATTTTTCCTATTTGCTTCATTGCTATGGAAAATCTTAATGTCTATTGTTCTCCCAGTGCTGGAGATAAACACTAATCATTATTGATATTGAGAAATATGGATCAATATGGACCAGACACTTTGGCTGCTGCAAAGGCAATTTATTTGTTTTCTTACCTTATGGATTCCATAACAGAATTGCATCCTATAATATATCTTTGTCAAAAGCTCAAGAATATTTTTAAAGTGGATATTTCTGGGTTATTTCAAACACAGCCTAGAGAGCTAGAATTTTCAATAAGCCAGTTAGGTCCTCTAGTGGTTAAATCATCAGTTTAGAAGCTAGGAAACTCACAATTTCCTGGTTTCTAGACCAGCACCTTCACCTCTACAGCATGGGTGGGTTCTACTTACCTTTACTACCAGTTCGCAATGGGACTGCGCGCGTGCTCTTCTGTGCATGCACAGAAGCTTCTGTGCATGCGCAGATCACCCATGATGACGTCATGGCAGGTGGGCAGAGCATCCCTCTGGTTTTACTACCAGTTCTATAGAACCGGACTGAACCGGGAGCAACCCACCACTGCACTATAGTAAACTGGCTCTTAACTTTTCTTAATTGTTCCTATTATGCTGTATCTATCCATCCCATCATATCCAGCAAGAGTTATGTTGTGAGTCCTGTCAGCTATAAAATTTCATCAGACAGGACCTAGGAGAAAAGGTTTTGTCCTGGCCCTGTGGAACATCTTTCCCTCCTAAAGTGGGGCTGACCCCAGGCCCTGTCAGCCTTCTCAAAACATAGTTTTGCCAACAGGCTTGGTATCCCATGATAAAGTGGGGCCTGCTAGATGCTGTATGATACTTAACTGAATACTCTTTGTCTGCTTTGCCATCATTCTTTATTATTTTTAAGGTTGTTTTTTAAATTTAAATTGTGGTTTTCAATTATCTTGATATATTTCATTTATTATGCATGTCACCCAGAGTACTATGTGAAATGGACAGGTGTACAAATGGGACAGAGAGATGGAGGTAGAGATGATAGAGAATAGATAGATAGAGATAAATAGATAGGTAGATAGATAGATAGATGGAAGAGAGAGAGAGAGAGAGAGAGAGAGAGAGAGAGAGAGAGAGAGAGAGAGAGAGAGAGAGAGAGAGAGAGAATAATCTTGAATTCATTAGTAAACCAGTGATTATTGTAAGTATAAAATATGAGGTAGATTTTTTTTTCTTTTCTTTCTTACTCTGTATTATAGTTTAGAGTTTTAATTTTGAAAAAAGACACATATCTTTAAAATGAAAGACTGGACTGTCTTGTAAAAAAAAAAACATTGGAGGAGCAATACTTCAAATATTGCCTGAAGTTATCTGTTGGGCTGGGCTGGACTGGTCTGCAGTACCAGATTACCACTAGTAGGCCCCCATATTTTTGCTCTCTAGAACTGAAAGTCTGTAGAGATTCTCAGTCATTCGGGTCATGGTTGTCCAAAAGGTGCTTTTTCAGGAGACAACTGGACTTTCTTGTTTTTCTTTGAAGATGTTTCGCTTCTGAAGAAGCTTCTTGGATGAGAAGCGAAACATCTTCAAAGAAAAAACAAGAAAGTCCAGTTGCTTCCTGAAAAAGCACTTTTGGGACTGTCCAGAACTGGTAGCCCCTCTTTTGCTCCTTTTACATTTTGGAGACTTGCAGAACTACAGATTATAATCAGGAAGTCCGTGTTGCAAACAATGATATGGGAAAACCTCTAAAGAGAAGTAACAAACTAAAAACTGCTTGGAATAGAGACTGAGGAGAATATGGACCAATGGAAGGAAGATTGGAGAGACAGCCCACCCCCACACATAATTTGTTCTGGGATTCCCTCATTTATAACATGCTTGTTACCAGTAACTTTAAACAACAATGCATAATCAGAAGTTGGGATTGTGATAATCAAACAAAAACATTTTTTCCTGTTGAAAGGAGATATAAAGGATGAAAAAACTCTTAATCAATACCCAGGCTGCATCCGCTCAAGATGGATTTCTTTTTTCTCCGTTTTTAAATTCAGTTAACAGGAAAATTGTGTCACCTTTCACTTCTCTGATATGTAGCTTTTCACACACAAGGCAATTTAGCCAATCAGCTGATCAGGACCAAACTAGCTAATAGTCTTCGCCACTTGCTCATGTTTTTAAATGAATAATGTATTTCTTAGTTCCCCATTCCCTTTACTATCTTCTTCTTTTGAATTTTAAATTTATATATGTATATGCTGTCCTTTAACCAAGTGCCAAATTAAAGCTTGCTTTAAACATTCATCTTCTCATTTATTTATTTCCTTCTGCAAAAGAGATAACAGAAAAGAAATATGTTCTTGCTTTCTTTAGTCAGCAAGTATGCCCAGGTCTCACCTAAAAAAATATTTGGGTTATCTTAATGTCTATCAAAGAATAAACAGCTACTTTCTATCTTCCTCCAACAAAATTATCTAGATAGATATTGTATGTATTTCAATTATCCCAAATAATTCTTTAAAAAAGCAGTCACTCAGGTTATCTCAATGTTGTAAACTATTGAAAGTGCTAGTATCAACTCTGAAGCGAACCTGGCTGAAGTCATCTTTCACTGCCTCATAGTTGCCATGATCCCTGAGAGAGGGGAAGGGAGGAGGAAGTAGATACACTGGCTAACAGTCAAAACAAAAAGTTTTCTTGTGGGAACCAAGGTAATCTCAACAGGTGGCAGTTGAAAGAGAGGAGTGACCAAGCACCCTGCCAGCTACTTTCATTGGACAATGTGATCGGTGACATCTGGGAGGGAGAACATTTGCTCTTTTAATTAGGTGAAAACTGCAGGAACTTTTAGAGTTGGTTTTCACCGGCTGTGCTGGTCTCATTTCATTTTTATGTTCTAGATTTCCAAGATAGCGCTCTGTTTCATTTTTATTACTAAATACTGCATCTGTAGGATGTACTCTTTTTAAACTAATAACTGTTGCCTATTTTTAGTATATAATTTGCTTTTACCAAAATAACAAGGTCTCTGAATTAATCCCACTTTATTTTATTATTATTATTTTTTTGCAGATTTCTTCTTTAAATCTACATTGAGGTGATATGTGTGAACTTCTGCTACAACAGTATAATTGATTTTGATCTACTATTTTCTGTTTGTAAGCTATTGAAAACTTATTCACATCAGTTTTAGCTTTCTGATGCAGCTATATACAGCAGTTTTGATAGCAGTGTTCCAATATCTCAGGGTTTGCCACAAAGAATAGGGGGTTAACCTATTCTCCAAAGCACCTGAAGGCAGGATAAGAAGTAATGAATTGAAACTAATCAAGGAGAGAGCCAACCTAGGCCTAAGGAGAAATTTCCCAACAGTTGGAACAATTAATCAGTGGAACAACTTGCCTCCAGAACTTGTGGGTGCTCCAACACTGGAGATTTTAAAGAAGAGATTGGTCAGCCATTTATCTGAAATGGTATATGGTTTCCTGCTTGAGCAGAAAGTTGGATTAGAAGACCTCCAAAGTCCCTTCCAAATCTGTTATTCTGAAACAGAAATTGACATGCTTCCTTAAATATCCGGGAAGATTCTGTTTTAAACATTTTTTTCAGAATTCCACAAATTTAGCTTATTTTTCAGTGCATTGTTTACCAATTTTAGTTAAGTTCAACTACAGTGATAGAGTCTCTAAGAGATCCTGTCTCAGACACAAAGAATCAGGATCACATATTGAAATACGATTAGTACATAAAAAGGATATATTATCATTTTCCCTTTAATGTAAGATCATATTATAAAAGATGTCAGAAATGCAGTCACTGAAATCTCATCAGATTCTTGTGATTATATATAGCCTTTGGGGCATTTTTTAGCAGAGGGGGGTCATCTGCAGAAATCACACAGTGGTGCCCAGCATCTGAAAAGTTTTCTAAGCTTTATTGCAAGAATAACATCTGAGTGCAGAGTGCTTCACCCTCCATGTTCTTACTGCTTTACTTATTTATGGTGTTTCTTTTTCATCAGAACAAGCTGTTCTGGCATCCAGAAGAGAGCTGAGAAGAAAAAAGTCATGGGTAGGACAGAAGTTAAGTTTGTCCAGGGAAGACACAGTTCTACTAGCTGCCACATTCTTTGACCCAAAGTCAAATTACATGAATAATTAAAGTTGTGAGCCTCGGTCTTAATGCTTTGCAGATAAGCATTTTCAGCTACATTGGCACTATATTTCTATGCTGGCTCCCTAGCCAACAGGATTGATAATTTGAATTGGAGTGTTTTAAAAAGCTTCCTGCATCGTAACCATAATGATTTTATTTCTACATGAATTTTCAGTTTCAGTCAAGTTACAAGAAAGCCCTAGGACTAAGTCAAATAAATGCATAAGTGTCAAAACAAATACAGATAATCCTTGATTTATGACTATAATTGAGCCCAATTTTTTTGTTGCTAAGCAAGGCAGTTGTTAAGTGAGTTTTGCCCCATTGATGATCTTTTGTTGGCACAGTGAAGCAGGTCACTGCAGGTCTTAAATGAATCACGCAGGCATTAAGCAAATCTGACTTCCCCTATTGATTTTGCTTGTTGAAAGTTGGTGAGATGGTTACAAACGGTGATCACATGAGCCCCAGTGCGATTGTCATAAATACATGCCATTTGCCAAGTGCCCATATCTTGATCATGTTTTCTATTTTCTAAAGCACCTGAAGGCCAGACAAGGAATAATGGATGGAAACTGAACAAGGAGAGATTCAACCTGGAAATAAGGAGAAATTTTCTGACAGTGAGAACAATCAACCAATGGAACAGCTTGCCTTCGGAAGTTGTGGGAACTTCATCATTGGAGGCTTTCAAGAAGAGACTGGACAACCATTTGTCAGAAGTGGTGTAGAGTCTCCTGCTTGGGGGTGGGGGGGTTGGACTAGATCAGTGGTCACTAACCGGTGGTCCGCGGACCATTGGTGGTCCATGGCGCACCTGGGTGGAAGAGCTGTTCCGGGATGAGCAATGGCCAGTTCTGTGACTAGAGCTCTGGAATATGGGACTGGCCAAGCAGCTCATGGTGGGACTGTAAATCTCTGCTGTAAAGGAAGATTCGTGTAACTTGTAACTTTGCAGCGCAGCCCTCGCCGGCCGGAATGAGGTAATGGTGCAAGGCAGGGTGGCAATACAGCCGGGCTGAAGCAATGGGTGGCGGGAACCCTGGGCTGTTTCTTCTCCCTGCTGTAGCTTCCTGCCAGATGAACCCACTAGTGGCTGCCCCTCGCCCTCCCTTTCCAGTCACTCCTTGCCTGGCAAGGGAAGGGTGGGGGATGGAGATTTGCTCGATATTCCAGAGCAGGAGCGAGCTTCATCTCTTGCTGGATCTCGCAGCCATTTCTTCCAGACCTTATTGGTGCTTCACGCACCTCGGTCTCTCGGGGAGATGTTGACTTCCTCTCAGCCCCAAGTCACTGGCTGGCCTATGAGATGAGAGACAGAAAGAGAATGAGAGAGAGAGAGAATCAGAGAATGAAAGAGAGAATGAGAGAGAGAGAGAGAGAGACAGAGAATGAAAGAAAGAATGAGAGAAAGAGAAAGAGAGAATGAGAGAGAAAGAGAGAATGAGAGAGAGAGAGAGACAGAGAGAGAGAGACAGAATGAAAGAGAAAGAGAATGAGAGAGAGAGAGAGAGAGACAGAATGAAAGAGAGAATGTGAGAGAGAGAGAGACAGAAATAGAATGAGAGAGAGAGAATGAAAGAAAGAGACAGGATGAAAGAGAGAGAATGAGAGAGAGGGAAGAAAGAGACAGAGAGAGAATGAGAGAGAGGGAATGAAAGAGAGAGAATGAGAGAAAGAAAGAGAGAGAATGAAAGAGAGAATGAGAGAGAGAGAAAGAAAGAGACAGAGGGAATCAGAGAGAGAATGAGTGAGAGAGAGAAAGAGGGGGAGAGAGAGAAAGAGGGGGAGTGAGAGAGAGAAAGAGAATGAGAGAGAAAGAGGGGGAGAGAGAAAAAAGAGATAGGGGAGAGAGAGAGAGAGAAAGAGAGAGGGGGGAGAGAGAGAGAGGAAGAGAAAGAGAGAGAAGGGAGAGTGCCTGAAGAACCCCATCCCATCACTGGGAGTCCAGGCGTTTCAAGCGGCGCGCTGGCTTCGTATTAGTGGTCTGCGGGATTTAAAATTATGAGCTCTGTGGTCCCTGAGATCCAAAAGGTTGGGGACCTATAAGGTCCCTTCCAATTCTATTAATCTGTTAAAGTATGTAACCATGGGAATGCTGCAACAGTTGTAAGTGTGAAAAACAGTCATAAATTACTTTTTTCAGTGCTGTTGTAACTTGAAACAGTTGCTAAACGAACAGTTGTAAGTCAATGATTACCTGTACAGGCACTTTAAATAGCAGCATAGGTAGTCCGCAACGTACAATAGTACATTTAGTGACCATTCGAAGTTACAATGGGACTGGAAAAAGTGGCTTATGATGGTTTTTCACATTTATGACAATTGCAGCATCCCCATGGTCACATGATCCAAATTCAGACACTTGGCAACTGACTCACATTTATGACGGTTGCAGTGTCCCATGTAATCCCCTTTTAGGAACTTGTGACAAGCAAAGTCAATGGGGAAGCCAGATTCACTTAACAACTGTGTTACTAACTCAACAACTGTGGCAAGTAAGGTGGTAAAATGGGGCAAAATTCACTTAACAAATGTTTCACTTAGCAACCGAAATGTTGGGCTCAGTTGTGGTCGTAAGTCAAGGACTCCCTATATGCAGCAGACAAAGAGGATTCAAAGAGGATCCTATTCAAAGAGGATATCCTAGCTGCAGAAATCTCAACTTTTGCAACAAACGTTCACAATTTCTCTCACTCTGTGCCCAAGGCTTAGCTACCTTTCTTCCTCTCCTGCTCTTTACTCTTGGCAAAAACTCTTGATAGACTTTTTAAAAAAGAGACAAGGATAACACTCACGTGCAGTGACATAGCCCAATTAAATGCATCCCCCCCCCCATTTCTCTTACTGCCAAAGTAACCCCTTTAATCTTCTCTGGATATCTCCAGATCACAAAGAATGTTAAGCACTGATGAGACAGGGCCTGTGTCTGCTCTCTTACATAACAAAACAGAGGCTCTCGGCCAGCTGTGCTACTCTAAGCCCACTGCATTTTTGATAAGGGCTTCTCAAAAGAGGAGTAGCAAAGCAGCAAATTGGTTTTTTTTTTTTTTTAAATGGCCAGTCATCTGTCAACAGCCCAAGACTGCAGCATTTGAGGCCATGTTTAGTGAGCATAGATTAAACTGCCCTTGGAGACAAAATATTAATTATGCCACTGAACTTCCCTTTTGAGCATAGAGGCCATTTCACACCCCATGAACCTTTCATCTAAATCAAAGAACCAGATACAAAACCTGGCAGTTGGAATATCTTTCGGATACCCCTTGGGGAAAAAGCACTGCCCTGGAAGCGATTCGTAACACTGTGCGTGTACCACATGCAAGTGTACATGAATAATAATGTTTTCCCCGATGGTTTCAAACATCGCTTTCCAAACAGCATCCCATAGGACTAAATCACACAATGGTTTTCCGGAACCACGTAATTCCTGAAGTTAAGAACAGTTCACCTGTTGGTCAAATCTCACCAATGGACCATTGGTGGTGGGATTCTACTGGTTCGCACCGAGTCGTGTGAACCGGTAGTAATAAAAGCTACTAGTTCGGGTGAACTGGTAGTAAAAAAATGCTACCGGTTCGACTGAACCAGTATTTCCAACGATCAGCTGTGCTGTGCAATTTATATTTGCTAGAAAGCAGGATTTCCTGCTTTCTAGCAAATCTAAATCACGTGGCACAACTGTTCTCCCCCCCTCGCTGTTCTACTTACCTTTTTAAGCCTCCTTTTTCTGCGCTGCACGGTAGTGCTTGTGGCGCGCATGCGCATGCAGTGTGCGTTTGGTGCTCACCGTGCATGTGCGTACCTCGGAGGATTTCACCACTGCAATGGACTCTCAAAGGAGCACACAGGTAGCTTTGAAAAAAGTTTATGGCAGCATTGGCACGTTTTCCTGTTTTCCTGGATTGCTTCCACTTTTCATCAAAAATATTTATTGGATAAAAATGGATTGATTTAATGACTGCCACATTTGCCTCATGACTGTGGTGTTCATTTAACAACCGTGATTTTGCTTAATGACCGCTGCTAAAATGAGCCATGGTGATGCAGTGGGTAGAATGCAGCATTGAAGGCAACTCTGATCACTGCCACCAGTTCGATCCTGACCAGCTCAAGGTTGACTCAACCTTCCATCCTTCCAAGGTTGGTAAAATGAAGACCCAGATTGTTGAGGGAAATATGCTGGCTCTGTAAATCGCTTATAGAAGGCTGTAAAGCACTGTGAAGCGGTATATAAGTCTAAGTGCCTATGCTATTACCAAACATCAGGTTAACCTGGAAAGACAGGAGGCAGTGAGGAAGACAATTGCCTCACCTTGACTCTCTTTGATATAAGAAGGATGGAAAGAGAAACTGTCAGAGTTTAGGCAGCATAACTAGTATTATGAGATAAACCCAGGAGCAAAACACAGCACACAAAGCCTTTAGATAAATAACAGTGGTTTTATCTACAGCTAAATATATACAGACTTATATGTGGTTAAATACCTTATCATACAGCTACTGACACAAGGAAAGCAATGAGATACACAATGAGAGAGAACATGAGGAGAAGGAACGTCCTCTAATGGCTTCCCTTATATAGGCAGCTTCTTACCCAGCTTCTTAAAGTGGCAGTAACCCATTGCATCAGCTTCTTGTTCCCTCCGCTTACAACCTCTCATCAGTTTACAGCTTAAATCTACATACCCTGACAGAAACTCTCAAAATTTGTTATTACTCCTTATAACAATATAGTAAAGCCCCATACAGGTTAGTGCTCGCTTAATGACTGATTGCTTAGCAGCCATTCAAAGATACAACAGAGCTCCCCCCCCCCCCCACTGGCAACAATACTTATGACCTGGTTCTGGAGTTCTGATGGCTGCCCCCCTCCCATAATCACATTTTGGGTGCTGGGCAGCTGGCTCACATTTATGACTGTTTCCAGTCACTCTTGGCCACAGGACCAAGATTTTTAGCACTTTCCCCCATTTTTCTGGATTTGAGTCCATTTCAGCAAAAGCATTCATTGGATAAAATGGATCTATTTAATGACTGCTACGTTTGCTTAATGACTGTGGTCTTTATTTAACAACCATGCATTTGCTTAACAACCATTGCTAAAAAGGTTGTAAAGCCAGGTAGAGTCACATGGTGACTTACTTAATGACCACAATTTATGACCATAATTCCAACTTCAATTACAGTCGTAATTCGAGTATTATCTGTACTTCTTATAGTGCGTGTTATCTCATCTGGCCCACCTCATAGGTCTGATAGCACTTAACAGACCCTCGTATTCTAATATCTGAATTGCAATACATGTGTACACTTCTCTCATATATAATGTTATTTCTTCTCCCCTTTTCTCTGCTTTATTCCTTTTCAATAAGTTGCACTGCACTCAGGAAATTCATCCCACCATGTATCATAAATGTCCATTTCATCATCTTTTTTTCTTCCTTTATTAAGTTTTTTTTTCCTGTTTACTTCCCATATTTTGTGCATGTGTGCATTCCAGTGTCTTTCCCCTGGAATTCTCAGAACATGTGAGAATCATTATTGAGTACATCAAAAAAATGATGAATGAAATATACTCTCACATCTAAACAAGAGGTAAACCTCCATGTCAAGTACTTGTCAAGTACAATGTAGCTCTTTCTGACTTTGATCCATACGTTCATAGTGGAGAGATAACAGTTAAATCTCTTTTTATGGATTATCTTTACATGGAATCCTCTATCAAACCAGAGTCATTTTCTCATAGCCTTCTTTGTTCTGAATACTTGATCTCTGTTGGGGGTTATAAATGAACCCACACATATTTTCATACTCTTTGAATTTATATAAATCTACTATACTATGTTTTCTATATTTGGCTTTTGCCATACAAAATGTCTAAAGACAATTATGTGAAGGGGAGGAGATTCTAAATAGAGCAACAATGAGTCAAATTAACTGTAAGTAAAACAACTATTTTACATACACAAAAACAAAGTTACTGATATTTATCCTACTACCATCATTCCAAATGTACCTTAAAACTAGCCTTCATTTTCTCTACTTTGTCTTTACCATCTGCAAATCTCTGACAACTTTATTTAGATGATTTTTTAAATATGCTTCTGAGTCAAATGTTTGGAAAGAATACTTTGAAAAAAATACTGCCTATTTTTCAGCCAGTAGTGTATAAAATGTGAAGAGGCCCCATCTTATTTCTTTCCTCAAGCTATAAAAAGTAATTGGTATAGTATCCAATCTGTTGGCTCAGCTATCCTTGAAGATGTCTAGACTGTAGTGACCAGTCTCACTGTTGCTTAAAGAGACCAAAAACCACTAACGCTTCTGGAAAATCTTTTTGTGTAACCTTACAATGGCAATGCTTAAACTGTACTAATTACATCAATATGAACAAGATGTTTCCAAGCTAAATACTGTTCCATATTTTGTCCTAGCATATTTTGCAGTTGTGTTTGGGATGGAATCATGATCACATGAAGTGTTAATATCACGTTATAATGCCTTGGTAAGACCACACTTGGAATACTGCATCAAGTTTCAGTCACCACAATATTAAAAAAGATGTTGAGCCTCTAGAAAGAGTGCAGAGAAGAGCAACAAAGATTATTAGGGGACTGGAGGCTACAACATATAGAAGGTTGCTGAAATTGGGTATGTCTATAGTAATTTAATGAAAAGAAGGACCAAGGGTGACATGATAGCAGTGTTCCAATACCTAGGGGGCTGCCACAAAGAAGAGGAGGGGGGGTCAACCTGGTCTCCAAAGCACCTGAAGGCAGAACAAGGAGCAATGGATGGAAACTAATCAAAGAAATAGCCAACCTAGAACTAAGGAGAAATTTCCTGATAGGTAGAATAATTAATCAGTGGAACAACTTGCCTCCAGAAGTTGTGAATACTCTAACACTGGAAGTTTTAAAGAATTGGACGACCATTCTACCTGAGCAGGTGATTGGACTAGAATAACAGAATAACAGCATAACAGATTTGGAAGGGACCTTGAAGGTCTTCTCGTCCAACCCCCTACTCAGGCAGGAAACCCTATACCCGTGATGACAAAGTTTTTCCGGACTGAATGCCAGAAGCGAACCCCCCAAAATGCAATGTGTGCACCCCCCTGCATTCAGACCACTCCCTGTGCATGCGTACGTGCCCCCCCCGCACGCACCCCACCCCCACACATGCACAGCAGAGACCTGATGACCAGTTGGCCGGCAGGAAGCATACATGCATGTGCGGCCCAGCTAAACTGGGGCAACAGGTGCCATAGGTTCGGCATCACAGCCCTATACTATTTCAGATAAGACCTCCAAGTTCCCTTCCAAATCTGTTATTCTGTTAATAAGCTTTTCTTGTTCACATGAACCCAAGGTATTAAAACTTAAGATGAAATTCCCAGCAAGAGCAAAATCCTTTTAATGTACAATTGTTGTCATATCAGTATCATTTAGTCTCCTTGAATATAGCTAAATTTTGTTATAGTGCTCGTAAAATTTGGCAGACTTTTATTATCCATTAATGAACTCACTACGAATTGTAATATTTTATCTTCTTTTGTTTACACATTAACTTCATTTTTACTGTGTCTTTGTTTGCAGTTCTGGTCAGTGACCTTAATAAAAATATTCTTTTCTAATAAAATTGCTGGGCAAAATTGCAGGTGTGTTTCCCAGCTGTAATAAAGTCATTGCATATATCTATGTTGCAACTACGAAGCTGAATGCCATAATATTAATTTATACAAGAATTAATAATGCAGTTATGCTGAAGTATTTGTTATGGAATGCCACTGGAGAATTATATTCCAACCATTAATTTATTACATACAGCTAAGTTCCATGGAAACCAAGAGAATGCAAATCCATGTTTTGTAGGCAAAATGCACTGGGAAGGCAAACATTATCTCATCATAAAGTTAAATAAATTGGATAAAATTATCTGTGAAAGAAATATTAGGTGTGTGGAAAAGAAAGACACTGGGGTTGATAAGTAAACACAAAGTGAAAAGGAAATTTTCTTTTGAGGGAACTTTTTACATGAAGTCTTCACAGAAAGACGACTGGAAAACATCTTATATCTAACCTTTCTTTCTAAAATGATAGAAGAATTGTTTATCCTTTCAATGGGGCCCATTCTATCATCACAGGAAGACTTCAAGAAATATGGCATTAGCATGATTACTCCAGTCCATCAGCCTTGCTCTCTTCCACAATACTCCATTCTGTTCCAACTTCCATTTATAGTTCTAGTTTTTCTTATTCAATTAAATCTCTTGGCCAATTATCATGGCCAGTTCTCATTGAGCTGACTTGGGAATTTGCCATTTTACAATATTACCATTATGGTAACCCTGAAGCTGTTGAATCATCAGTTTTGCATATGGGTGGTATCTTTTTGGCTTCATAAGCACCCATATTCATATTTTGGAAATTTGTACTCATATTTTCCAAGCCAAAGAAATTAATCAACAGGCATTTAGCACTTCGAGCTGTCTCTGTTCAGATCTAGAGCAGCCAAAGAAATGCAAGTGACAACTTCTACTCAGGGAAGACACAAGCTGATTCAAAAATTGCATATTTGGTCATTTGTGAGGACATGGAATGAGGGATATCAAAATAGTTTATGATGATGACCACAACTGCAGCATTAAAATTGTGGGCATGTGTGTAAATAAAGAGGATGAATGACCTCCAACCCTCAAAGATAATTTGCCTGCTGTTACCATATTTTCAATATATTACTTCAGAGGAAAATAACATTTCTTTCAAATGAATGCTAAATTTACTTAAACTGACTGACCACTTTTATATGGCAAAAACATTTTGGAAAAAAATCTCTTGTCCCTCCAATGTATCCCTTAACCATGTCTTAGAAATAAAGAATATAGAAGTACTCAATAATATAGGAAGAACGGGAAATGCTATATTTTTACTTTTCAAAACCTATTATGCTTTTCCACAAACAATATTGATCCCCAAACAGCTACCTAAAACAAGACAGCCATAAGTGTGTGGAGTCCAAGGTCTCCAATTCAGTGGTGAAATCCAAATTTTTTTACTACCTGTTCTGTGGGCATGGCTTGGTGGGCGTGGTGTGGTTTGGTGGGCATGGCTTGGTGGGCATGGCAGGGGAAGGATACTGCAAAATCTCCATTCCCACCCCACTCTGGGGCCAGCCAGAGGTGGTATTTGCCAGTTCTCCAAACTACTCAAAATTTCTGCTACCAATTCTCCGAACTGCTCAAAACTTCCACTATCGGTTCTCTAGAGCCTGTCAGAACCTGCTGGATTTCAGCCCTACTCCAATTCCATAATCGCACCACTGGGCATATCTGGGACCAAAGATCTCTAGAATTTTGCAGACCTTCATGAAATATAAAGTTTCCTTTCAAAGACAACATAGTGGACTGGATCCTTTTGCTGTGGCACTGAGTGATAGAATTCATAGATCTCTTTTTTGAAACTTGGCAATTTTCAGATGTGGGGACTTCAACCCCCAGAATTCCCCAGCCAACATCTTAAAGCTACCATCTTTGAAAAACACTAATCTACTGGACCCCCTTGGTTAATACTCATTTATGTGATATTGCAATTACCTATCCCAATCATAAAGGGCACAGGTGCAGCTCGTCTAATGATGAACAATCACAAGTGCATGTGCCAATTTGTTGCACAGAGAAAAGGGGTTGTTTGTGAACCATTCATTGCGGCTTCCCACCCTTGGAGTCTTTAATGGGACCCCCGATTGCGTATGAATTCTGGACTTCTTTTTGCCTCTCCTGAGTACTCAGTAAACACACCATAATAGATTCTCTCTCTCTTTCTTCCTCTGTGCCAGAGCAACAGCAAACAAGCTGGAAAAAAAAGGAATTTCACTGAGCCTATCAGTGATTGCTATAGAGTACTGAAGAGGCATAAAGCGCTTTGAAATTTTTCATCTTCCTTGTCATCACAAGAGCTGAGCATCATAATTTGTCTCGAGCACCAAAATTACTAAGATAAGTATTCATTGTAGCACTGTTTTTTTTAAAAAAAACAAAACATGCATACATTCAAATAGAAGGTAATTTCTTCCTTCCGCCGGTCTCCCCACCCCATCTATACATGCATATGCCCGAGAGACCGAGTTAATGAAGGGTTAACCACTTTAAGGAATAATACTTAGAATTAGAAATAGGATTAACACTTGGGGAGAGGAAATGATTGGCTACTACAGTGTAATGGCAGGGCAGAATAAAAGTGTAAATTACAATTACCTAGGGAAATATTTACCAAATGGAGCTGAGCGGCACCAGGTTTGAAACTGAGATTTAGGTATGATTATTGTCACAGTGTGTAAGATTTTTTTTTCCATTGAAAGCTGAAGAGAGGAAAAACAAACAGCTTTGCAAGTGTACTTAAAGTAGCAACAACTTTCTCTTCCAGGGCTGTGTGTGTCTCTATGCGTGCGTATGAGAGAGAGAGGTAGATCCAAGCTACAGCTCTTTAAGCCAAGGTTTATTAAGTGATGCCATTATGCATGTAATTTACAGCAGAAACATCTTAAGCAAAATGTACATTAATAGTCACATATTTCTCTGTTCTGAGGCTGCAGCTTTTCTCTAGCAGCATAAGATATTTATTTCATGTACTGTGTAAGAGGGTGACACCTACTGGATCCATTCAAAGAGTACAAACTCAGAGTGGGACATGCCAATAGGAATAATTGGCTCAATTTGGGATCTAGTCAAAGGGAGAGAATAGTGGCCTCTGAGCCAAGCCCCTGTACTAGGCTCACAAAGAGCATTTTAAAGCTAGCAATAAAAATAGTTTTTCTTGATAAAGACCTGCAATTTAATTTTTCCTGGTTCCCACAACTCAGAAGAAACCTGTTGGCACCTTTACCAAGTAACACATTTGATTAAATGATTACTCTGTCCTTTTATTTTATTATTTATTTTATTTCTACCTTACAGGCATAAAGAAGCAAAGATAAAATATTACATTCAATAAAAAATAAAGTTGGCAGGAGCCTGTTTTCATTTCAGGGGAGGTTCAGAATTCTGCCAATCAAAGGGGATGATTGATTTTACATACTCACAGTACCTTGAACACTAGAAAGGGGGGAAATATAGGTTCTGAAACTATGGATTTTAATATTAGAGCAAAATCTGAATACTTCTCTTGTTTTCTGATGTATAGATTTGTATTGAGTACAAATACTTATGATCTGTAAAAGATGGACAGACCCATTTCATGTCCTCAAGACTGCCCTATCAAATTTTGGCCACAAAATAGCAATTGTCTGCAACATATTTTTAGTGTGTGTAGAGGGGGTTATTAATGAGAGTTCTAAACTGTCTTCCTCCCCTTCACCCCAGGCTTTTAACACACTTTTGTGTCATGTCGAATGAATAACCCTCCTCTCATCTCCCCCATCGCCAGTAAAAAAGACCAACAATCTCAGCTTCCTCACACCTAATGAGGTTACTACATTACTAGGATTCCTTCTGCAGCCAGAAAAAGGTAGAGAAGAAGGGGAAGTAGCACTTGCCACCTTAAGCCAAAAACCTGTCTATTCCTAACCTCTACTACTGGCCCATTTTGGCCTAATTAGCTGGCAGTTTCCTTTGCAGTATACCAGCTCCCCAAATTAAAGTCAAATGGAGGTGGAGCACCTGGTACAAGGTTGTTGTCTAATTAGTTCCGTCCATTTCATGAGCATCACTTGTCTTCCTGAGCTCTATTGTACTGAGTAAAGTGCGTCATTTTTACAATTGTTGTAAAATGTATAGTTGAACCTTGGTGGTGCAGCAGACTAAAGTGCTGTAAGTAGCATTTAACTGCCAGCTGCCTGCAATTACTGCGAGTTCAATTCTCACCAGGCTCAAGGTTGTCTCAGCCTTCCATCCTTCCGAGGTAGGTAAAATGAGGACCCGGATTGTGGGGGCAATAAGTTGACATTGTATAAAAAAGAACACCGCTTGGGGGGGGGGCGAAAGCCCTATTAAGCAGGTATATACAAAAGTATGAAGGCTATTGCTTAATGCATTGTAAGCCGCCCTGAGTCTCCGGAGAAGGGCAGCATATAAATCGAATCAATAAATAAACAATAAATAAATAAGTCAGATATGAAGTGACAGGAAGCAGTTGTAGGCAGTTGCTGGGAGCATGTGGAGCTGACGGGCAAGCTGGTGGGAAGAAATTAGCAGATGAGGGGTGAGATAATTCTGAGAAGAGAGGAGTTAAGCATCTCAACCACTATGTGTTATGCAGATGCTGGCAAGCAGAGAACAAGGAGAAGGTAGACAACTCCTACTTCTGTGCTTAAGAGTTGGAACACTGCATCTTGAATTTGCCCCACGGATACCAGCATCAAACTTTTCAAGCATCTGCTCTATGATTAATCCCTCTCTGTTAAC
Source organism: Pantherophis guttatus (assembly GCF_059756535.1). Taxonomy (NCBI): domain Eukaryota; kingdom Metazoa; phylum Chordata; class Lepidosauria; order Squamata; family Colubridae; genus Pantherophis; species Pantherophis guttatus. Next base: position 219,453,980 of record NC_142064.1, on the reverse strand, counting down.
TTTTTGTTCTTGTTCTTTGCTATGAACCAGTATGCAGCCTATGCCACCCATGTGAACCCTCTACAAATTGCCAAATGGAAGTATTTCATTTAAAAAAAATAGTGAGACTATTAAACACATGGAAAGTGCAGCAATTTTATTAGCTGTAGGTCACTAATACTAAAATGGAACTTTAAATTTGATTTTTGTTTATGCTTTGTTTATGAATAAGAGATGCAGTGGGCCAGTTAGTCAAAGCACAATGCAAAACAGAGGGTCAAAGCGCTTACAAGGTTGCCTTGCCTTACCCAATCAGTTTTAGGCAGTAAAATGTTGACCTCCACTAGAGGGCAGCAATGTGTTCCTCTTCTTTATTCCTTAGCTGCCCTCTAGTGGTTATCTGAAATTTTCCAGCCTAGAACTGGTAACCCCTTTAGATTTTATATATCACACTGGAAAAGTGTCCTATGAACAAATGTTGTTTGTGGATGCGCTTCTGTTCAGGTCTTCTCTGGCCCTCTCTTTTTCCTTCAATAGATAGCTAGAATTCTGACTCACTCTCCATGCTCAAACTTAATTGACTTATTTAGATGTGAGAGTTCATACTTAATGAACCAATTTTGGAGCAGTAGATTAAAGCCACTTCTCAAAAATTAGAGTTTCACAAAAGACATGTAACCTTGTTAGACCTAGTACTTGCCTTTTGAGGGACTCTGGCTTGTTGATGTGTATTGTTTAGAGATTTGGAATCCACTCAAATGCTACATTCTGTAGCCTTTATGCAGTCTAAAAATGAATATGCATGATCATCATTCAGCATAGAATGCAATTTCCCACATTGTTGTAATGATTTTAATCAAGCCTGGTTTGCATTAGTCTCTTTCTTAACATTAAGGCATTTAATCACTGTGAAGGAGGTGAGGAGGTGGGGAGAATGCCATTCATAGTCTTCAGCCTTGTCTGAATGCCCAGGTTTCTGTCTGGTGCCTTGTGCCAACTTCGATTTCAATGCATAGTCCTTATTTACCAGAGTAACTGTTAGCAGAAAAAGATCCACGTGACTGCTTCACAACTCTTTAGTTTGGTCCTTGTGATTGTACACCGAAATAACATTGAAGCAAACACTCAGAATCAAAGCAATGCTCTAGGAAATTTGTAAGGTCCCAATTGTGCACAACTAGAAGTCAACAAATTATATGAGCACTGTAGATTCCAGCTGGTTTTGTAGAACTCCATTATATTTCATGCACTGTGTGGTACTGTAGCTTTTGATATTCTTAAAGAACTGACAGCATCTATTTCCTTTCAAAGAGAGCTGCTTTCAATTTAGCGGCATTCAGCAACCTGCAGATTGGAGTCTGCAAGGCACTCTTAAGAATATCACTTTCAGATGACTGATGTCTTGCAGGTGGTTTTTGGACAGAACCATGAAAGACAGCTGCTGTAAAACCTTTGATGAGCCTAAGTAGAACAACATCAAAAAGCATGCTTTCTTTTGAGCAAACACATGAAAGCACAGAACTGGCGGACAATGTCACAGCCCAGAATTCATTTTCATTAGCAGGCACAAACCAAGGGGAGGCAAGCTGACTGCTTTACAGATAAAAATGTACATTGCAGAGGAACAGAGACAATATATTAATAAAGATATGGATTGGTTTAAAACATAATTTGGTCATATTCGCAGTTTTTTTTTTTAAAGTATTGTCTCCTTGACTCTAGTTTAAATCCTAATGGTTATGTATTGGAAGAAAGGAAGGGAGGGAGGGAGGAAGTATTTCCAATTATCCCTGTCAATTTCCCACAAGGAAACAATGTGTGGAAGCTGGCTGGAAGTCAGAAGTCACTCCTGCTCCCACTGCTTTCCTGCCTTTTGATGGTAATTTTGTTTTCCTGTTTGGATATAGAAATACTTCTGAAATGATGAGTCAAGACTTTAGGAGAAACCCTTTCATACTTCCACCTCTCACAATACTAGACAACACAGTATCAACAGTAGAGACCTTCAAATTTCTAGGTTCTACCAGATCGCAAGATCTAAAATGGACGCCTAACATCAAAAACGTCATCAAAAAAGCACAACAAAGAATGTTCTTTCTGCACCAACTTAGGAAGCTCAAACTGCCCAAGGAGCTGCTGATACAGTTTTACAGAGGAATTATTGAGTCTGTCATCTGCACCTCTATAACTGTCTGGTTTGGTTCTGCAATCCAACAAGATAGACACCGACTTCAGAGGATAATTAGAACTGCAGAAAAAACAATTGCTACCAACCTGCCTTCCATTGAGGACCTGTATACTGCACGAATCAAAACGAGGGCTGTGAAAATATTTACAGACCCCTCATATCCTAGACATAAACTGTTTCAACTCCTACCCTCAAAACAACACTATAGAGCACTGCACATCAGAACAACTAGACACAAGAACAGTTTTTTCCCAAACGCCATCACTCTGTTAAACAAATAATTCCCTCAACACTGTCAAACTATTTACTAAGTCTGCACTACTATTAATCTTTTCATCATTCTCAGCACCCATCTCCTTCCACTTATGACTGTATGACTGTAACTTTGTTGCTTGTATCCTTACGATTTATATTAATATTGTTTCCTGATTGCTTATCTGTTCCCTATGACTATCATTAAGTGTTGTACCTTATGATTCTTGATGAATGTACACTTTTCTTTTATGTACACTGAGAGCATATGCACCAAGACAAATTCCTTGTGTGTGCAATCACACTTGGCCAATAAAAAATTCTATTCTACTCTATTCTATCAACAAGGCACTAGTTTAATATCTAAAATGTGATACTTAACTCTGTGTACAGTATAAGAATTCATTTAAAATAGGCTTAACCGTAGCAGCATTGTATCATATTATATATATATTGTAAGCTGCCAGATTCACTTGGTTGAAATAGGCGGCTATAGAAATTGGATGGATGGATGGATGTTATTTCTTTGAAAACTTCAGCAAAAGGTGAAGTGCTTCAACTTTGCAGAGACTGTATTCCTAAAATGCTTGAAAATTGATCCCTGACTTGCTGTGATGACACATGGCGTCATAGGTGGTATATGACTCTTTATACATTAGCATGCGTGAACAACAAAACTCTTCTTTTTTGTTGTAATAGTTCTGAGGGAAATGAAACTTATTTATATTTCCCCATGTATTTTCTTTCCGGTTTAGGGGTGTTTTTGGAAATTGGTCAAATTATTTATTAAAGAATTAGTATGTATCCATGGCTACATACTACATTCTGAAAACAAGCTTGGGATAACACAAATAATTACTTTAAAGAATTAGTGGAAATTTTGTTGAGGGCTGCTAGAATGCCCATGGCTAAACACTGGAAAGATAAAACTGAAATGTTGGAACTCTAAAATGTTTGGCACATTACCATAGCTGAGAAATTGACCCTACTCTCTGATCAAATTAAAGCCTTCTCAAATACATGGTCTGATTTTATGTCTTATGCTAACCAGAGCAACCATAATTGTTTTATACCAGATGAATATATTAAAGCAGGAGGAAATATTAAGAAATTATTAATATGTGCATTTATTTTATTTTCTTCCTTTTCAACTCTTATATGTACAGATAGTCCTTGACTTACATCAGTTTGTTTAGTGACCATTCAAAGTTACAATGGCACTGAAAAAAGTGACTTATGACCGTTTTTTACTCTTATGACCCTTGCAGCATTCCCATGGTCATGTGCTTTAAATTTTGATCCTTGACAACTAGCTCATATTTAGGACAGTTGCAGTGTCCCAAGGTCATGTGATCACCTTTTGTGAACGTCTGACAAGCAAAGTCAATGAGGAAGCCAGACTCACTTAACAAATGTGTTACTAATTTAACAACTGTAGTGATTCACTTATCAACTGTGGCAAGAAAAGTCATAAAATGGACCAAAACTCAGTTAACAAATTTCTCACTTAGCAACATAAATTTTGGGCTCAGTTGTGGTTCAGGAATACCTGTATATGTGAAATTTTATTGTTTTTATATAGCTTTTATAGTTATTGGAATTTTTCAAAATGTTAAAAAAGTATTATTTTTTATATTTATTTTTATGGTGCTGATTGTTCAGTGCTTCCTGATTTCCTTTCTTTGCATATAATTTTTATTAAAACTTTTAAACAAGAAAATAAAAACTAACACAAATTAATGTAAAGTAGAGAAAGGAAAAAGGAATAGAAAGAGATCAAACTAAAAGCAAAAAATGCAAGAAAAGGTAAAGAAAAGTAGAAAAAAGACCAAAAAAATGAAGACGTGCTTCCAATATTCTTCACAGCAGTTAAAGGTACACAAACATACTTTAACCTCTTTCTAAAGTTACATCACATTACTCTTCTAATAATATTAAATAATAAATAATAACAAATCATTGACAACTGTAGCCTTCTGTTATTGTTATCTTGATCTAATTTTAAATTCCCTTTGATAATTTTCCAATAAGTCCTATACATCAGGGGTGAAATCCAGCAGGTTCTGACAGGTTCTGGAGAACCAGTAGCGGAAATATTGAGTAGTTCGGAGAACTGGTAGTGGAGATTTTGAATAGTTCAGAGAACCGTCAAATACCACCTCTGGCTGGCTCCAGAGTGGGATGGGAATGGAGATTATGCAGCATCCTTCCCTTGGAGTGGGGTGGGAATGGAGATTTTGCAGTATCCTTCCCCTGCCACACCCACCAAGCCATACCATGCCCACCAAGCCATACCACACCCACCAAGCCACGCCCACAGAACCAGAAGTAAAAAAAAATTGGATTTCACCACTGCTATACATCAACTATTTTTCTTTATTTGCGATTTCCTTTCTATAATACACTTCCTGAGCTGAGATCCATGAAGTTGTTTTCAGGCACAACCTGGATTTATATCTGTTCCATATTCTTAATTAGGCATATCTAATGAAATGATTTTTAAACTTCACATTAACTTTAACTTGATTATACCATAAATACCATGCCATCCAAATCTCAGTTCATGAAATTCTAACTGTAAAAGGTCTCTTGTTTCTCAGCAACATCATTCTTTCATCCAGACTAAACAAGCAACAAAATACAATTTCAATCCTGGTAAATCCTTTGCATCTTGTAATAATGTCTCCTGCTTTTCCTGATAATGTCTCCTGATAATTAAGAATTTGCTCAGCGTTTCCCCTTTGTCCTGTTCTGTTTTTATGAGGTTGCTAATATGAAGTCACTTTCTTTCTTCCCAGGCACAATCATACAAAGCACATCATCTTTGACTACAGTGGTACCTTGGTACCCATCATTAATTGGTTCTGAGAGGCGCAATGGATACCAAAAATGATAAGTACCAAACAAATTTTTCCCTTAAGGAATAATGTAGTGAGTTACAAGGCAGCTGACACCGACAAGTTCTAGCTTATGCATTGAGTACCAAACAAATGATAAGTACCGGAACACAATATTCACATCAAAATGCATTGAGTACCAAATTCGATGAGTTTCAAAGCAGTCGAGTATCAAGATAGTTGATAGGATGTGGCTAACTAGGTGATAGGCTTGTCCTTATGATATATTGCCTATACAGGTATCTCCTTTCTGTTCTAATTATAAAACCTACTTCTCAATTCCTTGCTCTATGTCAAATTCCCATTTGCAGAAACATGCACACCCAAAAGTTTCTAGCCATTCTGCTAGCCATTCTTGGTGGACTAGATCATAAAATCAACTGTACGGGATAGGTAAAACTACCTTGACATTGACTATAATAACGGAATCTTGCAAGCAGGGGTGAAATCCAGCAGGTTCTAACAGGTTCTGGAGAACTGGTAGCGGAAATTTTGAGTAGTTCGGAGAACTGGCAAATACCACCTCTGGCTGGCCCCAGAGTGGGGAGGAAATGAAGATTTTGCAATACCCTTCCCCCAGGAAGGGAGGGAATGGGGATTTTGCAATAACCTTCCCCTGCTACATCCACAGAACCGGTAGGGAAAGATTTTGGATTTCACCTCTGCTTGCAAATCTGATTGTGCTGTACTTTCTCTCCTTCTAATAGTTTGTTGAATTAGGGAAGTGTCCTTCTGAGATACTTTCAAAAAATATCAGCAGGTTCTAGATTTTAAAAAAAGCTTTGGCCCCATTTGCCTAGGTCTCTGATGACGAACTTATGACACGCATTCCACAGGTGGCATGCAGAGCCATCTCTGCAGGCATGTGAGCCTTCGCCCAGCTCAACTCCACCCCACATGCGCATGCGCCTCCCACCAGTCAGCTGATTTTCTGGTCTCTGCTGTGTATGTGCAGGAGGTGGGGCACATGGGGGAGACATGCACGCATGCCCGGGGGGTGGGGTAGGGTCGCGCATGCATGCATGGGTGTGGGGGGGGTTGCGTGCGCATTTGAGGGGGGTGGGGGGAGCGCGGGGGTCATGGGGGAGCACACCGCACCACACATCGGCCCGTTTTTGGTCCTAGGAGGCTGCGGGGAGGCCTGCTAGACCCAAAACGGGGCACGGGGGGGAGCACACATTGCATTATGAGTGCAGGCATCCACGCATGCTTTTGGCACGTGACAACAAAAAGGTTAGCCATCACTGGCCTAGGCAATAGTAGCTGTACATCTTGGTCAAAGTCAAAGTCACCTTCCTTTCTCCCTACATCCTCCAAGAAATCAGTCAGACTCTTTAGAACAGGGGTCACAGTCATTCGAAGCTGAGCCATGGAAGTGGTGGGCAAGTGAGCAAGCGCAATCCCCACTTGTGGAAGTAGGTAAATGGAGCTGCACGCAGGCTTGTCAGCTACTCATGCAGAACCATCCCCTCTCTCCCTCCCCACCCCCACCCCGCCGGTCTGCACAGCTGAAAAGGTTGGGGTACTCTGCTTTAAATGCTCTCAATAACCAAAGAAGAAGGCAGGGAATCACGTAGAAGAAGGCATACGTTCATATAACCTGAACCGAAACCACTTAGGACTTTATTACCAGCACTTATACTTCAACCTGAAACAAATTATCAGTACCTTGAGTCATTATAATTTCTCAGTTTCAAGTCCACTTTTAGCTGTGGAAGTTCAATGGGTGACTTTAGGCCAGGCATTAGATGCCCTTGGTCATAAGTGTGCAGTAATGGGATGCATTGGAAGAAGGAGGGCAATATGTATCTTAATGAGTTTATGGAGTATGGCGAGATGTAAGCCTAACAATAAACTAACAAGTTTCCATACAAAAGCAGCCCCATGTAGAGAGAATTGCAGTAATCAAAACTGGAGCGTTACTAGCACATGCAGTCAGTTTTTAAATCATTTCTTTTCTTGGAAATTCACAGTGGGAATATTTTGTGTTCATCATTATCTTAGAACTTGAAAACATCAGAATACAACTGAAACACTCAAATAGTAAAGCCAAACAGTTCAGCTGCCTCCTTCTTCAATTACTCAGAAGTGAATCAAAAGACTGTAGGCAATGTGGCAATTACAAGACTGCGAAGATTGGATATTCTGAATTTATAGGAGGCCAAACAGAGAAAACACACACTTTTAAGACCTATGAAATTAATAGCTCTGTGAATTGAGTTCAGCAGAGGGAACCTGAAAATAAGTGTTGGAAAGGATAGCAAAATATTTAGAAGGAGTCTTGTGTCTTGTTTCCAAATTATTCGGTCCCCCAAATACTGTCTCTCTATGGATAGCATTGAAATTCTATGAAATTCAGGCTGGGGTGTATTGGGGCCCAAAGGGTGATTCTATTTCCTTGGGCTCCAAGCTAAATCAACTTCCTAAAAGTCATCTTTGCTTCGTTTTTTTTTTCCAGTGACAAAGACACAGGAAGCTTCAGATGCAGAACTTTCACATCTAATTTGGTTTTAAAATAAAGATTGTTCTGTACAATAATGCAGAAGTTGGAACAACAGCAACTGCAACAAAAACTAGACATAATTTCTTAAATCCAATAAAAGTTAGTCCTTTTGTTTAGTGATTTTTTTTTTTTAATTTGATTTATATACCGCCCTTCTCCGGAGACTCAGGGCGGCTTATAATGTGCTAAGCAATAGCCTTCATACTTTTGTATATTTTATACAAAGTCAGCTTATTGCCCCCACAAACTGGGTCCTCATTTAACCTAACTTAGAAAGGATGGAAGGCTGAGTTAACCTCGAACCTGGTGAGATTCGAACCTGCAGAAATTGCAGGCAGCTGTGTTAATAACAGGGTGCATTAAACCACTGTACTACCAAGGCTCTTTTACAAGTTGCCTTGTACAGCAACTGCTTGTTGTTAACAATAGAGATGAAAAAGTAACTTTATAATCTTCACAGGTATGTAAAGGAAAGGAAACTTATAAGATAAGTACAATCACAGTTTCACCTAGCAACTAATTTGCTTAACAGCAGAGTTGCCAATCCCAGTCCCAGGATTACCTGTATTTTACATCTCACAATATGATATGAACGTCTAACAAAATGTTTAGGCAGCATAATACAAGGGGAGATAATCTTTAGTTATACTTTCCATGTGGCAGCACAAGGGGAATGCCAGCCATTAACCATTTTTAAGAAGGCAAACTTATGGAACGGTCTTTTCTGCTCTTTGCCAATCCATAGATTTCTCTTTAATGCTCCTTTGTCTTTTGAAGAGACAGGTCGGCAAGCTCTCGAAGAACATAGCTGCAGTTGTCTTTCATTTGATTTTTTTTTTAAAAAAGGGCTAATTGGATCTCGGACAAAAAAAATTGCTTCTGGTTGGTTAAGGGACTTTAGCAGGCAGCAAGGGTGATGTTTATAGGAGCCATGTTGCCTATTCTTGCAATAATGGGTAGGACTTCCTTCTTGTTTCCACAGTACTTCTCAAGAGAGCCGTTCTGCATACCCAGTTTGCATTAATCTGGGATCTGTGCCATGTCTCAAGGTCTCATGATACTGGAACTCTTTGGCAGCTCCTCTGAATAATCTCTGCCTTATGCAACTTTAATACACTGGTGTAGGCTTTCAATGGCCAGTATCTGTTAGAGATCTGTTTGGCTTCAGGTTTTAGTAAGCGTAGTCTACATAACAATTTTTTTGATGTTTTGCCAGTAACTGTGATTGGTATTTTCAGAGGCAAGAAAGTTGGCTATAGCACTTAGCGCTTAGCAATAGCACTTAACCGTAGATTTATATACTGCTTCACAGTGCTTTACATCCAGTGGTGGGTTTCTACCACTGGAGTGCCAGTGGCAGGAGGCTCCAGCCACTCACCCAGACGTCATCACGGACACTCTGTGCATGCGCAGAAGGTTCTGTGCATGTGCAGAAGTGCCACATGTGAGCGAAGCGTGTGCACACGTGCACACTCACAGTTCCGAACAGGTAGCGAAGGTAAGTGAAAACCCACTACTGTTTACATCCCTTTCTAAACAGTTTACAGAGTCAGCATATTGCTCCCAACAATCTGAATCCTTATTTTACTGATCTCGGAAGGATGGAAGGCTGAGTCAACCTTAAGCTGGTCAGGATCGAACTCCTGGCAGTGAGTTACCCTGCAATACTGCATTCTAACCACAGCACCACCATGGCCCTTAAAGATAGGAAGCCAGTAAGTCCCTGCTTTGTTGCTTTGATCTACATAGTAATTCATTCATGATTTCTGACATCTATCTCCTATTTCACTTAGTGCTGCCATCTTTCCATTGTCAACAGATGTAGATGCTTTGCTTTGTACGCTGATTCATCTCCAAGTGAAAGCCCTTTTCTTCAACTATCATTTGCCAGTGCTGAGATTCACAGAGGCAAATAAAGCACTTTCCTCTGAGTTTTGATCGAGCTTTGTTATCTGATGAACTACTAGCACCCTTTGAACCTTGTAACTCAGCTTTGTTTACTTTTTGCTCCAGCTCAATTATTTTTCTTTTTGTGTTGTATCTGGTTTAGCTTTTGGTCTTTGTAAAGCAAGAAAGTTAATAGTAACTCAGCAAAATGGAAGCGGGCTCTTGAAACTATCATCATGTTCCTTCCATGTGATGCCATTTAGATAAATGTATTTTTATATATCCAGTATATTAATAGAAGATTCAAAATGTTGACACAGATCCAGCAACAAAAAATCCAGGAAACTAGCAACGGGTAAGATAAGAGAAAAGCAACAGGAAGCAGAACTCTGCGCTTAGCTACTCAGAGCGTATTGTTCTTAAGTATGCCTCGCAAAATGAAATATTGAACACAATCATTTCTAAAATGATAATGACCAGATGTTCATGCATGTCACTCATGAGCCATAGTTTTTCTGAACTATTTCACAGACAATGAATGACTCCTGTAAGAAAACTAAGATGGAGGAGAAAGAAGTTACATTTAGCATTTAAGAGGGACAACCAAAAGCAATCAATTTTCAAGTATGATTGAAATACATTGTAGATTCTGTGATAGAGCAAGACCATGACTCGATTGGCAGAGATTGTTTTAAACAGAGATTTTACTAATTGCCTTTGAACCATGGTCTCAAGTTTAAGATCCCAGCTTCAGGAAACAAGTGTGAGGGCTTTTGGTGGCCTCTGGCAAATTCCAACATCATACAGGCATTCACATTTAACAGCAATGCAAGTTAGCCTTATTGAATAAAAGTGTATTGTGTGTTATTGCACTTACTTTGCTACAATATACTTTGCACACTCTCACCAACAGAAGAGTTGAACCATAGCTCAGCTTCAAAGGATTGTTTACAAACCTAAAGAGATGACGCTCAACAGCCCTGTAGTGGATGGACAGGCAAGATCACCTGGAATGACAGCCAGAGACATCTGAGTTTCAGTCAAGATGTATTCATCAGAAATAGTGGCCTGCCTTGGATCATACAGTAGGAAAAAACCGTATGATCAGCTGAGTGCCATGATTAAAAAGTGGGGAGGGAGCTCTTCAGCCTCTAATTAAATGGAGAAAAAAAATCAGTAAAAAGATTTTTGGAAGGTTTTCTCTATTTTTTCATGTCTCCTTCCATCATCAATATATTTACAAATAATAATAATTTCTCTTTTAACAAATCTCCAAAATTATGTGTGAAGTCCCATCCTGAGATCTTTGACTTTCTTGGCTTTGGATTCTCTTCTATTATTAAGTTCCACCATTTGTTCTGACTGTGGCACATCAAAGTGCCTGACTGAAGGAAAGCAGTTGGGGTTGTGCCAAGGTCATGGAGGGGTTTTCTGGAAGACAGACAACTCAGGTGAAAACCATGAGCACACAGGCTGAAAGAGAAAAATGCTAGAAAGCACCTGTACAGTAGTATGCATGCTTCTTCGGTATAGATTATAAAATGAGCCAAGAAGAGGAGAGGAAGGGGCTGTTACAGATCCTGCAGAACACACTACTGTACAGGACAGGATGTCACCTCGTATATGTGGGCTGGAGTAGATCCTGTCAAATCAACTGATTCAATCCCTAATACTAGGAGGGAGACCAGAAAAAAAATCCAGCAGACACTTTTGAAAATGTGGGAAGACAAGAGGATGGGCTGCATTGCGTCTAAGAAAATTCAGATACTGTACAGTGGCATTCCACAAGTTAAAGATTTTGGCAGCAAGACAGCCATGAAAAATCTCCCACATTCCAGTATCAGTCACTTAGATAAAAAGGCAATGCAGAAGCCAAAATATAGCACAAAAAGCAAGGGAAACAGTTGAGTGGGAGAAAATTAAGAAGCTTATTTCTTATAATCTATACATTCTATTCTACACATACAAGATTTCTGAAAATTATATTGTCACTTGTATATCTTAGCTCACACTTTTTTATTGGCATAAGTATCTTAGTGTTCACAATACAATCCATCATTTGTTCAAATGCTGTCTCTGTGTGTCTCTATCAGCTCCTATCCTGATCCACCCTCCAACACTGTCATCCAGTTTGCTTTCTTCAGTTCCTTGGTCTTTGGAAGCTTCTTTTTACAGTTATAATTAAAAACTTCTTTGTTTTCATTCCGCAGTTTTATTGGGTTTTTTTTAAAATCAAGATTTCAAAGTAATTCCTGATATTTCTCTTGAAAATAATCCCGATATTGTCAAGACTGTATCTGTTTGGCTTTGTTCTTCGACTTTAACTTGATTTGGAACATTCTTCCTGACTGTGACAGCAACACTAATCCTACTTTATTTTTTTGTGTTTCTTGAGTAGTAAAAAGTATAATCTGCTTACTGAAAATGTCCAATTCCAGTCATTTCACTTCACTGATGCCTAAAATGTCAATGTCTGATTGATTCATTTCATATTTTCACTGTGTTGACTTTCCCATGTTCATGCTTTTTATATTCCATTTTCCTACTGAATTATATCTTTGAAACTACAGATTTTCTTTTTCTCAAGGGCAAAATCAGCAAGTAGACATCTGGAAGGCTTTAATGTAGTTATAGCATAAACATAATTAGTACTTTGAAAGCTCCTCAGAGCTCCCTCAATAATATATTGAGTGCCATCTGACCTGACGGAACCATCATCCAATTAATTTATATTGTATATCCATGTTGTTTTCTAGTAAACAGAAGTGGTTTACCATTTCCCTCTGTAGCACAGTATGAAATAATGTCTTTGCTGTTGTCACTAATATAATCATCAGCCTCTAGAATGTTTGTATATCACTGTTCATGAATGAATGAATGAATGAATGAATGAATGAATGAATGAATGAATGAATGAATAGAATTAGACATCCTGAGCCCCATTGGGTCATTTCAGGGATAGTCCTTTATCTAGACAGTGAAAGAGAATGAAAATATCTGGGCAAAAAAGGCAGTGGGATTGGAAGTGTCTTCTAATTTCTTGCCAGTTTTCCAACCGAGTTTCCTTGTCAGTCAGAAATCTTCTTCCCTCTCTCTATCCCTCTTCTTTCCCCTTTCCTTCTCTTCTCAGCAGGCAGGTAAGTGATTGCTGTTGGGTGGGGGAAGGGAGTGAGGTATTGCAAGAGTGGCTGGGAAGCTGTCACAATACATTAAAAATGATCACATAACAGCAGCAGGCCAACAGCATTGAACCTAAATTTCATTCCCTCATGAGTCATGGGTTCCATATTTTGGACACATTCTAAACATTAGCCCATTTGAGGCAGCTTGGTTTAAAAATGGCTGCCCTATGATTCACTGTTATTCCCAGTTAAAGGTCATGACAATGAGAGTTTTAGAAGGATATAGATAAAGTGCCTGTTTGTTTTAGCTGGGCAGCTAGGATGACCTTCATGCTTTGGGTCATCACTGTATTACTAATGAACATTCCCAGAGTTCATCTCTCATCCCTCCCTGTAATACCCACCCTCACCCTATTGAGACAGCATAATAGACAGGGAGTCTATGATAAGTAGTATTATCTAGTTTAAGAGTCAATAATTTATCATAGAAACAGTTATCATATTTTAAGGAATGGATTTGGATATGAGTAAGTTCCAATTTTTAAGTCTCTATGTTGTAAAAAGGAGAAGATGACACAATATGTTGTTCTATGATTTAAATTTAATGATTAACTTAAAGCTTGAATTAATTTTATTTATACTTATATGGATCCTTTTAAAGTATTTACTGTATGCTTATATGGATTCTTTTTTCTATTAGTTGGAGGAATTGGTTAAATTTCATTTACTATATTTTTCCATTTTGACTATTTATCTTCCTTTTTATTATATAAATACATTTCTTTCATATTTTCCCATTTTAACCAAAATAAAAATAAGAGTTTACTATTACACTAAAGTTTTTTAAACTGTCAAAAGTATCATCTGCAAAGAGAGTGAAAAGCCAGTTCGAGGAATGAAACTGGAAAGTCTGTAATCTCCATGCTGTCCCCTTTCATTCTACTTTTCCAGTTGACATGAGAGACCCAGGTGGAAAGATTCACTCAGCATGTCAGAGAGGAAAAAATCTTCCCCTCACATAATTGATTATTCTTACTAAGGAAACGGCTTTTGCCAAATGCATTTAGTCTGCTTAGGCTCATTCTTAAAATGAATTATTCACTTCATAGCCCTAGAAAAAAAATAAGAAAGGCATACTTCCCTACTGCAGTAATTATAATGAGCATCGTGTTGGATTAATTAAAAAATGAAGTGGAGAGAATTATAACAAAGAGATCCAGATGTAAGGTTATAGATGTTGCCCAATTTAAGGAATATCATCTTGTGTCCCAGGAACCAGTGAGTGAGAAAGGATGTTTCATAGATATGTGACTTAAGACTAGCAACCTAAAGCAAAATGCCCAAGCAGTACAGATGTAAAGCACTTACTTATTTCAGTTTAGTATTTTAAAAAACAAATAGTTTCTTTGGACACAAACTCTTCCTCAATGAATCTTAGCATTGAACAAATCATCTATTATTCTATACTAGCAATTATGGCTACTTCTTGTGCATTACCAGTAATTGGGAGTATAATTGTTGTTCCAGTAACTATCTGACCATTTTGTCAGCTCATTAACAAATCTCTGATCAACATAGCAATGGACTTTGGGAAGAAATTTGAATGTAGAATAGCAATAATAATAGCACTTAGACTTACATACCACTTTACAATGCTTTACAGCCCCGTCTAAGCTTACAGAATCAGCTTCTCATACTCAATTTTACTGATGATGTTGACACCTGGCACTGCTACATCTATCACCACTGCTGTTTTCTGGTCCTTGTCTACTACTATAATGTCTGGTTCATTGACCTGCTGGATCTGGAAGTCCCACAGGATCTTATTCTCTATAACTTTCTGTGGAACTTTCCATCTGGACTCAGATGGGTGTAGGCCATACACCATATAGATGTACCCATACACAATGCCAGCTACTTCTACCATTTAGTACACATATGCTGTTACTGATTGCATGTTACACCCTGCCACTATGTGTTGGACTGTCTCTGAGGTTTCTCTGCAGTCTGTACCTTGGGTCCTGTCCAGTGTGGTAGATAGTAGATAGTAGATAGTAGATAGTGGATAGTGGATAGCGGATAGCAGATAGCAGATAGCAGATAGCAGATAGTAGATAGCAGATAGTAGATAGTTGATAGTAGATAGGTGTGTGTTTGTGTGTGTGAGAGAGACAGAGAGACAGAAAGAGAGAGGGGGAGGAAGGGAGATAATACCCAACTCCTTTATCACAGTCTTCATTCATACGGAACCCAGCAATACCTCTACAATATCTTCTGATCAGTAGTGCTAGAAGCCATCAATCTGGAATCACTTTTCACTGCCCTTAAAAAAGACCATTTAAAATCAGTGAGCCTTAAGTTTATTGATAATTTAATGTTTTATGTCCCTATGTAGTAATCTATAAACATTCACTGAAAAGGAAAAAAGATGGAAAGTAAATACCAAACTATCAATCAAAAAATTCAGAGAGACAAAAGTTAGCAAAGGAAGGACAGGTATCAAGATAGTGTCTGTACCCATGTGATTGAAGTCCCACCCCTTTCTTATGTGTCCAATGCATAACACAGATGGAAAAGAAAAAGGTGTCACTCACATGTCTGTGGCCACCATTTTGATTTTGGTATCTCACCCTACTGCAGACCACCCTGCAGAGAGGCCTCTGTGTAATTAACAAATTAGATTTAGCTATGTCTTCTTCTCTAAAGTAGATCTGTTCAAAGCATGACTCTGTTTGGAATCAATCCAATCTGTTCAAGCAATATACTGTGTTGAAGTGATCGTGTTTTTATGTTCCCATATTTTATTTTAAACGGTATTTTTTTTCTAAGCCATTTCTGGGAGTTTTGAAATGAAATGTCATCTGCTATGTTGTCAAAAAAACCTATGTTTCTTGTCAGAAAGGACTTGATTAAAATAATTGCCAGCCTGGAAAGCACAAATTCAATTCACTGCTGCAGTATCAAGAGGTATTGCTTGAAAAAAAAAATTAGGAGGTTGCCAATGAACAAAAGATTTCTTTTACAATACAGAATATTTTTTGAGAACAGTTGTGTTAGAAAGTCAGCTTCAAGCAAGCAAATAAAAAATAACATCACTGTGTTTCACAAATGACTTTTTAAACTGATAGTCAAAAATGAAAAATTCTTGACAGATGAAATGCTCTTGGATGTGAGTAGAATGACCTCCAAGATGAGGTCATCCATTGATTTGGAGCTAGCTATTATCAACATGATGATTATACCTAGTTGTATGTGTCAATCCCAGACCAACCAAGTGATACTGTTGAAATCCTCGCCCAGTGTCTAGAGATTGTACAGGCCTGTATGGAGAGGAACAAATACAGATCCAACCCTGACAAAATCAACTGACAGGGTTTATTTGGGGGCCCTGTCCTGGGGATATTCCATTGTTAGCCTCAAGTGGGTTGTACTTCCTTATCTGAGATTTGTGCACAATCCTGAGACTTTCACCTCTCATCTCTTACTGGAAGAGCAGGTAGCGATGTGGCCAGGAGATGCTTTACATTATGTCATCATCATGCTTGCTCAGTGCCCATTACTGGAGCAGGACACTTTGGTCATGGTAATGCATTCTTTTGGCATCTCCTGCTTGGATGACTGGTTCTACCCTTGAAGATCTCTAAGAAGGTCCAGTTTGTTCAAAATGCAGGGGTATGCTTAAGTTATGCTACTAATTTTGGTCCTGAATTGTCTTCTAATATGATTCCAGAAGTAATTCAAGATACTAGTTGATACCTATAAACTATTTGCAAAACCATATTTCTTCTGTTACTTTTGCCAATCCCACCAGATCTGGCAGAATTGGCATTCTATGGGTCCCTCTCCCTTCTATCAAGCAGTGTCATCTGATGGGATTCGGGAACCATGCTTCGTGTTGAAGTGCCTGCACTGTGGAATAGTTTGTTGTCTGAGATTCAGGTGGAGCTCATTCCTGCTATTCTATGAAGACCTTGATATTGGGCCATTGGGCCAGAGGAGCCCAATTAGTCAATCACTACCAATATGAAGCTCCCCCATTGAGTACCCAAGCCATCTACCAGAGCCAGGTCTTAAAGCTCTTGAAATGTCAAAAGGGTGGGAGTCAAATCTCACCTCATGGGGTAAGATATTCCAGAGGGCAGGAACCATAGCAGAGAAGCCTTTTCTATTAGAGCTCGCCAGCCAAAATTCCTTGGTTGATGGGATTCACACTATGCCTCCTCTGCCAGCATGGGGGAGGCAGCCTGGTCTATCAGGGTGAGACACTTCCTCAGGTAGACTAGACCCATACCATACAGGGGTTTAAAGGTGATGATCAACACCTTGAATTGCTCCCAGAAGCAGACCAGCAACCACCTGCTCTTCAAGTAGGGGTCCCGAGCACCTCCTAGTTGCAGACTGGGTCTATGTGAGGTAATGCCACCCCATCCAGCAATAAAGATGTTAAAGTCCTGGATATTGAAGCTCCATGCACCCAAAGCCACTTGGTCTTGCCAAGGTTCAGCCAAAGTCTGTTGTTCACCATCTAGGCCCAGTAGCTTCCAGACACTATGAGAGGGTAGCTGCAGCAACATTTCGTCACAAGAGTGGAGATATAGAGCTGAGTATCAACAGCATACTGGCGATATCTCAACCCATAGTGATAGATTATTTCACTCAGTGGCTACATGTAGAGTGGAAAGCGTACTGAACCCTGAACAGAGCACAGAATAGCAGCTGAGGGCTGGAATTCTCATTTCCTATTAACACCAGTTGGGATTGGCCTTGGAGAAAGGAGATGAACCAGCACAATACTATGCCACCCAGTCCCTGTAGCAGGCCCAAAAGGATACCATGGGTATGTTTTTTTTTTAAGTATTTATATACTGCCCAAAGTTGTTAGGAGTTGGGCAGTCACAGAAGGAGAAAAGGGACGAGGGAGGGAGGGCCCCACCTAAACTATCTAGAGCTCTTAAATAGACACAAGGGTATAAATGTAACAAATGATTTAGTACAAGATATTTATTTATGTTTCTTCATTTCTTGCATTGACATTCAAAGAGCTCAAGGTGGCAAAGAGTAACCAGCGTAACCTCACACAACAATCCTGTGAAGTAAGTTGAGTTGAGAGAGATAGTGACCCATCAAAGTCACATGGTAACCTCTGCAGAAGAGAATGGACTGTGGACTGGCTCTTGAGTAAGTAGGAATAGCATATTGAACAAAAGTTCTTCTCAAGATCTTGACAGGCAGAGTGTCATTGCCTGTAAAATTGCCTGGCTTAGTGGCTCACTGGTCTGCTTCAGTGTGAGAAAGCTTTCCATAAATGGGCTTTACAAAGATGAATCGTTTTTTCTAGCCCATATAACTGGCTTCCCATATCACCTCAAACCATGATTTAGTTTGTATGATAATCCACCCTGACTGGATGAAGATAGTGCATCAAATCAAACTCTGGTTTACAAACCATAACAGCTGTACCATGAAAAATGCTTAGAGAAAAGTATCTTACTGAAGTACATGAATCCAGCCTATGTTTTATCTGACAACATAGTCTCTGTTCCATAAAAGCCAGAGCTTTGCTAGTTGATTTTACAGCAGTAGATTATTATGACTAGAAATTATAACATTTAATGAATATTTCAATTGAATATTTTTCATTGTAGAGTATATGTTTTATTTTATTTTATTTTACATTCATTATTGCCTTAAAATACAGTCTTTTTTCAACTTTTTCCATTTTTCCATTTTATGATGCAGTCATTAGAAAATGAACCAGTATTTGGGAGGTGGCTTAACAAGCAACATACTGATCATGTATTTTTCTTCCATTCCTTTCTTCACTTCTGGAGCTCAATTGCATAAGATTCCTCCTTAGAGACTTCTAGTTCTAGTAACATTTACTAGTAAGTGAAAATTGCACTATTTTTAGCACTTTTATAATACTGTGTTCCCTGATGCATTAGCAAATGACAGTTGAACTGAGAAGTATCAACAAGAAACTGCACTTTACAAGCTGTAACTGTTTGCACCGAATGCCAGACTTGATAACTAAGTAAGGGTATGAAGTCAATATCTGTAAATGTAGTGAAGGAGGGAAATAAAAATATTTGTTCTATTTTATCACTAACCAGACATTTTTTTTTTCTGGGAAGGAAACAATGAGGCATGAAATGACAGATTTTTGCCAGTAATTCTTGCTTCTCCAATCAACTGTTGTTCAGTTAATAGGAAAAAAACCACCATATGTCTAAAACAGAGAACATGTCTCAGAATAAATTGATAAATACTCCCATCCTTCATCCACCTAGGCAGTCATGAGCAGAGTTCCACAGTTTCTAGCTGCTTTTGTTAAAATATAGATTGTGTGTCATGGACTGACCAATCATGGTTTGATACTGTAGGAAGTTACCTACCCTCTCCTAGGAAAATGAAATATTCTAGAAAATATTAAAAAGGCAGAATATTATATTTCCCTGGATGAGAAATGGAGAAACGTGTTTTTAGGCAGGAAACAGCCTCACTCTTAATAGCCCCCACCATCCTCAATAGCAGATGTCCACACTTAAGAGGTAAAGAGATAACTAGGTCTATTTATAGGCAAATGCCCTCACCCAAGATCCAACAAAGGTAGGATTAGCCCTCTACCCATCTAGCAACAGAACTCATTACATGGCACCTGGGAAGATTACATCATTCCCCCAGCAAGGCTCAACCAAGCCTGGGACTCAGGACAGCCTACAGGAGAGGTCTTCAAACTTGGCAGCTTTAAGACTTGTGGACTTCAACTCCTAGAATTCTCCAGCCAGCTATGCTGGTTGGAGAATTATGGGAGTTGAAGTCCACAAGTCTTAAAGCTGCCAAGTTTGAAGACCTCTGGCCTACAGAGTTGCCCCTGCATGGTCCTATGGGAGTCTGACAATCAATCAGCATACAAGCTCAAATTCAAAGCCCAACAGAGGGCATAAAATCAAAGCACTCTCAGCATTTCGGCCCTTTTTCTGCTCAGGAACTCAAGCCATGTGATTCTGCTCAGGAGCTCAAGCCATGTGATCCTTTTCATCAATAAACCTTCTTTCCAAGAAACTTCCATGAATTCAGTATCTTTTCCCCCACTTGGAACTGAACCCAGAAGGACATTTCTTCTAACAATACAAAACAAGTTTGATACTTCTACCGTGAAGGTGTTCTTCTTCAGATAAAGTGCCAGAAAATACCCAGCATTCCAAATGTAGTGTTCCTGTAAATTTATGAATGGGTAGAGGATACTCATTTATTCTTTTCAATTCCTTCCTGAATCATCCTTAATCAGAATTTGACAAATTGTGGTATTTTCTTTCCAATCATCTTGCAGACATTACAAACGTTTAATTCAAAAAAACCTGAATCGTACCTGGCTGACTGCTCCTTGTTAAGTCTCCTTTGAGTTGAGCTTGGCACATATAATGATTCTTGACAAAGGTATGGAAATGATTCGCTACTGCATTGTGGCTTGTTTGCATAAAAGATGAAATGGGAGGAACGAATGCATTTTATAGGTTTGTTAAGATTATAAGAAGCTCAGCACACTTTTTAAAATTTCCTTCCCCCTCAGATGAGTGGGAAATTGTGCCAGTGGCATTTCATGATTTGCTGCTCAATTTTGTTCAATCATGATAGCTATAAAGAAACTTCAGGTTTAAATAGGATGTGATAGATCACTTTCATGCCAGAAAGCTATGAGCTTTATATCTTACTAGAAAAAAAGGCAAAATGATGATCATGATGATGTCCACCATACTCCTTGCCACAACGGGAAAAAGATTGTGGATGTATCCTGTGGTGTTTTCTGCTATATCACGGAATTCAACATGGAAGTGGTGAAATCCAAATTTTTTTACTACCGGTTCTGTGGGCATGGCTTGGTGGGTATGGCGTGGCTTGGTGGGCATGGCTTCGTGGGCGTGGCAGGGGAAGGGTACTGCAAAATCTCCATTCCCTCCCCACTCCTGGGGGAAGGATATTGCAAAATCTCCATTCCCACCCCTCTGTGAGGCCAGCCAGAGGTGGTATTTGCCGGTTCTCTGAACTACTCAAAATTTCCACTACCGGTTCTCCAGAACCTGTCAGAACCTGCTGGATTTCATCCCTGTAACATGGCCATTTATGGTTTTGAGATCAACCCTGTCTTCTTCAAAGCTAACAGATGGATCTGGAATGCTATTGTCTCTCTGCTACAGAATCTTAGAAATCATACCCCTTAACCCTTGACCAAAATGTTATTTGTAAATCAATAGTTTGACTATAACGCCAATAGAGATAGTTGATAATTTACTCTGTGGGGACTGACCTAATTTCCTACTGTTCAAAGAAGGAAACAAGGAAAACAATATTTCCTTTAACACTTTCTTATGTAGATTTGAGAGAAATATTCAAATCTGCTTTAATCCTGAGATAGTTTTTATTCCCATGTACATAGCAAAAGCCAGCATGTTCTATAAGTCAATCATTTTCATTTTTATCAACAACCAACTGTGTTTAAATTAGTATAATCACAGAACATAAGAACCACAGATTTAAGTATAGGCATCCCCCGTGCTAAGTACAGAATACACATAATTTATATTCAGGCCAATCCAATCCCTAGTATATAAAGCACTTATGTCATTTTTATATCTAACCACACAGACAGGCTTTGATCATGGACTTATACTGTACAGGAATTGCTTTCATTGCAAAAATAGAAAATGTTCTCTAACGTTGTTGTATCTGCCTGACCTCCTTTTTGGATTGCTCAACATGTCAAGGTTTCACTACCGTATTGTAAGTGTGTTCACTATTCGGGCAGTAAATCTAGCAATACAAAATACTCTTGTACACAAAGAATAGAGTATGATGCTCTTTTTGATTTATCCAAGGCAGATGTTATGTGCAAAATATTCTGTTATGCTGCCACCCTGTGGCTATGTGGCCAAAGGATACGTGGAAATTATACAGTAGATGCTAGATTCATTAGGTGTATAAAACACTTAAAATAAATGAATGAAGACACTGCAGCCAACACATTGGTTGCTCATATTAAGATATGGAATTCAACACAGCTCTGTTCACAGGGATTCATGGTCTAGCGATGTCTCAATACTGCAGTAACAGCCAGACCCACCAATGAATAATTTCCCCTATTAAAGTCAAGATTAGCAGGGTCTTTTCATCACTGAAGAAGTGATGTATCGGGGTGAAATCCAGCAGGTTCTAACAGGTTCTGGAGAACCGGTAGTGGAAATTTTGAGTAGTTTGGCACCTCTGCAAATACCACCTCTGGATGGTCCCAGAGTGGGGTGGGAATGGAGATTTGCAATATCCTTCCCCTGGAGTGGGGTGGAAATGGAGATTTTGCAGTATCCTTCCCCTGCCACGCCCACCAAACCACAGCACACCCACCAAGCCATGCCCACAGAACCAGTAGTAAAAAAAAATTGGATTTCACCACTGTGATGTATTATGATTTCTCTAGAACTCTGCTCAATAAACATAAGTTAACCTTCCTGTCCTCAAGCTTTGAGAATTCCCTAGGCCCAATTCTGATTTTAAAAACAGCATTCTTGGACTTTTCTATGACTAGGGATCAGCCTGTCACCAAAAAAAAAGCGCAAATAAGTGAGCAGGCTTTCATGTTGTCCAGAACTTTAGCTGTTTCCCAGTTCTCATGCTTCACTTATTATTTGTTCAGGTTTTCATTTTATAAATCATTAAATATTTGGAATAATTGCTTCATCTTATTGCCTCCAAAGTTTCTCAGTGGTTCAAGATATCTGTCCCTCTGTAAATGCCAGCTAAACTGACAATCTTCCCTTTCCCTATGCAAAATGGAGAAGTGTGGCAAATGTTACTTTTCTGGGCAATTGACTATTCAAAGGCCATTACATCAACTCAAGACATCAAATGTCAGAAGCTTTACTCCATCATGCAATAAAAAAATTAATTACTGCAACTAACATGCAAACAGCACCAGCGGCATGTTAAAAACTTC
This sequence comes from Pantherophis guttatus, assembly GCF_059756535.1. Lineage (NCBI taxonomy): Eukaryota > Metazoa > Chordata > Lepidosauria > Squamata > Colubridae > Pantherophis > Pantherophis guttatus. The sequence continues at coordinate 219,431,164 of NC_142064.1, read as the reverse complement.
AGTGATGGCAAACTGGTGATTGATGTGCAACTCGGTCATTAGGCAAGAGGTACTTATGCAACATCTGATGCAGGCAAAAAAATTGCAGCATTTGCTTGATGTTCCTGCACAATATCATTTGCTCCCAGCCCCATCTTCCTATGTTTCTTAAGTTTGAATGGGAACTCTGTTTGTTTAGAATTTACCATAGAATTCATTGCACCTGGGCCTTCCGTTTGGATATTGGTAGGCAGACCTTCTTTCTACCTGATCTCTAATCTCTCAGTTTTGTAGAATAGGGAGGAAATTTTTAAAAAAATGTTCAGAGAGAATAACTTGCTATTGTCAAGCCTTGTGTACCTCCAAGTCAATCAATGATTTATGCCCTTCTGGAATATCTGATTCTTCTTTCTTTAGTTTGCTAGCTATGTCGGGTTTGACAAAAGGAACAGTTATTGTCTCTAAATCATCTTTAATGCTGGTCTGAGGAGTAACTGTTGCTCTTGTCACAATGATAGATAATGATAGATAAGATGGTAGATAATGATAGATGATAGATATAGATTCACAGAGATAGATAGTTAGCAGAGAGACAGTCAATCAGCCAGCCAGAGATTAAGCCAGTCTCTTTAAAACATTTCCTTACTACATCTCTGTGAGAAGACATGTGGACTTCTCATTCCAACCATACTTTCTTCACATTTTCTTCCCAGTTTCTCACAATTTTGCTCAATCAGGCAAGATGCTCTATTTCTGAAGTTCTCGGTCTAGCTATCAAAACAGGAAATTATCCGGATTTCAATCCAACTTCTTAAAGGTCCCTCTGGTTGAATGGCAATGCACTGATAGGTTTTTAACTGCTTCTGCATAAAAGGGATTATGAGAGAGTTTTTGGGGATTCAAGAAGAAATTTTTATCAACTCCGGTTTCTCAGCAAGCGATCAGCATATGGTTTAGAAATTCTATTGTACCACTTCAATAGGGATTTGTCATGTATTAGTGCAGGACTGATAAAGTTATGGGAAAAGTTTTATTACAAAACAAATGTGTGTGTCTGTATGAAGTTTTCATTTTAGAAGACAAAAGCAGAGCTAATTTCTTTCTTTCCTCTTTTTCAGTTGGCTAAGGTAGTTACTCAAATGTAAACTGTTCCTATAAAGATATACAGTAGCCTTAAGATATCCCAGATCAGTAGTAAAATGCTGTTGCTATACAGAAATGAAACACTAATAATTCAAAACTCAAAAACATATATTAAGAGCCTTGGTGGTACAGTGGTCTAAAGCACCCTGTTATTAAGACCAGCTGCCTGCAATTACTGCAGGTTCGAATCTCGCCAGGCTCAAGGTTGACTCAGCCTTCCATCCTTTCTAAGGTAGGGAAATTGAGGACCCAGGTGTGGGGGCAATAAACTGACTGTATAAATATACAAAAGGATAAAGGCTATTGCTTAGTGCATTGTAAGCCGCCCTGAGTCTCCGGAAAAGGGCGGCATATAAATCAATTTTTTAAAAAAAAACCAACATATATTAAAACATAATGAAATATGGAGCAGCAAGCATGAAATTATATTTTTTCAGTTCTGCTCAATAATTGTCATTAGATTTTTTCAAGATGTTCTAACTTCAGATTTCATTTGTGTTGCATAAATGTCATAGTAAAAATTGCAAATTCATCCAAAGGAGAAGACAATTAAAGGAGAATTAAAAATATAAAAACTATAAAGCTAATAAGTAATCAGATATTGACAAAGGTGATAGATGAACCCAATAAATGGATCAAATGAAAATTATAAGATCCATGGCATGAGAGTTTTTAAAAATGAAATAAATAGAATATTAAAGATACATAAAATGCTAAAAAAAAAAAAAGAGGGGGAATAAATAAAAAAATCCTGGGAATACACACATATGCACAACGTTAAAGAAACTTCAATTTTAAATACGTTATTCAATCACTTCATTTTAATGTACCTCCTGAGTATTAAATAAACATTTTAATGTATGAATTACAACTCATTCTTCCTTCCTAACTCTCAAATTAGCGGCTTTGGTACTTGACTTTATTTGCCTTATGATAGGTTGAGACTGGAGTTAAATGCCCAGCAATAAGCATTAATTGAAATGTGCAGTAACCTCTAGTAGAGTCTTTCTAACAGATGATTCCGTGCCAAACCAGGTGCATCTGGCTTATAGTTGCATTCATCAATTGCTGTCAAATCTTCCAGAACAACAACAGGGAATCTTAGGTCCCACGGTCACTTTTAATCTAGCCACCCCTTTGGAATCCCATCACTATTGTTGAAAATCAGTGGCATGGGTTCCCCATATTCCAAGGCAGCAATAAGCAAACTGATATACAAAAGTTAAAGACCTACTAGAGTTGGGTTGGATTTCTGCTTGCATTCAGGCAATGTTCTTGGCAGCATTATAGAAGTGCTTTGTAATATAACTTTCCCCCCCTACCTCTAATATAATATATAATTCTCAGATACAGTAGTCTTCAGTAGTACAGTAGACTACAGTGGTAGTCTTTGACTTACAACCACAATTTACCTAAAAAATTATGTTGTTAAGTGAGAAATTTTCTAAGTGAGTTTTGCCCCATTTTACGACTTTTCTTGATAAGGTGTAAAGTAAATCACTGCAGTTGTCAAGTTAGTAACATGGTTGTTAGGAGAATCTGACTTCCCCATTGATTTTGCTTTTCAGAAGTTTCCAAAAGCTGATCACATGACCCCAGGATATTTCAAGTGTCATAAATATGAACCAGTTGCCAAGCATCCAAATTTTTATCACCTGACTGTGGGGATGCTGTAATGGTTATAAGTGTGTCTCATGGCATAAGTCACTTTTTTTCAGAGCTATTGTAACTTTGAACAACCACTAAATAAATTTTGTAAATTGAGGACTACCTGTATTTTGGTAATCCCCTATCCAAACAACTTCACTTAGCTTTCCAGGTCAACCAAACATTGACCAGGTGCTGTCATACATTGAGAATAAATTGGTAAAAGTAAGATATAATACAGGTAGTCCTCGACTTATGATCTAGATCATGCCAGACTAATCTTATTGCATTCTTTGACAAAGTGACAAAATTAGTGGACCAGAGGTGCTGTCAATATAATTTACTTGGACTTCAGTAAGGCATTTGATAAAGTAGACCATAACCTACTACTAGATAAAATAGAAAAATGTGGGTTAGACAGCATCACCACCAGATGGATTCGTAACTGGCTGACCAACCGCAATGTGTACCCCTCAATGGAACTGCATCTACATGGAGGGAAGTATGCAGTGGGATAATGCAGGGCTCTGTTTTAGGCTCAGTACTCTTCAACATCTTCATCAATGATTTGGACAAGGGGATAGATGGGGAACTCATCAAATTTGCAGACGACACCAAGCTAGAAGGAATAGCCAACACTCTGGAAGAAAGGCTTAAGATACAGAAAGATGTTGACAAACTTGAACATTGGTCGCTATCTAACAAAATGAAATTCAATGGTGAAAAAAGTAAGGTTCTACATTTAGGCAAGAAAAACAAAATGCACAGGTACAGTATATGTGGTACCTCGCTCAATAGTAGTAACTGTGAGAGGGATCGTGGAGTCCTAGTGGATAACCATTTAAATATGAGCCAGCAATGTGCAGCAGCTGCCAAAAAAGCCAACACAGTTCTAGGCTGCATAAACAGAGGGATAGAATCAAGATCAGGTGAAGTGTTACCACTTTATAATGCCTTGGTAAGGCCACACTTGGAATACTGCATTCACTTTGGTCGCCACAATGTAAAAAAGATGTGGAGACTCTAGAAAGAGTGCAGAGAACAGCAACAAAGATGATTAGGGGACTGGAGGCTAAAACATATGAAGAACGGCTGCAGGAACTGGGTATGTCTAGTTTAATGAAAAGAAGGACTTGGGGTGACATGATAGCAGGGTTCCGATATCTCAGGGGCTACCCCAAAGAAGAGGGAGTTAAACTATTCTCCAAAGAACCTGAGCGTAGGACAAGAAGCAATGGGTGGAAACTAATCAAGGAGAGAAGCAACCTACAACTAAGGAGAAATTTCCTGACAGTTAGAACATTTAATCAGTGGAACAACTTGCCTCCAGAAATTGTGAACACTCCAACACTGAACGTTTTAAAGAAAATGTTGGATAACCATTTGGCTGAAGTCGTGTAGGGTTTCCTGCCTGGGCAGAAGGTTGGACTAGAAGACCTCCGAGGTCCCTTCCCTTCTGTTATTCTCTTTTCTGTTTCCCCAAAATTTCTGTTGTTAAGTGAGACATTTGTTAAGGGGGTTTTTGTCCCATTTTCTTGCCTCAGTTGTTAAGTGAATCACTGCAGTTGATAAGTTAACAACCTGATTGTTAAATGAATCTGGCTTCCCCGTTGACTTTGCTTGTCAGAAAGTTGCAAAAGGGAATCACATGACCTTGGGACCCAGCAACGGTCATAAATATGAACCAGTTTCCAAGCATCTGAATTTTGATCACCTGATCATGGGGATGCTGCAAAGGTCATAACTGAAAAACAGTCATAAGTCCCATTTTTCAGTGCCATTGTAACTTTGAACTGTCACTAAAGGAACTGTTGTAAGTTGAGAACTACCTGTATACTTTAAAGGCATGAAAGGATTAGAGCATACACAGAATGTAACCTAACTCAGCTTTTATTACTGCTGCTGAGAAAAGCATTGTGACCTAATGCTCTATCTGCATAGATAAAGCCTCCAGGCTAATTGCCAAGTAGCCTAGCAAAATAACTTGTGAAATGCAAAATGTGAATTCTGCTTGTAACATAAAATGTGTATTCTCAGCAAACTTATGTGAGATAGCACCTCCTAACAAAGCTCTGGGCTATATGCCAGAAAATGTATTCTTTTCCTCCTTTCTGAGGTCCTTTGTTTTCAGAGTGCTAAGAAAATCATGCAGTTTGCATGAACTAATGGATATGAAATCATGTTTCTAACACTATAACAAGCTGTGCAAGCTGTGTAAACTATAAGAAGTTCGAGAAAAAGTTTTTGTGTGCAGCAGCTTCGGCTTTTGCTTTTTCTCTCTCTGCCTGCTCTGTTTAAGGTGGGAGATAAAAGGTCGCCCAGCTTCATCTTGATCAATAATAAAGCTGAATATCAGTGGCCTCGTATTCAGAGTTTCATTGGATTTATCAGATTCTGAGCTGCACTCAAAAACCTTACAGGCTAATGAAACACCCTAACTTCTCTCCCCATTCAAATGAGAGGTAAAACAAGGAAAATCTAATTCCTGCTAATATAAATAACATAGCAGTCTCCACTTTGTATTTTTTTCAGTCCAAAACAATTATCCTCCCATCTTTATTAAATGAAGCTCATGCTCACCAAAAAAATGGCCCTTTCGAAGAAAATTAATATCCCTAAACTTTTAGAAACTTGTGAATGCTTATTTAGGTTGTTTGCTCAATAAACATGAACGGCCTCCTACTTTAACCTGTGAGTATACACATTTAGCAATAAAAAACAAGCACTAAATCAATTGGCTTCTTTTTTAATTTTATGAAGAATGAATATTTATGATCACTTCTACATACAGTCAGCTGGGCATAGTGATTAAAATACTGGACTAGGAGATTGTGAATTCTAGTTCTTTTAGCAGAAAAGCTGACTGGATGACTTTGGGCTAGTCCCACTTTCTTGGCTCAACCTACCACACAAGGGGTTGTTGTGGGAAAATAAGAGGATGGAGCATTATGTATATAACAACCTGAGCTGTACAAAATGAAAGTCAGATATAAACAATATAAATAAACAAATAAACAAACCCAATGGCTGGTTTTGTAATGTGTTGTTAGTTTTATCTTAGCCCCATAAAAGCCCCATAAAACCCAAAATATCAGTGTGTTTAGGCATCATCCAAAACTACATCAGTTATAAATACCTTAAGTATCTTTATGATATTTTGAAGGAATATAAGGAATGCAAGAATATTTAAGGAATACCTTAAGTATTTTTATGACATTTTTATAGTATCTTTATGTTATATTTGGAAGTCCCATAGGACCAGGCAGTAGGTATAATCTGAAACTGTACCATTATAACTGTTGGCATGGCAACAATTATGATATATTCTGTTAGCAGTTCCCAGGCAATAGCTTATATGCATATGTACCTTTCATGCAAGAAGATCAGAAACCCTTGAGGTCAAGTGGAGTGAGAAAGAGAAACAAACAAACAAATAAACAAAAGATTTGGAAGGAAAAGACATCAATGTCTTACATCTCAAATGGTAAGCAATTGTTACGCCAAGTGTAAGAAGGCTTTCCCCGGCCTATTAGTGGGGAATGGCAGGAATTGTCCTCTAATATATCTGAACGGCTGATAGCAAAGTTGATATAAAATAGAAAGTCTATGAGGAATTCCTCTATTACAGGGGTGTCAAACTGGCACCCACCCCAGCTCCATGAAAGCAAAAAACATTGCGATACGTCATGTGATATCAATACAACGCGGCGAGTTTGACACCCATGCTCTATTAAGTGCTCTTTTAGACTCAAACTCATGGGGGGAACATATATACATACATGCATTCATATGTATAAACATACATGGATATATGCAAACATACCCATCATGATTTCCCCTTTGGGAGTAAACAAATGTAGACAAGAAAGAAATAAAACATGTTAAAGCTAAACCTTGTTAAGGCCATGGTTGTCACCAGGTATGATGACAGATATGCCTCTTGAGTAATTAAAACATTTACATAACATTTTTAGTAGTAATAAATTACTGACACAGAGATGCAGTCTAGAAGATTTTCTAAACTTGTTTAAAGTTTCAAACTTGTACAAAGTTTGCTTTTTGGGTGATTGTTTTAAAAATGGAGTAGCAAGGATTTCATCTCTGTTCCCAACCCTTTCCAGCAATGTAGCCACATATCTAGGCAGATTTAGAGACGACTATGCTAATTGGAAACATACTTAGTAGCTTCAGAAAATTTCCATTTCAATTTTTAAAAAAACCTTCTACAACTCATAATTTCAAGGCATATTCTTAATTTATGCATAAGATGCCTCCTTTACAGACAAAATAAAGATGATGGAGTATGTTGCCACTATAGTACTGTAGCACCTTTCCAGTTGCTCAGATATCATTTTTCTATTGTGGCAATGTCTTAGTGAAAACCTTTACCATGTTTGTCATTGATTGCACCTAGATTTTTTGGGAAAGAACTCCTAGTGTGAAAGTAGAAAATAAATCTTCAGTGACATGTTGTACTTCATAGTTTTGTATGTTGTAAGAAGTTTGTCAACCAGCTGAATGTAGTTTGATGCTCTGTAGTTGCCAAAAAATTCTCAACTATATCCTTGAAAGTATTTTCAAATACTTTTTTCTGATCCCACTTAGATCTTCACACCTCTTGTCACCGATGACATATCTGATCTGTAGACCGAAAAAAAAGTCCTCCTGAATCTTGGCATCAGTTATTCTTAGAAACATCGGTCTTGAAATAACAAAAACCTTCAGCTTCCTTGTTCATCGTTTTCACATTTTTCATCTGTCTGAGTTTTATGTAAAGCAGAGGCAAAAAAATATCTTTGTTAGGTCAACAAATGGTTCCTGTGCCACATTTTTCTGCCCTGGAACCAAATTCTTTGGCTATTTGTTTTAAATATAATGAAATTCTTTTGCACCATTTGCATATGTAACAACTGTATCGGGTATATGCGTGCTGTGTTCCAAGCATCAGAGCCATGACTTTTAGATCTCACCGATATTCCAGTTGTACTTGGTGTACTTGTGCTTCAACAACAACAGTCCCATGTTTGTGTATGCTTCTTTCATGTGTGCAGCATAGCCAAAAGGGACTGAAGGGTGTACAGGTAGTCTTTGATTTACGAGCACAATTGAGCTGAAAATCTCTGTTGCTAAGTGCAACATTTGATAAGTGAGTTTTACCTCATTTTACGATCTTTCTTGATACAGTTGTTAAGTGAATCGCCGCAGTTGTTAATTTACCAACGGTTATTAAGTGAATCTGGCTTCCCCATTGACTTTGCTTGTCAGAAGTTTGCAAAAGGGGATCACATGACCACTGGAGACTGTGACCGTCATAAATAAGTCAGTTGTTAAGCATCTGAATTTTGATCATGTGACCGTGGGGATAGTGCAATGGTTGCCAAATGTGAAAAACGGTCATAAGTCACTTTATTCAGTGACGATGTAACTTCGAACAGTCACTAAATGAACTGTTGTAAGTTGAGGACTACCTATACATTGCTATTGTGTAAAAATAGATGTGAATACAACATAATTTAAAAAATTATTTAAAAATTAATTAAAATATACTGTCTACTATCGACCTCACCCCATTCCTAAGAGGTCTGTAAGGGACGTGCATAAGCGCACCAGCGTGCCTACCATCCCTGTCCTAATGTTTCCTTTTATTTGTATCCATTTCATGTATTCATAATCATGTTTATACTTATATCTGTTATCTAATACATGCTTGACTAACTAACTAACTACCTAACTACCTAACTACCTAACTACCTAACTACCTAACTACCTAACTACCTAAATAAATAAATAAATAAATAAATAAATAAATAAATAAATAAATAAATAAATAATGTAATAGATTATCTTCACGATTAGCAGCCGAAAATTTATAAGGAACATCCAAAAGTGTTTCTGGAAGCAAACTTTTTGTCGTGCATTGTATTCCTTCGATCCTGCCTCGAGTCGACCAATATTTACTTATGTCAGGCAGAGATACAATAAGCAGAACGAGCATTTTACAGCGATGGGCATTCGAATCTCCTTTTCCTTACCACGCCATATCCCTTCTACATTTCTAGCTCTATATTCCCGAGACAAAAAAAAAAAAAAAGATGAGGGGGTGGGAAAGGAAGCGTCGAAATGACGATAACGCCACGGGCCAGCCCTGAGCTCTCAGCCAATGGAGTCTTCCCAGCGCTGACTTCCTTGGTTGAAGGGGCGGAGCAAGCGAAAGAACACCGAGGGGTCGGCTAACTAGGGGATTGCCGGGCACTCTCGGGGCGGTGGCGAGGCGGCGGGAGCGATGGTTTACATTTCGAATGGTGAGAACCGGAGGTTTTTTTTTTGACGGGTGGGGAGCTCCTATCCCGGGGAGGAGGAACGTTCAGGTGTCTCGGCGTTCTGTTTTGCCTGGCTTTGATCCCGAGGGAGGGCGGGAGCAGCGCAGCAAAGGCGTAACACAGCCTGGTGGTTTACCTGGCCGCTTGCTACCTTCCTCTTGGGTACCAAGTTGGGCTGGAGTCGTCCCGGCAATGCTCACGGAAAGGAATTCCCGCGGATCCGCCGGTGAAAAGATCACTCTTTAAAGGGGCGCGGTGGGGGAATCACTCTGTCTTGCATTATTCTCATGGCCTTTTTATTACATGTCATCTTTTGATTTGATTTGATTTGATTTGATTTGATTTGTCGCTTCTGGAACTATAATTATTAACCTGAACAATGAAAGGAATGGCCATGCCTGGGTTTATAAACAAACTTTGGATTAATAATATTGCATGATCAGCTCTTTTATTACCGTATAGGATTATTGCCATTATTATTTCAAAACAGTAATCATCATTGTTTGTTCTGGGTTGTAGGACAAGTTTTGGATAACCGGAGTCGGGCTCCATGGAGTTTGTCATCTATAACTGACTTCTTCTGGGGAATAGCAGATTTCATAGTTTTGTTGTAAGTGAAGTTTCTCCCTCAAATAAAAAACAAACAAATATGACTTATGCAATTATTATTCCCCTTGAGACACTTCAGGCCTGAGTAGATTAGTATATATAATGGATGCATTTTACAGTTAAATTTATTTAGCAAAACTCCAATGGAGTAGAAGAATCTCATTCTTATTGCTCTTCTTGTGGAGTTTTTGATTAAAATTAATCAAAACATATAGTCAATGTCTTAACAAAAGACTGGAAAGGAAATTATAAACAAGGCTGAATTTTCAGAGGTAATTTTCTAAGATTTATAAAGTAATTTAGATATGTACAAATAAATACATAGCTTCTCTATGTATAGAATTCCTTGTATAATGGAGTTTTTGGAAAAACTAACAATTTTTGGAGTATACTTGAATATCTGGAGAAGGCCACTGAACTAATAGTTGTTTCTCAACTATTGTGCTTGTAACACCTCTGAATCCATATTTAATTAAAAGATCAGATGGATTAAATAACTTTAAAATAAAATTTCAAATTTGAAGAAAAATTTCAACATTAAAAAATGTTGGCTGTTCCTTAAAAGGTCAGGCTTCCGCCATTAGGCAATGTGAAAGTGCTTCCCAGCCTTGATGAGTGATGAGAAATAGTGGAGACAAAGAATTGGGTACTGTAGCTTGGTCCGCATTTCCTGACAATGTTTTCTGATCCAGGATCATATTTTCTCATGAATAACAAAATGGAATTCAGCTACTGTTATAATCCATTTATATATGGAATGTAATGGTAATATTATCTTGTCTTCCACAGGCAGTGAAATGTCTAGTGCTGGCCTATTTGACCTATCAGTCTGCAATACCATTTAGATGTTATATATTCTATGTCTTTGGACATTTTAGCTATTCTTTTTCAATTCAGCAAATGAAAAAACGGATGACGTAGTGAGACATTAAATAGTTCCATCCAGAAAGAGCTATAAGTTAGCTAATGCTGGGTTCCGCAAGTTTTATTATATATTGACTATTGTCCATTGTTACACAGTATTGGAAAATTATGATTTTATATAGGATAGTTAACTTCAATCATTTAAGCCCTGCATTATAAAATTCACTTAACTGATTGTGTCACATTTAATTCTCAGCTTATAAATTTTGTATTTGGTTTTGAGGGGTCTGCTAACAATAACATTTTCAGTTCTATTTCAATCTATTTCTGTGTTTGGAAAATAAATTTAGAACAACCAATTGCTTGATCTTTAACATTGGTTATTTTAAAAATAGTTTTAAAAATACTGAATATTTCAGATCTTTCTTATTTCAGTTAACAGAGATTTTCATTTTAGTTTTCAGAGCATTATTCACCCAGATTTGAGGAGAGGCTACACATCTTCCTCTTCTTCAAGATACGATGATGGAAGAGGGTATTGCTTTTTTTCACTTTAATTTAGATGAAATACAGTGTGAAAAATTGGGGTGCAATGGTTAAAAGTCGTTGTGTTTTTCCGGAGTGTCTACATATTTATAAAGCTTAAGCTCTTCTGTAGTATCTCCATTATAAATTATGTTTCCACACTTAATTATAATTGATTTTGAGTGCAAAAACAATAAAAGCTACATTCATCAGATTATGTCTTCTAAGATTCAAAGCTAAATTCATGAAAGACCAGGCTACGTAATTTTCCTTGCTTGCTTCCTCCTGCCAGGGGAATTTCAACTCTGTTATGGTTTGTTTATCATCACAGGCATATAAGAAGTTTTCACATAACTATGGACCTCTTCAGAGCTACTTAGTCAAGTTCTGTAATTTTGACAGATGGACATATTCCCATGGTCACATGTTCAATTTTGGATGCTTGGAAACTGGCTGCATTTATGATCTTTTCGGTCAAATAATTATGATTTGTGTTGTTTTATTGCCATTTTCTGATATTTACTTCTATTTTTTTTTTAAAAAAAATGCCCAATGAAAAAAACTTTCATTAGCTTAATGACCATGACAAAAAAGATTGTAAAATTAGGCTGGTCAAGTGATGACTTGCTTAATGCCACAATTTAAGACCAAAGCAACAGAAGAGAATATTTGTAGCTCAGGGTTACTTGGTGGTCTCTAAGCTTATTTTTTTCAGGCTCAATTAAGGTTGTAAATCCAGGACTACCTATACTTAATTCTTATTTTGGGCATTTATTTTCTAATGAACCAGTTGTAAACCATGAGTTCATTGGGTTTATTCTGCTTTGGAAAAGAAATTTCTGTACTTGTCTAATTCAAAATATGTCACAGAAGGGGTTACCTAAATACAATCATATCTTTTAACAAGTGAACAGTACACATGGCTATACACTTTGTTCACATTAAATCAGTTTTTAATCTACATTATTGTGATGCCCAAATGTGACCACAGAGGTGGAAATTGCTGCTTTTTAATTTGATCTTTGTTTTTCTAGACCTCCAGGATTTCCTCGCCGTAGAATGGGTCGAATAACCCACTTTGGAGGTCCAAATCCCCCACCAATGGCTGGTGGTGGATGAGGAAGGTAGTCCATCCTTTTCTTCTTAAAATGCTCTGCCCAAAAGTCACATTGAATTCAGCTAAAAAAAATCATAATGCTCAAAGTTACAAGAATAATCTTGCAGAATTTTAAATACTTGTAGACCAAGTGGATGAGCTTTTCTGTTTCATTTTTATCCTTATTCAAAAAGGTTTATTTATTTTATTGATTTTAGCATACGCTAAATTCAAAAAGGTAAATGTATATTACATAAAATAAGATTTGAGATTAGGAAAAATGGGAATGGATATATCCTACATATATAACATCCTATGTTTCCCACTGTAGGTAGTACTTGTTTAGTGATAGTCCCACACAGTGGCCATTCGCAGTTATCATGGTGATAAAAAGTAACTTTGCAACCAGTCCTTGCGTTTGTCAACTTCACAGGTCTGCAAAGAAAAGCTGAAGTAAGATCATGAGCAGAGTTCGGTTATACTTATCAACTGCTTTGCTTAATGGTGGTCCCAATGGTGCTCACTAAAAAGGACTACCTGTAATATAGTCAGTAAAATAAATTGACAAAGAATTGCATAATACTTCCTTTCGTTCTCCAACCATCCCCTGCTTTAGTTTCCCAATTTGGGGCACTCTACATTATATACTTCTGAGAATATGTAGAAATACACTGATGATACACTGGCAAGCACTCAGTACTGTGACATTCACTGAATTATATATTACCCTTGTTAGAAAAGTTTTAAATTGCTATCATGCAGAATTTATCTGTGGATATCAAAGAAACATCAATTTAGTTTTAAACAAATTTACATTTAAGCAACTGTTTTATGGGGGAGAGAGCAAAGAATGTAATGTATGTTGCAAACTTTTCTTTTTTTAGAATTTTAAAGATTACAGTTATACAGATAAAAACTAATACAAATTACAAAAAGGAAAATAATAAAAAGAAAAAAAATAGAGAAAAAAGAATAAGAGGAAAAATAGAAAAGAGCAAGAATATAGCAAAGAAAAAGAAATAGAAAAGAAAGTAACATCTGTCTTTGTCACAAGTATAAATAATTTTAACCTACACTTTCTCTAAAAATATAACAAACAATATATCTTCATTCCATATCTCATTTTTTATCTATAAACAGATTCTTAGAACTTTTGTCGTTCAATCCTGGTCGGCAAAAAGTCCATTAAAAGTTACCAGAAATATCAGTAAAAGCCCATTAAGAGTTACCAGATGTAACAGTGTTTAATTGTTATTAACATTTAATCCTAATCCAGTCAATTTATTTAGACAACAAGCGACTTTACTTTTTTAAAAAAATCAAATCAATTTACATTTGAGCAACTGTTTTATGGGAGAGAAAACAAAGAGAATCTTGTATCAGAACCACTTATTAGACTTCTTCCATTATGGAAATTTTTAGTATTCTAGTGTATTACATTAGCATAGCTGATTCATGTTGAATAACCTAAAATTCAGTTATATGCCTAATAACTTTGGAATACAATCTAAACATATTTTAGTTAGTGCTAATATTCTACTTAGAAGTATGTAAGATCAGTGCGATTGTTGGTCTCCTCCTTTGAAAGTTTACTTACGTCTGCATCACAAACAGATTTATCAGAAGGGCTGTAGAAAGTGTATTACTATATAAAGTAAAGCAAGCTTAAAATGGCTTTTTCAGGTTCAGGAAATACTTTATTAGGTAACAGCTACCAGTAACTGTGAAAAAATAAACAAATACTTTAATCAATTTCTCTTTTCTTTCTCCATAGGTAAATGCCTGCTTTAAAAAGTAGGCATCAGACTACATATTTGCACGACTAAAAGAACCTGATCAAGAATGCTGCAAAGGGAATTGAGGGTTGCAAATATGTTGTCTAAGTGATTTAACTGCTCTGTGAATCAACAGAACAATGAAGTTGTACTGGGAATTCCATTTTCTAGGATCCAGTATAACTGAAGTGCAGTTCTATTAAATTAAATGAACCTGTTTACTGTCTGTTTTAAGCCTTTTATATAGCTGATGGGTATTTTGTGGTAGATGTAAAGTTACGGAAATATATGACTTTGCAAAATACTGATTTGGAATCATTTAATTGTAATCAATATATTTTAGAATGGACAAATTGTGCACATGAAGACTTAAAAAAAAGGATAATCTCAGAATATGTATATTAAGTTAGGGAAGAAACTGCTACAAGTTTAAACTGCTTCTAACATCCCACTAGATCTATATACCTTAAAATGCTTCTGGTGAAATTATTAGTTTCAAATTCTTTTTTTATTTAATTTTAAACCACCCCACCCCCCCAAATCTTGGGTATCTCAGTTATTTTTTGAAGGAAAACGGTGTCTTGTGTTTTGAAAACTAATTGATTATGGCTTAAAGTCAGCAGACAATCTGTGGACATCCAGCTATTTCAAAACTATAATCCCATTGTTTTTCCCCATTATCTACACCCATTATTTGTGTTACTTATAATTTATGACCTGTTTCATTTTGACTTCTTCATTGTCATGTTAAATCCCAAATATAAAAGCTGATCTTACTGCAATTTATGTCGATAAATAAATTTATAAATAAAATACATTTATCATGATTGCTAAATCCTCACACTAAATCCTGGTAATGCTACTTATTTGCAAACCCTAATGCTAACCAAGAGTTTTAGATTCCAACTCAGTTTTCCTTAAGTTTCATTTTGTTTATGTATGGGAGTCAGAGTCCAATTTATAAGTACCATTACAGAGTAAGATCTGAAAGAGTTTTCTGGGACAATTTAATTCAATTTCATGCTGGAATCTCCCTTTTAAAAAATTATTTTTAAGTTTCTTTAACGGAGTAGTATATTCTGAGATTTGTTCCTGTATTTTTCTGCCAGCTTCTGTATATTGCTCTTTTTTATGCTGAATATTGTATATGACTGAGTGTTTGGAAGTTGACTGGATATATAGAAAAGGATGCTGCTGGAAAGTGATGGCATATTGAATTAGGATTACCTCTATTTAAAAGTGGATATATACCTGATTTTAAAAGGGACCATTACAGGGGCTGGATAAAACATTTAAACAGTGCTTTGAAAAATATAATAGCAAAGGGACCCCACCCCGCACGCTTCTGAAGTGCTAAAGTCTTACATCCTTGAGATAGCTATTCCAAAGACTGCCTCTGGCTGTTTGCGTATGTGGGTGCAGGTACAACTGTGCCAGCAGTCCCAGTGGAAATGTCTGCATACGAATACACAGCTGGCCAACCAGGAAACCAGCCTTCCAAGCTTTCCAAAGGAGACAGCTGTTTTTCTGCTTTAAGGAAATGAGCTTTGCTGGTGTTAGTGCATTTGTAAAACACTTCTTTCATATGTGCTGTACAGCCTTAGGAAACTTTAATAAACTTCAACAAAGATCTTATAATTTTTCTCTTATTTTTTAAAAATATGATGATAGAGGTAAGGATGCCATTCTTTCAGCAATCGTTTGGTGTGGGTTTTTTTCTCCTGTGGTATTAAAAGTGGAGCAGGAAACCTGGTAGGTTCTGTGAGCATTTTAGCAATAAGAGATGACTGGGTTGAAATAATGATTCAACAGAAGAACATCAGGGTTTCCCCCCCCCCCTTAAAACTTGCAAGAAAACTTGCATATTTTTCTAAAGGCAGAAACTACATCATTTCCTCACTGCTAGATTCCTATTATTACCATAAAAAAACCATACCATGTTAGCCATAATAAAACTGTTGTGTCAAATGTTCTAGGGTGGTTCCTGAACCTGAGCTCAGTTTAGTAAGAAAAATAAGAAAAAAATAAACTATCTTGGCTGAAATACAAAACAAAAAACCAAAATTCAGGTATTTTGTTAATAGGAATGTCTCAACCTTTTATGTCCATGAGCCATTTCATGCACAGAATTGGATGCAAGTTTTGGTTATACATACAGTATAACAACATTTTGTATTCGTGGAACAGAAAGTTTTGTTTTGGGTGGGAGGGGAAATGGGGAAAGTTAAAAAAAACTGAGGGGAGGAACTGAAAAAATTGGTGGGTGGGAAAGAAAAGACAATGCAGATTTGCTGCATTGGGACACTGAAAGCGATGAAATGGAAGTGCTGGAAATGTAGAGAGCAGTCATAAAGTGGATTATGCTAGGTACTAGTAACAGTTCACCAGAATCTCCAGGATGCTGCGGTTTTGTTTGAAAGAAAACAATTTGGCATTACAGTGCAAGCTCCAACTCAATGATCCATTTCGCTTAACTTCAGCAGCCGAGTTCACACTATCTGCTAAGATCGTGTTTCTCAACCTTGGCCATTTGAAGCTATGTGGACTTCAACTCCCAGAATTCCTCAATATTGGCTAGGGAATTCTGGGAGTTGAAGTCCACACAGCTTCAAGTGCCCAAAGTTAAGCAACAAAGCGGATTGAAATCTGATTATACTTTTATTATTATCTCTGTGGACCACTCCTGAACCCGTTTTTGGGCCTCCCCTAAATTAAACAAAGACAAAGCATTTGAATGCTCCAACACTGGAAGTTTTTAAGAAGAGATTGGATAACCATTTGTCTGAAGTGGAGTAGGGTTTCCTGCCTAAGCAGGGGGTTGGACTAGGAGACCTCCAAGGTCCCTTCCAACTCTGTTATTCTATTCTATTCTATTCTATTCTATTCTATTCTATTCTATTCTATTCTATTCTATTCTATTCTATTCTATTCTAGTGTGTTGTTTCTTTTCAGGGGCCCAATTACTTAAGCCTTGAAGTCCCCAATTTCACCTTTTGTCAAGCTCAGTTCTGGCTTCAGCCACTTTTAAAATAACGCACTCCCTGGAGGCGGCATCCATGGTGCACCCGGCAACAGAAGGGCCGCCCTTCTGAGCAGCCTTCGCTGTTTTGGTTTACCTACTACGGGGAGTTAATAGGAACCAGGAAAAAGGGCCTTTTGAGAAGGCGGCGCGCTAAGGCCCTTAAGGTGGGGGAGGGGGGGAAAGGCGGCTGTTATCGGCAGCTTATTTCCCCGCCACCGGGAAGTAAAACCACCCCGGGATCGCTTTGATCGCCCGGAGGAACCGCAGCCCCGCCAGCCCACCTCGCCGCTGAGGCAGGGACGGGCGTCTGCTCTCGCCGCCGCGTCCCTTCGGAGGAGGAATCCCAGCCGGCCCTTCGCTCGACGGACGGGCGGGCGGGCGGGCGAGCGAGAAGATGACCCAGGCGGAGAAGGGGGAAACAGCCGCCGCTGCGGCGGCTGCAGAGAATGGGAAAGACAAAGAGCGCGACAAGGAGAAGGAGCAGCGCGGCGCCAAGAGGCCCATCGTCCCCGCCGCCGTGCCCGACTCGTTGCAGGAGGTGAGCTCCGCGGCCGGTGCGCAAGGATCGGATTCAGCCGTGGAGTCCCCGGCCGGGTCCTTTCCAACGCCGGGGCTTCGCAGCCGGCCTCGCATCCACCGAGCCAGAATTGCAGGAAGCCTCCGGCGATGTGGAAAGCTTTCTCTGCAGCGCTTGTGGTCATTCAGGCCTGCTTTTTTTGTTGTTGCCTTGGCATTTCGCCCCCACACCCTCACCCCCCACACGGTTGTATTTCCCTAGGAAATCACCCGGAAGGCCTCGGGCGCTCAACTAGCCTGGGAAGCCAAGCATCAACCCGGAAGCAGCATGGGCTATCTCTTAAGGGTGGATGCGCCCAGGTAGCCATCAGGAATAAAATAGAATAGAGAACAGAGAGTAGAGTAGAGTAATGAGGAGAGGAGAGAAGAGGAGAAGAGAAGAGAAGAGAAGAGAAGAGAAGAGAAGAGAAGAGAAGAGAAGAGAGGGACAGGACAGAACAACAGAACAGAAGAGTTGGAAGGGACCTTGGAAATCTTCTAGTCCAACCCCCTGCCTAGGCAGGAAACCTTAACGACTTCAGACAAATGGTTATCCAACATCTTCTTAAAAACTTCCAGTGTTGGAGCACTCACAACTTCTGGAAGGCAGTTGTTCCACTGATTAATTGTTCTAACTGTCAGGAAATTTCTCCTTAGTTCTAGGTTGCTTCTCTCTTGATTAGTTTCCACCCATTGCTTCTTGTCCTGCCCTCAGGTGCTTTGGAGAATAGCTTGACTCCCTCTTCTTTGTAGCAACCCCTTAAATATTGGAACACTGCTATCATGTCTCCCCTAGTCCTTCTTTTCATTAAACTAGACATACCCAGTTCCTGCAACTGTTCTTCATATGTTTAAGCCTCCAGTCCCTAATCATCTTTGTTGCTCGGTTGAGCTCAGTTTGATCAAGTATTCCCCTTGCTTTAGTTTACTTCATTGCGGAAATGAGTGGTTTCTTGGACTGTTGTCGTTTCTGTTGGTGACCCCGTTTTAAGCGTGTCTTTAAAAATATATATTGATTATAGAGCCTTAAGTCAGTCAGGAGGAGAAGCCTTAACTTACTGTAATGTTATTGTACCCCTGCATCCTCCTCCCCACAAATGCAGGGTGGTTTTTTCCCCCTATTTATAAGTACAATGATCATATTTTTTTGGAAAAAGTCAAAGAGAAACATGAAGAAGGGTGTAAAATCTGAAAGACGTCCATAAGGATAACTGTTTATAACTCAGTTTCACAAAGAAAAATTCAAGACCAAAACCAAGAAAATAAATAAATCTAAAAGACAGCTTTCTAAAATAAAGGGCTACCTCTTAATATAATAGAGAATATATGGTCACTGTATTTATAGGTGAATTGCACATTTGACTTATTTTGTGGCCATACTTGTAGCTTGAAGTGATACAGGTAGTCCTTGATTTACAACCATTCATTTAGTAACCAAAGTTACAAAGGAACTGAAAAAAGTGACTTATGACTTTTATGACAGTTGTAGTGTCATACGATTGTGACATTCTGACAAGCAAGGTCAGTGAAGAAGTCAGATTCACTTAATCATGTTACTAACTTAAGGTAAAATGGGACAAAACTCACTTAATAACTGTCTTGCTTAGCCATGGAAATGTTGGGCTCAGTTGTTAGTCAAGGACTACCTGTACTATCTAACCTATAGCAGTTGCTCAAATGTGTCTCTTAGATAACTTGATGTTTAGTAAGAATAAACTCCACTGAGACCAAGAATTAAAATGCTATATACATAATCTCTCTTATGTTTGAATATTATATGGGGACCCTCGCACAAGAAAATCTATGGGATTTTTAAAATATTTATTTTCTCCAAGATTTAAGATTCTCTCTGGAATTTATCAAATTGGGGACATCATGTTAAATCTGTGTACTTAATTGTTTGCAATGTTATAATGTAAGTCTATTCAAAAGTAAAACCTATTCAGTAGAGCCATTTCTAGATAACACTACATAAGTATCAATCTGCTCTTTCACTCTCCCATATTTAGGCATACATATATGATTTTTACTTAGATTTGTATAAGGAAGTGTGCAAGTATACTATACTTTTTCATTGCTTTTAAATCAAAAACTTTTTATTGATATAAAGGGAGTCTGCAATAAAACTGCATAACTCAAAAACATAGGATAGCTTACAATGGAATAAGTTTAATTTATAATATTGTCACAGAAATTTGTTTTCAGAATAAAATATGGGCTTGTTTTATTATTTTTAGCAAATCCAGAGCAACTTCATTATTGTGATACATCCTGGCTCAACAACTTTAAGGATTGGAAGAGCCACAGATACACTTCCTGTTAGCATCCCTCACATCATCGCAAGAAGACATAAACAACAAGGACAAATCTCATACAAAGACAGTTGGCTTCTAAGAGAAGGACTCAATGTAAGTCTTCTATTTTTTGGTCTTACATGAAACTGAATCAGTTGTTGCTTATATTTTCATGGCTTGTTCTTGTATGCTAAATTTGTGCTGTTTTCCAATCCTTTCATATCTATGCCTGTGATTTCTGCTTGTGCATTATGCCTAACAAATAATGCAAGAGGGGATTAAGACTTACTCCACACCCTGTAAGCTCTTTTGTGGAATACAAATGGCTTTTATTAAATTACCATCATCAATAGATTATTTGTATGTTTTCTAAATGCGTGGAAACTAAAGTTTTGTTACATCATCCAGTTTCTAGTTATGGGAACTGTATTTTTTATCCTTTGAAGGCAGAACATACTTTGTCAATAATGTTATTTCTGCTGTAGGGAAAGCTCTGAACTTAGATCATAACAGTCATCTTGTCACAGACTACTGCACACATAAAACTTTGATAGCATCTTCTTGTTACTAAATGAGTGTAATGCTCAGGGCTGCAAGGGTCTGAAGTATTAATAAACAGTCTAAAATCCAATAACCAATATATGTATCTAAATCTTCCACCTGACTGCTGAAACAAGGATTTTATTCAGAAGAAATTTCCTTCATATTAAATTAGGGCCCTTTGCTACATCAGTTCCAGCAAGTGTAATGTCTATAATATTATCACAATCATCAGGGGTTCCTATAGGATACCACCGAAAAAGCCTTTCTGAGTTCCCAGATACTCAGGGTAGGGATGGTTCACCAAGATAGGGGAAATGAGCAAAATGAAAGGATACTCTTTATTACCATTCTTCAGTCATATCATAGGGACTTTCCTATTTCTCCAGGTGGTTGAGGTGGCATTGGTAGCAATAAGTATGCTAGGATAGCCTGTGTGGATAATGAAATGGGAATATAACCTGCAATTAGTTTGATTACTGACAGCAGATGTTACATTTAAAGAGTTAACTTCCAATTCTTTAATCATCACCCACCCCCAAAGGCTCAGCCGTGCTATAGAGCAGAAGCAGGCACATCTGGACAAACATTTGGCTCAGGTCATTTCAGCAACTATTATAGTGGTTCAGGCAGTCCCAGAATGACAAACAAGGGTTAGTCCAACCCTAGTTTTGCCCAGTCCATCTTCACCATCTTTAGCTGGAGGGGTTGGTTCTGGCCACATGATCATTAGTCCCTCTTCATCTGCTAAGGCCTCCTTTATCTGGGAGAGATCACCATTTCTGCTTTTAGTTGGCAAATCTATAAACCAACATATTTTTAAATTTCAATTTAACAATTGAAAAATGACATTCAATTGTTGCCTGCTTTTTTTTTAGCCTAGATATCAATTTACCAGTCATTTTATGGAGGATAAATGAAATGCAAAATGTGGAAGTTTGAGTTTTTATATAATGGTATAGATTTTTTTTAAAAAAATAATAGATTGTTGTTATAGATTGTTAGTTTTTGAAATACTGATATAAAATAATTAGTTCTACCCTTGAAAGCAATCTAAATTACTGACTGATTTTATTTAGAAACCAGAAAGTACTGAACAAAGACAAAATGGGCTTAAAATGGTTGACCAAGCAATATGGTCTAAGAAGATGTCAAATGGTGCCAGACGTACACCTATATCACCTGATCAGGTATCTCATTTATAAACTCTGGTAATACTAATAGCATGTTTTAAGGAGAACCAGTAAAGTCTGATGAAATTTGAAAGCTCAAAGAGAGGAAGAGAAATGGTCACAGAATCAACTTTGCAGTAATTCAGCACTTTAGACAGAGTCTATTAAATATTAAGCGTCACAGATAAATAAAAAGATCTTTGAATGAAAAGCTTTTTGAGATAAAAGACTTAAAATGGCATGTTCCAAGTGAAATTCTGTATGTTGAACTTCATTAGCTGACATTATTGACAAAAAGACCTCTCTCAAATAGTGCCTAGTAGCTTACATAGCTTACATAGCTTACATAGACTTTTGGAATATTTGATACTGTTTAATTTGATACTGTTTCAGATATTACGGCCTCAAGCAGGATTTTATAGGCTAACTTCAGCACTTCAATTTTGACTCCAAAATTAATTGTGAGGCAGCAATAACAATGTATAAATGATAATTGAGACTAAGAATTTCCTACACCAAGAAACATGATTATAAAGTGCAACTTCACATCACTACACTATTTAATGATGGAAATTCTAGAACTTCTGGTTGCCATTCTTAAGCAAATCCAATGCTTTCATGAAGCATGACAACACATGGTCACCATTTCCAACCTTTTACCAGCTTCCCCATTAGTTTTGCTTGTAAAAAACCAGTGTAGAAGGTTCAAATGGAGATCATGGGACCACAGGACACTGCAACCATTGTAAGTATGAGGATCTGTCGTAAGTACCTTTCACTCAGTACTGTCATAAGCTTGAACAGTTTCTGAAGGATGGTCATACGTGAGGACCACCTGTATTTTATCATATTTCACAGTCAATATCTACTCACCATAGTTTTGGCTAATTGAACTTTCAGAATTGTCTTCAAGGACAGTGGACAATATTTAGGAATATACATGATCTTGGAATTCAAGTGAACAACCTTGCATTATTAAAGTAAAGATTATTTTTTGTCTATAGCATGACTTTTTATTTCTAAGTGATTTCTTTAAATGTTTATTCTAGATCCGATCTTACAACAGACAAATGCGACCTGCTATTTTAGATCACAGCTCTGGAGCAAAATGGACAAATACTACTCATCACCCAGAATATGTTGTTGGTGAAGAGGTAGGGCTTCTTTTTTCCTCACTGCACTAAAGTTACATGTGTAATTTTATTTTAAAAGTTGTTAAACCGTATGCAACTTTTAAGAGCTCTATTTTGACTTGATGCAATCATAAACTAAATGTTCTTGAAGGCCAATGCTTGCTCCAGTAAGGATAAATGATTCCAATCTGTCTTCAGTGAGATTCCATAGTTCTTCCAGGAACATCCCTTTGATCATTTCCATCCATCCTGTCCATTCTTTGGTTTCTTCTATTTCTCTCAAGCTTTCCAAGCATAATTCATTTCTTCTAATTGATCATCTACAAACATCACATTCACAAAGCTTGTACATTACTGTTTACCGGTTGTTGCCTCAAGGGGGCAGGTGGTCTTCATTATATCCTGAACAAGTTGTTCGACCTAGTAATGTTCTCCAAAACCATAGTTGGAAATAAATATCTTTATTCCAGCCTATTCCATGTCTGTCTAAAGAAAAGAAACTGCTGCTTAAAGAACGGCAGACTCATGCAGCATTCATGCTTTTGTACTTCCTGAAACAACTTTTTGGAGGCAAATGTAATATGGCACAACAGTGATATTTGTCAAAGAATTTCAAGCTCAGTGTTCATTAATTCTGATTGGTTTTGTGACTATTGTCATCCAAGAGTCAGTTAATTCTCTCCTCCACTAAGGACAGGCAGAGATCATGCAATCAAAAATTATGCTTTCCCCCAATTTCAGCACTGTCTATCTCATTTATTTCCTACTCTGTTCTGCCTTTTGGTGGGAACCTTTGTGGAGTCTCTCTGCATGTTTTTTTTACTTCTTTCTTCTTTCATTTCTGATTCTATTTTATGAAACAAATGCCCCTCTCATTTTTTCTTTCTGCTTCCCTGGCCATTGTGGCTTATAACGCTAGTGGCAAATAAATGTTCCTAAATTTGGAAGTCAAAGACAAATGTATTCACCAGGAAACCCAAATAGGCAAAATATTATATATTTTTAAATAATGTGTAATTGAGCAGTGGTCATTTGTATATAATGTATTCTTTTCTGTTCTTTCCAATTAAAAAGCAAAATACAGTCCTTTTTTAAAAGCAAAAAATTGAGCGGGTAGCCGCATTATAGTTTGACGGATGTGATTTTTAGACTTAATTTCATTTCGAGTAGCACAAAGAAAGGGGAAAAAAGATCATTTGCCACAAAGGAGAGAAAGTTGATCAGAGGAATGGAACATAATATTGTGGTTTCAATCCATATTGATTCTGGCTCCTTCCCACATCAGCTGCAGCCTCATTTTGACAGTATACCATATTTTAGGCTGTTATGATATGTGGAAATTCCAAATACTTGTGATTAAATTTTGCATGAAATGTTTTTTTATTTATATTTAGAATTGCGGGAGAAAGATAGGTGGTGAATAAATTTAATAATAAATAAATTCTTATACGGTAAAATATTAAAATATGAATATAAAGTTAATATTACATATGATAACACCATCAGCAGAATTAAAACTGTTCCTAGTTAATATAAATTGTGTTTTGTTTGTTTCTTTTCATCCTTTTCAGGCATTATATGTTAATCCTCTGGACTGTTACAATGTTCACTGGCCTATTCGGCGGGGACAGCTGAACCTCCACTTAGGACCTGGAGGCTCCCTTACTGCAGTTCTTGCTGATCTTGAGGACATATGGTCTTATGCAATTCAGAAATATCTAGAAATATCTCTGAAGGATTTGAAGGTGAACAGTAATTAATGTCAAATGAATGTAACAATGACAGTCAAGTTTCTACCATTACAGGTAGTCCTCGACTTACAACAGTTCCTTTAGTGACTGTTCAGAGTTACAACAAATCTGAAAAAAACGACTTATGGCCATTTTTCACAGTTACAACCTTGGTAGGATCCCCATGATCATGTGATCAAAATTCAGATGCTTGGCAACTGGTTCATACTTACGACCGTTGCTGTGTCCCAAGGTCGTGTGGTCCCATTTTGCGAACTTTTGACAAGCAAAGTCAATGAGGAAGCCAGATTCACTTAACAACAGGGTCACTAAATTATCAACTGCAGTGATTCACTTAACAACTGAGGCAAGAAAGGTCATAAAATGGGGCAAAACTCACTTAACAGATATTTCACTAACAACAGAAATTTTGGGCTCAATTGTGATCGTAAATCGAAGGCTACCTATATTACTACCATTAATATACCCTGAGGCCATATACCATGTTCACTTACATATTGTCCATCCTCTAGATTAGGAATGTCAAATTCGATTTCATTGAGGGCTGCATCAGGGTTGTGTTTGACCTCAGGGGGCCGGGGTGGGTGCGGCCAGGGTGGACATGGCCAGCTCAACATCACTCATGTCGGGGGCACCTGTGATGGCCAAATGCTAAGGCAGGACTTCCTTAGATCCTCCCTCACTCTCATTATAATCTCCCTCCCTCCCTCCCTCCCTCCCTCCCTCTTCATTCTCCTTTCTTCTTCCTTCCCCTCTCATTTTTCCTTCCTAACTTTCCTTTTTCTTCCCATCTTCCCTTCTTTTTCTTTTTCTTTCCCTTTCCCTTTCTCTTTTCCTGTCCTGTCTTGCATGCTCAAATACAAAAACGGAAACATTTCTCCTTTTGTTTAATTTTTAGTTTGTTTTAATAGCCATCTGCCAGTGAAAACGCAGCTCCCAAGCTCCATTTTCGCTGGCAGAGAGCTGCAGGAGGCCATCATGGCCAAAAACAGAGCCTGGGAGGCCTGAGTGCAGCCCTCCCAAACTCCATTTTCACTGACAGAGGCACCGCGGGCCGGTCCCTTGCTGTTTCCAGAGTGGCCTTGCAGGCCAGATCTAAGCACCCCACGGACCAGATCCTTGAGTTTGACACTCCTGCTATATATTATAATAATTATTTATTTATTTGATTTATTTGATTTCTGTAGCCTCCCATTTCACATGTATGACCCTTAAGTGGCCTACAATAAAATAAATAATATATAGAATAGCATAAAAATAAAAAACACATAGCAGCCAAGCACTATCTTGTTTGAGTTGAACTAAAGCCTGTTGTGCCCCATCTGGCCTTGACAGCCTCAGGGCAATGAGATAGAGCTGCCATGCTGTAATTCAGGCAGTTGGTGGGATGGGGGGCATATATATCTTAGTATCATTAGCATATTGATGATATCTGCTCCCAAACATTTGGATGATCTCACCCAGTGACTTCATGTAGATGTTAAACAGAAGAGATAATACTGAGCCCTGCGGTATCCCACAAAGGAGAGGCTGCCAGCTGGATCTCTCTCTCTCCCACCCCACTCATCACCAACTAGACTGACCATTTCCTGGCTATCTAAATTATTTTATTTATTTAAATGCTGACATTAACATTTACCCCAAAATAAACCTATTTCAGGGGCCTGTTATTACTTAATTGTCAAATGGCATTGGTCATTCTGTCACATGACACCGTCCTCTTCTGTTTCCTTCTCTTGTTCAGTATTACAGATGTATTTTACTAATTCCCGACATCTATCATAAGCAGCATGTGAAAGAAATAGTAAATATGACTCTCCTGAAAATGGGCTTTTCAGGTAAATAAATCACTATAATCTGCTACCATGATGTTTTCAATTAATTTATGCATTTCAGTCACAACTGTTTTGTGAATTTGAATTATCTTTGGGATTCTTGCCATGCATCCATCTAGTGATAAATCCATCATTTTTAGCTGCCAAACTGAGATGCAAGTCTGGCTATAAAGATGGAATTATATTGATTTAAACCTATCTAGAGTATGTCTTGGCAGTGTAAACCTTTTTTTCACTGACTTAATAGTCTTCTCATTATGTACTTATATTGCCAAAAAAACCCTGAAGTATTTTCTACATTCCAATAGCAGTTTCTTAAGAAACCGTTGAAGAGTTGAAGAGTTCATTTAGCTGTTTTATTACTCATACAACAATCTTCTTAGACATGAAAGTTTGCACCTGGATGAGACTAGATAAGATTCAAGGCATTTGTGTGTGTGTGTGTGTGTGTGTGTGTGTGTGTGTGTGTGTGTGTATTGAACTTTGCCCTCTTGTGCCCACATAGGGATTCTAGACTAAGTCCCCCTTTGGCTCCTTCCCATGCCTTGGCCCTCTCTCTCCTATACTCTATACTTTATAAGATTTATAAGGGGAATGGTTGCACAATCACCAGTTGCCTCCCTAGTTATAATTTTTTATTTGTCAGACACTATGATTCACTTTCCCTCTCAGTCCATCCCCTGGTTTCAGGACAGCAGGGCTGTGCCATAAAAGCAATTTGTACCATGTACTAACCAACCAGCTCTGTCTGTGGGTGAGAGTGGCCATGAGTATCAGGAGACTCAGAGTCCTTTTTTGTCCTTAATAAATGGGGAAAGGATTGAGCCAATTCCATCTTTTGGGCACCCTAAACTGGTGTCCCACATGCAGAAGTCTTAAGCAACCACAGACTTAGAAGCAAAGTTAGCCCAAATGTTCTGGCAGCTGGAAGAGGCATATCAATATATCTCTTGTTTCATGGGTTAGGTTATCTCAGTTTTATTTTTCAGCCTTAAACTAGTTGTGTTGTATTGTGCACACACACACACACACCCCAAATCTTGAATGTGATTCTCAAATCTATTTCCAAGAATAGAGGAGAAATGCAGCCTTAGACCTAAAAGACACCTCCTTTTTTAACGTTATACTTTGAGAGACAAAGTTTATATAAATGTCAGTGGTTAGTTGGGAAATAAAAAATGGTGAAATACAAATGGTTTTCCTGGGTAAATTGAGCAATTGGCAAAAGACACAGGTGGAATCAAGCATTTTTCTTATTTCTTTGACAGTGACACAAAGTTTTATAAAATGGGATTTGTAAATTGTTCTGCAGTGTATGACAAGTGCAAAGGTGTCTTTGTACAATAGAAATAGTATATAGCAGTTACAACATCCTTTTGTTTTTAGGAATAATAGTGCATCAAGAATCTGTATGTGCTACTTTTGGAAGTGGTTTAGGCAGTGCATGTGTTGTTGATGTGGGGGATCAGAAGACAAGCATCTGCTGTGTTGAAGATGGGGTTTCACATCATAACACCAGGTAACAATCAAAAGTTGGGAGCAAACATTTTACATATGTTCAATATTTTTAATAAAATTTGCACTACTATTATTCTTCTCATTGTTCCTCTAACCGGTCTCCTCCCACTTATGACTGTATGACTGTAACCTTGTTGCTGGTATCCATACGATTTATATTGACTGTTTCCTAATATGATTTGATTGCTTATTTGTTCCCTATGACTATCATTAAGTATTGTACTTTATGATTCTTGATGAATGTATCTTTTCTTTTATGTTGAGAAGCATATGCACCAAGACAAATTCCTTATGTGTCCAATCACACTTGGCCAATAAACAATTCTATTCTATTCTATTTAACATTTTGTCCAGGCCAAAGAAGTCCTAATTTATAACCAGTTGTTTGGTGTTTGTTTGAAGTTTCAGTGGACCTGCATTTATGGGAATTTGCAAGGCCCTGCTGTCACATGACTGTGATTTATATTTTTGCCAGAATCCAGTGTTTACTTTTGGCTTCCGGCAAAAGCCAGCCCTGAGTGAACAAGTGATTTGCTTAATGACTGCTGCAAAAATGGTCATAAAATTAGGTCCCATAATGTGAAGACCCGATTTATGACCCTTACGATTTACATTCTTAATTGCAGAACTAAACTCCGGTTGTAAATTGAGGACTAACTGCATTTTATAAGGCCCTTTTAAGTATCTTTAAAAAAAAACTTTCTGAAATATTCTTAAAAATCACTGCAACTTTTGTGTTGGAAAATCACAGATTGGTGCCCCATATTGCTACAGCAAAGTTCATATTGGATCAAATAAATAACTGATTAATAACCATGGCTATAAAATTTCTTCTAAATGTTTTTAAATTTCTTTCAAGTTAAACAGCTTCTTCTGAAAAAGCTGATTTTCTCACAACTATGTGTGGGCTTTCCTCTTTTTTAGGTTACGTCTTGCATATGGTGGCTGTGACATATCAAGATGTTTTTATTGGCTTATGCAACGAGCTGGGTTTCCTTATAGAGATTGCCAGCTAGTTAAGAAGACAGACTGTCTTCTTCTCCAGCACTTAAAGGAAACATTTTGCCATTTAGACCAGGTAAGATCTAAAATTGTCAAGCTCTGTATTTTTTTTAGGTCAGAGACTGTTATGACTGAGGCATTTTAAAATATATGGAGAACGCATTTGAAAGTTTATAAAGCTAATGCATATAGAATTTATGACACTGAAAAGGGAGAAGTAAGAAAGAATTATGATGGCTTAGTGGTGAAGACTCTCACCTCCCACTTGGAAGGTTGAGAGTTCAATCCTAGGTAGCAGGCAGATGTTTTACTCCTAGGGCACAAAGTAAAAATATTTGCTGTGAACTCCACCTAGGTGTCAGGAAGGGCATCCAGCTAGTAAACTCTCAGTTCCATCCAGTTACCCTGACTATACCCTGTATAGTCTGCATTTAGGGTTGACTACAGGGTTGAAAAACGGGAAAAAGAAACCAGGAGACTGGGCAGCTGGATGACTTTGGGCTAGTCACTATCAGCCCAGCCCACCTCAGAGAGTTGTTTTGTAGGGAAAATAGGAGGAAGGAGTTTTAAATATGTTTGCTGTCAAGAAAAAGGGGGAATATGGCCCCTAGCTGCAAAATCATTGCTAATGTACTTTTTTAATGTTCTCAAAAGTTAAATCACAGAAAATACTTTTCACAGTTTGATGGACTCCTTAATAAAGTTTTTAAAAATGTCTTCTTTAGTTGTTACTAACTAAGCTACCGTGTTTCCCCGAAAATAAAACCCTGTCTTATATTTTTTTGAACTCCAAAATAAGCGCTTGGCCTTATTTTCGGGGAGGTCTTATTATTTTGGGGCATGTGGAGTAAGATGGGGCTTCTCTTGCCGTCTTACCTGATTTCCAACTCTGCATTTAAATATTTTCCGGGAGGGCTTATTTTCGGGGTGAGGCTTATTTTAGCGCATGCACTCAAAAGCCCGATTGGGCTTATTATCAGGGGATGTCTTATTTTCAGGAAAACAGGGTATTACTCTGTGGGAAAACCATGAGTAATAGATTTCTCAGAAAGCTATTAGCTTAGCTTCCTAAGAAATCTATTACTGCTGGTTTCCCCACGGATTAGTAAATCATCAATCCTTGCTTACGTCACTGAACATTAACAAAAACACTTGACAAAAACACTTGACAAAAGACCTACTTGGCTATGATGCCTGAGTTACTTTTGAGAGAGTTGAATTAATTTAAGCTACACTTCAGAGAATCAATTTGGTTTACTGGTTAAGGCATCAAACTAGAAACTGGGAGACCATGAGTTCTAGACTCCCCTTACATCAGGGGTCTCCAGCCCCGGGGCACAGTCCACTACCGGCCTATTTGGAACCAGGCCATGCGAGCGGCATGCATACACACGTGCACACCACCTGCCACTCACACAAGTCAAACTGCGTGCTAGTCTGCCAGTCATGCAGCCCAGTTCCCCTCTTCCCCACCCCACCCTAAACCAGGCTGCCAAGCCGCAAAGGCTAGGCATTGTTGCCTTAGATAACAAAGCCAGCTGAATGATTTTGGGCCAATCACTTTGCTCAGCCCTAGAAAAGAGGCAGTGTTAAACCACTTTTGAAATCTTGCCTAGAAAACTACAGGGAATTGTCCAGGCCAGTTTAGTGACGTGAAGGCACCAAATGAACAAAAACCTAGTAACACTTCAGTGTGTTACTTCTGAGTATACACGCACAGTTAAATCTATAAAATATTTATACCTTTTTTTATTATTAGGATTTATCTGGACTGAAAGATCATGAGTTTCAAGTCCGTCATCCAGATTCTCCAGCTTTGTTGTATCAGTTGCGCTTAGGAGATGAAAAGTTACAGGTAAAAGACTGTGAGATGCATCCCTTATAGTGCTTTGAACGAAACAGAACATTTCTTTTCTTTTGAGCTTTAAATTTAAAAAAAGTTCCATTAGAAATTTCCCATCTATCTGTTTTACATTGGTTCAAGCATTGTATATTATGACGATGGGAAACGGTGGGAACTTGGAAACTGCTACTGTACTGTACTCGTTTATTACTCCAGGGTAGCAAGATCACATTGGGTGGTAGTCCATGATGAACTGTGTGCTACCTATCACCTACCGTAAATTGTGGGTAATTTGGCCAAGGACTATATTTGGATTTTTAGAAAAACATTAAAATAAATTTTCATGGGAAGTAATGGGAACATAGCTCTCTTCTGACTAACTAGAAAAAAATGATCTTCTTGTCCAGTAATCTCCGTTTGGGGGAATAGCTTGCACATAGAGAAGGTTGCTGGCTGAAAAAAAGAAGGATTTATAATATCTTTCATTACTGTGTTTATCTGGACGAAATAATCCTGTGGTTCCAGTTCCTCCATATCTTCAGCTTTTTAGAGTCAGTTAACTATTGCCAGTAATTCATACATTCTTAGACTTGAATCTATCACTTCCTTCAGTTTACCACAGAATTCCTGTACGACAGCTGTAGAGGTACACAAAAGTTTATGCCATCTTGAGCTCCTCTACAAAAAGTGGGCTGTAAATCTAAAAAATAACCATTTCATTTTGAGGGTGCTTTTATTAGTTTATAATATAAAATACAAAAAAACACAAAAGAAAATAGGAGAAGGAGAAGAGAAGGGAAAACACTCTTCAGAGAGTATAAATCTTTCCCCTTTTACTAAAAAAATAAATATTAAATATTTTGATCTACATATTCTGCTGAGATAAATTATTTAATCATAGGTTATTTAATTGTAACCCAACTGCAAGAAGGATGGATGGATGAATGTATAGCTAAATATTGACAATAATTTGAAATTCTTCTTATCTTTCACAATTAGGCTCCAATGGCACTATTTTATCCAGCAACTTTTGGAATTGTGGGTCAGAAAATGATAGTTTTGCAGCACAGGTCTCAAGGTGATCCTGAGGACCCCCATGACGAACATTATCTCTTAGCTACACAAAGTAAGCAAGAGCAGGTGTGTGTGCGTGGCTTTCTCTTGATATCCCCCCCCCCCCGTATGCTGTACAATGAACTCAGTGTCTCATCTTATTTACCTAACACTTCCTTTCCAGAGTATTGGTAGATGAATTCTTTTCATGTGACCTGCCATGTTCTGGCATTCCCCGCTAAATTGGGCTAGAATTTCTGTGTGCCCGTAACTATGTTAACTAAGGATAATGTAGACCAGCAGATCTGAAAAGTATCAGGTTATGAGGATGAGAATATAGACAGATCAGGACTTCTCAACTACATATGGTGGTTATAACATGAGCATGCTTTTTCAGCTAATACTTGTAGTTTATAAAGTTGGCTTGTTTCAGCTATCTGTAAGATTATCTAGTGTTTAATACATAGATGTCATAAGAAACTGCACATAATTTAAAATAAAAAGACATTTTAGAAGTTCTTGCAATCATGCCAAAGAGGATAAGAGACAGCTATTACAGTTGGCACAGTCTCTCTATGTGTAATTGTGCTTGTGTGCTTATATGTACATTTCCAGTATTTAACTATACTGAATTATAATCACTATGATGCTTTAATTTGTTTTTGTTACCCAGATAACTTCTTTTTCAGGTTGTTGTTTTTTTAAACTAAAATCAATGTATAGGATTCCTATTTGGAAGTTATAGAATTGAGTTGAACGGATGTAATTATTGGCTACATTGGGATATCCAGTATAGGCAAGAAGAATACGCTAACCTTGCCAATTCTAGCTGAAACCAATTTTTGAGTCTCCCCCGGCAAATATAAGTGAGACCCTAGTATATATCCCTGCCAGAAGCCGCATAGAAAAGGAAGGATATGGATAAATAAAAATACACATTCATATTAATTGAATTATCTAATTATACAACAAAGTACCCCTATGTATAAAATTATTGATGCCCCACTTCTACCAAACTTTTTCTGTCACAACTACCTAATAACATAAAAACAGAAGTACAAATGCACACATTCACCCAGTGTGGGGGAGTCAAAGTAGTCAAAATGATAAGCCTGGCAATATGCAAGATCCATCACTTTTTTAGGTGAATTGATTTTACATATATGTATAAGAGGGTATGCCCCATCTTCTACCATGTCTGTTTTGATTCCCTCCCCCCTCTTGAAACATCACCACATCCTCCCTCTCTCCTGTTAATACCACAACTAGATGAAAAAGGATGGGAAAAATGTAACTGAACAGGGAAAGAATGAAAAGGAAGGAAAGTCTTGTTTAGGTATTAGAAAAAGGGTTACCATTCACTACACGGGGGATGGGCAACTATGGCAATTTTACAACCTATGGACTTCAACTCCCAGAATTTCCGAGTCAGCCATGCTCTATAGAAACCTTCTCACCCAGGCAAATGGCAATTACTAACTCATTTCCAAAGGTATAACAGAGTAACAGAATAGAGTAACAAAGTTGGAAGGTCTTCTAGTCCAATCCTCTGCTCAAGCAGGAAACCCTATCTCATTTCAGACAAATGGTTGTCCAATCTCTTCTTAAAAACGTCCAGTGTTTGAGCACCCACAACTTCTGGAGGCAAGTCATTCCACTGATTAATTGTTCTGTCAGGAAATTTCTCCTTAGTTCTAGGCTGATTCTCTCTTTGATTAGTTTCCATCCATTGTTTCTTGTCCTGCCTTCAGGTGCTTTGGAGAATAGGTTGACTCCCTCTTCTCTGACTGCCCGTTAGATATCGGAACACTGCTTTCATGTTACACCTAGTCCTTCCTTTCATTAAACTAGACATACTCAATTCCTGCAACCGTTCTTGCTTTGTTTTAGCCTTCAGGTCCCTAATCATCTTTGTTGTTCTTCTCTGTATTGTTTCACTTTTTAACAGCCACATCTGTGATCATTTGCAGCCGCCCTGAGTCTTCGGAGAGAGGCGGCATACAAATTGAATTAATAAATAAAAAATAAATAAGTTCATGTATTTCCTTATTTTCAACAGCAACTTCTTATTGGTGAATAAAAAAGCTGGTTAAATTGTTGAGAAATTGTTGAGTTTTTTTTAATGTTATTCTGGATTTTTGTGGTCAACTACCTTGATATATTAAAAAAATTGACAAAGTATTAAGTACTTCACAAAACAATACTTCAATTGTGTGTTCCCAGTTCTCATCCAATGGTATAGATGCCTGTGGTTTGGGATGGGAGAGTCAATTGCAGCAGTAAATACAGTTTCTTGGACTTTTTACATTAAGAATTGAGTCTGATTAATTAGGAAATAAACTTGAAGGGACAGAAATAGAATTGAGCCTTTAGTGCTCTTCAGCCTGAGTTGTGCTTGCTTTTATTGAGAGATAATCTTATTTTCCTTTTTCCAGTCTGCAAAAGCAACAGCTGATCGAAAATCCATGACCAAGCTGGGTGGATTTGATGGAGATCTCCGAGGCCAATCTTCAAGTGCTGCTGAAAATGTTTATCCTTCTGAAATGGATTTAGGCAGTTCTCATAGTGACTGCATTATTGGTGGAAATGAATCTGAAGAAATGCTAACAACTCACATGTCCCGAAAAACTGCTGTATCTCAGTTTGAAGGGAAAGCTTTAGGCCTTGACAAAGCAATTTTGCATAGCATTGACTGCTGTGGTAAGAAAACTATTATTTTGTATGATATGTAATACTAATTATCGTAGGCAAGATTAATGCTAGTCACAAAAGATTTCATTAGTGTGTATGAAATACTTTTAATACTTTTCCTATTATTGTATTAATCATTTTTCTAATTTGTTAGCTACAGTTTATTTACAGTTTTCATGTGCACTTTTCTAGCATCAGATGATACCAAAAAGAAAATGTACAGTTCAATCCTTGTAGTTGGAGGTGGCTTGATGTTCCACAAAGCTCAAGAATTTCTTCAACACAGAATTCTCAACAAAATGCCTCCCTCTTTCAGGAGAGTTGTTGAAAACGTAGAAGTCATTACAAGACCAAAGGTATCTTTGAATGGATTTATGCAGGTTTTCAAATAGGAAAGCAGCTGGGGGTAGCATTAGGAAATGGGAGGGAATTAATTATGCAGTAGTCACACATTTTGAGATGAGCAATAGGCTCTCTGTTCCATTCACAGGGATGCTTCACCCACAGTACTGCTGTGAGCATAGGTTGAGATGACCACGTCTCCCAAAGGCTCAGTTGCAGCATTCAAGGGTTTTCTAGAATTACCTATCCATGACAGTTGTTTGTACAGAAGTACACTTATGTGGGGATTGGCAAAATTTTCCGTAGATAATAATAATTGGCAAAATCTTCTGTAGATAATAAAACCATCTTGCAGATAATTACTACTTGTAGCACCAGTTTTATTATACTAATATGTATTGAATTGAATTAGTCTATGATAAAAAGTTGGTTCTATCTATTCTTTTAGAGCCTTTAGAATTTATCCATATTTGTAAGAGTTCAAGGAACCAGATCATGTTTAAGTTTTAATGGTATGATATTTTTATATCTGTTTAATATCAGGACATGGATCCACGTTTGATTGCTTGGAAAGGTGGTGCTGTTTTAGCCTGCCTAGATACAACACAGGAGCTCTGGATTTATCAACGAGAATGGCAGCGCTTTGGTGTCCGTATGTTACGTGAAAGAGCTGCATTTGTGTGGTGATCCAGTATTATTTAGAAATAATAGAAGGTTTCCTTGATCCCTAGTTTTGTGTTTTAAATAAACAGATTAAATTATTTCCTCTGGAATCATTTAAAAATAAGGCATCAAGGTATTAAAGATTTCTCTAAACCCTCTCCTCTAGTTCAGTGTTTCTCAAACTCGCAACATTAAAATGTGTGGACTTCAACTCTCAGAATTCCCGAACCAGCCATGCCATGTTTCTGGAATTCCCTAGCCAGCCAGCCCTACTGGCTCTGGAATTCTGGGAGTTGATGTTTACACATCTTAAAGTTGCCAAGTTTGAAAAACACTATTATGGTTGAATATTTTATTATGATCTTAGTGAAGTCTGTGACAGAAAATACAAAGCATTTTTTTTAAAAAACCCAAATCAAAAACACAACCAAGATGTGCACTCATTCAGGGCACCAGACCAGGGCACCTATTGAAATAATGCCAGTTGACAGAACTGGTACATAGATTACATCTTTCAAAACTTCCTGGCTACTAAATACGCATTGTCCAAGCACCTACAAGTCACTTTATTTATTTCATTAGATTTATTGACTCCAAGGCAACTCTGGGTAATTCACAATCATATATGTATCTTCTCTTTCTCACACAAAAACAGACCCACCAATATTATAATATGAAATATATTATAATATGAAATATATTTTAAAAATACATTTAGACACCACTCTTAATTCCAAAAACCTATATAACAAGACTATATTTTCCTTACCCCAAATCTTGGAAGAATGCCATCAGAATAGGAGTTATACAAATCTTTGGAGAAAGTAGGATCTTATTCCAGAGAGCAATGTAGGTTGTGAAGGACATAGTAAGGAATGCCCATCATTATCAATGTTGTGGCAGTGATAGTCAATGGCAGTGTAGACTATATTGCAAGTCAAACCACAAAGGGACTATCGCACGAATGGCTGTCTGAAAGGCACAAGTGCTGCTGTGCAAAGGCCTCATCGTCTTCAAGCAGAAGTTGCATGTTGAAGACCATCCAGACTGGGCACTAGATTTGAATACTGCCCCATCCAAGATCTGGAGGATGCTAAAATCCACAGCCACTCAGGTTCTGCAGGATTAAGTCAGAGATGTTTTTCCACATCCAGATCCAGGCAGTCTCCAGACACTGAGACAGGACATCAATGACATATTTGACTGGTTCAGGATTGAGATGTATCTATTATCAGCATGCCAAAGTTACTGATTGCTGAACTGATGAATTACCCCAGCCTGCAATTTTATGTAGACCTTAAACAGGAGGAGCAAGAGCATTGAATCCTGTTGGCACATGACACTGGGGGGAGGGGGGACTGAGGGAGCAATCTCTCTCCCCAATGGAAAACAATGTATTTGTGTAAATATGTTATTCACATTCCATTAAATTCAAGGCTGTTTTAAGTTTTTAAAGCAAGTGCGGGGGAAGCTTCTTTTCTGTCACTTTCTGTAACAAAGTAGAACAAAACAAAACACAGCTATGATTTGTAAGTTCTGACTGAAGTAATGCATATCTGGGGCTTGGCCAACACATTTAGCTGCCAGCAAATCATGAGGATATGAGTCAGTAGAAGAGCTTGTGAGGAGGAACCAATAGGTGTTTGCGGTAATCAAGTTTTATATTGTGCAAATGAAATGCTTGAGAAATCCACATCTAACATAGGAAGCGGGAACATAATTTCTATCATGGGCCCAAACTACAATGATTTAAATACAATCGCGATTGTCTGTCAAGCTCTAGGGAAATCAGGTAATTCAGGCAGTTCAAATGAGTATAAAGATATATTGCAAGCTTAAGCACTCTACAAAAATCTGAGCTACTAACAGTCAAGGGAACTGAGCAGGAATTAAGAAGGCATTCAAGGTGGCTGGACTTCGATCTCTTGCGGGCACACAGGACTCATGGTGTGTTTGACTCCTCCCTTGGGCTCAGCCCGGTCATCTGCTACACAGTCCTTTTAATCCCTGGAAATGAATTAGCAACCATATCTATTCTGAAATTGTTAACATTCACTTTCCTAAGTACAGGAGATGATATCAAAAAACTGTAGTTTCAGAAATTTGGAAATAATTATTTTTATTGGATAGTTCTGAATGACACTCGAGTTCATTTCATTAAAGCGCTCCATGGCATAGGACCAGGATATCTACGGGACCGCCTTCTGCCACCAACAGCCTCCCACCGACTAGTTCGCTCCCACAGAGAGGGACTCCTCAGGGTACCATCGGCCAAGTTATGTAGGCTGGTGACACCCAGGAGGAGCCTTCTCTATCGGAGCTCCTGCCCTTTGGAATGAATTGCCCCCGGATATTCGTAACATCTCTGACCTCCGGGTCTTTCGCTGTGCCCTCAAGACCCTACTGTTCCGACAGACGGGGCTGTCTGTCTAACTGAATGATTTTAAATTGGGTTTTAATTTTGGCTTTTAAAATTCGGCCAAAACTATTTAATGATCTTAATTAATTTTTCATTAATTACTTAATTTTAACTATGATATTGTATATTTATGTTTTAATTCTGGCTGTACACCGCCCCGAGTCCTTCGGGAGAAGGGCGGTATATAAATAAAATTATTATTATTATTATTATTATTATTATTATTAAGTATAGCTCATTTGTAAAGACAACTGAGTATCACTAAATTAGACATTAGCTATTGATGAGAAATATGCAACAAGTAACTGGAATACCCCATTTGAGCAAATCAACAGCATTTTAAAAAATGCTGATCTTATAATCTAAAGTTGAAATTAATTCAAGAAAATATTTATTTATTGGATTCTCAGTAAATTCGCTGTTTATCAATTTCAATTCTGTAATCTGGAAGTGCAATATGAGAGGAGTACCCTGAACATATTTTCAGCTAGTTTCTGGTGATCCTGTTTTGGCTCATTTGTTTATATGAAAGTTTCAGAATGTGAATGTCATATACAACATGAACATGTACATCAAACATCTGGCATTTACCAATTTATTGTGCATGGAGTGTAACCAAAAAGATTGTTTTACTTCTATGGGATGAAGCATGTTTTTTCCCGTCTTTAACGACCCTGTAATCCCTTGCATCATGGTGGAATCGAGACAACTGAATGGATCTGAGCATTTACTTGCTGGATGCTCTTCCTGACACCTATGTGGAGCTCACAGTAGTTATTTTTTCTTTATGCCCAGAAAGAGAAATATTTGTCGTGACCTAAGACAAAGCCTCCTGATTGTGAGGTCCACTTCTAGACCACCTTGCCGCTCCTATGAGATAAAGCTTCTGTACTAGATTTAAAATTCTGGATTGAAGATAATTGCTGGATAGACCATGTGGTCATAGTGTAATCTATTGGTTAAAAGTAATTATGTGTTTTACTATGCCCTGTTTCTTCCTTTTTTATTAACTTTTGTACCAGTATTTGATTTTTGTATTGTTTTTGTTATTTTTTGTATATTAAAGCAGTAAAAGTATAAAAATAGTGCAAAAGAATTAGGGGTGTAAAAGTATGAAAATTTCCAACTTACAATAGTAATTCACTTATAGTTAGAAGAGAAAAAAGAGTAACAATCTTTATTTTAATACTATAGCTGCAATCCAGGTCTAATTTTAAATTTCCAGGTCCACTTCTCCTTTGCAGCTTTATACCTCTGACTTTGTGAAAAGGAAAGATCTCTACAAAAGGAGTCAATATCTTTCATTAAAAAATAGTTTGGGCAGATGCTCAATGGACTTGGTAGAACTGGGTCTGGATGTGTTTCATTGAAAGAAACAACCATGTACTTGCAAAGAGAAGAATCCATTTTCCAATCACTGCAGAAGAAGTGTAATGCAAGAGTGAACATACATTCAGAATTCTTCTGGTTTTCTATAATGCTCTTACAGGTTGAATCACACAAAGCACTTGAGTAGGTTGGGCAAAGAAAAATGACTTTATCAGCAATTCCTTTCTGAGTAGCAAGCCATTGCACAGGTCCTATTTCAGCAATTCTCCGTTTTTGCCACAGGTCTATTATAACATTACAGTGACAATATTCTTGTAGAAAGTCAGCAAAACTTAGGACGGTATGCTGTAAACAGGCTTCTTGAGAATATACAACAAGAATAGTTATGGGTTTTTGTGCTGTTATAGGATGGAAATGAGCCAGATTACGTGCCAGACCTGTTTTTAAAAAAAAAGCACCACTGTTAAAATAAAACTAGGAGCAAGCAAGTTCACATTTAAGTACGGTAAGCTGAGAAATAAACAGTACTTGTTATCCTGGGAATATACTGTGGCATGTAGTTTTACAATACAAATTAGCTGACAAATATAGTTTAACATTCCTATGGGACAACAGAATGCTGAATTATAATTAATATGATACAGATAAATTCCTCTTTCAAAAAATAATAAAAGGCAAAAATCACTCAGGAGGAGTATTGATAGGGGAACAGGTGAGAAAATGTGTTAATAGAACTAACATCATGATACATAAAGGATGGAGTATGCAGTGTGACATGGCATAAATTCTGTCATTTGGGCATCATTGTAGTTAGGAACGTATGTCAATAAATATTCTGAGGAAAATTACAATCAATAATAATATCAAAGAAAACAATCATCATGGAAGCCTAAACCCATTATACCTTTGTTATATATTCTCAACAAAGGTAGCCTCCAGGACATCAGGAACATCATCCCCAAATTTGAAATAGCATGTGATCCCCAAGCTCTTCCATTTTGTACATATTTACCTTAATTTTTAGAACAGATATTTTAAAATGAACAATATTCAAAAGCACATTGTGTTAGAAAGAATAATATTTATATTTTGTCCTTACAATTTTCTTGCTTATACAGTAAATTATCTTGTCTCATGGGAAGAAAGTCTTAGCAAAGTTGTATCAATATCAGTATTTTGTAAGTTGTTTCAATAAAGATAATTTTTCAGATACTATTATGAATCACAGAATAGACTAATCAGTACCAGTTCTAATCAGTTGGTTGGACTAACCAACCAACCATCAAATTATCTTTCATGTTTCAATTTTCATGCCCAAAACCAATTATTCTATTGTCACAACACCAAACTGACATTGGAAATAGGTAAATCGGTAGAATACTCCTGGTTACTCAATTATCGACCTCATGCTTGTAACTATTCAAATTCAATTGCAATGCTCTCTACATGGGGCTCCCCTTGAAGAGCACCCGGAGGCTCCAGCTGGTCCAGAATGCAGCAGCGCGGGTAGTGATGGGAGCAACATGGCGCTCCCATGTAACACCGCTCCTGCGCGAGCTGCACTGGCTCCCGGTGGTCTTCCGGGTGCGCTTCAAGGTGTTATCACCTTTAAAGCGCTCCATGGCATAGGGCCTAGCTATCTGCGAGACCGCCTGCTGCTACCGACGACCTCTCATCGACCCGTGCGCTCCCACAGAGAGGGCCTCCTCAGGGTGCCATCAGCCAAACAATGTAGGCTGGTGGCCCCCAGGGGGAGGACCTTCTCTGTGGGGGCACCTACCCTCTGGAATCAGTTGCCCCCGGAGATAAGGAGAATCCATGACCTCAATGCCTTCCGTCGTTCCCTGAAAATCCATCTTTTCCAGCAAGCCGGGTTGGCTTAGGAAGAAATTTTTAAATTCTTTTAATCAGTCTGTGATTTTTTAACTTTCGGGCCAAAATTTATATATACTTTTAAATGTTTTAATATTTGTATTCTATGTTTTTTATCTTGGCTGTACACCGCCCTGAGTCCTCAGGGAGAAGGGCGGTATATAAATTGGAAATTAAATTAAATTAAATTAAATTTCATTGTGAAAAGCAGCTAAACTAGAAATATTGTGGAGTTACTGGTTTAATACTACAGTATTTCTTACCAATTAAAAATAGTTTGTTATCATATGCCACATCTTAACATTTTCTGCAACAACTACTTTCTGAGTAATTGTGACTGCCTCCATCTTTTCCTTTCAATATTTTCTCTAATCTCTTTTTAAAGATTATCTCCATTCTTTCTCATCTGCCTACCTCCCAATCATATGTCCCATACTCAGAACTATTTGCATGTGCTAGTGTTTGAGTTGCCACAGGACTTGTTATTTTCCCAGTAAATGTTATAAAATACATGCGCATTTTGAAATCCTGCAGTTTCTTGGAATTTAGACAAGGATCTGGATTCGGAGGGAGCACTTCCTTTTTCCCACTCCCCCTCATGTCACAGAATTGACAGGAAAAGTCAAAGTAGCACCTAGGATTTCAACCTTCTGAGTCTTCATTTGTGGACAGAAGGTAGAGGAGAGACTATAAACAAAACCGAATAAAATAAGCTCTTACCATGCTTACTCTTGAAATAAAGCACAGCAGCAACTATGCACACTATCAGAAGTAAAGTGATGGATATGCCAGCATATGTTTTTTTCATATCTAAATGAGAAAGAAAACAGATTTGTAAAATTGCAAGATTCTTTTAAAAGCTTAACATTAACTTAATAAAAAATGAGCAATTGCCATTTCTAATTCTCAAAAGATTATAAAATGCATTCTCATGTATGCAAATGGTGATACAGCACAGATGGAGGTGAGACGTTAGAGCTTAAATGAGAAGATGTG
Source organism: Pantherophis guttatus (assembly GCF_059756535.1). Taxonomy (NCBI): domain Eukaryota; kingdom Metazoa; phylum Chordata; class Lepidosauria; order Squamata; family Colubridae; genus Pantherophis; species Pantherophis guttatus. Next base: position 219,389,176 of record NC_142064.1, on the reverse strand, counting down.
GGAAATCTAGAATATGTCAGAATAACGGGTGGTTGTCTCTAAATTCACAAAGACTAGCAAAGCAATCTTCTGATCATGATCTAAATTAGGAATTGGCAACTTGAAGCTTCCCAGTCCATTTTGTAGCCTTTGGACATTCTTCTAACCATGATTGCTGAAATCTGCCAATTGGCAGGCATTTTGAGAGGCTAGGTAAATACCATAATGAAAGCTTAAAATAGGAGTATCACCATTAAGAAACAAACTCAAAACCTTCTGCTTAGAACTGAGACCACCTTGTTTGCTACGTCTACCTCTAAGTTGTAGTTCTCAACCTCCCCAAAATGTAAATATTGACTCTGGCCACAGATATGTTGCTTATCCTACCATCATCATGATCACCCACTCAAAAGGTACAAAAGGAAAAAAGCCCCAGAAATATCTAAAATGGTAGCCAGCCACAATGTAGAACTAATGGCTAAATGGAATCCCCATATTCAGTGTCAATGTATCTGGTTATCATAAGCTCAGAGACACAGAAAGGAAGTCTTTATTTGGCAATCAAAGACTGCCTAAGTCAGACTGCGGACTGTAAAGAAGATCTTTATGACATTTCCAAATGAAAATTTCCATTTCCTTTATGACATTTCTTATTGCTTTTAGAATGCATAGAGCCAAATATGGGTTTAAGCTTCCATTATTCACTTTCTAAACTAAAACTCCATGCACTCATATATCCATACTCCTTTGCCAATAAGTAAGGCTTATCCTGGGAATCTTCTCTATGTTGATTGGGGTCTGTAACATCCAGAACAGCAATTCTCCAAAGCACATGAGAGCAGGACAAGAAATAATGAGTGGAAGCTCATTAAAGAGAGATCCAAACTGGAACTAAGGAGAAATTTCCTGACAGTAAGAACAATTAATCAATGGAACAGTTTGTTTCCCAGAGTTATGAGTGCTCCATCGCTGGAGGTTTTCAAGAAAAGATTGGACAGTGTTTATTTCGGATAGTATAAGGTCACCAGCCTTGGGCAAGTGGTTGGACTAGAAGACCTGCAAGGCTCCTTGCAGCCCTGTGATTCTGTGATTTTCATATTATTATCCTTTTTTACAGAGTTATTATTTGAATTTATCTTCTTCACTTACAATGTCCTAGAAATAATTTTTTCTTTATATAAACCTTACAAAACTGTCTTATCTTTTCCCCCCTTTTTTTCTGACATAGAACTGATAAAATACCAAGTAGCTAAAGATAAAGGCTATCATGGTCTAATTTAAATTAAAAGATACAGAACAAAATAAATAAGCAATTTAGAGACTATTCTGGGGAGCATATAGAAATGTGATTTTTTTCCTCCTGTCATCTTCTAGCTTAGCACATGGTTCCCATAAACTTTTATAACCTCCAATAGAGGTATTCCTCAAGTAATAACCACAACTGGGACCAGAACCTCTGTCACTAAGCGATGCGGTCATGAGTTGCAACTAATTTTATGATCTCTCTTGTCATGGTCAATAAACAAATTCGACTTTCCTTATAGACTTTGCTTGTTGGAAGCCCTCTGGAAAGTTGCAAATGGCAATCATGTGACTCTGGAACCCTGAAACTATTATAAATACTTGGGTACTGGTTCCAAATACCCAAATTTTGATTATGTGACCACAGGGATGCTGTTATGGTTGTAAGTGTGAGGAGTGGTCATAAATCACTTTTTTCAGTGCCGTCAAAACTTTGAAAAATCATTAAATGAATGGTTGTAAGTCAAGACGTGAAAGACTTGAATATTCCATTGAACTTTGACTATTCCCACTTTAACAGTTTTCTAATAAACCCTGGCATTTTTCAATGAGAATGCTACTGTCCCATGGAAATCATTTTTCATCTTCCTGATGTGTCTTTCTCAATGTGTTCGTTCTGTTACTTTTCCACATGCTATATATGTTGAAATCTGCCTGGAAAATTCTTCCCATTTCTATGGCTCCTTTTGAAGGCCACTCATTCAAATACATGGGGTAGAGTTACTCATTATCACTATTCTACAACATCATACAATGATTGACATCCCATAATAATATTGAAATTGAACAGAGTATTATCCAATACCTGGTTTGTTTACTATCGAAGCTGTAGCTTTTGGTTCTGCAAAAAAAAAAAAGAGAGGGGGTGAGAGAATTGAATAGACTGCTTGAATTAACTATGTACAACAGAGGTGGGCTTCACATAATTTAACAACCAGTTCACTTAGTGCAGAACCAAAAAAGTGAGCGTGTGTGTGTGTGAGCAAAGCGAACGTGCGCGCAAGGGCTCACATTTTCAGAACCGGTTGTTAAATTATGTGAAGCCCACCTCTCGACTGGAGGCTAAAACATATAAACAATGGCTGCTGGAATTGGATATTTCTAGTTTAATGAAAAGAAGGACTGATAGCAGTGTTCCGATATCTCAGGAGCTGCCACAAAGAAGAAAGAGTCAAACTATTCTCCAAAGCACCTGAGGGCAGGACAAGCAGCAACAGATGGAAACTAATCAAGGAGAGAAGCAACTTAGAACTGAGGAGAAATTTCCTGACAGTTAGAACAATTAATCAGTGGAACAACTTGCCTCCAAAAGTTGTGAATGCTCCAACACTGGAAGTTTTTAAAAGGAGATCGAACAACCATTTGTCTGAAATGGCATACGGTTTCTTGCCTGAGCAGGGGGTAGAAGACCTACAAGGTCCCTTCTAACTGTTATTCTGTATTCTGCATTACTTATCCATCAAGATTATTATTTTATCTCTTGCTCTTCCTATAAAATTGCTCAAAGCAACTAATATAGTATTTTTCCTTACCTACAAGCTCTTTTATTTTCACAATCCTGTAAGAAAATAGAGCTGCCTGAATGAGTTTAATGATTTCACTGGCCAATCTTAGGCTTATACTAAGAAAATTACCTTAGTATATAAAGCTTAATGTTTCCATCTATAGATAAACATTTAGAAGTCTCAACTAACCTGGGATAGGTTCTTCATTGCAAACTGTTTGATAATATGAATATCTTTTGCAGTCATTTTGACATCCTGGAAAATAAGGAATTAGCTGGAAGAAGAGAAACAAAATAATAACACTGGTATTATTATTAAATACAGTGCTTAAGTATTGCTTTTATATTTAATTTTGCATTGAGAATTTATTAACAACAGTGAAGAAGGTAGTGCTGTGAGAATACAATTGTAGAAAATATGTCCATTCTGCACTTTTTCAGTTTAAAAATAAAAAAAGGCATGTCCCAACACAATTAAATCCATTTTGGTTAGATATGCATATATTCCATTAGCATAAACAGTTGTTGGAGAAACTTCTATAAGATAGAATTCCTAAATTTATTTCCAACCTTTTTATGACTTAAAAGTTTTTATTAAGTATATAAAGCATTTATATCTATTTTTATATATTTAATAAATATATTTATATTTATATTTATATTTATATTTATTAAGCATATAAAGAGCCGTGATGGCACAGTGGTTAGAATGCAGTACTGCAGGCTATTTCTGCTGACTGCCGGCTGCCAGCAGTTTGGCAGTTCGATTCTCACCAGGCTCAAGGTTGACTCAGCCTTCCATCCTTCTGAGGTCAGTAAAATGAGGACCCAGATTGTTGGGGGCAATATGCTGACTCTGTAAACTGCTTAGAGAAGTCTGTAAAGCACTATGAAGTGGTATATAAGTCTAAATGCTTTGCTATTACTATTAAGCTCCTTTTGTGCAATATGATTAATCCTACCAGAAAATGCCCATCAAACTATAACCTCTTGCAGCAAGACAGTACTGGCAAGGCTTATTTGAATAACTACCCCCTCCTACACATTGATGAGGCAGATAGCATCAGGTGTAATGTGTTTCAATGTTTAGGCCACAGATCAGAAACAGTAATACACCACTTCTAATTTGACATTTTCCTTACAAACGAAAATAAAATCTTACCTCTTTAAATATTATGTTTCTTTCTTGATCATTCATTCTTATTTTTTCTGAAACTCTAATACTGTTTCCCTATTCCAAGAAAAATTCCAGATAAATGTATTACAGAACTTTTCAAAATGTTTAATTTTTAAAAAAATGAAATGTGACACTTTTTATTTCTTATCAGTTCAGTTTGTAACTGCATGGTGTTTTTCAAAAGCTAATGTTTACATTAATTTTGACTTTATTCAATCTGGTGTCATCTGCGTTCAACTCTTATCAGCCCTAGTCATGTAGTCTGACTATTAATCATCATACTCATTCCTAGTTTTATAGCTAAAGAAGAAAAAAATATACCTTGGTAGTAGGCACAACATGAAGAATCGAATTATCGCATTTATGAGAGTCACAAAGATGGATTTTATATTTAGAACAAAAGTTACTAGGTGTAAAATTCACTTCTAGTTCAAATTTCCTGTTACATATTGTTATATTTGGATCCCATAAACTCCCTGTGAAATTAAAAAAAAAAATCTAGATTACAAATCTCATTACAAATGAGTGATGTTTTCATTGTTTTACTTTAAAGCACACATGGCTTTCAGATCCTGGACAAAAAAAAATGGAAATAATTATATAAATGATTAATCAATGCGTTAAACAACTGGTCCTTTAAAACTGGCATTTAAAAAAATTACTTAACTCTTTTTCAACATTTTTTTCTAAAGAGATTAATATAGAGGTTTCCTGCTCTCGTAATAGTTTTTAGAAGTATTTAATTTAATTAATTTGTTTATTGTATTTACTGTGTATTTCAAAATTATCCCATGACTACTAAACAAGTACCGGTAATTCCTTTTTTTGAGGACATTCCTTTGCAAGTAATTTTTAGGTAACTTTAGGTGATAATTGTTACCGGAAATGATAAATCTGATATTTTCAGACAGGGCAACTGGGAAATAATCTGTTTCCTAGTGCCAAAAGACAAGAGTAAAATTACTAAATAAATTACATAAAACAAGCAGGATCTCTGATTAAGAGAAGGCGAATGTAAATAAAAAAAAAACCTAACCTGGTGCCTGTTATATGTGTTAGATGACAACCCCAGGTTTCCTTTTGTAAGCTTCCCAGAGTCTTTTCAGCTGGGCATGCTATAAAAATGTTAAATAGGTACACAAAGAAACAAATTCCTCAACCGGCATTAACCAGAGACTGTGAATTGGTCCTGCACAGCAGCAAATAGAGAAAAAATGAGGTGTTTTTTTAAAAGTAACTTCTAGTTGAAATCTTATAACGAGAGAATTTTACATGCTAACGCTAATCAGTCAGAAAAGAACTGAATTGAAAAGCCATCTGTATACTAGTGGAACGCACAATTTCCTCAGATAGATTCCAGTTCTAAAAGGTTACAAAACTACATAAATGCAAAAAAATGCATTAAGGGCTGTTAATTAAAACGGGCAGGGAAAGCAACGTAATCAAAAGTTCTTCTGTGGTTAACCAAAAATAGCAAGTATCTTTGACCTCTTGGTGCCCCTGGATTCCCTTGCATTTGATTTATGAGTCATAGTTTATGGTCCCCATTGCACTTAATATCTTGAAATATGCTTTATAATAAATTTTAATGAGCCTTAATGTAACGAATTAATGAAAATAACTGCTTACCTTTTTCTATACAGTTTTGGCAATATTTCAAGCTATTATCTTCACAGTCTGAATTTAAATAAGAGTTTTTGCATTAGAAATTATGAACATTAAAATAAAGATTAGGAAAACTGTATGAAAGTATAAGCCATTGAAGAGCAAATGAACACATTCTAAATCAACAGATTAAATATCATGCTTGTTCTATTTATCAAGCAAAGCTCAGCTGGACTCATTACTTTTAATTATATGTATAACAGTTTTATAAATTTATATATACATATCACCTTAAAATTACAGAAGCCATTTAAAGGGGAAGATTTGTAAATCAATACTATTTAATCCAGTTACCTGGAGAAGTTAGCTGTTTCTGTATTTTTGAATGATCTTCATCTATATTTGCTGGTGGAAGGTTGTAAGCATCAATGAAGTAATTAGTATTTTCTTCTACAGAGAATCCAACAAAGTTGAATTGCCACTGTAATTAAAATGTATTTGAACATTATATAATTTTGGATATGAACTAATCCGCTTCCTTTTTCTGAACCATATTCTTCCAGAAATGCAAGTAAACCAGAAGCATATACTGTATACTCCTCACTTACTCCATTTTCCACTACTGATTTCATCTGGTACATTAATGAAATACTAAGATGACAATATAAAAAAAAATTATAATGGGATTTTCTAAGTACAGGTTTATTGGCCCAGAATAGAAAAATTAGAAATCAGTTGCTTCCAAAAATCATACACCACGCAGTTTGTTGGTCTAAATCTGGTTTATATCAGGCACTATCTTGCCAGAATTAAATCTGCTATTTGATCAAACCATTTTGGGAAGGCTTGTTAAGAGTATCCCCTTCATAAATCTGACACAGAAGTTAATTCAAATGGAAAGTCATTTTTAAAATTATAATTCTATGTATCAGCTTGAACCACATCCAAAATTTGGATTTATCTTAAAATAAAACCATAGTATTCTAATTTTTAACGATCTCTTAAATAAGAATTTATTCTTCAATGTTTGAATATAAATTACTGTAGTATAATTCTTCGTGATTTATTGTGCACTATTATCATTGATATTTAATTTGATTTTAACAATGACCTGCAGTTTTAAAAATCAATATAAGATCTTATGTTATTTCATTTATGGAAAACTTATAAAATATTGAAAATTCTTAACTAACAAATGTCCTATCATGCTTGTAAATTCTCTATTTTCTGGGTTGTTTTTCTTTTTTTTCGCTTTTTTTTCCTTCTTACCTTATGAATTTTTAAAGACAGTTTCAACTGTCATCTCTGTCCCAAAGCGGCTCCTCCTCTGACCTGCTGTTGACTCACCAACAGTCCCAATACTGCAGAATATACAGCCTCATGCTATATAACTAAGCTCCATTTCATGCTGAATAAACTAAATTATTAATGTATCTTCAATAGAAAACTATTTTTAAATAAATTTTTACTCCAAAAGCATTTTATTAAAATAAATTTAATAAAAATTTAAAAATCCAATTTAAATTTAAAAAATCCAATTTAATTTTTTTTAAAAATTGATTTTATTTTTTTAATAAAAATCATCAATTTTTATCCACCCTGGTTTTTATTCAAACAAAATGGAAATTTAATAGTTCAGTCAATTTTCCATTTTTATGATATTTTAATATCCACCAACCAGAGCCAGTTTCAAAAAATGTATTAAAGAACAGAAGCTTTGAGCAAATTTGGAACACTGAAATTTATTTTTATCACACAACAATTTTACATAAAAACCAGATTTTGTCATTTCGGCTCAGAAGATAAGCTACACTATTTTTGTTCTATTGTACAGAAACATTTTCTAGTCCAACTCACCATGTTGTCTTAAAAGAAATAATTTACTGTTGCATTAGGTCAGTAAACTGACTAAAATCCTATTTTAGCAGTGTCAGATGTAAATGCCTTATTCCCTAATGTGTAAATAATGTATATATGGGATATCAGGGGTTAACTTATTCTTTGTTTCCTAATGTATTCATAATTCACCACTCCTACTCTTGGCTCCACCCTTTGTATATATAAGGAGCCACCTTCGCCATTTTCCTTGCTTCTATCTGTGAATATTCAGTGAATATAGAATGCCTACTATAATTAAAGAGAAATATATTTGAATCTCTAACTCTATATATTATTATTGAGTCTGATCCTAAAAATATTGCAACAAACTGGTAGCAGAGGATGGTTAATTGACTCAATAAATACCTTAAAATGTCTAAGAAAGATAGGCCCAACACCAGGGCCTACAGCAAAGAAATAGAAACTGAACAAGAAATAATCAACGAATCCACAAACGCGATTTCGAGAGAATCCGAAGAATATACCACTGAAGAAGAAGAACTAATAAATGAAAATGATGACCAGGAAGAAATCGAAATAGAAAACAACGAACTCAGGTCAGAGATACTAAAGATTCTAAAAAGCCAGAAGAATGATGAAAGCCTCATCGCGAACCTCCAAGAAATGCTGAAGAACAGCGGAGCAGCGAGAGAGAAAAACATCGTTAAAGAGAAACCCAAAGACCAAAAAACTGTGAGTGATGTGACTACAGAGAGAGTCGTTATGAAAAAGAAAAGATGTGATCCCGCGTGAAATTTTGAATGGCAGCCATCTTGGTTTCCACAAGCCTCCAAAGTGAGCGAAGCAGAGCCAATCAAAATGCTCAGTTCAAAATTTCTGGCGCCAAAAACGTTATCAGACAACGAAAGTGAAAAGGAGGATTCAAATTCCTCGGAAGAGCCAGAATCAGAAAATGAGAACGACTTAACGAAATCCCAAGTAAAGTCAGCAATGAAGACGCTTTTTGCCGCATTCGGGCCAAAATTAAAAATTTCCAAAGCGCCAACAAAGAAGCAAGCGAACAAGCCGATGCTTCAAGACCTGCACGCTCCCATCCTGACTTCAAGAACGACGACGCCCGAGCCCAGAGAGCCATGTCGATTTCGCCCTACACCGCAGACCGAAGCAAGTGCCAACGCACCCAAAAGAAAGAAAAGAACAGCCGCCGCCATCAGAACTCCTAAGACCGAGCCAGAGACCGACTCGTCTGAAGAGGAACGAAGCGAGCGAGCTGCAATGGAGAGAACCTTCCACGACGACGTCAAAGAAGAAATGAACAACGCGCATGTGCGAAACTACGTAGACGGTCCGGAAAGACTTGAACTGGCCAGAGAACCGCGCAGACTCGTTGCGAGCATTCCCATGCCGTTTTGCAATTTTCTACACTTACGAGACCACGGACTGCCTCAGGTTGTAAGTAATGGACAAAATAATGTGGGTAACTTACCCAATGACTTCCCAAAACTTAGAGTTGATGGCATTAATTTACAAGAATGGTATCAACAACTTCAGGTTGTCTTTATGAAAGAAAATTTACTATTCTTTATCACTAGTCCCCCAAGAAGACCTTGGACTTTAAAAATAGATTGTTTACACCATAAGGCATTTTTCTTAATAATATCTAGCGTGTCTCCTGCAATGTATCATAGCATCAAACCAAACCTAACTGTCTCAGAAATAATTCAATGCATGTTTAATTTGTTTCACAGCGATAGTGTAGCAACCACCACAAGAATGTCAAAGGACTTCTTTTCTTCCAGAGTAAAACCAGGGGTTTCCATAAGTGAGCATTTAATATCTTTAAACAAAATAAGAGCTGAGCTGCATTTGAGGGGGGAAGTGATTTCAGATCAAACAATGAAAAGTGTTATTATCAACTCACTTGATTCATCATGGGATAGTTTTATGTCACACTTAGACACCATCAATCTAGGATATTTGTCAATAGAAAGTCTATCTAACAAATTGATAGCAGAAGACAATTCAAGGAAAAATCGTTATAGCAATCACACAGAACACAAACCTTTTAGGAAGGTAGCTTTTCAAGAAAAATATAATGAAAACTTTAAATGCCACAATTGTGGATCCAGAGAACACAATAGAAGAGATTGCCCCAAAATCTCAAAAGAAAGACATAGGTCAGAATATAGGAATAAATACAATTATAGACAGTCTTCCACAGACAGACATAAATATAGAAGCCCACCAAATTACAGAGAAAATAGAGGGGGCAGAGAAAATTCAAAAGAGAGAAAATCTGGTTCACTGAATGGACTAAATAAACAAGATAGCACCAAAACGCAACCAAATGAGAACAATAATTGGCTTATTGATTCTGGAGCAACTAATCACACCACTAATAACAAAAATATATTGTCTTCGTTTACAGAAGATAAGTTTGTAATAAAAGTAGCTAACCAGGAAAAAGTTCAAGTACTAGGCAGAGGGAATGTGACCTTGCCTGGTCTAGGAAAAATAGAGGGGGTATTGTTAATACCAGAAATACCTCATAACATACTAAGTGTCATAAAATTAAGCAGAGATTCTGACATCAATATAGTTTTCTCAAAGGGAAAAGCAACTTTAGAGAAGGATAAAACTAACGTAGGCACTGTGATGATTAAAGGAGGCCTACCCTATCTGATAACAAAAGAAAGATGGTTACATAATATTGATTCAAATATGGAAGATTGCATTGAGGCAGATGATGAAAATATTAGTAACAGTGACAATGATGAATGCAAAATATCTCATGATCACACAGATACACACAATGAGAAAAAACCAAAAATAGGTAAACCAATACATGACGAGTGTGCTCATATCTTACATAGGAAGTTAGGACATGCAAGTTTTCCTGTAGTACAAAAAATGATTGAACACGCAGAAGGTGTCAAAATAAAAAATTGTGAAAATTATTTGGAATGCTCAGTATGTAAATCTACTAAATTAAAAACTAGTCCCAGGCCAAAAAAATCCACCAGATCTACTAACAAAATTTTTGACTTAGTACACATGGACTTAGTTGGTCCATTAACTCCATCAGTCACTTATAGAAAACGTTACTTCCTAACAATAGTAGACGATTATAGTCGCTATGGTTTTGTTTACACATTAAAACACAAAGATGAAACCTTTCAAAAATTTAAGGAATTTTATAAACGCATAGAAACACAACATAATATCAGAATAAAACAAATCATGACAGATAGGGGATGTGAATTCATGTCTAAGGAATTCTCCCAATGGCTAAAGGATAGAGGGATGTTACATTACACATCTAGTCCATTTTCTGCGTTCCAAAACGGGATTGCAGAGAGAAAAAATTCCACACTACAAACCATGATTAGATGCACATTAGAGGATGCTGGTTTAGGCAAACAATTTTGGTCAGAAGCCCTACATTATTCAAATTACACTCAAAATAGAACCTGGTCCAGTATTGTGAATAAGACACCATATGAGGTGATGTATAATAGGAAACCAAAATTAGCACACATGCACATATTTGGGGTCACTGCAGACGTACACATACCCAAACAATTAAGGAGAAAGGGAGAAAACGTATCCAGAAGATTAAGATTTATGGGATATGAAACTGGCACCAAAGGGTACAGATTCATTGATAATAATAATAAATTTATAGTTTCCAGAACAGCTGTGTTCCATGAACAGGCCAACTGGTCTAAATTACATCTTAATGAAATATTTCCGAACAAATGCAAGGATATCAAATCTAGTGAGGAAGGGACGATAAAAAATCAAAATATTAACAGGGACAAAAACAAAACCAAAACATGGACAAATAGTAAACACAAAATAAAGACAGACACATTAACAAAAAAGGAAGCAAGATATTTGCATGACTACCATAGCAAACCAGAAAGAACTATTAGGAACAACAGAAATCAAATACCAAATAAATACAAAGATTACATAATGCATATGGATGGTGAACAAATAACACCTAATACATATGAGGAAGTATTAAAACTACCTCGTGAGGAAAAAGAAAAATGGGAACTAGCTATGAAAAAGGAGATGGAGAGCTTACAAGGATTAAATGTATTCACACCTGCGATTGCACCCAAAGATAAAACAATTATTGGTACCAGGTGGATTTATAAAATTAAGAATCTAGAAGGAGGCAATACCTTATACAAAGCTAGATTGGTTGCACAAGGTTATGCACAAAAATATCCGGAGGACTATACTGACACATACTCCCCCACAGTAAGAACAGAGAGTGTTAAAACAGCTCTAGTAGTAGCATCCACACTCAATCTTGATGTATTCCAATATGACATACAGACTGCGTACCTACACGCAAAACTAGATAAGGAGATATACGTAAGAGCACCTCACAGTCAATACACTAATGAAAATGAAATTTGGCTATTGAACAAGAGCTTATACGGATTAAAGCAATCTGGCAAAAGATGGTACGATTGCTTGGTAAAAGTACTTAAAACCATGGATTTCAAAGCTACCACTGCTGATAACTGTTTCTTTGTCAAAAAGAGTGATGATCACGTTGAGTTTGTATTGATTTACGTAGATGATATTTTATATGTAGGAAAACACAGAGAGAGAAGAGAAATCTTTGTAAACAAGTTAAATGAACATTTCTCGTTGAAATCTCTAGGTAAAATAAACAAATACCTTGGTGTTCAAATTAACAAAACTAGAAAGGGTTTCAAACTTACTCAGAAAGATAAGATTATTGAACTTCTAAACAAATGTAATTTAAACAATGCCAAACCCTGCGACACTCCTATGCAAACTGATTTCCTTAGAAATACCATTGAATCTTCCCCTGAATTCAAGGATAATACATTCTATAGATCAGTAATAGGTTCACTTCTTTACATATCTAATTGGACCAGACCAGATATTGCATTACCACTCAATTTATTATCAAGGCACGTTAGTAAACCAACAATGTATCACTGGGAAGCTGTCAAAAGAATTTTAAGATATCTGAAAAGTACATTGGACTTTTGTCTAGTATTAGAACCTAGTGATAACAAAGAACCAAGACTTACATGTTACGCAGATGCGGATTGGGCTGGAGATACTTCATGCAGAAAAAGTACCTCTGGTTATATTTTTCTGTTAAATGACTGTCCAGTTTACTGGTACACTGGTAAACAAGAATTGGTAGCCACTTCAACCACAGAAGCGGAATATGTCTGTTTATCTAAAGCTGCAAATAACCTTGTATGGTTTAATGATTTAATTTCAGATGTTTGGAAAAAACCTGCTTTGCCTTTTGTTATGCATGAAGATAATAAAGCGGCCATTGAAATATCTAGATCCGATGCCATTGGACAAAGATCCAGGCATATAGATATAAAATTTAAGCATGTGAGACAACTGTCCCAAGATGGATTTATCAAAGCAGTACATTGCGATACCTCTGAACAATTGGCTGACATATTGACGAAGCCTTTACCTTCTAAACAGCACAAATACTTAACTTCCAGATTGTATGTATTATATTGTCCTGAATCTGAATGTAATTGGTGTTGTATAGCGAACCGGCATTTAGAGGGGGATTTGTCAGATGTAAATGCCTTATTCCCTAATGTGTAAATAATGTATATATGGGATATCAGGGGTTAACTTATTCTTTGTTTCCTAATGTATTCATAATTCACCACTCCTACTCTTGGCTCCACCCTTTGTATATATAAGGAGCCACCTTCGCCATTTTCCTTGCTTCTATCTGTGAATATTCAGTGAATATAGAATGCCTACTATAATTAAAGAGAAATATATTTGAATCTCTAACTCTATATATTATTATTGAGTCTGATCCTAAAAATATTGCAACAAGCAGCACAACATAACAGCAGCAAACCATAACTTTTTTAAAAAAAACCTCACTTTTTGATGTTCAGACATGGTTTGACGTTGAAATGCTTCTGAGTAGTCACATCGAATACAGCCTTGATTGAATTCACATATCTTGGTTGCCTTCAAGTATTTTATACTGGCTGCAAGAAAATTATTTCGTCAAAGAATTCTAGTTTGTTTTCAAGATGTTATCAGTAACAGTGCCATTCCAACTACCACAGATCTCCCAAAGACATACAATGACAGATTTCCGGTTACTTTTATTATCTTGAGCCAATTCTGCATCCTATTCCATGCATCTATCTACATGCTATCCAATACTTGTTCTCTTCCTGCTGGATTTTAGATGTCACCAAGTATTTTGCATATCCAAATCAGACTGGAATCAGAAAACAGAAACAGCAAGGGAAAACTGTATAATATTTTTAATCCTCCTACCCCCAATTAAAAAAATAATAGGAAATATCTGTTTGCATATACGCTTCCTATTTTTTATAATTTGAATATAAATTTTGCATTAAATATATATTTCAGTTTTAAAAGCTTTTTGTTCACATACACATAGCAAAACCAAAAAAAGTTAAAAGTGCTTTCAGTTATCCAAGAAGCCTGCAAAATATTAAGGAAAGAAGAAGGCTGTGTCATTTTTTCCGATTTGATATTTTTGCCATATGGAAAAGCAATAAAGAGATTTACATTCTTCTAATAACCTTTCACATTTGTTCAAAGAATTCCATTTCCTACTCTGTCAGTTCGCCATTTAATTACTGTGCATTTGATTAGACTATCAACAGAAAATCTTAAAGCCAGTATTTCTTCAAGATACTTGATTCAGATCATGACTAGGTTTACTAGTAACTTGTTCGTCAAAAAATAATTTTTTACTAATAAATTAATTAATGACACAGAAAATTCTACAAGACAGATTACTGTTTTCTAATATTAATTTTCACCCCAAAAGCAATTTTCCTCTTGTGGCATTATTGGAGCTGGGGGTCTGACAAAGATCTATCACAAGCATAACAGCAATTTGGAGTTGGTAATGGAAAGATCCAAATAGATTTGCATTTATAGTGTCTATAGTGAGCTTGTATGTTTGTTGTCACTTGTATATTAGAATACAACAAATATTATAAGTTCATTTTAATATCTTCGGTCATCATAAAAAAAAGACATTAAAATGAATTATCAAAAAGAAGCTGGATATATAATGCTTCCCCTGGAATTTCTCATCACTTGAGAATTTAACAATATTACATTTATCTATTTACTGAGTTGGGTTTACCGTATATGTTGCTCCAATCTCAAAATGATTCTTGCCATTTACATATCTTTTTACAGTTATACATTTAAAAATATTTTTTAAAATCCAGGAGAAAAGTTACATAAATCAGCACAGTTCATATTTGGGATTATTCTCAAGAACTTTAATTTTTGGTCAACTTTACTGCTTTCCACATTCTGAATTTCAATTAGCTTAACTTAACTGCACAGGTCAAAAGCATAAAAATATTTCCTTACTTTTTTAGTACTGAGTTGATTTATTTATTTAACAAATTTATATGGCTGCTCATCTCACAAAACATGACTTTGGTTAAAGTCTGTGGAGATTCTCAGTCATCCAGGTCATGGTTGTCCCAATTGGATGTGGGAGTATGAACAGATTTCCAGAAAAATTGCAGACTACAGGAACTATTTGCACTTCAGTTTGAGATGCAGACAACACAGATTCATCCATGCCAACAACCTGCGCCTGTCTTCAACAGTGAAGGGACACAGCTCAGAAAACTGCCTGTAGCCAAAACAAGACACACACATGCACTACTCAGGTGACCATGAGGACACAGATAAACCTCCAAGTGGCCTCAATGGCTCTCTAAAAAGAATGCAAATGACCAGCTGTCTGCAAGGAATATCAATCCTTCCATTCCCCACCATCCAGGCAGAGCTGAAGAAGCTTCTTGGATGATAAGCCAAACGTCTTCAAAGGAAAAAGCCAAAAAATCCACTTGCCTCCTGAAAAACACCTTTGGGACATGACTCTGGCAGTATACAAACACAGAAACAATTAAAACAACACAACTAATCTTAAAAGACTGAGCTTAAATCAGAATAAAAACATGAAAAAGCCAAGACTGTGGGAGAACAATCACCTAACATACAACCACCTTGCAGCCTTCTCATGGATATCCCAAGGTTTCTGGAAAAACACACTTTAAGAGCTTGCGCCAACCTTGCCACAGAGGAGTAATGTTCTAGACTAGGGGTGTCAAACTCAATTTCATTGAGGGACTTATCAGGGTTGTGTTTTACCTCGGAGGGCCAGGGGAGTGTGGCAGGGCATGGCGTGGCAATAATGGGTGTGGCCAGCTCAATGTCACTCATGTCAGGGGCACCTGTGGTGGCCAAGTGCTAAGGTAGGACTTCCCCCAGACCCTCCTCACTCTCATTATAATCTCCTTCCTTCCTTCCTTCCTTCCTTCCTTCCTTCCTTCCTTCCTTCCCTTCCTTCCCTTTTCTTCTTTTTCCTTCCCTCTTCATTCTTTCTTCTTCCTTCCCCTCTTTCCTTATTTTTCCTTCCTTGCTCTCTTCCCATCTTTCTTTTGTCTTTCCTCTTTCCCTTTCTCCTTTTTTGTCCCTTCTTGCATGCTCAAATGCAAAAGGGGAAATAAACATTACACCTTTTGTTTTGTTTTTAGTTTGTTTTGCTAGCCCTCTGCCAGCGAAAACAGGGCACAGGTGGTCTACGTCCCCCTCCCCCCGAGCTCCGTTTTTGCTGGCAGAGGCACTGCGGGCTGGTCCTTTGCTGTTTCCAGGCTGGTCCTGCAGGCCAAATCTAAGCACCCCGCAGGCTGGGGCCAGCCCATGGGCCTTGAATTTGACATCCTTGTTTTAAACAGTAAAAACTGCAGCGCAGAAGGCACGTCTTCTGGGTCCCACCAGATGGAATTCCTTAGCAGGCAAGACCTGCAGCATACCCCTCTTGCTGGACTAATGAGACAAATAGACATAACTGGGAAAAGGCAGTTCCTCAAGAAACCTGATTTCATGCAATTTAGGGCTTTATAGACCAAAATCAACACCTTGAATTGCATCCAGAAGCAGACTGGAAACCATTGCAGCTCATGGAGAAAATGTGTAATGTGTGCCATCCTAGGGACACACATAACTGTTAGTACAGCCACACTGTTCATCAATTGAAGCTTCCAAATGTTCTTGAAAGGATAGCCACATGCAGAGCATGTTACAGCAATTCACTTTGCAGGTGACCAGGGTGTAACTCTGAGCACAGTCTCATGATCCAGGAAAGGGTGCAACTATCACATAAAATGAACTTGTACAAAGGCTCTCCCAGCCATAACTGCCACTTGATCCACGAGCAGGAATCGTGAATTTAGGCCCTCCAGATTGTCCATCAGGTCTGCATAGGTGGTGCCACCTTATCCACTATCAAAGTTGGTCAAGTCCTAGATCCAGAAGACCCAAAATGCCAGAGCTACTTAGTTTTATCAGGGATTAGCTAAAACCTGTTGTTTTCCATCCAAAGCCCACAGCCTTCAGGAACTAAAACAAGACAATTACAACATTGCTTACTTCCCAATTAAGATAGAGAGAGCATATTACAAGTGAGCATTACAGTATTCATTATATAGGAAAGTATTTGTTATATTTAATACAAAACATTTATCGGCCTATTACTTAAATAATGAAATTTACCATCTGCATTAAGGATCCAAGTTATGTTGAAGTTACACATTCCTTGTATTTCAACAATCTTGATGCTGATATTAAAAAGATCTGCTGGTGTGAATTTATGTTCTTGTTCCAACTCAGGATGAGGCCCTTGCAAAGAATGAAAGTGAGGAGTGAGTATATTTGCAGGGAAAACCTCCAGTTTATTAGGCTGGCCCAACTAGTCTTGAAGCCTTGGATGAGTTACTCTTCCTTCTCTGAACATTGCCATTCGTCCCCAGAAAAATCCACACTGGTGGACACATCATTTAGAGTTGCCTGCTGCTTCGGCTACCCTGGCTACCCTTTTGGAAGGGGTACAGAAAAGCCAACAGCCACAGAATCGACATCTATAGGAGCTGGACTGGAGAGTTTGCCAGTAAAAGTCCAGCTGCAGTATGGCTCTTTTTTGGCTATCCTACACCTTCCTCCAAGTGAGAAGATTTAGAATTAAAGATCTCTTGATAGACTTTGGCAGCCATTTTACCGCATACCTTTCCTGAAGGAGAAAGTTTAAGAAGAATCAAAATCACTCAAAAATGTATGTGTACTAATTTAGCCTGCAGAAACATCCTGCTTGCTGTCATCAATAAATTTCCATGTGCTAAACAGTTTGAAATGTGATTCCAAGATCATTTGCTCATTGTATGTCTGTTTTAAATTCTTATGATGGCTAAAACTTCCAGGAGAATATATTCTGATTCAGAAAATGAACAATTTTTCTTGCTAGGAATGACATTAATTTTTTCAAAGTGCAAATATTTACACTGAAATTTAATTTTTTTCCATCAAATATTGGAAATGTGAACTTGGGGTCCTGGAAAACATTATACAGTTCATGCAAAATCCAAACTCATCTTTCCTATGCACCGTTTTATATACTTGCTGCATTTCAATAATACCTTTCAGGAAGTATAAGCTATGTCATGACTTCATCTTTCCCTGCCAATCCCTTGTTTTTTCTTCATTCAATTCTTCCACTACTAATTCACAACTGAAGATATTAATAGTAATACTATCACAGTATAACATTAAAAAGAATGTCATGTTCTAAAGTCAACTCCCTTGAGAAAGTCACTAGTATTTATTTACAGAGTAATCAACATCATTGCATTCTTTAAGCATTATTGATTTAGTTTGCTTTATGCAAAAGCATTGGAGTGGAAAAGGTTAAACATTATCTCCAGGAATGACAAACTGGTCAGATATTATTCAACTCTGTGGACTCTAGAAAAGGATTCTTCGCAAGAGGCTTTACAACAGACATAAGGCTGGAAACTTCAGTTCTTTCCTTCCTTCTGTGAGGCACTGATTGCCATCTGTGGCCTCTGTGGTCTTTGTCTGGCCTAATTAGTCAAGGAAGGGCAAAAGTCAAGCAGGCATATGATGAGTATGCTTGTTTGATGCACATTGATTAAAAAGGCCACAAAGACGTCATATAGTGATGATATTTTAAATCACCTACAATGGCAATGGGGTGCATGAATGTCCAATACAAGCAAAAGAACTTTAACAATTTTAACACCTAAAACCACACCTTATTTGTACATACCATCTTCTTCATAGCATTCGATATACTGTAATGAAAAAGAAAACCAGGATTAAAAGAAAAGAAAATGTAATAAATAGAATGTTACTTTCTAGGAAAATTGTAAGGTGCCCAGAGTCACTGATAGAGATGAGCAGCTATAG
Source organism: Pantherophis guttatus (assembly GCF_059756535.1). Classification (NCBI taxonomy): domain Eukaryota; kingdom Metazoa; phylum Chordata; class Lepidosauria; order Squamata; family Colubridae; genus Pantherophis; species Pantherophis guttatus. Next base: position 219,370,448 of record NC_142064.1, on the reverse strand, counting down.
AAATGACTGACTGATCAAGCCAGGTGAGTACTAAAAAGATTTGGAAATGCTGACGTATTAATGATTACATTTATATTCCACCTCTCCTCTAAGGTGTTCATAGTTGGGTAAATGGACTCATTCCTCTTTCACCTTCATCATTTTTCAATCCTAAAGAAAACCACTGGCAAAACAGATGTTAACCATTAGACAGTGAAGTATGGTCCCAAACTAATGGGTTAAGAAGCCAATCTACTGTTAGCTATGGATATGGCATTTAAATTTTTTTTTTTTAAAAAAAATATTCATTAAACTCATAACTTGCTGGGATGCAGATAATAGCATGCCAGTAATAATGGAAGATATCTTGCAGCAGGAATCATATAATTTTCCATGGCTCTTTTTAAATAGCTGTCCTTTAATTAAGGACAGCGATTTAAACAAGAAGAATACTTTAAACAAGAAGAATACTGTTTTCTGCCGAATGTTGATCTTTAATTTTTTTTGTATCATTATATGTATTTGAACCCTGAAATTATTGGCCTTTTTACAAGTCCATCAAGAAAACATCTCATCCCCACTGACCACTTTTACTCAAAAACAGTTCCTAATTTCAGAATTAAGTCTTTCACAAGTTTATTTGCACCAAGCTGAGGCTAATTCCGTTCTTGTTTGTTTTTTTTAAAAGTAATTTCTCTAAAGCATGCTATGGTAACAGACTGTTGCTGATATTTCAACTAATACAAATTAGATAAGGCATATCTTAGGTATTTCTGCTGAAGTCTTCAGCAGAATTGGTTCGCCCAAAGCCCTGCCTGGGAACCAAACATCTCCTAAGCAGACGAAGGCTGAACCTTTTGAAAGCCACTTTCCAGGCAGAAGTTCAAATGCCTGAACTTCTTCAAAACCTCCCGAATTTCTGCGGGGAGCAGGGGAGGGGCAAGGCTGGAAGCCATCGCAGGGAAGAAAAAGCGCAGGCACTTTTGGGGCATCGCTTACCGGCTGGGCTTCTCCCTGGAAGCTCTTCCCGCTCAGCACCCATCCCAGCAGCACCCACGCCGCAGGCTTCATGCCGGCCCGGCTCTTCTAGGAGCTGCCTCCTAGCCTACCCGCTTCGCTCTTCTCGCTTCGCCTCTTGAGGAAGACGACTCAGCTAATCCTCTTGGCTTCCCTTCCCGCCGCATTTATATCTTTCCTCCGCCCCGCGCCACACCGCAACCTATAGCTCCGTCAGAGGGAGCCCTGCCAATTTGCTTTAGAAGAGAAAGAGATAAGAATCCGGTCGCACGCTGCCTTTCGCAACCGAGGAGCCTCCCTAGGCGATTCTCAGCCATGGCAGCTTGGAGGTGAGTGGATTTCAACTCCCAGAATGCTGTTTGGAGAATTCTAGGAACCGAAGTCCACATATTGTCAAGCTGGCAAGGTTGAGAAACGCTGTGCCAGAATTTACAGGCTTCCCAGGCTAAAGAACCAGTCGTGGACGCTGATAGAGCAGCACCTCTTTACTAATGTCTTCAACTTCGCCCTCTTAATTTTCAGAGGGTGTTATGGGAGTCCTGGGGTGGGGTAACTTAAATAAAACAGTCAAAAGTATTAACATGCATTGATTGCATTATTTAGTCTCAGGCTGGAATGCAGAAACTTAGGGTGAGGGAGCAGGACTCAGAGGAAACAAGGTGCCTCCTGTATTTTCCCTTTATTATGGTATTATCATCAATATTTTTTTACAACATTCGTTCATAATTTTTAATTAGCTGTACCTTTTTTTAATGATATGGTATATTCAATATATACTACATTGTATCCTATATTCTTGAAATTGAGTTTTTACTATAGTATCCCTGGGGCACAGCCAATACACTAATATGTGCTTATATGCTTTGCTAGTGTTTTGACTGTAGACTACATGAAAGCTCAACTTCAAAACATTACTTGGCCACTTCCTTCTCCTCATCCTAACCTACTTTATCAGGTTGTAAACAAATTCAAAATTGAAGTCACTTGTGCAACTTTTAGTGGAGAACTAAACTAATTCTGTAAAATTCTTAATATTACACAAAGACCACAATATTACCCTGAATTCCAAAAAGATGACAAAAAGATATATTTGCACCTGAGTCCACATAAGTACACCCAATCCCAAAGTTTATAATACAACAAATCTCTTCATCTTCACATTGTCACCAAATATATTTTTAAGGAATGTTTTATAAAATGATGTACCGCCTTGAATGTTGTAAAATGCAAATCAATTTTTTTTATCTCATTTATGAATGAATAACTTGTTATAAAACTCAAATGAGAACTACCTTTTAATTTTATGTTCCGATAAATTATCTGTTCCATCAGATATATTACTTGGCTACTGTTGAAAAAAATGCATAAAATATTATTGGGGCCTTAGATCCATACATTTAGAAAAATGTGACAATTGAATAAATAGAATCTTTGTAAAATATTGGTAGAGTATCTGTTTTGAACTTGTGTACCTATTTTAGTCAAATATGCAAGTCTATTTGTTCAGGTATCCAATAATCCAAGGTTCATTTTTGACCCTTACATTTTTAAATGCAATATATTATTGATCAAATATTGGCTTATTGGCCTATGCTATACGGATATTCTACTGTGATGGGGAATCTGACAGCATGCAAGTTTAATTAATAAATATTATTCAGTTATAATCTTCCTGATAAAGAAAGCTATATAACCTTTCAGATTTGCATACATGGAAACTTAGTTTTGAGGCTTCAGCAAAACTCAGTTAGGTAAAGTCCCTCTACCTTCGCATAAAAATAAGCCTTAATTGTACACATGTTGTGTATACATTGTACACATGTTGTACATTGACAATAAAGGTTTGATTTGATTTGAATATTTTAGCTCAGTGTTAAACAATCAAATATGGTCTATTTTTTCTGAGTAAAGATTCAGATAATAAAAGTTAGGGTAAAGATCAGAATTAAATTAAGGATACTTTATAATTTCAGATATTTTTGATGTGTAGGAATGCATCCTTCAGATGAACATGGCCATTTTCATAATATGAAAATATCTGTAATAGTTCTCCAGAACAGAAGTCAATATTGTAAACCTGTTTTTGTCACACTTCAGGGTATGGTTTAGAGACTCAGAATTTACCTATCTGAATGTTCGCATAGGAAAATGAATTGTATTTGATTATGCAAATGAAAAGGACTGTAGTAACACAATTTCTCTAACATAATGGGTGTAGGGGATGTGAAAGGAAAGCATTTACTGTTAAAGAAGTGCCGTAAATTCCTATTCTTATCTCCTGTTTCTCTATAGCAGACATAAACCCAATAGTAGTGGAAAATCTGACTTTCTGTGATTTACATAACTAATTTAAGTCAAGAATAAGAGAATATTTAACATCTGTCTGAATACAAAGATAAGCTACATTTCATTTCTCATTTTAGTTCTGCTAGCAACTGCAGTCTTTCTAGCTGGTAGAAGTAGCAGGGTATTTTAAAGTTGATGAATGCTGTACAGGTAATCCTAAACTAATGACTGTAATTGACCCTGGAATTACAGTCGTAAGTCATTGCACTCATTAGTTGAGGCATTACCTGATGAGAGACCATATTTTTGTGGCTGTTCTTAAGCAAATTGATTTTCCCTAATGCATGTTTCTACAAGAAACTGAAAGTAAATATTGGAAACTGGCAAAAAATATGTTGCAAATCATGGTCACATGACTGCAAGGTGCTACAAACAGCTGTAAAGGTGAGCCAGTTGCCTAGTGGCCAAAATGCAACATATAACCAGGGGGCAGCCATTGTAACTTTGACAAGATAAAGTAACAAGAAAAGGATTTTGACAAGCTAAAGCAGCATTTTCACTCTAGCTTTTATTATATTTCCAATTATCAGTTTTATACATGCACTAATGAACTAAGACTAAACTTTACCCCCTAAACATTACAAAAAAGTATCCTTTTGTGTAGTTAAATGGGGGAGGGGAACTTTGAAGTAGGGAAGGGGTCAATCCTTCCACACCAGGATTGATAAATTAAAAGATATAAGTTGTCAAAAATAGTTTCAGAAGTTTTTTTTTTTAAAGTCAAGACCCAAAGAATCAAGTTGTCTGAAATTACTAAAATTAATTTATTTATTGAGCTTATTACTCTTGTAAGAGCATGGAGCACTGTAGCATGGAAAGGGGAAGTTGAAAAACTTGAAAGAAACCTATGCCTTCATCTGGAAAATCTTTCATTTTGATGCAGGTGAGGAATGAGGTGGAGGAAAAAAAGGCATTTATTCAAGCCGCTTCTCTGCAAGGGACCTGCCGTCAGACTCGGAGGCCATTTATTTATTTGTTTGTCTGTCAACAAGTACAAGGAAACAAGTAACAGTATAGACATAGACATGGACACATGAAAAAAATTGGCACAAATAAAAGAAAATACATAAGCAAAACATAGCCAAAAACACATACAATGAGTACATATAAATGGAAACAGGAGGACAGGGATGGTAGGCACGCTGGTGCGCTTATGCACTCCCCTCTTAAGAAACATCAAAGGTCCACGGTAGACAGTTTACGGTAAAAGGTATTTAGAGAGACTAACAACAGGATCAGGTAAAAGTGTTCCAGACATTTACTACTCTATTGCAGAAGTCATATTTCCTACAATCAAGATTAGAGCGAATTACATTACTGTACAAAGAGGCGTTGCGAGCGATCCCTACACCTGGGAGGGCTGGCCCGCTTAGTAATGTCATCCCGCACCTTTCTCCGCGCACTCCTTCCAGAAACTAAAAGGGGGAGGAGAGGAACGGGACGCCTCTATCTCTCTAATTTGGAGGGTCCTGGGCTGGCAGTCCAACCCCCCCCCGGCAGGAGCCCGCCTCCTTCTAGTGCCTGCCCGGTTGCTCTTTGGACTGGGCAGATGCCCGTCAGCAGAGCAGAAAGTCGACGCTCGAAAGTTTCCGCTCCTCCTCAGGGCCGCGCGAGGAGCCCCGGTCCGTGGGAGTTTTGCAAGGAATGAAGCGAAGTTCCAGGACCCCCGGGAGACTGAGCGGCGCGCGCCAAGCTTAGTCCGTGTGAGTGGATGAAGCAGCACGTGGCGGCGGGGCGGGGCTGCGTTGGTAGAGGACGTTGAAGAAGGCAGAGTTGGGGGGGGAGGGGGAGAGGGAGAGAGAACGCTCGGCATGGCGGAGTGGGTTGGGTTGCCAGAGAAACGCGATCTCTGTTGTCCCCGCCCTCGCCCCGCCCCCCGTTTCAAAGCTCAAGGGCCAGCGAGCCGAGTTGGAGCTTTTTGCGGAATTCAGGCGGCCTTAAAAAGAAGCTGCTTTTCTCTTGTGCAACGGGTACAAATCCCTCCCTCCTTCCCTGATTGAGGGAAAGTTCTCAGGAAAAGGAAGGGCCGGCTTTCTTAGCCCGTGGAACAGATGCCGGGACCTTTTGGGCTAGGGGGCGAAGGAGGGTGGGCGATGTGAACGAAGGGTTTGCCCTAGCAGGTATCATCATTTTGATTAATCAAAAGCTTTAACCGAACAAAGAATCCAAAGCACTTGTGTTAGAATTTTTGTCATTATTGGCGTCGCCCCTTCCCCTTCATTTGTGGAAAAATCAATTAAAATTAGAAGTATCGTTCTGAAATCTCCATTTCAGAGTTTGCCTGCTTTGGTTGTTTAAACCTCTTTAAATAGGACTTTAAGCAGGACTTTAAACATGCATCTTCAGTTATTAAAACTTGAGATTTAAAGGGGAGTGCAATCTCTACTGTGCTGGATGTTGGACAAGGACTGGTGAGAGACAGATTCAAATTCCCCCTTGATCAGGGGAATCATTCACACACTACTAACTAACCTCAGGGGTTGGCAAGAAGATAAAATGAGGGGATACACCATGTCTGCTGCTTTGCAACCCCAGAGCTCAGTGCAGTAAATAAAAACAAACAGTAGCTCCTGGCTGGAGGAGGAAACCTACAAAAAACCTACTGCTTTGCATAGCCTGAGGACTAGGACCATTGCATGGAGTGACCTTTCTCCACAGTCCTCATCTAGACGTTTGAACCCATATTGGATTTAATTGGATTTAATGCCTGCTTCTGAATACATATGGGGAGGATCAGTGCCCAAACATGGGGGTAGGAGAAGAAAGTGGGATGGTTTGAAAGTGAATGGGGAAAAAAAACCAAAATATATAAACCAAACTTAGTTTTGTCTTTTTGAAAGAACTCATACCAACCTACTTCGGACATTTCCATTCCCCTGATACCCCACAGTTCTCCAGAAAGTCTATAAAAAAGAGAAATACAACTAGTGAATAAGAAGTAATGTTAAAAGTGGTCTGGCTTTTGAGAAATGCAAAGTAACAGATGAGTTTTGTCACAATTGGACGAAATGCGAGTGAGGAACTACAAAGTATTACGTTTAACAATCCATAAAGTGAAGACGTTTTTCAGTGGCAATAAAAGTTTCAAAGTAACATGTGCACTAACTTAGCAATCATTAAAAGAAATTCAAATTTTATGTCTTTTATTCTGCCTCTCCCAATATTTCAATTTTTGTGCTTAAAATGTATGATTTAAGCCATTTTAAATGATACAGTGACTTAAATATAGTTTATATTGTACATTACTATATATTAATTCTTTTTGTGTTATATTTCACTTTATTAAGATCATTTTTTTTCCTTTTTAGGTCAGAATATTTGGACCCAAATTGACTACATCTGAAATAACATAGGAAACAATGTCTTTCTTAATCAAAGGTGTTCAAAAGCATGGCTTTATCTGTCAAGCCCACAAAGAATTATTCAAAAGAAGTATATTGAAGAGTTCAAAAGCTTTCAATGGACAAAGGATGAGATTTTCACAAGCATCCTCTCCAGTTAATTCTAAAAATATGGACTCTTTCAATTATATAATAGTCGGAGCTGGGTCTGCAGGATGTGTTTTAGCCAACCGATTGACTGAAGACCCTCACAACACTGTGAAGCTACTTGAAGCAGGTCCAAAAGATACTGTTTTAGGTAGCAAACAATTATTGTGGAAGATTCATATGCCTGCTGCTTTAACTTACAATCTCTGTGATGAGAAATATAATTGGTACTACCATACAACACCCCAAAAACACATGGATAATCGGATCCTGTACTGGCCCAGAGGACGAGTCTGGGGTGGTTCCTCATCCCTCAATGCCATGGTATACATTCGGGGCCATGCAGAAGATTATAACAGGTGGAGTAAAGAAGGGGCTGTTGGATGGGACTATGAATTCTGTTTGCCGTATTTTAAGAAAGCACAAACTCATGAGTTGGGGGCTGATCTTTATCGAGGAGGGAATGGCCCACTTCATGTGTCAAGGGGAAAAACAAAAAACCCTCTTCACTGCGCATTCCTGGATGCAGCTCAGCAAGCTGGGTATCCTTTTACAGACGATATGAATGGTTTTCAACAAGAAGGCTTTGGCTGGATGGATATGACAATATATAAAGGTTAGCTTTGACGTGTTCAGTTTGGAAACCATGTGTAGTAGCCATGAACACCAGTCTTTGTAAACTCTTATAATGGTTTGGAAACTTTTTCATAATGAAAAAAGCCCATAATTGCTGGTGGTTTCTTTTAAGGGCCTAATAGCATGCATTGAGAAAGAGGTTGGACTAGACCAGAGGTGTGAAACTTTGGGGGAGGGACAAGGGCTACTCCTGGTATTTAAGTGGAATATTGAGGGCTATATATATATCAAACCTAAACTTCATTTTAATTTTTAAATTTAAATTATATTAGGTAGTTAAACTAATACTCCTGGTATATTTAATAATACAGGTAATCCTCGACTTACGATGACAGTTGGGACTAGAATTTCTATTGCTAAGCAAGGTGATTGTTAAATAAATTACAATCAGTTTCACAACCTTTTTTTTTTTTTGCTATTGTTGTGAAATGAATCACTGCAGTTGCCTATTTATTTATTTATATATCATTTATAGAGACTGCCCATCTCCATCATAAAGCGACTCTAATTGAATGTATGGTCATTAAGCAAATTCAGCTCCCACCATTGACTTTGCTTGTTGGAAGCCAGCAGGGAAGGTTGCAAAGTGTGATTACATGGTTTTGGGACACAGGAACCATTGTATTAAATATATGCCATTTGCCAAGCACCCAATTTTGATCATGTAACTGAGGGGATGCTGAGACGGTTGTGTGAAGACCTTTGCAAGTCAATTTTTTCAGTGCCGTTGTAACTTTCAATGACCAATAAACAAGTATTGTGAATCGAGAACTACCAATATTAAGATTATTGTAAATAATTTTATTTAATCTTATCGCCATAAATTAGTGTAAACTGGAATATTCTTCAAAATTATATAAATAGAAAATTGAGAAACTTTATAAATGTAATTATTAGAGTGTGAACTTTTCAGTGTTAAACTTCCAACACAGTGACTGATATATTTATTCCTGGTCTGAGGGTTGATAGCATCAGCCACAGTTCTTCCTCAGCATAGATTCTTTTGGGGATTAAATTAAAAGCAGCAGCTTCCAGAGGAATGTGTCAAAACAGGCAACATGACAGAAGTGATGTTGTGATGCAAGCCTGTCCCCTTGTAAATGCATATGTGACATTGACACGTGTACAAAAGGAGCACTGTTTGCAACCTAAAGCTGTTTCCTCAATTTTGCTTGCTTTGATACTTTCCGCAGAAGCTGCTGTATTCAAGTTAACTCTTCCTTTCAAAGTACAACTGTGAATAAAATAAATTGCAGCATAAACCTTATACCAAGTAACAACTGATTTTAAAAATTCATTATGGAAGAACTGACATTTTAGGATATATCATAAAATTAATGTTTCTGATGAGTATCTGTCTTGTAAAATGCTCTGGACAAAAATCAAAGTTGAAGTATTTCTCCTGCCAATATAGTGCCTATAAATAATACCTAACAAAGTTCCCACTAGGAAATGCTTAATCTTGATAAATCAATATGAACGTGGGATTATACTAATTTATTTATGTTTTTCATTTATATAGTTTTTATTTTTTATTATTGTAAGCCGCCCAGAATTACCCTGAGGTAAGATGGGTAACCTATAAATTTTATAAATAAATAAATAAATTATAAACTCGTAGCCAGTATTAACTTCAATCATTTGTTGGTTATAAATTTTATAAATAAATAAATAAATTATAAACTCATAGCCAGTATTAACTTCAATCATTTGTTGGAAATGTTTATTTTGGCTGACAGCTCAATTTCTTTCCACATTAAATACACAGTAGAGCAACAACTGAATGATCACACATTGACCATCTGGTTTTCGTTTAACCTGTTTCATTTTTAAAGGTTGTGTGGAAAGGTAGATACTTCTTTTACCAAGGCAAAAGATTTGGCATACAAATCCAGAATTGTAACTTAAAACTATTTCTGCTCGATCCTTAGATAATTGTAATTGTCCACAATGGCAGCTGTTAAAATTGAAAAAGATGCCTGAATTAAACCCAGAATATAGCAACAATGTAGATTTAAGGCCAGTACTGTGTGCCAGACTTAAAGATTTTATAGGCATTTGTCACCCATTGTTTATGGGAAATGTTAAATAAAATCATAACAGTCTGTCATACCTGACACAAACTTAAGCCTCTAAACAGAAACAATCCTTGGCTCAGGGGTGAAATGCTCCCAGTTCGGACTGGCTCGGGCGAGTAGGTAGCAATGGCGGCGGGCAGTTCGGAGAACCGGTAGCAATCCCTGCCCCCGCCCCCCATGCCCAGCTGAGCCGCGCGATCATCAGAGCCTTTTTTTCCTTTTAAATGGCTCTGACGATCCCAGTTGAGTTGCCTGCTAATCAGGCAACTCATCTTGGATCGTCAGAGCCATTTAAAAGAAAAAAACTTTTCTTTTAAATGGCTCTGATGATCCAAGCTCTGACAATCCCAGCTGAGTTGCCTGCCGATCAGGCAACTCGGCTGGGATCATCAGAGCCTTTTGAAAGCATTTTTTTACATGGTTTTACGTGTAAAAAATGGTTTTAAAGGTAAAAAAAAAAAATAGCCACGCCCATCCAGTCACATTAAACCCCCCAAGCCACGCCCACAGAACCGGTAGTAACAAATTTTAGATTTCACCCCTGCCTTGGCTCCATTTGTTGAGACAGGTGTAGTTTTATTAGAAATCAAGTACAATGTAGTAGTTCATAGCCAGAATTGTGAGAATAGCACGCCAAAATCCCTAAATTCCACTTTTCCCTCCTTCTGCTGCATCCAGTCACTGTCCCCCCCCCCCCCACATGACCAATCAGGTTCAAGCAAGATGTTTTCAGAATGGTCACTTCCAGAGTAGGTTGGTATGCAGCTGTGATTTTCCTCCCAGCCAGGTGACTCTGAAACACCATTCTGGGTAGATAAAGCAAGCAGAGTTTGGGGAGGGGGGGTGATGCAACAGTTACTCTCGCTTTCCCCAAGCAGCCTTTACTTTCACTTTCCCCCAAGCATCCCCACTCCGATCCCCATAGTCTATGGCAGACTGTCAGCACATGGTATCGAAGCACAAGTGAGTATGAGGTGGCAGCTGACACAGCCCCTTATGCATTTGGATGCCTGTTGATTTAATACCATTCTAATCAGTTTGGTAGATTTTTTGCTAGAAGCTGAATGACCTGAGTGCCGCCCTACTCTCTTGAAACCTCTTGTTGGCCTTTAATCCCATGCTATCCTTATGGACTCTCCAATAGAGTTGAACTTTAGCAGCATTCTTCAACGTGATTCCAGACTTTCTCAGTGTAATATCCAAAGAGAGATTATTTGATACAAGCAATACAGTTTTCTACATGGCTCTGTCTTGGCCTTTTTCAGTTATTTAATATTCTGTATGGAATTGCTAGGAAGAATTCATCCAGAATTTTAGAAAGAGGCATCATCAGTATCACATCTGATACAATATTGTAATCTGAGTGCATGGAATGTCTCAATGTGCTCTAACATTATCTTCCTCAATATCAAGCTAGAGAAGTAAACAAACTAAATCAAGGCAATGTTAAATGTCAATCAATATGAAATAAATAAAATAAAAACTGAAGAGGTAGACTGAGATTTGGGTTTTGAATTGGTTTCTACCCACACATATAGCAGCAGAAACATCAGGCTTGTAAATGGTGTATGGCAGTGGCCCCCCAGTCTTATAGACATCAAGGACCGGTTCCGTGGAGAAAGGTTTTTCTGCAGACCAGAGAGGACATGGTTTTGCATGCTGCCTGCATCCCACGGATGGGGCTTCACTTGTTTGCACAGCCTTGGTTGCTAGCATGCTGTGGACCGGTGGAGGTCCACAGATCAGGGGTTGGAGACCCCTGGTGTATGATATCACAATAAGATCCCTCTCACTGAAAAATCTGGTTGTCTTTTTTTGTGGACAGAGGGCTCACAGTTTAATATACAGTGGTATCTTGGTACTTAACTGCTTTGAAACTCACCAAATTTGGTACTCAATGCATTTTGTCCTGGTACTCATCATTTGTTTGGTACTAAATGCACAAGCTACAACTTGTCAATGTCAGCTGCCTTGGGGCTCACTACATTATTCCTTATGGGAAAAATTTGTTTGGTACTCATCATTTTTGCTATTCATCGCACATCGTGGAACCCATTAACAATGAATACCAAGGTACTACTATATTTCATTTGAGAAATTGTTAAGATTTAGGACTTGGTTATTTTACAGATTATCTGACTGTCTGGATCAGAAGTGGCCTTTTCTCCACTTTCAAAAACTTGCCTATCAGGCATGTAGTAAAATATTTTTCCCAAACTATGAAATGGACTCCATTTGCAGATGACTTGCAGTTAGTCTTCACTTTTTTTCTGTTTCTCAGAAAGGGATTCAGGATGTTGTTTTTAAATTTTTTTATATTGTTTTAGCATTTTTGTCTTTTAAAAATTTGCATTATTGCTCTGGCTTGATGAATCTTGTGGACTACAGTAATAACTTTAAAGAATGTTAATATATAATCACAATAGAACAGATAAAATTATTTTGGTATTTATTTTATTTATTAAAAATTTAAAACCAGATTTTCCTGGAGCAGTTTACCATACTGAGATAACATACATTATTATGGTTACTGTTACAATAAAAACATGTATTTTGTAGGTAAAAGGTGGAATACAGCTAGTGCGTATCTTCGTCCTGCTTTATCACGTCCAAACCTGTCTACAGAAGTCAGCACACTTGTTACAAAAGTTTTATTTGAGGGGACCAAAGCAATTGGTATTGAGTATATTAAAAATGGAGAAAAAAAAAAGGTAAGAATGTACAGTATTCTTTCTTCAACTATGAAAAGAAAATCAACTAGCAATCAACTTGTACTAAATTTTTATTTCTGGCTCATTAGAATTGTAGTAAAGGTTCTTTTATTGTTGAAATAAAAGCAAAATACAACTGAGACTTTAAGTCCATATCAAGAAAGCACTGCAGTAACCTAATCAAAATATATTGGGTACCACTCCATTCTGCAGATGGGGTTAATTTCAGTTTTCCATTTATTTTGAGTTAACAGAGTCCCCCACCCCCCTCAGCTTCTAGAAATGAAATCCATACTGGTTTGAAAATAGGTATTTCTTTCATTGAGAGTCCTATCATTCTAATATTTTAAAAAGAGAGAAAGAAAGAACTCTATATTTATTAAGTTCTAATACTTTCCTTCAAATCTCTGAGTAATTTTTTAATACTCGTTGTGACATGTGAACCAAACTAGAGCATATGAGAAGAAGGAGTCAGAACTGTATATATTGTAGCAAGGAAAAAAAATCAAGAATAGAAACAAAAACAATTAGCCATTGTAAAAATCACATCAAAATTTACTCCTATTTAATGGACTCCAGTCAGATGACAAAGGACAAATACTGTGAAACTGTATGGTAATCAGCATAACAATAGCAATAGCACTTATATACTGCTTCACAGTGCTCTACAGCCCTCTCTAAGCAGTTTACAGAGTCAGCATATTAGCCCCAACAATCTGGGCCCTCATTTTACTGACATTGGAAGGATGGAAGGCTGAGTCAAGTTTGAGTCAGTTGGCATCAAACTCCAGACTGAGGGTAGAGTTTGCCCATAGTACTGCATTCTAACCATTGCACCACCAGGACTATAGCATAGTAAATGTGATTACCTGATCAACAGATCTGATGATTTTATGAATCTTCAGGGTTTTTTTTTTCTTTGATAATTGACTTTTTGGTATCTTGAAACTGCCCTGCTATTTTGAATGGCCCTTCACTATACTAATTTGGAACTTTCACACATACTTTGTGTTTTGAGTTATTTTACTTAGTGATATCCACAACTCTGGATGCAATTCTTTCACCTCTGGATCCAGCTCATTTATTAAAAAGTTCAAATGCAATAATTCCAGGCTTAAAATTAGGAAATTTTAATGATGACTTCTTGTCAATTGTGAAGTGAATAGTTTATTTCTACTCTTTCTTTAAATAAAAAATGTTGGCAGTTCATAAGACAAATTGTTTTCCTATGCTATAATTGCAGTACTATAAAAATGTAGTGTGGAAGTTTTTGAAGAATGCATTACATTGTTAAAATTGTACTATGTAATTAACCACACTAAATGGATAAATCTAGCTAAATTTTTCAGTGCTGTATTGTTTTCAGTACCACTGTTTCTTGCAGACCACTATTATTCTTTCAGTGATTAGCTAGTACAGTAATAAAATACAGTAAAACTTAATTGTTGTAAACTTTAAATTAGGAAGGATGATAAAAGATGAAGGAAAAGAGATAATCATTCTGGGATAATTCTTTTTCAGAGAAATAAAGGATATCATTAGTCATTTGCAGATTTGTGCTGCCAGATGACTATTCAATAGAAGAATGTGAGAACCCAATATATTTTTTTTGATCTTCAGAATGTGGATTCTTTTTCATTGATAAGTGATGAAATTATTGTTTTGGCTGATAATACAAAGAAATTTTTTTTATGGGATTATTTGAGTAACGTGAGATACAGTTTAGGGGGAAAAGAGGCATCTGTAAGGAGAATAATACATTATTTGCACTAATAAAAACCTTTGATTCAAAGAATAATTTTATGTTAACAAAGAGAAAAGTTTAGCAAATAAGTTTGGATAGACAGGAAATATTAGCATTGCTTAAGAGGAAAGTTTACTTAAAAATATATGATAGAGCATATTTTAATAAATTCAATTGTCTAGATTACAAAATTTCTGGCTATAACATGAGCATGAAAACTGAGGGCTATAAATCAATAACATCATTTTGTATTGGCTTTGGTCTGTCAAAATTTAGTCTGATTACATTGCTATTATTTTATTTCAGGTTTTTGCTAGTAAGGAAGTTATTTTAAGTGGTGGCGCCATAAATTCTCCACAGTTACTTATGCTATCTGGGGTTGGAAATGCAGATGATCTAAAAAAATTAGGAATCCCTGTTGTCTGCCATCTTTCAGGTGTGTATGATAGATTCAGTATAACTCCGTGTAACGTTGTGTTGGATTTGAAAGTAAAAGGTGTTTGAGATGTTCACACAGCCTCTGTCAAGAACTCTTTAAATCAGTTGTGTCCTTTCCTAGGATGACATGAATCCATTTCTTAGTAGTCACATAATCCCAGTAAAGATCAATATCATTTATAGAGGTGCTCTCATGGGCACTTGAAAGGACTTTCTGCTTTTGACACCAAATTTTATCCCAATTCCATTGTTTGTAAATATAGTTGTAAATATTTGTAGTGTACATATATTGGACATTTCTTGTCATTTCTACTAGGGGTTGGCCAAAATCTCCAAGATCATTTGGAAGTGTACATACAGCAAAAGTGCACTCAACCTCTAACACTCTATAAATCACAAAAGCCTCTTCAGATGATCAAAATTGGGCTTGAATGGTTCTGGAAATCCACAGGTATGATTTAGAATTATATCTTGTTGCGTTCTCATTTTGCTAGAGATATAAAATCAGCTTTTAAAGTAAAGCTTTAATGAATGTGTCCATTCATAATAGATTTTTCTTGTAGATGATTCATTTGACACACTTTCATTCCAGATAAGGAAATCAAGGGTTTTTCAAAAGTTCAGGCTACATTTGCAAGTAGCTTTGCTTCACTGGGTTTTTTAAAAATGCATAGTTGTTAAATCACTTGTAACAAACAGGAAGTTAATGTTTCTAGAAATTCCTGAGAATGCTAAGATTTGTTGCAGAAAGACAAAGAATGTTTAGAATAGAAGCACAAATGACTATTGTTACTGTTGTATAACAACACTGGTTTTCTTGTGTGCTGGTCAATAACTCTAATAAAGTACTAACGCTATTCCATGTTAATAACTTAACATTCTCAAGTGCAATAATTTTATGATAGCTATGGCAATTTAAAATATATATGAATATATTATATATATTTAAATATTTTTAAATTGTCAAATAATATATAAAAGCAATTATATCCAATTACAAATCCGATTTCATGTCAGACGTGCCTCCGTTCAAAACCCAAGAAAGAAAACCCCCCGACTCCATGTTTGTAGAGAAGAGGTACTTTTACTGAGTTTGAAATGATAGCAATGAAAGAAAAGCAAGATCTGAAGCAAAAGGCGCGAAAGTTACATATTGAAAGTATCCCCAAATCCCTTCCCCCAAGGACCCAGGCTGAATGTCTAATTCCCAACCCATATGGTGTCATGTGGGGTGCATCTTCAGGTGTTTTTGCCCATCTGGTATTCCAGGACGGTTGATCTTGACTGAGTATAAACAAGTCCATTCAGCTGCGCAGTAGAACATGAGAGCAATCCTCCCTTTTGTTCACACACAGCATCTCTCTCCAGCTCACTTCCCTACCCAAATGCCAATCTTCCCCCCTCCATTACTATGGAAGCTGATAACAAGCAAGCATCATAGAGGCTGACATTTCATGTTATTAAAGAACTATATTTCTAAGGTGAAAAGAAAACCTATTTGAACTGTGAATGCTTTTACAACAAATGAGACATGCTCTTTATTTCATAAGCTATAATATGATTTGGGTTTGTTTTGAATTAACATATGTGACTCTAACACTCTTGCTTTGTAAAACATATTTTGTGTTACGTTATTTATTGTGTTATGTAATTATGCCCTGTGAGCCAAACTGCAACCAGAAAGGTAATGAGACTTAGACACAACTTTTACTGTGTGTGATGAATGTTTAAAGCAGAATGTAATATAAAATACAGGGAATGTAAAATGATCTTTTGAAATCCTCATTCTTCCATTTTCATTATTTATGTATCTGGTGTTTGGTGTTCCACCTTTCAGGAGATGGAGCCACTGCCCATTTAGAAACTGGTGGATTTATAAGAAGTCGTCCAGGCATTTCTCACCCAGATATCCAGTTCCACTTCCTCCCTTCTCAGGTGATTGACCATGGGCGAGTTGCTTCACAGTTGGAAGCTTATCAGGTGAGTAGTAATACCAATTACTACATAGAATATCCACTGAACAGAAATATTTTCCTGGAATATATTTGTTCATTTGTTCATATAATTAAAGAAGCATATTGTACTTTTGGAAATAGTTCCCAATCCCTTTGTTGGTGGCCAGAAGGCTTAACCAGAGATGACATAGGTTCTCTTTCAATAAGTATAGACAATGTAATTCATCCAGGGGTGAAATGCTCCCTTTTCGGACCAGTTCAACTGAACCGATATCGATGGCGGGCAGTGGTTCGGAGAACTGGTAGCAATGGCAGTGCGAGGCTCTGCCCACCCGCCTGGTCATCGCTACTTCCTGGTTTTAACCAGGAAGTAACCTGTTTTTTATCCTCTGCGCATGCACAGACAGTTTTGTGCATGCGCAGAGGGTCCGCGCGCACGCAGCACATACACTTCCGAACCGATTAGGAAGGTAAGTAGATTTCACCCCTGAATTCATCCTATAACTCTAAGAAGGCATCTTCCTATTGTAAAGGGTTTCGTGAAACTCTTGTGTTTGTTAATCAATATTAAACAAACTACCCTCATTTGAATATAAGAGCTCCAAATTAATACAAGATATGATTTTCACTTCAAAGCCAGTGAGTAACGAAAGAAGTAGAAACCAAGCATTGAAACCTGAAATAATTGTTTAAATCAACCATGCAGTGTCTAAATAACTCATGCAACCCCAAGTTTCTATGAATCCCATTAGATATTTTATAATGAACCTCTAGATGCCATATACCATGTATCTTTTTGGGATTGTTACAGGTCCATATTGGCCCTATGCGAAGTACCAGTGTAGGAAAGCTGAAGCTGAAGAGTTCAGACCCTACTGAGCATCCAATCCTTGAGCCTAATTATTTGTCAACAGGTAAATGAATAATTATATTCTATTCTTTAAACTTGCCTTCTATAGTTACACTCACAATATAGACAATTACACCTTCTATAGACCATGGCATACCATACTGGTAGTCTTATTTTGATGGCATTTCCCATTTCTTTGTATCTTTTCCTCTTCCATCAGTCTCGGACTTTGTCAAACATGGAATAGTGACTGCATTAGCTAGTAAAGTTTATGCCACAAGTGTAAAATGAGTCCAAGTAACTGTTTCCCCATTATGCCTACGTCTTCTATTCTCTAGAAGTTGTCAGGATTGTCAGACACAGTAATTCATTGAGTAAGCGAGGCTTGTTTTTTGCTGCTCTTGCCCTGTGGCACATGGATAGTCTTTGTTCAGCAACTGTCTCGTTTAGTGACAGTTTGCAGTTACAGCAGTGATGAAAAAGTAACTTCACATCCAATCCTCACATTTACAAGGTTTATATGATTGTAAAGCAAAGGAAGCCTCAAATAAGATCATAAGCACAGTCACAGTTTGACTTAGCGGCCACTTCGCTTAATGACTACATAGTTGATCCCGATAAAGGACTTTCTCAAGGACTACCTGTAGCATCTCTCCAGATATTCATAAAGCCCTCAACCTCCCATTTTAAGTGCCTCACTCTTTCTGTATAAGTTGGGGAAGAGTGTCAGGAGCAACTGGCCAGAGTTTCTCCTCTTAACTAGCCAAAACCTGAAGCAAGTTTTTATTCTTGGATTCAGATTTTCATTTGTTCAGGGTTGAAAATGCCAGTTTATTCTGGTTTGGAAAGAAATAAATCAAGGACAAGTATTCCCTGATTTTTAGCTTTGTTTTCATTAATGAAGAAATATGTTCTCTGTTTAGGTTATGATTAATCAGGATTGCTAAGGCAGTGTGCATTGATGTGTTTGTTCAATCTTACTGAGCAATTTGGAAAAATGCTGTCTTATTGTAATGTCCAAACAAGGTCAGAGACTTCATTATGCTGGAGTTTTCAGACAATCCAGTTTAACTGGATTTCCTTAGACAAAAAGTTTTATACTTAAGGGCAGCATCTCCTTTTTGCATAAAGTCTAGTACACATGTGAGAAACTCCATTTTGTTTCTACGGGAGAAAAAAATGCACATCACAAGGCTGGACATCTTAAATTGTTATGTTGAGCCATTATGACTTTAGGTCTTGCAGATTTTTAAAAAATAAACACTTTTATGGCACATAAAATTGTAATTCACGGATTGTAATTCATCAGATGCATGAAATAAATTGTGTTAAATTTTGAAGTATAACATGAATGAAATGCAGATGATGCAGACAGTGATAATTATTCCTTAACAGGGAATATTTGCAAAGCATTTAATGCAGAAATCTTTGCATGGGTGAGCTAATGAACAAAGATGGGATGATTAAAAGCTGTTGTCTACTCAAGGAAATAGAACTAAACTTTGTACAGAACCTTTATTACAATAAATCTATCCTTATAGGCCTTTGTGTAGTTGTTGCCATGCTGAATTTCATTTCTTCTTATCCCATTGTTGATACTCCCAATTGTAGGGATATGGTGTGTGTGTATGTGTGTGTGTGTGTGTGTGTGTGTGTGTGTGTGTGTGTGTAAGTTTACATCAGAATTATATATTATACATTTGAAATAATTTTGGTTATTTTTGCTACAACAAATCATTATGACTTCCTTTTGGGAATAAAGAACTATCTGGATGAAGGATTAAATATCCCAAAAGCTGTTTCAAAATTGCTATTCTACTAAATGGTATGTATAGGAAACCTATTCAATTTTCCTTATTTTATATTCAAATTTTACTCTTTCTTTTATGGTGAATAGATACTAAAATACAAAAGCAATATCCATCTTCTATGCCTTTCCTGTATCTTAGGTTGTGTCACTTTATTCTGATTTTTTGTCTGAAAAGAAAAGAATGTTAGCATTAATATTCATATTGGTTGTGCACAGAATCATTGTGCCTTTGTTTTCTTTTCTTTTCTTTCAACAGAAATAGATGTCTGGGAGTTTCGCCAGTGTGTGAAATTAGCTAGGGAGATCTTTGCTCAAAAGGCATTTGAAGAATTCCGCGGACTTGAGATTCAACCGGGGGGACACATTCAGTCGGACAAAGAAATAGATGCTTTCATAAGACAAAAATCTGATAGTGCCTACCATCCTTCATGCACGTGCAAAATGGGACAGAATTCTGATCCTACTGCTGTGGTTGATCCCAAGACCAAAGTTATAGGCACAGAAAATTTAAGAGTAGTTGATGCCTCAATAATGCCCAGTATTGTTAGTGGGAATTTAAATGCCCCAACCATCATGATAGCAGAGAAGGCTGCTGATATTATTTTGGGATTACCACCGCTTCAAGAGAAAAATGTTCCGGTATATAAACCCAAAACTCTGGAAACACAGCGTTAACTTTTTGCTCTGCATTAGAAGTTTGCCTCCATAGGAGAATCTTGGCCTACTTTTTCTGTAGGAACATGTATAAGGAGTAGCATCACTTGATATGTTTTTCTATACCACTAAATCAAAAATCTATTTTCAATGTCAAGAAAAAGGATGTACAATAGAAATGATACTTTACTTCAGTTAATATTTGTTAATAATAGATTCCTGGAAGCATCTGACATTTGATGGTATGCGCAGTAAATTTTTACCACAGAATGGAAGTCAGATTCTGTACATTAATACAAAACAGTGGAAGGAAAAATAACAAAAATAGAATGTAGTTTGTATCTCTTGATTTGATGGGCTAGTACATTTCATATTTTGCCTATTTTCCACATCCAGTCTAAAGGTAAGAGAAAATAGCAATGTATTTTTTTCTAGTACACAAAGCAGTATTTAATCTCAGAATGAAATAGAATTCTCATTCTAAATAGTTGAGGCAGAATTATGTTCAAGTTAGACTTCTTTGGCCTATATTCTGTATCTTGTACATTTGGGTCACTTTTTTTTCAATTGTCACTAAAGAATTTTAAAAGAATGGAAGTCATGCTGAAGTGATGCAATGGTTTTAGTAGAAATAATCATGATTAAATTATGCTGCTTGTGCTTTGCAAAAATATTTTACTTCTGGAATAAACAAATTTAATTAATATACTTATGTTTAGCCTCAGGTTTTTATATTTTGTTTTGCTGTCTTTTACTTTAGACACTACTATAATTTATTCTATTTTATTGTTTAGATACATTAAGAGAGTAATAAAAGCCTTGCATTAAATTGGTCTCATTAAGCAAGATTGTTTACATCCTTCATTGAAAACTAGGAGTTGACTTTAATCAACAGAACAACTGGGAAGTGTTCTGTTAAAAATGGCTAATCAGCTAACCCATAGAAGGATGGATTTAGTAGTGAACTAACTCAGTCACGCAGAAGGTTAAATTAATCAATGAGCTGTATTTACAGGAACTTCTAAACTACATTTTGTATATCTAGGCCTCCAGAAAAGAAAGAGCGATAAGATGGAATGATAAGATGGGATAGGTGGACTGAGACTGAAAAATTCTAACATGGAACCACAACATGCATCAGGGCAAATATTATTTAAGAAAAGCTCATGGTTGTCCTGAGCCAATGGAGCATGAAGATTGAAATACCCCAGCATAAACAGCTGAGAGGGTTCGAAATCCAACTCTGCAATTTCAGGAAGAGATTAGCTATGCAGCCTGGCAAGTGATAGACAAGCATTATTCCCTACTTGTTCCTACAGCCTGAACTCCACACAGATACAGTACCTAGACCATATCACCTTAGATAGAGTGCCTTTGCTGACCATCTAGATTTTCATGAGTATCACAGCCATCCTCCTTCCCTTTCTTTAGAATCATGAATAGTGAAGAACTCAGAATCTTGGACAGCCTATTTCTAAAAGGGTAATATCTGTGCCGTCACAGATTTCAGGTTTCAGCAATGTGCACCACCTTGTTTGTTCATCAACTATCAGAATTTGAATGGCAAGATCCAAGGACCAAAACGCCTCTCTCCCTTTCCCATAAAGGTTTGCCCAGCACCACTATCATAATAGCTTCCTTGACTTGACCTGAAACTACTGCACCTTTTTTCCTTTCCCCTCAAGTTGCCTACATGCCATCCTTACTGCCTTTCAGCCAACTAGACATTGTCTTAGAGCTTATCTCTGCCACACTCAATTGGCAGTAATCTGCCTAACTTTGATCTCAGTCAAATACCCATTCTCCCTTCTCCATTCCTTCTAATTTTACCTGATCCAGTTTTTACCCCGCTCTGACAGGATCAATCCCAATTTCAGTTTGGGGAAGAGGGATATTGTCAGTCATTCCCCACATAGTCCCCAAGGGCTTCAACAGCTTTGACAGGGCAAAACCTCTCACTGTTTTCTGGTCCTATGGCTTGCTAAGACCCTGTACATTCCATCAACAGACACATTGATCTACATCTAGTTTACAAACCCCTCAAAATTCAAATCAACCACACAGCCAACCAGAAACAGTACCGAACCTCAACCAACCCATGCAAGCCCACTCCCAACAAGCACTTTACCTTGTAATGACCCTCACCTGATGTAACCTCCCTATCACAAGACTCTCACTGGTGACCCACATTTGACCATCACAAAACCCACCACAAGGCCCTCACTTAACACACCCACTCCTGACCCATCACAAGACCTTGGTCTGATGACTTACCTGACATGACCTCACCATCACAGGACCTATTGACTATATAAAGCCCTTATAAACAGAACACTGATACTGACATCCCCTAAACTGTGCTGAAGATGTTACCTAGCCTGGTAATTAAAAGTTCAGAAACTAATCCACAAGCTCAGAGAATGAACCTCTACCCTCACCCTATACATTGCCCAGATTCACTAGTGAGATTTTCAGACCAGCTTTCATTGAGGCATCAGCACTTTTTGCCTGTCAATTCTGGCAGCCCCGGTCCACAAGCTAAGCTCTGACCCCAGCTCCTTTTGTTACCTTGCCATGACAGCCATTGCAACCAGCCCCCAGCTGAATTCTCTTGCATCTTGTCTCCCATCTGATGTGCAGTTTCATAGTTCTAATCTTCCATCAACCCATCCAACACCGCCAACAATAGTTCCAAAGCAGCAGCACCCATTTCATTGTACATTATTCTGAAAACCTCAGTTGGATCAGAGACATGATGTTGCCATGATGTCACTTGCAAATTCAGGTTGTGAACATAGGAGTGACAACTGATTCCTACTTCCTTAGAAAATTGCTCCCTGTGGTTTTATGGAGGTCAGTGACCTGTAAAACCCCATAGTTCAGACACAGAACTAGGGGGCCAAAAGAAATCACCAATCTTTAGAATTGCATATGTTGGTAAAAAGAGACAAAGTATAATAACTTTATTACACAATTTTATTCTCAGTAACATTTTGCATTTATTTTCATACAAAATGATGTAGGTCAAGAAATAATGTACAAACCTTTAAATTCTCTCCTGACATTTGAAAGAAGAGGTTTGTAAGGTATTCATAGCAAATTGCCACTGTGTACAAAAATGTTTATATTAATCTTAGCTGTGTATGTCACACTTTTGAAACGTGACAATTGCTACTTATTTTGTTAATACAGATAACCCTGATAAAGTTGCTTGGCAGAACAAGTCCATTTATCCAATGTTAATAAAATAAACTTTTGATATTTATTGATCTCCAAAATCATATTATCTTCAGTATCGGGATTTTACTGCATCACAAACAACATTGAAGCCCTCCTTTGATTGCATAAAAACAAATCCTGAAACATTACATGTAGAACATCAAAAAGTTTGTCAACCATGCCATATTCTCACCAGTTTAGGAATGTTTTGGTTATGTAAATCATCATCATCATCATCATACATTCCACTTCAAGCTGTGTAACTTGTTAACTATCCATCTTGTAAATTATATCTATGTAGGAAATCTCTACCAAGAAGAATGCTCATGGTGGTTCGATCCTATGCATCTTCATTAAGAAATCCCATTTTATACAATAGGACTTTGTATCAGGAAAATGATGTAGGATTGAAACATCAATCTATGTTTATTTCAAAGTAAAAGTAAAACCTTGCCAAACGGATAGCTTTTTTGATTATTCTTGTTTCTAGCTGTTATTGCAAGAGTTGTCGTAGAGATAAATAAATCCACAGTTTGTTTTCTGTCAAAAAGACAGCAGATTCCAAATAATAGCTTTCCAAATACAAGATTGTAATTACTCATTTTCTATATCTTAACATTGTAAAGTGAGAATCCAATTGACTGAAAATATTTTATAAAATCTCTGTTGCATCAAGTTTTTTTTTAAATCTTTACTTCAAAAACATTTTATAATGAAGGTGGCTCTATTTAAATATTTAACTCTATAGTGCTATACAGTCCAAGTAAAAATACTTCTATTTAGAATTCAGTGAAGAATTACAATAATGAGGCTCCATAAATATTGCTGCGGTTCAATTACGGTACAATAATTACAAAATATAGAACATCTCTTTACAAATACAAATTATGGTAGATTAGAATTTATTTACAATAATCTCTGCTATATAGTTTTTAACAAACTGTCCTATCTAACTCTACGTTAACCTGGTTGCAAGTGCATTAGTAAAAATGCAAATATTCCAGTGTATTTTGCCCTTGATATGATAGTCATAAAACAGACTATTTTTAATGATATTTTACTATGTAAACTGCTGTTACATATGAGAAAAACGCTTTCAGCAGCGGATGAAACAATCTCTTGGAAAAAAGAGTTTGATAAAATGTATTAAGGAACTTTTTCAAAAAAAAAATAATAAGCAAATTTTAAAATAATATATCTGAGTGGATATGCTGAATGCAGTGGATTTCTGATATGCTTTGTGATCAGAGGTAATGACATCTTTGATTGTCATCACCACAGTCTTCTGAAGACCTTGTTAAAAGTGCCAATCTTTTTTCCACTGAGCATTGTGAACACCCTGGAAGGCAGCAGAACACAATTGGAAGACAGCAATCTTTCCACTTTCTCTGTTTTTGTTTTAACACAAACGGGTTAGAATCTTCTTGGTTCTAAAGATCCGCCTTCATTCCCTGATGAGCTCGCGACTCTGTAGCAAAGGCCTTGAAGAAATCATTCAAATCCTGATTCATCATACTGGAAACACGTACTAATAAATAAAAGTATGGCTTCC
Source organism: Pantherophis guttatus (assembly GCF_059756535.1). NCBI lineage: Eukaryota > Metazoa > Chordata > Lepidosauria > Squamata > Colubridae > Pantherophis > Pantherophis guttatus. The sequence goes on along the minus strand of NC_142064.1, from coordinate 219,345,971 downwards.
TCACAACATGACAATATCATCACTCATGCAAAGCTTGATTCCTTATTGATTCCAATTAGTGCCTAGCATCATAGAACTAGGAGGCACTTCTGTTTGTTTAAAATCAAACATTTTTTCCCCTCACTAAATACTATAAGGTTGTAATGCATATCATTTCATCAGATAAGTCTTCTTCATATTTTCCAGTATCCGGCTCTTCATCACTAAAGCCAGGACCAAATTCTTGAAGTTCGTAATCTTGTCTATTTAAAATAGGGAACATGTCACCGTTAGTTCCATTGCTAATGTCTCCATTGAGAAGGTGGCTTGCAGCACTTTCCATCTCATCAATAGTCATGTCACAAGCATCTGCAATCTCATGTTTTGTTGCAGAAACAAACTTTGGGTCCCTTGCATAGTGTCCTAATCCTTCAGATATAAGCACCTGAAAAGGTAACAGCATAAACATTATGTTAGCATTATGTTATCAAAAGCAACAGTGCAGAACAGCAGAAGCTTATATGGCAAGCCTGGGTCTATTGCTGAAGAGATTCTCAAAAGAAGGCAACTAAAGTGGTTATTAGATTAAAGCAGGGGTGTCAAACTCAATTTCACTGAGGGCCATATCGGGGTTGCATTTGACCTCGAGGGGGTGGGCATGGCCAGCTCGACGTCACTCATGTCGGGGGCGCCTGTGGTGGCCTGGGCACTTTGACAGTAAAAACAGGCTCCCGAGGTCCATTCTTGGCTGTGACGGCCTCCTGCAACCCTCTGCAAGTGAAAACAGAGCTCGCGAGGGCCACATGCGGCTCTCCCGAGCTCCATTTTCACTGGCAGAGGCACTGTGGGCCAGTCCTTCACTGTTTCCAGGGTGGCCCTATGGGCCAGATCTAAGCACCCTGTGGGCCGTATTCAGCCCACGGGCCTTGTGTTTGACACCCCTGGATTAAAGCTTCTCAGAAACCTACAATATTTTCCAACTCCCTGTTTTGCTTTTTTATAATCTAGCAAGGAATTAGATACTATTGACATGTATTTGCTAAGCAATCTACTATTTGACATAGACCCAAAGGTTATTGATACATGGGAGTAGGTGTTCATGCATGTATAGAATGTATCAAAGCTTGCTTTGCATCTCCCACATCCAGTTTCTTGGCTACACATTTAGAACACAATGTTAAGAAAGTATATCTGCTATTTTCACAGATAAATTGCCAGAATGCTCCTTTCATTCAAATGACTGCTGTCAACTAGGGCATGCAGAATTGCCAATAGCAGCCATTTGCTTACTAGACAGATTATGTCTTTATATTTTGAAACTTGAGGACTGGAAAAACCATTATCAAAATACAAAAATGTCATGGAATCATTATTTAATGCTTATATATATATATTGTATAGTATACAAGCATTTTATGTTCAGTGGAATATTAAAGCATTCTCTTTGTGTCAATTTAAAAAAAACATAAATTCAGATCTAAGGTAATGGTAAATGACACTATCTTAACCTCTATACTTCTGGATAAAAATGAAATAGAAGAATAAATCTTCTTTACAGTGTTTTGAAAAGAATGTAATTTGAGCCATGGTGATACAGTAATTAGAATGCAGTGTTGCAGGCTAATTTTAATTGACTGCCAACTGCTAACAGTTTAGTAGTTCGATCCTGACTGGTTCAAGGTTGGCTTCCATCCTTCTGAGGTCAGTAAAATGAGGACCCAGATTGTTGGGGGCAATATGCTGACTCTGTAAACTCTTTAAAGCCCTTAGAGAGGGCTGTAAAGCACCGTGAAGCAGTATATAAGTGCTATTGCTATTGTTATAATTTTATCATGTAAAGCACGGGTGTCAAATGTGAGTTTGACACCCGTGCTTTACATGATGACTTTGCTGTCACATGATGTTTCACAATGTTTTTCCCATTTGCAGAGCTGGATGGATGTGGCCTGCACGTGATGCGTCCAGCCCATGGGCCACCAGTTTGACACCCATGATATAAAGTATATTTTATTCTGAATATACCATTTCTCATAACATAATACGATAAAACAAAGTATTTTTGGGTCAGATAACGCTCCATTTTCAGAGGTTATTTCATGACCAGCTCAGAACAAAGGTCTGAAACACTTACCGCTTCTACCAAACTGTCGGCGCTTCTCTGCTTGTCACTATACTTATGCCTAAAGTCACTTGGTACAGTCAAATTAGCTGGTGTAAATGTCCGATATGCAATATCAGGGTCATCGGTATACCAGGAGCTCCTATGCAAAGACGGCAGACTACCATTCATATATTCTGTAGAATCTGGTTGATCAACTTGTATAAGAGGTGTATAATAAAGAGTGCGGTCCCGGTTGGGTGGTGTAGCCCAGGAACGTGTTGAGCGACTTGGAGAATGCCTATGCACTTTAGTGGCATCCAGACCTGCAACTGCCATGACCTGAGGAAGAGATGAAACGTTCATACCATTCCAAGCTTATAGAGACAATGTTTTAAAGGCTAAGGTTTTATAGAGGCTAGGGTTTTAAAGACTCAGGAATAATGAAAGGAGTGCAACGAATAAAGGGACAATGAAACATCTCCCCTACTTAATGTATTCATACAGGAAACTTTCATTTATTTCTCTTTTCTAGTTCATATACCATGTTTTCCCGAAAATAAGCCCTCCCCCAAAATATGTCCTCCCCTGAAAATAAGTCCTCCCCCGAAAATAAGCTCCCCCTGGAAATATTTAAACCCCGCCATTTCCTCTGGCTAGGGTTAGCGGGACAGAGCTAGAAATCAGGTAAGAGGGCAAGAGGAGCCCCGTCTTGCTCCATGTGCCCCAAAATAATAAGACCTCCCTGAAAATAAGGCCAAGCACTAATTTCAGGGTTCAAACAAATATAAGGCAGGGTCTTATTTTTGGGGAAACATGGTAATAAAGCATATTATTAGCATGTATTATTAGGAGCTGTTTGTAGATTTGGAAAACTATTTTGTAATTTTTATTAGCATTGGATGTTTGCTGTATTAGGATGCTGGCCTCAAAAGACATTCTTTCCTTCTCTGCCCCCATGCCCATACGTAACACCATTAATGTGTGCCAGAGACTCTGAAATTAGGTGTCCTAAAATTTTGTTGTTTACCATGGAACATTACTTGACTTCTCTCTGCTTTCCTGTTTCATGAGAAATGACGGTAAATTATATTCAAAATTGATTATGGTTTTATATGCATCTTCCATTTAGTTATATGAATGTTTATGAATACTGCTTGATACACACAGAAAGACCCAGGTATATAGATACATATTACATTTCCATCGCAGTATCTATCTCGATGTGAGAATTATTCTATCTTTATTCTCTGACATGTCAACATCTCCAGGGTGGGGTTTTAACTATAACATTTCAGAATATGTTTTTGTAACTCAATTACACTCATCATAAGCTATTTTTAAATGATGGCTTCTTTCCAGATGTGTGTTTTTTAATGCATGTTTGATTTGGGAAAGATAAACAGAAGTCAGGCTGTATCTGCTATTAATGATTCTGCCCGGGCAAAATCTAGCTGGAATATCTAGATTCATTTGCAGTATTGTTGGTGATGAAATTGTTTTACAATTTGAGTGAAGACCTTTTAGTTTCTCACCTTGCTTCACTGGGAACACACAGATGTCAATACTCAGAACCTGACAAAGTTGAATTTCCCTTTTTCTCCTTCTCTCTCCTTGGAACTTTCCCTTATTTTAAAATATGGAAAATGGATAACCTGTCATCTGATTCTTTTTATTACTTCTGATACAGGGAACCTAAGCTGTCAGTTCCAGATAGCCACTATTCACTGGCAACTGGTCATGCTTTTCTATTCCTTGCCCAGCAGGCCTTTTATAGTTCTTGAGACTGAGCTGGAAGCAGTTATTTGCCATGTTTTAAGCCTCTTCGGAGAGTCCCACCTTGGAATAGAGATAACCCTCACTTACTGACTACTCATTCAGTGATTGAAATTGTGACAGCCTTGAATGAGTGATACTGATGACCAGCCCTCAAAATTCCAACTGCTGAAGTGCCACCATGGACATGTGATTGTGATTTTGAGCATTTAGCAACCAGTTAGGATTTATGATAGCTGCAGCACCTTGCAATCAGTGATTATCATTTGCAATCATCCCGATCAACTTCCCATAAGCAAAGTCAATACAGAAGCCAGAAGGGAAGGTTGTAAGTCATTCTGGTAAGTCCCTGTGGCCTTCCTGCAGTCATGCCTTGCCACAGCAGGCTTGTGTTTGTGCCATCCCTGGCCTTCTTGTGCTCATGTGAAGCTTGCTCTGAGGCTCGCAAGCCATTCCCTCCAATAGTATCCCCTTCCTACTGCATCCCCTTAGACCTTACCTGGAACTCCCACTGCTTCCCATTTAACAATCCATGCATCTTGCTGTCACAATGGCAACCAGGACTGCCAGGATTGCCATCACAAAACAATGCGGTGATTTGACATTGGACTTTTCAACTACATTGCTTAGTGACACTGGTCCCAATTGTTATTATTACTTTAGGAGTAGCTGTATCTGCAAGTTTTAAAACAGTGTTACAAAGCTATGCAGCTAAAGTTAAGCTTTCACTTACCTGCTGTTGCATTAAATGCAGAGGTAAAGCAGTGCGTTGATGAAAGGTAGGGGAAGGTGGTAATTCATCATGACTGCTCTGCCTGCGGAGGCATTCAAAATTAAAGGAAGAGCGGCGATTGGCTGAAATATGAAAAGGTGGAACGGGTTGTTACTGCTTTCTAGAACTGTCATAGGAGCAGTTGGGTTAATCTGTTAAGGTGGAGTTCGAATTGAAGAAGCTTCTTGGATGAGAAGGGAAACTTTTTCAAGGGAAAAAAACAAGAAAGTCCAATTGCCTTTTGAAAAGCATCTTTGGGATAACCATGACCTCGATGATAAGACACCCTGACCCACTGCTTTGCTGCACTGGTGACAAGATGATACTCCAAGAGGAGCAGTGGCTAAATTTGTTTCTTTAATACTTGTATGGGTGTGTGAGAGATTAATTATTGGTGACAATGGAGTTGTTCACCTTCCAGAAGGCTCTTGCTTTGATGCTCACTCTGAGTTTCCTAGCACTAATTTGTGCTACTGAAATGTGGTCACCTTACTACTGTATTTCAGCAGCTTAGTTTTGTTCTGGTGGGGGAGTGGCCATGGAAAGGTTAAGGGAAGGAAAGAGAGTGGTTTGGCTCTCAGAGACTTTTTAGAGCATTCTTATTTCCATCCTTAATTTTGTAGACAGGCAGGCAGGCAGGAGCAAGCAAGCAAGATCATGCCATCAGCCATTCAGCCACCAACTTCCAATCTGTAAAGTACTGGAGTATTGGGGAGCACAATGAGATTGTGCAGTAAATTACTGCATCTATTAGAGGTAGAAGCTATACAGTATGAAAGCACAAGTAGTAGCTTTTTTTCCTGGGCCTCTTATTTGCCTTCACAGCCTATTTTATCAGGAGGTTTCAACTCTTTATTTGCCCTCACAGCTTAGGTTATCAGGAAGTTTCAACTTTTAATCTCACCTTGTAGAAGACAACGTCACTACTTTCAGATTTCTATCTAAGACAAATCAGGTCATCTTGCTAAAGAGTGTTAATTTCTAAGAAATGTTTGTGCCTTTACTGAATATCCAAAGTGATGCAGGACTGAGTGATGTAAGACTGAGTAAAGTATGGGTCAAGCTTCTATGAAAATCAAATTTCTAATCATTACAGTCTTGCGACATCTGTGTTTCATAAGGATCACTTACATGCTTCCCTCTCTCCCCTCCTTTTTCTTAATTTGTAAGGGAGAACTAAAAGTTTTCCTCAAACTTTGAAGAATGAGCTTTGTGCTCATGTGATCCCTAGAGTTTCTGGCCTAGAAACCAGGAGGTTGTGAATTCTAGACCCTGCTTATGCATGAAAGCCATCTGGGTGACTTTAGGCCAATCTCTCTGTCTCTGTCTTTGTCTCATCCCAACATTGTTATTGTTGTGTCTTAAGCATTATTTACATATGAATAGTGTATTGGTTATCAGCGTGTGAAGCAATGTGGTAGCATGCTGACTGGAGAATTCTGGGAATTGAAGTCCACGCATCTTAAAGTTGCTGAGGTTGGGAAAACCTGCTATAGAACATGCAGAAGTGTGAATGTAGCACCTGCATGCAGCACCTTTTTAGCAGCTACAATTTTTTTTCCAGATAAGGCTTGGCTCCTTATAGATATTGCAGAGAAGTGTTAGTGTCATACCATGGCACAGTCTTATATCTTACAACGTTATTTTATTATTTATGAATATGTATTTTCCCCAAGTTAATATTAACTTCGATGTTTATTATGGGGTTTGTGCATTTTTAGTTATTAAATTCTCTCATTTTCAAAAGGCTTCTCTGTGGAGAAGCCGTGCTATTTCGTTAAACAAAATTAAATGTTAAATTGCAGCCATCTGAACTAATTAAAATATGCATCAACTCTAATTTTGGCAGTTGGAGAATATTAAGGACACATTTCCAGAAGTGTGGGGGAACGGCAACTATTGTAAGCAATCCAAATATAAAGGTAAATTAATCCATAATTTTTGATCATGTTGTTATTCTGTGAATGAGCTCATTCTTCTGTTATAATTTTGTATGAAATCCAATAATGGTCCTCAGTTATAAAAAGGAGACATGAGAAGCTACAGGAAGCACACACACACACACACCCAAAAAAACCTCCTCCTTGCTTCCTTTCCCCTTGGGTCACTGGGATGTCCCCTTTGTATGACTTAAATCAACTAAGGTTGAGAGCATAGGCAGAGAATACACAATGGGTCTAATAGTAAAGCAAACACATCCACGAAGCCAGCTTTTGTAGTGAACTCACATGTAGGTGTTGGAGGTAGCAGCCGTCTCCTAGGAGATCTTTTGGAATCATAATACACGGGTGAGTCATCTTCCTCAAAAAAACCATGTGGGTGATGATAACCCTTTGGCCGTTCAAAATCTAAATCATTACAATGATATGTGCTATGGTAGTCGTGAGAATGCCTAAAGGTAAAGAAACAGATAATTGGTAGTGATCACCATAGAAAACTGAGGGCTCCCAAAATGTGTAACTTGGCCAAAATTATGAACTACCTTCCCCCGCAAACAAAAACAAAAACAAAACACTAAAGTAATTTTTAAGAAGGAAAACAGTAATAGTGATTGATATCTAGCATGCGTTCCAGTGGTGGGTTGCCCCCAGTTCAGACCGGTTCTATAGAACTGGTAGTAAAACCAGCGGGAGGCTCTGCCCACCGACCCCGATGTCATCAGGAAACAAGAAGCAGGCGCAGAAGCAAGCAAGTGCGTGCAGCCCCGTTGTGAACCGGTAGTAAAGGTACAGTAAGTAGAACCCATCCCTGATGCCTTCTCAGTCAGGTATCCAGAATTTCCCACCTGGGTCAGGAATGCACAAACTGAATCTAAATCTTGTATTCTAATATATCTGGACAGCATTACATTGATTTAAAGTAACCAACTCATTCTCCAGCAAATTTATTTTGGAGTTATGTTTATATTTCACAGTCAATTTTCTATTTTTAAATACAAATGACACATAATTTAGTGACACCTATCTCTGGGACATGGTGGTTCAGTGGCTAAGATGGTGAGCTTGTCAATTGAAAGGTCGGCAGCTCAGTGGTTTGAATCCCTAGTGCCGCGTAATGGGGTAAGCTCCCGTTACTTGTCCTAGCTTCTGCCAACCTAGCAGTTCGAAAGCACATAAAAAATGCAAGTAGACAAATAGGGACCACCTTTGGTGGGAAGGTAACAATGTTCCATGTGCCTTTGGCGTTTAGTCATGCCGGCCACATGACGACGTCTTTGGACAGCGCTGGCTTTTTGGCTTTGAAACGGAGATGAGCACCGCGCCCTAGAGTCAGGAACGACTAGCACATATGTGCGAGGGGAACCTTTACTTTTATCTCTGAGTAGATTTGTAAGTGAGAGGAGAAGAACTGAAGTTCCTCCAGGCCACCAGATGCTATTGGTTTCTTCATGCTGGAGGATAATGGAAATCATTGTTCCTTATATCCTCTTAGAAACAGCAGGTCTTTCAGGGTCCTCTTTTCCCCATCATGAAGAAAGGAAATGTTAGGATCTACTCCTGAATCTTGTCAGTCTTCTGCCTTTCTTTTCAAGGAAGAAGGTGAAGCATGGAACAGACAACCCTATTGAGGGAGTTCTTTCAGGAGTTCCAGCAGTGGTGAGGAGGAAACTGAGGGCAGGGGCTGGGGGAGGTGGGATCCACTCAAGGCATTCACAAACTGAATAAGCTATCTGAGATGTTATATCTCAGGATCTCATCTCTGATGTACAAGAGCTGCTACATTATTTCTTTTTAATGGAACTTAAACTTACCAGTTTCCTGACAACATACTGTCTTCTTCATAATACTCATCACCACTAAAATATTCCTGATCATCTAGGTAGCAATCATCATTATAATAATCTCTAATTTCATGCTCTTCTCGGCAAATTGTAGGTAAATGTCTATCACCCGATTCTGATCTATAGTTAGAACAGAGATATTTTATTACTTTTTATATAAAAAACACGTAAATCCTTCCCTCCCTATCTTTTCCCAAATCAAATTAGCAAGAGCTTTTTAAAATAAAAGGATTTAAAAGAACAAAAGTAAGACTGAAAAAAAACCCCAAAACATACATAGGTTGTCCTTGACTTACAACCACAATTGGGATCAGGATTTCTACTGCCACAGTAAGCAAGGCAGTTGTTAAGTGAGTCATAGCCATTTTTATGACATTCTTGCAAAGTTATTAAACAAATCACTGCAGCTATTAACTGAATCGTGTGTCATTAAGCGAATCCAGCTTCCTCCATTGACTTTGCTTGTTGGAAGCTGTCTGGGAAGGTTGCAAATGGTGATCACATGACCCTATGATACTGCAACTATTAATACATGCCGATTACCAAGTGGCCAAATTTTGTCATGTGACTGTGGCAATGCTGTGACAGTTGTAAGCGCGAGGAATGGTTGTGAGTCACTTTTTTTCAGGGTCATTGTTATTTCAAATGATCACAAAGTGAATGGTTGTAAATTGAGGCTACCAGTAGTAAAAGTCAACAGGGCATATAATATAATCAAGTAAACTTTACTATACTTTCTATAGACTGAATGCCTTCCTAAAAGAAAGAATTCAACCACTGATAAGAAACGATAAGAAAGCTTGGCAGGACAAGAAGCAATGGATGGAAATTAGTCAAGGAGAGAAGCAACCTAGAACTAAGGAGAAATTTCCTGACAGTTAGAACAATTAATCAGTTTAACAACTTGCCTCTAGAAGTTGTGAATGCTCCAACAATGGAAGTTTTAAAGAAGAGATTGGATGACCATTTGAAATGGTTTAGGGTTTCCTGCCTGAGCAGGAGGTTGACTAGAAAACTTCCAAGGTCCTTTCCAACTCTGTTATTCAGTAAAATCAATTTGCATACCTGGCCTCCTCAGGTTGAAGAATTCTACCACTGAGACACTCAGGCTATTGAGAAATTGTACTCTCCTTTTGCCTGTTTATTTATTTGGCCTCACTTCTATTTTTTTCTTTTTTCAAAACACAGTTGTGACTTGGAAGTGGATATTATCCTCTAGATTAATTGGTTTATAACTTCCCAGTGATGGCAAGTAAAAGAAATATATACTGCAGTTTCATTCTATTTCCAATTTCAGTAAATTGGCTGCCTCTTATAGGGAGCTGGGAAAATTAAACAGTGCTGTCATAGGGATACTGATAGATACAAGGGAAATATAAATCAGTGGTAGAAACATGAAGTTCTATTTTAACCTAGTTCTAAGAAAGGCCATAATGTTCTGCATAATTTCTAATAGCATCAACATGCAAAATGGTTTGGAATTCATAGGAAGTTCCTTGTATTGTGTCAAACCATTTGTCCAACTTGCCTATTCTGCTGAAAAGTGGTTTATATAATTTCGGACGTGAATTTTCCAGCCTTAGTTGGAGATACTATTCTGTACCACTGTGACATTCCTTCCTAACTGAACACCTCATAAAAATGTAGGTTAAAGTCCAACTCTGGTATTTTGATAAGGTCAGTAGGTAGTCTTGCAATTCTAGTCCTAATATTGTGCATCAGGATACATCCACAACTACAGCTAAGCCAAAATGTATATTCAACTGTTCAGGACTGCACGGAGATTTCCATGCATACCGCTCAATGTTCATGCTCAGCATATGGACCAAAGCTATGTTCATATCATATGCTATGTTGAAGGCCAATAGCCCTTAGTTTCATGCTTCAGCATCATCTGCAAAGATAATGACTGAAAAAGGCTTATATGATTTGTTTCAATAAGTTTTATTGAAGCATGAAGTGCTGTTTTCCATGATATGACCTTATATATACTTACCTAATGTAAGTTTCATAATAACGACCTCTACTAGAAAAAAAGAATATGGAGAAAGAAGTATAATGAATTTTAATGAAATGATGAGAAAGTAAATGTTATATTGTACTTATCAATGGATACATTTGTATTTACCAAAACTTTCCCACAGGATTTAATTCATAAATTACTATGATGAAAGAAAGAAGCAACAATTTGTCTTAAGTGATTTTTGGCTTATCCTCTTTAGACATCTTTCTACCCCAATGATGCAACGATCTAACTATTAATGTTGTTGAATTTATCTGATTGTATTAATCTGACCAATAAAGAGCTAGTTTGGTCTAGTGGCCTGAGGCACCAGGCTAGAAACTGGAAGACCATGCGTTGTAATCCCTCTTTAAACTGAAAGCCATTGGATGAATTTGGGCCAGTCACTCTATCTCAGGCCAACTCCCCTCATAGGGTTGTTGTTGAAAGGAAAATAGGAAGAAGGAGAAGTATTAGGTATGTTTGCTGCCTTGTTTATAAAAATAATAAGGGCAGGATCTAAATAAAATAAATCACACAGCCCAAAGAATGATAATAGTTGAAAAATGTAAGCTACAATTTAATCAAGCAATTCAACGGAGTTATGTTAAAATTAAACTAGACAATGAATAAATAATGAATAATGAATAAATTAGACAATCAAATATAACAGTTCAAGGTGTTAAAAAAAAGTAACACAAGGATTGGCATTTTCAACCAAATGTAACGTTTTAGTTTACACTATAAAAATATATTGGGATTTACCTCTTTTTGGATGATCGTCTACGTTGTTCACGGTGATCTTTTCTGGAGTATGAATGGCTCCCAGTTTCCAACATATGTTCATGACTTCCAGTGCTTGCATGTTTTCTGTTTACCATCTTGGACATGTTGGCATTATTAAGGTTAGCGTTTGTGGAGTTTGGAACTTGCTTCCCTACTGAGTTGTGGTTGTGATGGCTATGATGATTATGGAATAAAGAGTTTCCTGTTGGTGGATGCACATTTTTCTCATTCGTGTCCACCATACACGAAACCAGTGGCCTTTGCACATGCAGGGGGCGATGGGTAGTATTGATCTGTTGAAATGAATCCCTTGTATCAGTGCTAACATGATTGATATGGTTTCCAAACAGGGCACCATTTCTCTGAAATATAAAAAGTGATAATCAATTAATAACATAATATTAGTTAGTTTGTCTTCATGTGCATATCCTGTGTGGGTTCGCTTGCCATCCTCAGGTCAGACAGTCACATTGCCATAATACCACAATACCCTCTTCTAAACAGTCTTCTATGTGATATAGGAGCTACCTATGATCACTGCAATTATATCACACTGCAATTGGAAATGTGCCAAGAATAGATTATTTTGTTAAACTATTCACACAGAGAAAGAGAGAGAAACTACATCATACAGACCCAGATTCACAGCTAAGCAAACTGTATTACCCAATTCTCCCCAAAAGTTTTATAAGCTATATTTTAAAGAGCATAGTGCTTGTTACGATTTGTTGTTACAATTATATGATAAAGTCATTCCACAACTACAGTGACATGACCAAAAATCTTGGGAATTCTGTGATTTTGTTCTCAGGCAGCAAACAGAAAGTTATCCTTAATGCCTTGGTAAGACCACACTTGGAATACTGCATCCAGTTTTGGTCGCCACAATGTAAAAAAGATGTTGAGACATCTGGAAAGTGTGCAAAGAAGAGCAACAAAGATGATTAGGGGACTGGAGGCTAAAACATATAAAGAAGGGTTGCTGGAATTGGGTAAGTCTAGTTTAATGAAAAGGACTAGGGGTGATATGATAGCACTGTTCTAATAACTCAGGGTTGCCACAAAGAAGAGGAAGTCAACCTATTCTCTAAAGCACTTGAAGGCAGGACAAGAAGCAACGGAAGGAAACTAATCAAGGAGAGAATCAACCTAGAACTAAGAAGAAATTTTCTGACAGTTAGAACAATTAATCAGTGGAAAGATTTGCCTCCAGAAGTTTTTCAACACTGGAAGTTTTTAAGAAGAGATTGGACAAAGATTTATCTGAAATGATACAGAGTTTCCTGCCTGGGCAGGGGGTTGGACTAGAAGACCTCCAAGGTACCTTCCAACTCTGTTATTCTGTTATATTCTGTTAAGTATCTGACTTCCCCGTTAAAAGAAAGTTTATGAGTTTTTATAACTAACCAAGAAGATGCTAAAGTTAAAAGTGAGATAGGAGTGGTATTTCTTGGAACTCAATCTAAAGAAGACAGATACAATGATAACTGGTGGGAGGAAATAGCCTTGAAGTCTTAGCTCTGATTGGTTCTAACAGTGATTGCTCTATTCTCAGTTAAATAGCAGGAATATTTTTTGTTCAGTTGTCAGAATAGCATTTCTGGATTACTACAACTGGATGCCTCTGAAAATTCAAAGATAAATGTGGGAATTGTTTTATGCTGGGTTTAGCCCCAGCATTGTATCCAGATACTCACTTTACCTGTACTTAGCATCCAAATATTTTCTGTATACAAAGCTTGTGATTTAATAAATCCTCAGTTTGATGGATCTTAATTTTGCAAACTATAGATAACATTTTCATTCAGGCAGTACCCTGAAACAGTAGACTATTAGCCATCATTTGGGTAAGAAGTCCAAACAGCAACCATTACTTTTCCTTAAAAAATGGGCAAACTTTTATGCATGATTCATGTCTAAATTTGTGATGAGACAGAGAATTCAAGTAAGATTTAGAGGGATGCATGAAAAATATCTTTTGCAAAGACATCCTGGGAACTTGCCAAGACTCAGGAAAATAGCATGACAAAGAGAAAATATAGACAAATATTTTTTGAGATGGCCACAATATCTTAACCTTCACCTCAAAAAGTGAAACAGCCCCTGCTTTCTCAATCTAAAGATGCTAAATTTTTAAAAAGTATGAAAAGGGAAAAACAAAACACAGGGCACCATTTCTTAACATTAAATACTAGAACCTTCAGCGACCAGCTGGAATAGAAAGAATTCAGAAAAATAAGCCAACTTTCAGCAGAAATGCTTCCCACAGTTGCAGTTTGATGGAAATTTTGCTGCCAGCTGACCCTCAAGACAAGAGTTGAACAAAGTTTATAGAAACCACAGAGTCAGTCTATAAGAGTCATGTCAACCAGAGGTACAGTCATAGTCCAGCATTTGCAGCTGACTAATAGTTCTAAGGGAGGACAATTTCCAATGCCAGAAAATCCACTGGCTACAATGACTATGGAGATTCTCAGTCATCCAGGCCATGACCTGGATGACTGAGAATCTCCATAGACATTTAGCTATGCAGTTTGGGATGAACATCCTTTGAATGGTGTGGGAGTACAAATGGATTTCCAGAAAAATTGTAGACTACAGGAACCATTTAGATCCAAGCACTACTCAGGTGACCCTGAGGACACAAATAAACCTCCAAGTGGCCTCAATGACTCTCTAAAAGGATGCAAATGACCAGCTGTCTGCAAGGAATATAAATCCTTCCATTCCCCACTATCCAATCAGAGCTGAAGAAGCTTCTTGGATGTGAAGTGAAACATCTTCAAATTAAAACACTAAAGTCCAGTTGCCTCTTGAAAAAAGTATCTTGGGGACACTGATTACAACAGTTGAAACACTATTGGTTCTGGAAGTTGTTCTTCCCTAGGAATGGAGCAGGGTTATTTGGATGGTCTGCATCTAGCCACAACTTCTTTCTTGCTATTCTCATACTCAGACACCCTAAGCAAACATTTCATTTTAGGAATAGGTAAGTAGAAGTTGACAGTAGAAATTCTCATAGGAAAATGTTGTCATAGGGGAAGAAGGGGCTTTTGAGCTGACATCAAAAGTAGAGTCTTTAAAAAAGAGGGAAAGAATTGAAAAAAAGGATTTTGATGGAGAGAGATGTAATGGCTGACACCTAAGATGTAACTATTTAGTGATTGTTGTGGAAAATTTGGGTTGTAATATTTACTATAATATTGGCTTGTGCACCTATATTGCATCTGGTAGTGTTATAGTGCTGAAGTCTTGTTGGGTCAAGGACAAATTTGGAAAAGGAGAAGATTATTGAAGAGAGTTGTTGGGTGAGCTCCAGAGGAAGATTCTCTGAAGACTCAAAAAGGATAATGTGCTGTAAGACTTTCTCTACCCAATACAGATTTAGATTTGAAGAGAGATGGAAGTGGTCAGCAGCTAGAGCTGAGGGAAGAAGAATTAATACAGCCAATGTTCAATCTGTCAGTTCAACATTATAGCTTGAAAACATATAGATCAAACTTAGGCTATAATTTTGAATACAGAAAAAGGTTGCATTTTTTAAAAATCTCAAGATGCTGCAGGCAGCAGGAGGAAGAACAGAAATGGCCTTTCTCATAACTTGATGAGAAATGTGGTGAAATTAAAAGTAGTTTGCTTACTTTGATGTGCTTTTTGAATAAATGGTAAAACATCCAAAATAATTTGATGTGCCTTTCCTCAAATACCAAGAACTCACGGAAGCCTTGTGACAGTCATTGGCTTATAAACACCATCATCTCTGCATGATACTCAGTTGCCCATGTGGAAGATGCCATAAGCATGATAAGGGATCTATTTAGCTGGCAGTGCTTTGAACAAAACAGAACAGAGCATATGCCCCACCTTCTGACACATGTGCAAAGGGAACACTAGTAGCTTGCCTTCACTAACTAGTACTGTAATTTCAATGAGCTTTAGTAGTGTGGGTATTACTGCTTCCATGTTCCATATCTATTTCCTTTGTGACATTATTTTCTACTGATGACCATGTTTGGTAACTAAAGGAATTCTTTTGTCAAAAAATAGAAGACTGCCTCAAACTTGAGCCTATAATGAAATAGCTTGGAAATGAATGGAATGCACTGATTACTTTGTGGGGGGAAATTCTTGCATCTGCTTAGTAAAGGGGGCAAAAAGTCTATTTTATAAACTGAAGACATCTCTCATACAGCCATTTACTTTATATACTTCTTCCTCCTCATGATGATTTTGTTCTGGTTCATCCTCTTGCAAATCACAGGAGATAGCTCGCCGAATTTCAGGTCCAATATCATGAAGTGTTCTAAGCCCAGCCTAAATATGTAAAATATAATCAAAGTATATTAGAAATGACAAAACATTTTTCTTTTAGATTACTCATTTAAAAGATTTATGCCAAGAGTGCCTTGTAAACAAATGGGGCTGACATGGAACTTAATTGTTTCCATTCCATTCCAGTGCAGGAATATGGAAACATTTTCAAATACATATTTCTATTTTTCTGGATTAAAACTCCTACTTCTAGATTTGTATGCATACCAGAAAAGAGGCAAATCAGAAAATTTTCTAATAAAAAGAGGAGCCTTTTTTTAGATCTAGATCATATTTTTATTTTTTTTAAAAATAATGCTTCTGAGTTAGAAAATATGGTCATTTAGCATTCTGGCTTTATTTCTTCCTCTTTGGGGACAGGAGAGTTTAATAATCAAAATGGTTGCATTAGCTCTGCACGCTTATTACTATTGCCATTTTTACAAAAAGAAAGATAGTAAGCCTGCAAAGATAATGCTGGTAAAACATATCCTGTCTCCAATTTCTAGTGGCATACTCTTATGTTGGGTGATTGCATATGGCCCACCCCTGACTGTCTCTGTTTTTAGTACAGAATAACTAGCCTAGCATGGGGTCAGTCACGGGCATTGCATCATGCTAGTAAAATCTAACAATGCAAGCCTTACAAACCAGTATTAAGTTAAACTTTAAAACAAATTGGAAGGCTCCTCAATTTCAGCTAAGAAATAGCATTTCCCACATTAATTTGGAATCCTAAACTGAGAATTTGAGAAAACTATATTGAAGAAGGCAATGGCAAATCATTTCTGTACTGCTACCAGAAAAATTTAATGGATGCAGACACCATATGTAAATTTCAACTTAAGGGAATCCTCACTCTTTTTTTAAACCCACAATTGTATCATACTATGCCTATTCCAGTATATGTTCTATCAGGCATTCCAAAACAAAATGTGAGAATGACAGGGATGCATGTTCTCCTCCATTCTCCTTCCACTAGCCACATATGTTGTGGGTTAGCAGGTACTATCTACAAGACAAGTATAACCCTGTTTGATTCTGCTTGATTGCAGTATTTCATAGGGTTATCAGAATCTAGGTTTCCAACTAGTTGAAACATCAAAAATATGCTCAGTAAACACATTTACAGTCCTCATGGAATTCTTTTCTTATAACAGCTTGTACATACATGTTCATACCTAGTCATCCTGCAAAATAAATTGCTTTAGAACTCATGTGATTGCTTAAAAGGTAGCTTTCACCCAATTGCTGAATTTTAGAGGAATTATAAAATATTTCTATAACAAGTTTATCAATAACAGTAAGAAGCAATGATCATAAATGTTTTTTGCATAATAAAATATGATCAAATAATCATACAGCATCAGACCATGCTCTTTATTACAGAAGAAGTCTATAATTTCATACATATATTTATTACCATTTGTTTTATATATATATCTATTAAAAGAAAGCTTTAAATTTATCTCGGCACAGAGAGAATCTTCCTTTTTGGACTTAAGTTATAGTAAAGTTATAGTAAAAAATAATGGTTGGTTGGTTACAAAGGCACCACAACATGAATATCACAACTTTTAATGCCTATAATGGAAAGTAAATGAGGTTCTTTCAACTACTCAACAGAATAAAAATATGGATATCTATTTTTAATCTTTCTTCAGTAAATCCACAAAGATATATGTAAATGATTGAGCACGTATATCTCCCACAAACCCATATTCAAGGGCATATTTTAAAACTAAAATATTTACAGTCTTGTGTTACTTCATCAATTATTCTTCCTGATTCTTTGATAGATATACTACCAACATCAGTCAGTCTATTTTTAGAAGCAAATTTTTTTTTTTAATTTGATTTATATGCCGCCCTTCTCCGGAGACTCAGGGCAGCTTACAGTGCGTTAAGCAATAGCCTAAAATATGAAAAAAAAAAACCCATTCAAAACCTAGCTTTCAAGGATTCAAAGGAAAAAAGAAAGCTTCAAAAGCCATTTTCAAATAATTGACAAGAAATCATAAGAACATGGATAAAAACATGTCCTGTTTCCTTGGAGGTGCAATGAAGTACCTTGTTTATTTTTTTTCTATAAATATAGAGCACTATGATTCTACAAGAAGGCCATAACTCACCTAAAATCAGCCAGCACACACACACACACAAATACAAATCAAATTTCATAATGTAATAAGATAAGGACTATTTTGTTTCTTTCTCCACAATAAACCAAAAAATGCTGTGAAATAGCTTGTTTTCACTAGCTTCCTAAGACAGAGGCCACCATACAGATCATTGGAGGAAGGCTATTTCATACCTACTCTGGGGATCTGTAAGGTAGGTAGATGGCACGAAGGAGACATTCCTCAAGATATTTTAGGACCTAAGTATGTAGGACTGCCTAGATGAAAACTAGCACACTTTGAATTATTCTTAGCCTATTAGTGACCAGTGCAGAACCTGAAACACTAATATTATTAGTACAAATTCTCTCATCTGCCAAAATGTAGGGTACTGTATTTTATACTAACCACATCTTCCAGGTAGTCTTCAAAGGTAATATATGTGTTACACCTTTGTAAGATATTTCACCTGTCTATTCTAGAGGTAACATGGGATGTGATACTACTGCTGTGGCCTCTTTCTCCACAAAGTGACTCCTGGCACATTAACCAGAGTTGGGAAAAGACTTCAATACCTACAGGTTCCACCTATTTATCAAGCAGTAGATAAAGAGGGAATTTTTTTAAAAAATTTGATTTATATGCTGCCCTTCTCCGGAGACTCAGGGCGGCTTACAATGCGTTAAGCAATAGCCTTCATACTTTTGTATGTTTTTACAAAATCAGCTTATTGCCCCCCAACAAACTGGGTCCTCAATTTACCTACCTTAGAAAGGATGGAAGGCTGAGTCAACCTTGAGCCTGGCAAGATTCGAACTTACTAATTGCAGACAGCTCGAGTTAAATTACAATGCCTTAATGGTTTACAGCGAAGAATCAAAATATTAGTAATAGTAATCATTTGTCAACAGAATAGGATGAAAGTAAATATAGGTAGTACATTCCGTGGCTCATATTAACCCTGCCAGGTTTTACTCAGATATTTTCAGAGACTTGATTGCATTTTTAAAAAGATTTTCCTTGTGATTCTTTTAGGGAAGAGGTAGCCAGGATAAGGAAAAAAACCCATCTCCATTAGTCTCCAAACTGTCCAGCCAACAACTCAAGTTAAAACAAATAAAACCATCAGGCAGCTAAAAAAAATTAGATTGCTTTAATGAATAGTAGAGAGGGGCTGCATTTGCACAAGCTTGAAAACACTTGTTCTGAACCATTTTCACCGAGTGCATAGCCTTACTATATATGTGAGTGTTACTGTGAGTGGATGATGTATATCTGTGTGTACATAATAGGAAATATATTTAAATTTCTGTAGTCTATATTTCAGCTTCATGCATAGCTTCAAAAATATATCCATCACTTCAAGTTTAACTCTGATTCAACTCTCCCCAGTATCATATATGGGATTTGGCCTTCAACTCCAAAATCCTTTACAGTATGAAAGGATGAAGGGGGCAGGGAACATTGGAAGTAAAGGAATAAGTAAGACTCAATGGCTGGGGAAAACCAATTCAAGCTAAATGAATTGCAGATTATGCTTCCAAAACAGAAGCATTTTCAACTTTCAAAGACTTCATCATAATTAATTTATTTATTTGATAGCCTAATTACTCTATCAGATTAAGAATGTCTTCCCAGTAATTTTTGTAACACACACGGTTATAACTTAAAAGTGACATGATAATTCACTGCAGCTGTGCTTTGGAAACATGCTAATACCAACTATTTACAATGACATTAATCATTAATACACCCACATTCCCCCAGCATAATTTCTGAAAAAACAAATATTGTTTTTCTTTTGAAAAAATAAAATACCAAAATAAATAACACATTTGTTTTTTTAAATTTCCACAAATAGCTTTCATAGATAAAATGCATTTCATTATTAACAAGTGCCATGTTTATGTGATATATTGGTAATAAGAAACCATCCTCACACATACAGCTTTATAAGAATTATATTTACACCCTAATGCAAAGTTCTTAGAATCATAAAATCTAAATTTAAGATGTCTGAAATCAGGTTTAATTACTGCCAACTAATTTCCTCCTCTAACTAAACAGTTAGATCTAGATAGGCGATATTTGCTAATGCACCTACAATAAAAGATAATAAACACACATATCTCTTATATACAAATATAGATGACTGAACTTACCTCTACAATAAATTCTAAACAATATTAAGGATCTATATTGGAAATTGTACTTAATGAATAACAATAAAATTTGAGCTATCAGATGAAACAATAATCACAGAGGAAATGCAACTTTCAAAATTTAAATAATAAAGCTCACCAAAACATTAATAATCAATAACTGGAGGAAATGCACCTAATATTTAATCCCAATGTCAGTGAATATTCAGGATTCTTCTACCCTTTCATTAAAATAAATGCTGCTTGCCTGACTTTAAAAAATTATTATTCTTTGTAAATTTTTTGAAAACAAAGTAGAAGCCAATCAACCAACTGCTATAAGACCTTAAAACAAATACAAATACCTTAAATAAGAGAAATACTTAATACTTTTTGATTTCACTTACCTGATTTGGTTTATATCATTGAAAAGAATAATTTACAAAGAATAACTACTAATAAAATACTGTATTATAATGCAGTATTAAACCAGTTAAGACACCCACAATTCCGGACCACACACAATCAAAAGATTAAAACGTGGGACACCTACACTATAGCAGTGGATGTAAGAGACGTAGTAGTCAAGTCCAGAATCCACTGTAGCATTAGAATGCATAGAGTCCATCCTATCTCAGTGCCTAAAAGCTGTGGTCCCTTCACATTCTTATACAAAGAGATCTGTGTTCTATTATTAAACCCTGTTCAGCTGAGCTTGATGTGAGCCCAGTATGAACATTGCAGGCCAATGAAGTAAAAGCACAATGACGTACAACCCCCATTTGCATTTGATAACCATTGAAAACCTCTTTGGAATGTCATCATTATATGTTATTACTCTTATGGTAGCTAATTGAGGGTTATAGATGCTGCACAAAAATAGCAAAGCTTTGTTAAATAGAATTGCACTTGATATTTTACAAACTGCAATGCCTTTATCTTTTATTTTACTCTGCAGTCAGCCAGGTGTATTAATTTGTGTGTACTCTGTATGGCACAGTCTATTAATGGACACCTGTCAGAAGCACTTGCCATTCATGTATACACTGCTGATTGCTAATTTTGATAATGCTATTATGAATGTTTATTGAAAATATTCTTCCCAACTCAAACATTGGACCACAATTTCCTTTTACCCAGGAAATGGCCTAATTGATTGGAATTGACAGGAACAACATGGTTGGTGGTTACCAGGTTAGGAAAACAAACAAATCTATAATTAAATTAAAGCAGAAGATTGCCAAACTTGTTAGTTACAGGAAAATTAATTTTGATGTGAAGTTGTAGGTGTTGTTACAAAACGGCTTCATTGCAGATACAGAACTCCCAGTTCAGAAAACATACTGGTGAGAGACCTATTGTCTGTCCCTCAAATGGTATTTCTTATCTCCAATTTATCATTGCCCTTTCTTAAACAATACTTCCAAGCAACATCCTTGACTTTGAAAAGTCAAGTGGAGTTGCTTAGTAAGGCTTGAGATGTTGCTTGCAACTTTCATTTGGGCACAGATTAATAGTTTTCAATTTAATGCACTTCCTGTGTATTCTTTAGATTACAGGTTTATGTAAATCAGTGGTTTGGAGGGAATCTTGAATAACATATCAAAGTTCAAAGATCCTATCAATGTTATTCTTATATTAATTTCTTCTGTATTTCTTTTCCTGGATTCTATTGAAATGCAGTGATAGTGTAAGATGACTTTCTTCAAAAATACAATTTTTCCACACTACATACTGTTACACATAATGAGCATATTGAAGGAAATGTATTACATAAATCATAATCATTCAAGAACACCTTCTTGTATTTCTGAGAATTTCCCCAATTTCTCACCATGCTTTCTTGAGAAAATCTACTTCCTACTAGATTAGATCTCTCTGTCTGTAGATCTGTAGATTTTCACAGTGGCTGTATCTTTTGATGGTGCTGTGCTTTTTTAAAATACTAAACAGACAAAACCTAATATAAACTACAAAAAATAAAAAGGATTAAAAAATAAAAAGTAGAAAATGAAGAAAAAGAAAGAGAAAAATAGAAAAAATATAGCAAACAAAAAGGATGACTTCTCCTATTATCACAAGTTTAAGCAATTTTAACAATTTATCACTTCTCGTAAAGTCAGTGGTGGGATTCAAGTAATTTAACAACTGGTTCTCTGCCCTAATGATTTCTTCCAACAATCAGTTTGCCAAACTGCTCAGAAAGTTAACAATTGGTTCTCCTGAAGTGGTGCGAACTGGCTGAATCTCACCACTGCTTAAAGTACAACTATTTCTTCATCCCATGTTTCATCTTTTATCTATAAACATATCCTTAAAACCTTGTCATTCAGTTTTAATCAGGGTTACAAGAAATAAGACCTATTTCAATTAAATAAAACCATTTTGATCAAATAAACCCATGTTATATTCCTTCCTTTTACTTTTAGTAATCTTGATCTTTAATCCCTTCAAATAATGTTCTAGAGCATTCCCCCCCCCTTCATTATTTTTGATGCTTTTCACAAAATCCTTCCGAAGTTTAACAGGCTTCCTTTGTAAATCCAATTAAGTCCCTAGGGGGAGAAGGGCGGTATATAAATTCAAATATAAAAATAAATAAATTATCCAAGTTGTTCTTTCAGTTGCTATTTGTATATCCCTGTTAATTATGAAAACATCAGCCAGTTTCACTTGTATATAGCATCTTTTTCCACATCATTCTTATAGTCTGTCAT
This sequence comes from Pantherophis guttatus, assembly GCF_059756535.1. Lineage (NCBI taxonomy): Eukaryota > Metazoa > Chordata > Lepidosauria > Squamata > Colubridae > Pantherophis > Pantherophis guttatus. The sequence goes on along the minus strand of NC_142064.1, from coordinate 219,323,488 downwards.
TTTAAAATCCATTTTCAGACCAATCTGTCTTATTTAGTAACTTGTTCCTGTTCTTCAGAACTTAGTAATGGAGACTTTTAAGATTAACTTCTGAGTTCGTTGTTTAAAAATAGCTTTCATCACATCTTATGTTAAGGTATTTTGCTCCATTCTATGTTAATATGTTAAATGTAAATGTTTTTTCTCCTTTAATAGTAATTTTTAGTTCCTTCTAGCACCCTCTAATGTCCAACATTAACATTCCCATTTTATCATGTTTTTTTAAAGAATTCAAAATAATAGCATTTTCCCTTGGGAACAATTCTTATAATTAATTTCAAAATCTTGTTTGAAATCCACCTGGACCCTTAGTCCATTTATAAATTTCCAAAATCATGTTCCAATTACCCTTTTGTTGTATATTCCAAAAAGATATTTTTTAAAAATATTAAACTTACCTTTAAATTTATTTCACTGATTAAAAGAAATTCACCTAGTGCATATTAAAGCTTGTCGATCAAAAGGTTCTTAATAGTTGAAAAGCAGTTAAAAAGCAATTTCCAAAAGTGATTAAGAAATGAGATTTAGCAGAATTTGTTTCCATAAGGCTACATTGCAGATATGAGCTTAATGGAAATCCCTTGACAAGCAGCTGCTTAGCTCATGAGCTGACTGCAGAAACCTCCATTCCTGCAGTTTACTCATAGAAACAGCTATCCAGATGCAGGTCAATCTCATCACAAGGCTGTCTCCACTCCTTTCGAGACATCTGCTTCATCATGAATCCTCCTAGAAGCTTGGCTTAAAGGGATTTCTGCTGAACTGAATCCACTCAAGGGTTTCTAGTTTTTATCAGTCTGGCGTTAAAGCTCTCCTTCCACCTCAGAAATGGAAAGTCAAGCAAAGAAAAGAAAAAAAACCCAGAGAAGCTCTTCTTTTTTTTCTTTTTTTTGTATAATGAAATATTTATAATTGTAAATATGCATATAAATAATACAGTGCATGTGTGTGGGATATTCCCCAAAATGAATCCCCATAGGCCAATCACAATATTTTTAGTCTTTTCAGAGAAAATGTCACTGTACTTAAGAATGTTTGAAGACCATGCATCGAAAAGTAAGTTAGTATATGGGTGTAGTATCTTTCACAGCAGTATCTGTTGGGCAGAGCGGGGCTTCAGGATTTAATGATGGTGACCTAGACGAGATGCCCTGTGGCTGGTATCTTTAGAGGCAAAGTAGTCTGCTTTGTAGATCACAAATAACTGAGCAACAACTGATGGGGGAAGGGGGCTCCTGTCATTATGTTCAGGTGTCTTGATTCTTTAGCCAAGTTATTTCAAATTGGTGCAGGTTGGTAAGGTTACTGATATTTTGTTCCTGATCCTGATTGGTTGTTTTGATGGTGGTTCCTAATTGGTCTGGCACGAGCAAGGTATTTCTACAAAGATGCTTTAAGAGGCTGGATTGAGTTCAGCTCCACTGCAGGCCTGAGTAGCTGTGGGTTAGGCGATCTCCCAGAATTAGGGACTAACCATCTTTAGCTGTGAAAGGAGTAGTCTTCCTTAGACATAATTATTAAACCAATTTCTATCCATCAAATGGCAACATAGCACAGCTTACGTTTTGTCATCTTGTACACTTTTTGTCATCCTGTATACCTCCTAACAGACTTTGTCTCAAATCCCCTTATCTTAGACATATGTATTTCTTTTATGTATAATATTACTTTTCTCATTTTGTCTGGGCTATTTCTTTACATTAAGTTATCATAGATAACAACCAGGTTTCACCAATAACTATAAATGATATTTTCTTTCCACCCTTAGATTTCTCACTCTTCCTGTTTCTTCTCCATATTCTGTGCTTTTGTAGACACTGGAATTTTTAAAACCTGAACTATTCCTTGCTAGATTTGTCTTCATGTTTTAATTAGATTCTTGCTAGGCTTCTTTGTGTTTTCACTGAGCCATCTGAATGGTTTCATATATGATAGTGATCTGGAAGAAGTTATTGGTGCCACAGGAGAATGCAAAAAATGAAGATTTTTTAAAATAACGTTTCCTTCAGTATTAATTTGGATTAGAATCTTTTTAAAAATAATCTGAGTTTTGCATTTTAAAGGTGATGTCTGATGCTTACAATAAACTATTACAACAAGATTTCAGACAGGATGCTGTGGTCAAAGAATATTCCACAAGCTCCTGAACAAAATACACCCACGGCTGTGTATCACGGAGAAAACTCAGACAGTTTGAGCAGCCTTACTTCTTTTTCCCTTCAAGGTTATTCTTAAATATTTGATCAGTAGCCAAGACAATGAACAACACAGAACTGGAAGAAATATCATCAACTAATTTATGATTCACCTTCAGAAGAAACAAATAGTTATACATAAAAAACTGAAATATTTGTTCACTGTACAGTATGTCTTGCAATACTGATTGGTTTTTTTTTTTAAATCACAGGTGGTGTCAACTTCTGATACAGAGCAACAAATATATGTTTCAGAAACATAACGAATCTCCATACTGCAACCAAAAAATCTGAATATTGCCTTTCTTTGTAACTTAAACATCCAAGCAATATACATTCCAGCTAAAATATAGTGTCATCCTTCATTTTAAATGAAAAACAAAACTGTAATAAAGGAACCACTAGTCCAGGGCTGTTAACTCTTGGCCTATGGGCCGGATGCATCACGTGCCGGCCATCCCCACACCCCATTTAGCAAAGGGGGCAAAAGTCCAATACATCACGTGATGCCACCGAGACGACGTGAGTTTGACACCCCTGCACTAGGAAAAAATAGCTAGTCATTTTAGCTAAAAAATAAAAAAAAATAGCTAGCTAGTAAAGATGGCTACTAGAAAAAAAAGCACTACTCTAGCACCTGCTAGAGATTTAATTAATTTAATTTAATTAATTAAATTTATATGCCGCCCCTCTCCGAAGACTCAGGGCAGCTCACATTTAAAAAATCATTATAAAAAGACATTGAAAAATTAAAAACATTAAAAACATTAAAAACTCATTCACACCATTCATGGCCGGATCTCGCCAGATCACAAGAGTGAGATCAATGGCCCCAGGCCTGCCAGAAAAGCCAGGTCTTCACCGCTTTTCGGAAGGCCAATAGGGCAGGGATGGTCCGGACCTCAGGAGGTAACTGGTTACAGAGAGCTGGGGCAGCCACAGAAGGCCCTCCCACAATATCGGCCCACCAGCCGATATTGTTTAGCTGACGGGACCCGGAGGAGACCAACTCTGTGGGATCTTACTGGTCGCTGGGAGCTATGCGGCAGAAGGCGCTTTCGAAGATAACCTGGCCCTGAGCCATGTAGGGCTTTAAAGGTAATAACCAACACCTTGAATTGTGACCGGAGACCAATAGGGAGCCAGTGCAGCTCACCGAGAATTGGTGTAATGTGGGTGTACCTAGGTGCACCCACGACAGCTCGCGCGACTGTGTTCTGGACCAACTGTAGTCTCCAAACACTTTTCAAGGGTAGCCCCATGTAAAGCGTGTTGCAATAATCTAACCTTGTGAGGTGACAAGGGCATGAGTGACTGTGAGGAGAGCCTCCTGATCCAAGTAGGGTTGCAATTGGTGCACCAGGCGAACCTCTGCAAAGGTCCCCCTAGCCACAGCAGTCAGATGTTGCTCTAATCTTAGCTGTGAGTCTAGGAGATCACCCAAATTACGAGCCCGTTCTGAGGGGGACAATTTCTCCCCCCCCCAGAACCAAGGATGGACAATCGACATAGTCTTTAGGAGGCAATACCCACAGCCACTCGGTCTTGTCTGGGTTAAGTCTGAGCCTGTTGACTCCCATCCAGACCCTCACAGCCTCCAGGCACCGGCACATCACATCCACCGCATCACTGAATTGACGTGGGGTAGAGATATACAGCTGGGTATCATCCGCATATTGCTGATATCTCACCCTGTGTTGTCAGATTATCTCACCCAGCGGCTTCATGTAGATGTTAAATAGGAGGGGAGAGAGGACCGAGCCCTGAGGCACTCCGCAAACAAGGGGCCTAGGGGTCGACCTCTGTCCTCCTACCAACACAGATTGTGACAGGCCAGAGAAATAGAACCACCGTAACACGGTGCCTCCCACTCCCAGCTCCCTTAGACATCCCAGAAGGATACCATGGTCAATGGTATCAAAAGTCGCTGAGAGGTCAAGTAGCACCAACATGGAGGAATGACCCCCATCTCAGGCTCACCAGAGATCATCCATCAGCGTGACCAAAGCAGTTTCCATGCTGTAGCCAGGCCTGAAGCTAGACTGAAAAGGGTCTAGATAATCCATTTCCTCCAATGACCACAGGAGCTGAAGTGCCACCACTTTCTCTACAACCTTTCCCACAAAGGATAGGTTGGAGACTGGACGAAAGTTCTTTAATTCTGCTGGATCCAGGGAAGGCTTCTTGAGGAGGGGCCTTACAACCACTTCCTTTAATGGTTGCAGGAAGGCCCCTTCCCTCAAGGACATGTTAACTAAAGCCTGGAGCCAGCCTCGTGTCACCTCCCTGCTGGCCAAAACCAGCCAGGAGGGGCACGGGTCCAACAAACAAGTGGAGGAACTCATCGCTCCTACAGCCTTGTTCACTTCCTCAGGAGTCACAGGCTCAAACTCATCCCACACAATGGGACTAAGACCTGCCTCGTCATCTCGGTCGGAATTGCCCAATCAGATTCCAGGTTCATCCGAATCTGAGCGACTTTATCCGACAGAAACTGCACAAACTCCTCAGCTCTACCCTGCAAGGGCTCCTCCACTCCCCCTACATTAAGGAGGGAGTGAGTCACCCTAAATAGGGCAGCTGGGCGTGAATCAGAGGATGTAATAAGTGTGGAAAAATGCGAGCATTTTGCCACCCGTATCACCACTAAATAAGTCCTAATAAAGACTCTTAAGAGTGTTCGGTCAGATTCGGAGTTACTGGTCGTCCAGCGTTGCTCTAGACGTCTCTTCTGGCGCTTCATCTCCCGGAGCTCCTTGGTAAACCAGGGAGGTTTCCTGGATCCACCGCCATGGAGAGGTCGCAAAGGCGCAATCCGGTCCAGTGCCCCAGATGCTGCCCTATTCCAGGCAGCCACCAGAGACTCAGCCGGACTGTGGACAAGGGAGTCAGGTATCTCCCCAAGTTCCTTTGGAACCCTTCAGGGTCCATTAGGCGCCTGGGGCGGAACCACTTAATTGGCAACACCTCCCTGCAATGGAGGAGTAGCGCCCTGAAGTCTAACCTCAGCAGGAAATGATCTGACTACGACAAGGGAGAAGCATCTATACTCCTTAATTCCAGATCATATCTCCACTGCCCCAAGAGAAACATCAGGTAAAGTGTGTCCCCCCCTATGAGTCGGACCCTGAACTACTTGGGTCAGGTCCATGGTTGTCATGGAAGCCATGAACTCCTGAGCCGCATCTGAGGATTCGCCAAGTGATGGCAAATTGAAGTCCCCCAGTACCATAAGCCTGGGGAACTCCACCGCCAGCCTGGCTACTGCCTCTAGCAGCACAGGCAGGGCTGTCATAACGCAGCTGGGAGGCAGGAACGTCAACAACAAGCCCAACTGAGCCCGTGAGTCCAACCTCAAGAGGAGAGACTCACACCCAACAATCTCAGAGGCAGGGATCCTGTGAGGGCAAAGACTCTTCCGGACAATAGCTGCCACTCCTCCACCCCTTCCCTGGAGTTGCGGCTGATGCAATATCTGGAACCCGTCTGGGCACATCTCTGAGAGTGGTACACCCCCCTCCTGGCCCAGCCAGGTCTCAGTTATGCATGCCAGGTCAGCTCCCTCCTCCAGGATTAAGTCCCGAACGAGGGGGGCCTTGTTAACAACAGACCTGGCATTAAACAGCAGCAGCCTGAGGCCAAGGCCCTGACATCCCAAGTCACCAGGTATACGAGGCGAGCCCAGTGAACTAGAACCAGAGGGGCTGGAACAAGTAATCGCTTTGAGACAGTGAGTCCTAGTTACCCGAGAGCGGCCTACCCCTCGGCTCCTGCCATATCTACCTCTCCTGGCCATAACCGCAATACTCCGGCTCCCCAACACCCCAGAGATCCCCTCCTCCACCTCAATGGCCCCCTTCCTCCCCGGCAGGCGAGGCACCCCACTCATACCGAGCCGGGGGTCATATCTGAGCCCCCATCTGCTTCTGTTTGCACATTCAGCAGAGGGGGCTCCATACCCTGCTCCTGACTCCCTCATTCTCCCTGAATTCAGCCACTCCAAACCCATTCCTTCCATCAAATCCATCCCAACACCTTCACACATACACACCCGCACACCCTCCCCAAGATAAAATTTATGTATTGAGCAAAAAGATATCAGGTGAGTTAAAAGAGACTCCACCGATGGCTTGAGAGCAGCCACATATTGAGGTATCCCAGCAAACAGCGGGTGCCCTCCAGCCGTTGAACCTTGGTCCCGTCCAGTCCTTTCCAAAAGCTGACATTGTTGATATTGTTGATTAACCACTGGTACTACTGTCCAAGACTCAACTCTATATTTTTCATATGATCTGCTGTAGGAAGCCGTTTTCACTATTATGTGACTAAGTCCTAATCCCTAGGGGTTCAATTGTAACCATTCCTCAGTTAGACTCAGCTAATGCACACTCAGTGCCCTTTGGCCTCATAGGGGCATTTCCATTGTTAATTTAACTGCATTGAGAGTTTTGTCTTTTAAACTGCCATCACCAGAACATCTTGCAATTGTTGTGGTTATAAAATAAAGGAATTTCACTATCTACCGTGTTTCCCTGAAAATAAGACCCTGTTTTATATTTTTTTGAACCCTGAAATAAGCGCTTGGCCTTATTGCCATGCGCTCAAAAGCCCAATTGGGCTTATTATCAGGAGATGTCTTATTTTGGGGGAAACAGGGTATCAACAACTATTTGTTCTGAGACCCAGTGTTCTATTTGATCCCATTTATAAATACTGGTTGCAAGGAAATGACAGCAGAAAAAGGTATGTCTCATCTTTCAGGGGGTTTTCTTAGCACTCAGACGCAATTAGTTGGCTATGACTTGAGTCGTGGCTTGATCTAGCAGGGAGCCATTTTCAAGCTCTAACTCCTGCCACCTGTTTCTATAGCCAATAGACGATTTAAAACTGAAAATGTCCAATATTAACTTTCACAGTTTGGCAATCAGCCAAAGAATCAGAATGGGAAAAGAAGATTTAATTACCACTTCACCCATCCAGATGGTCTTCAATTCAAGAGCAATTATGAAAGAAGAAATACAGGCCCTATTTACATGAATATCCATTTCTAGAGCATTCATGTAAAAATGTAAAAAATATAATAAGCTAAGGATCCTACAGGTCCAATAAAATCTTTTCACTTCCTAGTAATGCTGCTTCAGAAAAGAAAACTCGGTCTTTAGCATACTGAACTTCTTTAAATAGTTCCTAGTTCAGCTAATAATTAAAAAAAAAACAAGATGGGATCCAGTGGTGAAATGTAAAATTTGTTACTACCAGTTCTGTGGGCAGGGCTTGTGGGAGGTAATGTGACTGGGTGGGCGTGGCCAACTTTTTTTTTTACTTTTAAAAGCATTTTTTCTACAACCTTAAGAGGTTGCAGAAAAAAATGCTTTTAAAAGCCTCTGATGATCCCAGCTGAGCTGCATGATCATCAGAGGCTTTTTTTTACTTTTAAAAGCATTTTTTCAGCCGAAGAGGTTGTAGAAAAAATGCTTTTAAAAGTAAAAAAAACCAAGCCTCTGATGATCACGTGGCTCAGCTGGGCGTGGGGGGGGGGCAGGGATTTTTGCTACCGGTTCTCTGAACCACTCGCCACCATCTCTACCGGATCAGGCGATCCGGTCCAAACCGGGAGCATTTCACCCTGATGTGATCCCCAAAATGACTGAAATGAAAATAACCTTTAGAAAAGTAGATATCAAAAAAAAAAAAAAAAAAAAAGCTGGAGATAATTGAATCATCAGATTTCTAGATATGAAGCATATATTCTGGTTATGCTATTTGTATTACACCAATTGGATCACAATTTAGACACATCTCCAGAATGATACATTTAATAAAAGAAATAGATGGAAGCAACAAAAATAGTCGTGAACAAAAATTACATCTGAACATATCAACATGTGTGCAGGTCTGCCCTTCATTGCCCTCACATTCCTGATCCAGTTCTGGATTTTGCCAGTGTGGGATATTAAAGGAGCAGGAGCCCAGAAGCAACTTTTCGTGGTTATAGAGAGATCTTGAGAATGTATAATTTGAAGAAGGGAGCCAAGCTTTTTTGCTTGCCCAATTCTCTTTAAAAACTTCAACCATAAAAAGTTGCCACCCAACCAATTCTGCATTTGATTTTTTGAAATCCTTCCATCTTTGGCTGCTGGCTAGGCTGGTAGCTAATATCATACTTCATCCCTGACAATGAACTAGAATCTGCCATCTTCTTTAAGGATAGCAGGCTACCTTATGAACTGCAGGGCAAGCTTCCTAACACAATCTGATATTTCACTGGTTGCCTCCCAGGATTTGCTTCCTGAGAAGGCTTCCTCATTTTGCCCAAGGGTAGGGCCATCTCTACTTCTAGCACACCTTGAACCAAAGCTTTATCTCCTTTGCCAAACAATGCTTCACAAGGAGCTCTCTTTATGTCCTTATCTTTCAGCAAATGGGAATGGGATAAGTGGAGGCCAGCTTTTTCTATTGAATGATCATGTCCATAGACTTCACACATTGGTGGAGAGATATATGTAAACAGAAAACCCCTTGCTCAGATTTATTAAAGCTTCTATACAACCGTACTCATCTCTTCTTAGAACATACAGCATTGTGTCCATGTGGATTTAATTAATGGGATGCTTTCTTCCAACATCTTATAGTGTAGCTATTATATTGCTGTTTAGGAAGGAGTGCAGATGAAAATAAGTGTGGTAATTCCATGTACATTCACAGTATTTGGAGGTGTCTGTTTTCCCTCGAGGGACACTTTCAAGCTTCTTTTTTCCTATTGTCAATGTAGATTTCTGGTTCTTCTGAGATCTTCACGTATGCAGAAGACAGTTCATATAGAAAGGTTACTTATATATGACTTAAATTCACGCGGAACCTGACTCTCATACATGATGTTGTGGAGATTGGCATCTTAAAAATGTAAAACCTACCTTCATCCTATCTGCTGTGGCTTCTATAAATATTCTTCACTTACCTTTCAACCCACAGAAAAATAAGATTACTCCTCTTAATGTTGAAGGGCCCAGGCATCATTACAAAGAACAGTCCTTGTAGCATTGCTGACTGCACCTACAGCCATTTACCTGTGGTTATTAATAAACTTGCAAGATGGTTAGTTAAAGTGTAGGAAAACAAAGTCACCTGTAATGCAACGGTGGTGTTCTTTGCAGGGTATTTTCCCACCAGTCCTTGTTCTTTCCGTTTCTTGAATTTCCTAAAGTAGTCCTGTATCAGAAAGGTGGCATAGAACTTCCCCACGGTTACCTCATCATCTAAATGAACAGACCAGAGAGATGTCTCCCACCTCAGCGCATTTCATTAAAAGCCAATATATACTCTATCCAAGTGAGAAAAAAATGTGATTGGTGCTCTGTGCATTAGGGTTCTGGCTTATAACAAGGCAACCTGAATCTAGCATAAAGCAATGTTTAACAGGCAAACTCGGCTAAGCAGTAGAAGCAGATAAGTGAACTATGTCTTATGAAAGGAAAATAAATTATTTTATTAGAATTCAAAGAGGAAGCAGTTCTTTTAAGAGGCTGATGGACCCGAAATACTTTCATCCATTTAAATCAAATTGCTACAATAAGAGCATCCTGGAAAATTCTCAGGTTTATTTGGACTTGGTCCTTTTAAAGGAGGGATGTGCAAGTTTTTGGGCAAGAGCTGCATGTTGGAGATGGTAAAATCTAAATTTAATTAAACAGCTAAATGGACAATTTCCCCTCCATGTCAAAAAAAATTGTAATTTCACTATCAAAATTTTATGGGGCTGCATGTAGCTTTGACATTATTGATAAAAGGAACTTATTTTTATAACAAAATCAAATATGTCCAGTTATTGTTATTCACCTAACTTTCTAAACTATTAAGTTGCTATGTAGGTTTTCTCTGAGTGAAAATACTCAGCCAATTATAGTCATATAAAATAAAGTGGCAGGTATCAGAAATCAGGCTTTGGAGCAAATGCTACTATCTTAAATTAATGTCCTTACACTGGAAGCTTTACTTCATGGGGTCTTTAGGAAGATTTTACAATGGAATACAAAAGAATACAATTTTGGCAGTTGTTAGTTTCCAATAACTGGATATGTTGAATAGCATTATGACCATTAAAAGATATTACTCATGAGTGATCATTTCAGGAACAAGTTAATTTCTACGCTTGGCTCACAGTGAGATTCCCATTGCTCTACTCTTATTCCTCACTGACAAGCTCCAGATCTCTGCATGGCCTTCCACACTTTGGTGATGATTTGAAGGTACAAAAGGGACAGTTTTTCTGAAAACTGTGAAGAGTTTCTTTGAATTACTGGTATTATAATCAAATATTTTGTTTTGCTACCATATCTGATTCTGATTTCAGAAAAGAGATTTTTTTAAAAAAATCATCCATGTTACTTTTTACATTATGGACAATTACAAAGCATTTCATTGCAAGATGGTCTGAAAAGCCTTCCCGAAATAATGTTACTATTCTGGTTAGATTAACATTACTACTTATAGAGCAAGCCCATATTTGATAACATATTTTATATTATGCTCCGTTAGAGGAGTTAGAAGAACAACATTTAAGATTTAAAGTCGCTTGGTTGGGAGTCCAGTCTGTTTCATGCTGTCTCTTAAATAGCATTGCTGAGCCTGATCTTATCATGTGACAAAATATCATTTGAAAAGGTCCTCATCAACCTCCATTTGTGACAATGGAAGCTTAGAAGTCCTAGCAATTCAAAGTCAGGTCATTTTTTTTCTTTAAATCATCATGGTTATTTAACTATATTTGAAAAGGATGAGAGCACCTAATGTGTAATCTACCTTAGAAACTATTTTCTTAAAATGAATCTGATTGAGATTATACCTGAATTAACTTCTCCTTTGAACCATTAAAATGCCCACAGAATAGTTGCACTGAATGTTCCCCTGTCCATATAAACAGAATCCTTCAGAATTTAGTTCAGTAGAAAATCATGCAATAGTGACATGCATTTTCAACCTACAGAAAAAGGAATCCGTGAAATGATAAGAATTTGATTCTTTGATTAGGCCAACTGCCTGTATGTTCTGTCCTGATCGGTGATGCCTATATTAATCTAATATGTCGAAGATGACAGCAACTGACAAAGTACCTTAAGGACTATCTTTGAATAAAAGATGGTGCTAAAACTTGGATGTCATAAAAGTAATAAAAGAAAAGAAAACTGCACACAGATCTGATATTGGTAGTGGTTAAGGTACCAGGTTAGAAAGCAGGAGCCTATGAATTTAAGTCCCACCTTAGCCATGAAAGTGAATTTGGGCCAGTCATTCTATCTCAGCCCAACCCACCTGACAGGGTTGTTCTTGTGGGGAAAATAGAAAGAAGGCATGTTGGTTATCTTTGCTGCTTTGAGTTATTTTTTGTAAAAATAATAAAGGTGAGATACAAATAAAAATATTTATTAAGATAATTGTGAGTTCATGAAAAAAAAACTTCTTTTCAAAAAGTTCTCAAAATATTAATTTTAATAAGGGAATGCTATTTAAAATGGATTTCAGAGGACTAAGAAATAAACTAAATGGGACAAAATACTTTGTACGCTATAAAAGACAAACATGCCTTAAGATGACCTATCAGAATATACAAATGTTTTTTTCTGGTGATGTATAAGCATGTTTGAAAGTGGATAGTCACAAATCCTTATTTCCACATTCACCTGCCTTTGTTTGCAATTTCTTGCTTGTAGTAGAACAGCAGAATATGCAAACATGGACCCTTTCTTAGTTTTTTAATTTGGGCCCAGTATACATTGTTTGGTACGTGAAGGGGAACAGCTAGGAAGAAGTGGGTGTAGAAGAAACAGAGCTGATATGTACATGAAAAAATATTAGAAGGGAATGAATTTCAACAAAACAAGTATGGAAGAAAAAAGAGAATATTAGATAGGTGTCAGTGTGCTTGGAAAAGAGTTAAGAATAGGGGCATTAAAAGAAACCTTGGAATAAAACAGACAAATGGCTTCTAGTGGGGTTTTCTTCCTATTATCGTTCATTTTGAACTACATTTTTTGCAACGTAACTTGTCACATGATATTCCAATCACTTTTAGTCTCTTTTGAGGTATTAATAAATTAAGAAAATTAGTAGATTTAATGCTAATAGTATCTAAAAATATCTAATACCTTCTTGTACTAGTATTTCTTATTCCATAACTCTGCTTATTATTGAGAAATGGTGAAATGACTGTAACATTTAGTCTGTTTAGGTCTTGTCTGAGAGAGGTAATGCATATTGAAACTAATGAAATAATGTGACCTAATTTAACATAGATTAAAAACTTTGGTCTGTCCAATATATGTCCTATATTCATCTATTTTCATTCTAAGCCATTGGTCTGATCTGAAATATAAACCAGTATAATTCACAAAGTTTTCTTCAGATTATGATGTTGCTTAAACTGAAGCTATATAATCTTGAACTTACTTCAGGTTCATGAGAATCTGCACGCTTGCTTTTCTATAGGTTTGTTTTTATTTCATATTCCCAGATTATTATGACGTCCTTTCCTTTTTCATGATCCTTATACTCTGATTTCACTGTGCTTGTGAATTTAGTGTTGCATGAAAATTTGGCAGTCTTCTGTTTCCTACATTTTAATGACAACTTTTGTGCCTTTGCTTTAGGCAGGTTTGGTCACTCATCTTGTCACAATACATTGATATCATTTTGTACACAGTGATGCAATTGTGCTGAACTCTCTAACTCCACTTTAAAGAAAGCCTACATTGTGTGTTAGGTCTGAATCATATACTCAGTAAAAGGTTCTTCATGCTCAGTTTAGACAGCCATGGCTTGCTATTCTGAAGCATGTCTCTGTATTTCAATAAAAAGAGGGGAATGAAGCTGGCCAGAGGCAACACTGATTCCATGCCACCACCCTAAAACAGAATTGCTTCAGAATATTCTGAAAAGACTGATAGTTGAAAGGAATAGAGGCTGCAGAAAAAGCTCAAGCACATTGTTACAACAAAAGCAAACTCATCTAGGCCATGCAAGAAATCAGCTGTGCGGCTAGAAAAAAGCAGAAGGGAACATAGAAATGTCATTTTAAATGTGCAGTATCTCTTCTTTGGACAGTTGGCATTGCTTGGCATTGTCCCATCCCACCCTGAATCTGAGTTGTCAGTTGCCAGGGGCTTCTTCTGGGCTGGCTGAAAAGTAGGACAGCTAAACATGCTCTTTCTTTTTGTCTCTCTCTCTCTCTCTCCTGAAATACTAAGGAGGTCATCTTTGGAGGGAGGACAGAATTCAGTACCTTCAGCAGTTAAGTAATTTTTAAAAACCTAAACCAGAGTAATCTTGAAGGGTGCAATAATACTAAAGGAGTACAGCAAAGTATAAACATTTTAGAAGATGAACTCCAATAGCTGGGTCTCTTCAATGTCTGACAGCAGCCTTAGATGTTTTCTAATTATGCAAGAGATCCTGCACTTTTAAAATGAAAACAGCAAATCAGAACATCACCCGCAGTCAACACTTTATCACTGTATCTATCAACAGGTATATAGACATCCATATATAGTTAATATGTACATTTGCATTTAACCTAGATGCATAATTTCATTTAAATCAATCATAACTTTCCTAGTTACATAGTTCTAGCTAATATACTAACATTAGCGGATTGTTTACTCTGTATTTCTTAATAAAATTATTTACTCTTGATTAACTATTTTCTTAAATTTTGGAAGCAATTTAGTTTACCTAATCTTTTTGTGTTGAAGGAGAATAAATGAAAGAATGGCTCACAAATTTTAGACTAAATTCCAAATTTAAATGAATTAGTGAAGATAATAAAGGCTTATTATTATTCTGAAGCCTATAAATTGAAAGGTTTATGTATAAAGGAAGTTTAAATTCTTTATTTCAGAATGCTATGTGTTTTACTGTAAATTAGTATCTAAAACTTTACTATCTTGTCACTTAGTTAACATTAGCATACTGTTATAGTATTTTTCTGTGTTTTGTATTTAAAATGCAGAAGCTATAGGAAATCATGTTACTAACCACCAGCAGGAGGAACAACTTGGTCCAGGAGCTTCATACTAGTTTTCTTCCAAATTTTCTTTATGACTGCCCTGAGTTCTTCATTTGCTTGCTCTAAATTTCCTGAGGAGAATGAGAAGGAAGGAAGAAAGGAAGAAAGGAAGGAATTACATATATTAATATAAACTAAACTAAAGAGCAAAATGTCAGTATCTCTACACATGGTTGGGATCTCTACAGCTAAGCCAAAGTTAAATGAAGTTTCCACAAAAGGTCAATAGCTTTGACACTAGTTTACTTTGCTTTTGCTTTGGGACAACATAACATAGTCAAATATGACACAGATTCAAGAGAGGGTCTATCACTTCCAGTAGCTTTGTGATGTTCTGCTCCCACAGCAAGTCTGGCCGATTGGATTAATAGATTTTGAAGTGGTTCCTATCCGGCTTGGACTGCTTCAGGAACACCTCTACATTGCTGCTGTTTTTATGGCAAGAGAAACAAACACAGTGGCCACCAGGGTACATTTAAGAAGCTCACAAGCCTGAATTGGAGGGTGATAGCTGGAGGATGACAGCTGGAGGGTTGATTTCACAGATCCTTCAGCAATCAGCACAGAAGAAATACTGGTTAAGATCCAGAAGGAAATTGACAGACACCAACATTAGTACTGCTGGTAGCCATTTCAACGAACAAGTAGCATAAACAAGGAAGACTTTACATGAAATGCCATCATTGTTTAAACAGATTATATCTTAAAAATATAGAGTAGTTCAAAAAGATCATCTGATGTATTGGTCGTATGCAAAATGTTATCTCCTGATAGTAAATGTCAAAGCAGCTGTCAAAAGGAAAACAATGGTTATGAATAATTGGTCCTCTGGTCTGCAGATACCAAATTGAAGCAAATGTGCAAAATAAAGAAATTACTGATCCCGATGAATTTCATATTTGATAAAACATATTTTCTAATTGCATATTACTTTGTCAACAATAACATGTTCCTTTCTATTATATACAATTTTTTGAAGGCCAGAGATTTTGAGAAATCAAGACCAGTGTATATAAGTTCAAAGTGCAACTGATTCCCACCACCTATCCTATTTTTCAGTAAAGGAAACTACTGCCCCACAAAAAACTGACATTTTGGGTACAAACATAACTACAATACTTTTACAGAGAACCATACATGCAACCCAAAGGTGCTTTTTTCCAGAGGCAACTGGACTTTCTAGGTTTTTTTTTTTTGAAGATGTTTCGCTTCTCACCCAGGAAGCTTCTTCAGCTCTGACTGGATAGTGGGGAATGGAAGGATTTATATTTCTTGCAGACAGCTGGTCATTTGAAGTTTATATTAATACTGTGTTTCCCCAAAAATAAGACCCTCTCTTATATTTTTTTGAACCCTGAAATAAGCGCTTGGCCTTATTGCCATGTGCTCAAAAGCCCAATTGCGCTTATTATCAGGGGATGTCTTATTTTGGGGGAAACAGAGTAACAGCTGAAGAAGCTTCTTGGATGAGAAGTGAATGTCTTCAAAGAAAAACCAGAAAGTCCAGTTGCCTCTTGAAAAAAGCACCTTTGGGACAACCATGGCCTGAATGACTGAGAATCTCCATAGACATACATGCAACCTTTTACATTTACAAGGTCTCCAGGGTGGCCACCACATATATCAAAGATCGGTACTAATTATTTGATAAGAAGAAATAAAGAATAATTAAAATGTTTATTGTAGGCTCCTACCTTCAGTTTTGATTTTCAAGGCTGTTCTTACTAAAGCAAATAGAGTAGCATTAAACATAACTGTTCCATCACTGTTTAGGGGCATGTTCATGGCTACCAACCTCTGCAGATATTTAAAAAAGAAATAGACACAAAGAAGGTTCAGTATGCGTTTATCAGTTTATCATAAAGTGTATGCCCAGGAAATTAATCTAAAAATGCATAGGAAGACATATCATAGTCTAGTGGTTATTATTATTCATAGATGTCATGAGCTGAATACTAAAGGATATCTTACAAAATAGAGGAAATTCCGCCTGACACGAGAGTTCTATAAGTGAGTGTTTTATAATTAACACATAAAATAATTCATGCCAAACATACTTTATACATTAATGGAAGAAGATAAATATTTGGGATGAGCATACCATAATTATTATAAAGTTTCATTTCTTTTTATTTGATAGCTTCATATTTATTTAGTTCTCTCATAAAATCAGTGGGAAATATCTATAGCTGCAGGAAGAATAAGTAATTTCTGTGGATAATGATTCTAGATATCTTTGAAATTTCCATTGTTCTGAAATGAAACTTGTTTTTTTTTAAAAAAATAACTATAAGTATTTTATTTACCAAAGAAAATAAGATGATCCTTTCCATCATGCTCTTCTCATGGGTAATTTAAAGGCATTTGCTAATATCAATTAATAATAGACTGCTAGTTTCATGCTATGATTCAACTGCTTACTACTTCTTTAGTAGTAAGTGTACTACTTACACTTAACTACCTGTAAATGTACACTTTACTACTTGTAAATGTTAAGCTATATCTAGGCATTACCACAACACTGCTGATCTGCTGAAGATAGGATGGTGTTTGTATATACAACTTCAGTATAAACTTGGAAACGTCCTCACAACCAGAAGCGATTGTGCTTTTCCTGCTTATATTCTATGTTGATAGACAACCGTTTTTGATCAGAGGACCACAGCTGGCCTTTTAGTTCTAGTTGGAAGTTACATGAGTCACATGAGCCAGTGATCTCAGGAGCAAAATCCATGTCATGTATTTTTTTTAAACTAAGAACCATCAATCTTCTTGCTTTAATTAGGGGGAGCTTTTGATGTATATGGGACTTCTTTACCTCCTTTCATAACTGAGAATAAGCAATTTATCTTGACTATTGAATGAATTCTCCAAAACTTCCTTTTGCTACCAGCCAAATACTACTCCATATCAATGACCCAGAACAAAGGAAAGAGGTGGCATTACTTTTGTAATAATATCCAACAGAGCCTAGTGAAAAAGCTAATAATTAACACTGGAGAATTGGGTACAATGAATATACAGGTATCTCTTCTCTAGAAAATTGCATTACTTATAAAGGTTTTCAAAGAATCAATGACCTCAGCCTACCTTGCAGGCTACTCTGTGAGGACATAACTTCCCAAAACCAAGGGGAGGCTGGATGCGTCGCAATAAAGTAACAACATCAAGGTGTTTTATTCTCCCTCTATAAAAAAGATTAAAAAAAATTAAATAGCTCCAGCTGACTTAAATTAGGCATTGTTTTGTTTTGTTTTTTAAACTCCTTTGATGGGGATATATTGTAGTCATGAGGTAACTTACTTTGCTTCAGGATCATATTCTGACCATATTCTTTTAAATTCATCCAGATGATGTGGACCAAGGATAGACCAATCACGTGTCAGATAATCGAAGTTGTCCATGATGACAGCCACAAAAAGATTGATAATCTTAAAAACAAGACATAGAAGACAATATTACCATATGGCTCAGGTAGCAATCAGAAAGAACACTTCGAAAGTTTTGTTTACTTATTAAATTAGATTTGGACTCTGAAATAAATATATATATATTTGAAAAAGAATTTTGGTGCCTGTGAATCAGTCTTGACTCCTGGTGACTGCCTGGACAAGTCCTTGTAGTTTTCTTGGCAAGATTTTAGAAGTAGTTTGCCATTGTCTGCTTCCTAGGGCTAAGAGAGAGCAATTGGCTAAAGGTCATCCAGCTGGTTTATGCCTATGGCAGGACTAGAATTTAGAGTCATGGTTTCTATCCCGAAGCCCTAACCACTACAGCAAACTGCCTCTCCATATTTATATTATGCCTTAGACAGATATAAACGCTTGCTAAAAATGAGGTCTATAAATTTGCCTGTAAATTTAATTGCCTGCATTTATCTGGCTGTAAACACCCTTGCTTCAGAGTAGAATAAATACAGGATTATGTTTTTTGCTCCTTTTGGCACAATGTTCCATGGGAAAGCCTTTTCTTTTATGTACACCTTCCATTCTTTAGATGGAAAGTGGAAGGATTATTAGAGCAAAGGTTGGACAGATTCCTATAAGTGGAAGCTAATCTTAAAATTGGTCCCATACCATTTATGGCTTTGAAGATTAGAGTTAATGTAAGATATTCATAAATATATTAGCATGCCAGCTTCTGTGAAATTGGAAATGTTATACCAACTGTGTATATGTGACAAACATTTTATAATAGAAACTGCAACAACAGTGACAGAAAAAAGTAGATTATTAAAAGAAAAGGAAATGCTATGTTGAGCAGGTATAATATTACTGAACACATTCATGTCAAGGCAAGAAATATGTTCTCATTAGTCAGAATGCTATTAGAAGAAAATAGCATATTAGAGAAAAACAATAGAAATATGTCCCTCAAATACTGGAATACTGCTGTCATGTTACCCCTAGTCATTTTTTTCTCTAGACTATCCATACCCAAATCCTGCAACAGTTCTTTATATGTTTTAGTCTCCAGGCCTTTAATCATCTTAGTTGCTCTTCTCTGCACTTTTCCCAAAATCTCAACCTCTTTCTTGTAATGTGGTGACCAAACCTGGATGCAGTATTCCAGGTGTGGTCTTACTAAGGCTTTATAAGGTGGTACTAAAATTTACCGTGATTTTCATTCAAGATAACATGCTTACATTGTACTGATGGATAATAATTGAATCAACTCAGTTTTTGTTTTAATCTGATATTAATACTTCAGGCATACAGTCTTTGAAAGTGGAGTACCACATAAGTAACAGCAATGAGGAAAGGAAACTATAAACTAATCTAAACTAAACTAAATAAACTAAACATAACATAACATAACATAACATACGCTTTGTGAGTTAATATAATTAATCTTTAGTACATTTTCCTGTTCAAATTTTAGCCATTCAGAAATTTTACTTTCTAGACTCACCAAAAAAGCACATAACATATAGAAACTGATGAAATAAATAATAGCAAAATTGCTCCCACATGTGTATTCTTCTCCAGGGCTATAATCAGACTCTGGATCACAACGTTTTCCTGGCATGCAAGCTAGCATGATGTCTTGCCAAGCCTCTCCTGTAGCACACCTTTAATATGGAACAAAGGAAGATAAAATAAAGCAAACAATATTGTTTCTTCTAGCATAACATTGCTATTATTGTTTCCTAATAATGGTCCTAAACAATGAATGAGGGCACAGTAAAGAGATGTCATGCTATGTTGTATATTTAAAAATATATTAAATCTTTATGTCCTGTTCCGATTAAAACCTTGAAAGTATAAATACATTGATTTTATCAGTATTAATGTACTATGCTCGTGGTTTTTAATAATTATTCTCAATGGTTGCCTTATGATGTAGTTTAATTGGAGTTCTATATGTTTTTGTATTCCTAGGCTGCTTGTTCATGTAATGTCTAGAGCCCACATGGATTTAGGGGTTAAATGAATAAGCAGCCAGGAAATACAAAAATATGCAGAACTCCAATTGCACTATATCATTAGGCAACCATTGAGAATGGCACAATTAACGCAGGAGGTATCCTAGTTCTCCTTCCCTCTTATACTTCAGAGAGTCAGGGTGGAGCCAGGTTGGGTCTCTTCCTAATCTTTCCTTGTTTCACAAGCTTGAAAACATGTTTTGCACATGTTGTAGCCACCTCTGAACAGTTTCTCCAAGATCATCTCTGTTGCTCCCACTAAATTTGTTCCATCCCTTCTATTAAATCATGCCATCTTGTTAGACCTAGGACCAACTGAGCCTTCCTGTTATGGCACCTATCCTATGAAGCAGACTCCCCTATGCATCCTGCTCGGTTTCCACCCTCTTGGCCTTCCAGAAGACTGTGAAGTCTTCTTGATTTTTTTCTCCCAGATATTGAGGAAAAAATATAACTTTCCAGGCAGCTAGATGAGCCTAATGTATGTGTGGTTTGTTGAGTCTGATACTCTAGTATATATAGCACTTGACGTCTATTGTGTTATGTTTTAATTGTTTTTTACTTGATCTGTAGCAGCGATGAAATGCTTACCTTCGCTACTGGTTTGGAAATGTGAATGCACGCCTCTTCTGCGCATGCGCAGAGCCTTCTGCACATGCACAGAGGGTCAAAAACAGGACATAATGATGTCCCAATGGTTGACCAGAGCCTCCCGTCGCCGGCCCTACCGGTTGACGCGAACCGGATATAACTGGCCGGATTTCACCGCTGATCTGTAGATGTTTTATTCTATTGCTTTTGTTGATTGTTGTCAGTCGCCCAAAATTCATACACAAGACAGATAACCATATTAAAAATTTTTTTTGACAAAACCAATTTTAAGAGAGTATTAGCTACAATCTTCCTTTGTATAGGCATCTGGGACAAACCGTGTTGTTGAAAAAAAATGATGAAACGTGCACCCTGGCCTTTAATATTTGTATCCCAACATTGAGTGCAGGTAATGTAAATTACATGGTTTTGTTGTGTTGTCAAAATACAGTTTTCATCATTTGCTTTCCTGTGCCACTAAAGTCAATTCCACACAATCTACATACCTTGGTATCTGTGTAGACAAACTCTAACCAAATTTTCTTAGTCTGAAGTTTAGTCTGCTGCTTAACTAGCTTATACTATATATTTTCTAATTGTATGGTGCTACTTCTGCACTTTCTGGTCCCTGGATGGGGCTTTCCTCTCTGCTTTTCCTATGAATGTCCCAGCTTTTAATTTATTGTTGATGTTCCTTGCAACCCTATTAGACAGGACAGGGATACAGCAGCTACTGAATGTATAATTTTAACACAGACTTATCTAACTGTATCATCATGTTATTTGGGGCAGTAAGGGAGGATATGTGGTCAGTACATGATTAGGCTACCTAAATTGCGCCTTTTAGCTCTCATATGTAATTTCTACTCATATTCAATTACATATTCTCACATTGATCTTTGGCAATCAACATTTTAATTGGAAGTCACTGCAGGGTATCTCCTGCAGTCCTTTCTCTTTTTCTGTTAACCACATAACAGCTACTGATAACCACATAAAACGTATCTACTCATGAAGTGGCTCTTTCTGAGTTATGAAAAGTATCGAACGGGACAACTGTTTCAGGCTGTTTACAACGTGGTAGAAGTTAAAGTGAATATTTTCATTTCTTTTTAAGTAAAACATTGAAGGTCTGAAAAATTGTAAAAATCATTAAAAATCACCAAATGATAGAGAACAAGCAAGAATCTGGCATTTCTTGCATTCTAGCTTCTTCACTGTCATTTTTAATTCATTGGCAGACTAAATATATGTGGAATACTCAGAAGTTCCAGCAAAAGTACCATAATGATTCACCTGATGTCCCATCTTAGATTAAGGTACGTTAAATATTTTACTTGTTTATGACCTATATTAGATGTACTGTTAAAGGAACAGAAGATTAATTTCTTAGGTTAATAAAGTGTTTTTCACAACCTACCACAAAACCATTCCACACATTTTTGAACTCTTTTTTTTCTTCCTAGAGTTTTCCTACAAGTTCAGAGTACTCTTTTTCCAGGTCAACCAAGGATTGATCCATTTGGTTGCAACAGGAATTGACCAACTGGTTTATTGCCCTAGTCTGATGTTATGGGCTGAGAGAGAAAGTGACTGGCCCAAAATCACCTAGCCGGTTTTCATGCCTAAAGTGGGACTAGAACACACAGTCTCCTGGTTCCTAACCTAGTGCCTTAACTACTAGACCAAACCGGATCCTTATGAACTCTATGCCAGTAATAACAAACAAATTCTACCGGAAGAGAAGAAGCACCGCTTGGGGGAAGGTTTGAAAGTTGTTGTTCCTGTTAATTTGATTGCCATCTTTCAGAGCAACTTTGCCAAATACCTGAAAGAGAAGTAACAGCTTACCCATGGTAACCTTTTGCAATTTTGATAAGCCTAAACAGTTGATTTTCTGCAGTATTGAGCCAGATACTTATAATATGAAACGTTTCCTATTTTTGAACCCTAATATTAATAATGCTAATATTACTACTACTACCAATAATAATAATAATTTACTGGCACATTGATCCTTAGCCATAATTGTCAGGTTTTAAAACACAGATTGGTAGTAAACCTCAGCTCTTCAGGTGTTTAATCCCTTATTTCAGAGTATTTTATCTAAGAAAAGACTTCTAGATATGAATCAGTTGAATGAAACTCCATTACAGAGAAAAATGAAGGTATATACACATAGATTGTCCTCTGTGATATAAAGAAGTCAATGCCTTTATATAGGTCTGTGTTCCAGTCAAAACTGTATACCTTTTCTTCTCATCTTTCTTAGTTAACTGATGCTTGGGCAGTTTAAACACATTTATGTAATTCTCTAAGATCCAAAACACTGTTTGCCACCTTGCCATATTTGGGCCTTGCATCATTTCCATCTCTATTATCTGCTCCCCTTCTGTGTCACCCATTTCCTCCTTCTGGTTGTAGGTGGCTGGAGGGTCTTTGCCTGTATTCCAGTTTAAACTGTAGATGAGCCAATCAGGGAATAGTTTAAGGTGTTATACTCTGCTTCTCTAATATTGCTCCTCCAGATGCTGAATTTGAGCGCTATAGGGCTGGCTTTGTTTCTTTCATTTTCTGTCAACCAGTTGGCTTATTAGCAAGCACCAAAACATTGAACTTTAATTGTTTAATTTAAAATTGTTAACTTTAATTGCTGCTACCTTGTAAATGAATAGTTGACCCATACATTTCAGGTTTTTGAAAATTAATTATTCAATTGATGAACACATGGAGTAGTCACCAGACTACTGTGCACACCAACTGGTGGAGGCTTTTCACTGGATAGGGTATTTCCTTTGGGCTGGAATTTCAATCTTAATATGGGATTTTTCATGTTAACAACATATAGATAGCAGCACAACACAGACCCATTCTGGTGCATAGAATTAGGCTCATTAGGTAGAACAGACCATAAAATCAGTTTCACCCAATAACTACTTCTGTTGAAATTGACTAATAAAAGGATTATGAAACTCTGATTGGGCTGTATCTTCTTCTCCTTATAATTTAGTGAATTAGGAAGGCGCCTGCCTGAGCCAATTTTAAATATTATTTGGACATTCTAAACTTAAATCTTTGGCCAGGTGCCTGCACATCTTTATCAAGGGTTATATTTCTTACTTTCTACATTGGTGGGCATGCACTGTAGATGCAGCAAGATTTAGAATGGCATGATTTTCTGATGGGAATGTAATGGAGCCAAACAACTGTTTAGTTGTGGCATATACTGTGAAGAAATATCCCTAAAAATGGTTGGTGGAGCATCTTTGTGCTATGACAAATGGGCCCAGAGCAAGACTGAGTGAAAGAAAGTAGTACAATTGCAAGAAGTAGGAAAGGAAACTGAAAGAAACTGGAGAAAAAGTAATGGAAAATAAAACAATGAGCAGAAATTTTCAACCCACCAAGCAGCCTTTGGGGACTTACCGTATTTCTTGGAGTATATGACACACTTTTTCCCCCTAAAAGAGGTTGAAAATTTGGGTGCATCTTATACACCGAATGTAGCCCCACCAACTTGCCGGCCTCCACCCTTTGACCTCTGCCTCCCAGCAATTTACCTCCTTGCAGAAAGCAGCAAACTGCAAACAGCCCGTTTCAGCTTCAGGACAGCCTGATTAGCACAAGCAGTTGATTGTCTGTTGGATCGGACTCCCAACTCTCAGCTGTTTCAGGCTGCAGGAATTTGCCATTGCCTATTGCTGCGAGGGCAATCAGGCAAATTGCTGGGAGGCAGATTTTTTTTTTAATTGCGCTAATCAAGCTGTGCTGAAAACGAAACTAAAGCAGACTGTTTGCTGTGCTGGGAGGCAGAGTTATTGTGAGTGTTTTATGAATCTTATTTTCTTCTTTGTGTCCTTTTGTTGTAAAATTTCTGTCTAGAATCAACAATTAGCTGGAATTTAAAAAGCAGTTCACTAACTTAATTAAAATGTTACCTAAAGGAAAACAAAGAGAGGGGGGAAAAAGCTTTATATCTAACAGATTGTGTGCTGAATAACTTACTGATCCTGATTACAATACCAATCTATGCAAAGAAAAAAACTTAAAACAGTTCCAAACTGGTAAAATTTCATAGTATTTCCCATATCCACACACTAGCGTATATCTTGTTTTCCTCCCCAAAAAAGGTAGGTGCATCTTATAGTTGGAGCATCTTATACTCTGAAAAATATGATACTTAGAGTTTTTATACATTCTCATTGCTTTGTTTTCCCCAACCACCAAACTAAAAATTGCCAAATATTTCAGCACTCCGTTAAGGAGCAGCTAATTTAGCACTTCAAAATGTTTATTATATTTATCAGCAACTTTTCTAACTCTGTAATAGATTGTATTTAAAGAAAGATCCTATTTATTTAGTTGTGTTGTTTTCAATCCTAATTCCTAATATGTATTTTTTCTGTTGCACTGCTACCATGCTATGGTTAATGATCACTAACTATGTCATTGGTTTATCTATGACTATGTCATTTGCCATGTTATTGCCTCTTTGCAAGCTTT
The DNA here is from genome assembly GCF_059756535.1 of Pantherophis guttatus. Lineage (NCBI taxonomy): Eukaryota > Metazoa > Chordata > Lepidosauria > Squamata > Colubridae > Pantherophis > Pantherophis guttatus. The sequence continues at coordinate 219,298,677 of NC_142064.1, read as the reverse complement.
TAAGGGGTTGCAATATACAAATTTCATTTCCCATTTGTGAATGAATTAAATAGCATTGACCCCAGTTCAGTCCAGGGATTTAAAAAATATATCCTTTAAGTAAGTTTTAATGAAAGTGTTGGCAGCAAATTAGCACATTCTCTACATACAGTAGGTATTCTAACATAGATTGGCAAGAGACTGTCAATATCCCATCCCTTAATAACTGGCTTACATCATATACTTCCTCATCAGGAAAAAAAAATGTTTTTATTACCTGCATTCCAATAACCGCATAGATGAAAAACAACATAGCTATCAGAAGGGCAACATATGGCAGAGCCTAAAATGAAAAGAAGTTTGAAAATAATAACTTGCATCTATTTTTGAAGCTATTATGCATGGACTATACATTTTTCTATTTTTAATTTCTACTCATCAGAAATAAATAGACAAGGATTGGCAGGGAAAGCTCTACAGTTATTTGAAATGCTATCCACACATGGAAGTATGTTGTAATCACTTGCACTAATATGTTGACTTCAATGTTGCTTGCTGTTTCAGGGTGGTGACTCAACATAAAGTTGAGTCTTATTTTATTTTATTTTAAATGTTATTTTAAAATAACGTATACAGGTAATCCTTGACTTACAATAGTCCATTTAGTGACCATTCATAGTTACAATGGCATTGAAAAAAGTGACTTATGACTGTTTTTCACAGTTACAACCTCTGCAGCATCCCCATGATCATGTGATTAAAATTCAGGTACTTGACAACTGGTTCATATTTATAACCTTTGCTGTGTCCCAGGATCCCAGGGTAACCTAACTTTGCTTGTTAGAAGTTTTGCAAACTTCTAACAAGCAAAGTCAATTTGCTTAACAACTGTGTTGCTAACTTAACTGCAGTGATTCACTAAACAGCTGTGGCAAGAAACATCATAAAATGGGGCAAAACCCCCTTAACAAATTCTCACTTAACAACACAAATTTTAGGCTGAATTGTGGTTGTAAATCAAGGACTATCTGTATAGGATTAGACCTTATGATTAATAAATTCTTTTTAAACTAGTATTCCAAAATTACTAATAATTTTAATTAGTAATTTCCATCCTGTTGAACAATTAAGAAATACGATGGCATATTTCTGAATGAAGAATTAGCATGGTTGGAGTAACAGCAACAGTTACGAACCAGGTTATTATCCTCGGTCTGTAATCATGGGCACACAGGAAATATGCCTCACCAATTCTTGTGAAAATATTTAATTAGAACTGCAAAGAATTGGGCACAATTTAAGAGCTATGCGGATTATTATATTATTCAGATCTATACACATAATCAGATCTTTGTTGGAATAGGGCCTACGGAACTGTCTTCATCCTATCACATCAGCCCACCCCACCCAATCAGGCAGGGAGGGTGTGTTACCGATCCTATCATTTAAAGAATTCTTATTAGTGGGTTCTAGGAAGAGAGCTCTTGCTCCCACCCTGTAGAATATTATTCTGCAAAGGTCAGACTGACCCCCACTTTCTTGGCATGCCAAACAGGAGTTAAGACATGGCTCTGCAGCCTCACATGGTGAGCCCTGGGAAATATGCAGTCATGGGGCCAGTCAGTCCCCTGGAAGCCCTCCCTTTGCCTTTTAATTAATTTTAATCTCTTGTCTCCTCTTAAATTTTTAAAAAATGTTTTAACTTTCATATATATTGTTTTATATTTTAACATATTATTGTATATCACCAGTCCCTCTTTGAGGGAGCTGGGCAGCACGTAAATGTAAAAAATAACTAAAAATAAATAAAATAATGTAAATATATATTCCAATCAATATGATGCAAGTAAGATATACATGTATATGTATGCATACTCATGCACACGTACACACAAAACACACACATACAAATATATACACACAAGAGAGACACAGATATTGAACATCCTGATAATACACATCACCATTGTTTATGCCAGGGGTTGGCAACCTTAAACACTCAAAGAGCCACAAAGGTCCTAACTGGAAGCCCCCCATTCAATTCTGGACCCGACCGGAAGTCCAGTTCCCCCACCATACAGTCTCCTCCTAGCACAGCGTCCCTTTTCCTCTACCTGTCCTAACCGAAAGCCCTATCAATTGTGGAGCCGACCGGCAATAGGGAGCTGCAGGAGAGGGATGAAAGAACCACATGCGGCTCCAGAGCCGCGGGTTGCTGACCCCTAGTTTATACTGTATTTCACTCTGAAACACCGTGCAATACCTAATACATTGCATTTTGACTCGAAAAAGCAATTCTTTTGAATGTTATGCATACCTGAAATGACTTAATAAATGTCCACAATAAAGTTCGGATTCCTTCTCCCCTGCTGAGGAGCTTCACTAATCGCATAACTCGAAACAGACGGAAAAATGTGATGGAGATTCTAGCACTGTCTTCACTGTTCTGTAGGATATTATACAAAAATCAAACCATGTTAAAAGCAGAATACAGAACAATTCAGGAAAAAAGAAAAACAATAACAAATGCAAAGGTGAAAGACGTAAGGTTGGAATATGTGTCTCTGAGTCCTTTTCCATTTTATAAGTATGACTATGAGGTGACAGGAAAAAATGACATGCTGGTACACAAAATCCGTATAAATGCTTCACTCATCACATGCATTAACATGCTTTCCACATTGTTTATAGGGTCAAGTTGAATTTGCCTGTAGTACGGTTTGATAGGTACACTGACAATAAAATCAATCACTGCATACATTTTTTTAGGACAAATATAAAAAAACCAGTGGAGGAAAGAATAATAAAAAGAATAAACTTGAAGTAGAGGTACAATTACTGGGGTTAGTTTGCTATCTTACCCCAGATTCATCAGTTGTGACAGTTTCACTTGGCTTTGGCTTTAAAAAATTAAGAACATTATGTATTAAAATCAAAGTAAAGATGCTGAAAAATAATTCTACTTGACGATACTGTGAAGAGGGGAAAAAAGAATTCAAATTAAAGTTTCCTAATATGATCCTGATTAAGAAAAAAAATCCTTTTCACCTATGCCTTCATTAGTCATTTACGTTACTGACAGGGCTGTGCAAAATGTGATGTTCCACTGTAGTAAAATACACTTTGTTATTATTAAATTATCTGATCATGGTTGACTATCATGATAGGTCTCCCTCTAAATCATCTTTCTCCCAAATGATGTCTTCCACATCTGTTGGGATCACAGCTCCCCAATTTCTTACCACATTTGTGTAATTTTCAGAGTTCCAATGCATCTGGAAACCATCAGGTAGGGAAAAGTTCTATTGATCCACTAGTCTCCAATTTGTGGGTAGTTATCCTAACCAAGTTGGGAGCTGATGGTATAGAAGTAACACTATCACAATTTTTTTAAGGTGAGAAGTTTTAAAGAGAGGAATAGAGAAAGTGAAATAGAAAAGAATGGTGCCTCTCTATATAAATTATTATCCTTTTTACTATAAAACTCGAGGGTATTTGAAACTTGTTATTTTGTATTTGATATTTGAACTCTAATACTGTTGTTTTGGTTATCATAATGCTTCATAACAGAATAGGATTTGACAAAGGGCTATTAAGTTATTCACTGACTGTGAATATTTCATAGAATGGTGAACTTACAAGTAGGGATATGGTCTAAGATGAATACTTGGCATTCTGTCTGAACAAAACAACACTGTGTTGGTAACTTTAAAGGCACATCTGAATTAGATGGATTTATTTATTTATTTATTCAATTTATATGCCGCCCCTCTCCGAAGACCCAGGGCAGATGATAATTCATGATTTATAAAAAATTATGCTTCAGTTTTCATCATTATTCTGATTTTCTCATAGTACAGAGTTCTAAATGCTTATCAGCTTCAGATAAGTCCCTGTTTTACAGGGTTGGTCTTCCAGGTGCGCTTCAAGGTGTTGGTGACCACCTTTAAAGTGCTCCATGGCTTAGGGCCGGGGTATTTACGAGACCGCCTTCTGCCGCCAATAGCCTCCCACCGGCCAGTTCGCTCACACAGAGAGGGCCTCCTCAGGGTGCCGTCGGCCAGACAATGTCAGCTGGTGACCCCCAGGGGGAGAGCCTTCTCTGTGGCGGCACCTGCCCTCTGGAACGATCTACCCCCAAAGATACGCACGATACCAGACCTCCGGACTTTTCGTCAGGCCCTGAAAACACATCTATTTCATCTAGCAAGGCTGGCTTGATCTCATCCTTTCGGTTTTAATTTGTAATTGGTTTTAACTGGGTTGTTTTAAATTGATGGCCAAAATTATTTAATGTCTTTTAAACTGCTTTTAAATTTTATATGTTATTTTTTACCGTAGCTGTTCACCGCCCTGAGTCCTGTTGGAGAAGGATGGTATACAAATTAAATAAAATAAAAAATAAATAAATACAGTCTATCCCTGCCTTTCCTGCCTTTGTGCCCTCTAGATATGATGGAACTGCAAATCCCCAAATTCAATCTGGGAATTGTGCATTTTGCAATCCAGGTAATTCTGTAAGGTATGAAGTTGGAGAAAGTTAATCTATATTATCCTACAAAAGCATTTTTTGAGAGCAGTATAAGTTGTTCTATGTTCAACAGCAAATTAAATGAAGAAAATAAAAACTGAATAAAAAGTTCCAGTGACGATCTGTTAATAACTTTGTTTCTTAAGAGACAATATGGAACTGAGAAATTTTGAAATTTTAATAGTTGTGTGATTGTATTTTTAAAGGGAAGAGAAACCACAAATGCAACAACAAGGGAGCAAGAAACACAGTTCTTATAACAATGTTTGCATGTATTATCAAATGAGTATTGGTCAAGAAATCATTATGAAGCATAGGCAGCATATTGCCATAGTACAGAGCAGATGTACTGCTGGCAATAACATTCTGGGATGATAAGGCTAATAGCATTTACTATCCATGGGGGCTTTCCATTCTCTGTGGAATTCAAATTACCACCTGATTGGGAACAACTGAGATAAAAGGTTGCTTTAACATCTTGAACATTTGATTGGTTCCTGGGGACAGCAGAAGATATAGATGTCTTTGACTTGATAAAAAAAAAGCTGTTCCCACATTCTTAGGAGAAAGAGTGAACTATTGCTCTACCATTACTTGAGAGCAAATATGATTTTCTTGCACTGAGAGACATAAATATATACAGACTACAGGGCACAGAGTGAGTTAATTGCAATGGTAATAAAGATAAAAGTCAAGAGATAGTGAGAGAAATTCCCAAATCTCTGCTTCATATGGCCAGCCATCTGAATATAAACTGTTACAGCAATGAAGTTACAATGGGAAAACATGCTAATTAATTACTGGCTAATGTGCATAAGGTACAGACTCCTAATATTTAGACTTGCTAAGAAAATAGACTATTTGGTCCTTACTTTATTAAAATATTTTACCAAAAGCAGTTAGATCACTTTGTAATCTGACTACATAAATTTGTATGTCCACTGAACATATGTATGTCCACTGAAAACTACTGTATTTGGCATATCCCACAGGCAAGCAAAATACGTGCGTGGAATTACTGTTACATGCTTACTGTTTGATCATTTGGGGGTGTTTGATTATTTGGGGGTTGTTTTTAAACAACAAACCTGAATATTAATGCATGTTTTCTCAGGATAATCTTCTTATAGATTAGACAACCATTCTTTCTTGACAAAGGTATGATCAAGAGTCTAGTACAGTGACGGCTAACCTTTTTGCTGTCGTGTGCCAAAAGTGGGGGGAGTGTGAGGGAGGGTGTCGCGCGTGCCCACACCCATAATTCATTCCCCCCCCCACACACATGCGCCCAGTAGGTCCGTTTTTCACCCTCCCCAGGCTCCAGAGGCTTTCTTGGAGGCTGGAAATGGCCCTTTTTCCGACTTCCAGTGGCCCAGAAGGCCTGAAAATCAGCTAGCTGGTGTGCGCATGCATGCTGGAGCTGAGCTAGGGCAACGCTCACGTGCCCACAGATATGGCTCCGTGTGCCATCTGTGGCACGTGTGCCATAGGTTCGCCATCACGGGTCTAGTAGCACCTTTTCAGACTAACATATTTTATTAAAAGTCTTAAGCTTTTGTGAAGTGTCTCTTCTGATTTCTGCTACCATCAGCTAACATGACTCTATTTTTACTATGTCTTTAAAATAGTGGTTCTCAAACTTTTATTCACCACAGACGCTTTTTAAATATCTTTTGTGGCCATGTTCCATGGCCACAGGCCCCCAAGACTTAACTCAAGATTTAAATCATAAATTTCTTCAAGCCTTCACGGACCCCCTGTGTCAACATCATGCTCCCCTAGGGGACAATGGACCACAGGTTGAGAACTACTGCTTTAAAGGACTGAATGCGCCTAAAGTGTTAGGATGAAAGAAGAGCTCTAACTTGGATTTTACTTGAATGTCTAAATATGTCTCCAAGGACTCTTCCACAACTTTTTTGTGTTTGCATTTTGCATTATATTTTGTATATTAACATCTCAGCCTACAGTTTTACAGGTCAATATGCTGTAATGTCCTTTTATGTGGATTTTAAGAATCTTTGTAAACCTATTTTTAGAAACAAAAAAAATATGACACATCTCTTATACTTATCTTGTCTACACAAAAGGCAGGAGAGATGTTTAGAAATAAAATAAGGAGGAATGATTACTTGTGCCTGCTATGTAACATTCATTTTTCCCCCTTTATGCTATAAAATATTAGTCTGTTACTATTGGAGAGAATAGTGTGATATCATGAACATGCTATTTATTTGTCAAGGGTAAGGAGTGCTATTATCTAATCTCCACATTTGGTTTTACAGATAACTGATATCAATTTGAGTTCTAATAAAATGGCTTGTATCTGTTGATATTGCTAATGTTGCATCCTGTTTTCACAAGATAGCTGTAGCTGCCAAAAGGAAATGAATTTACTAAAATAATTTTAGGTTTTTTAACCTGCTGGATTTATAGATGTCATATATTTTGTAATACCACTGGATTGCAAGGTATACACATTTATTTAGATGAATGGATAGATAGATGGTAGATAGATAGATAGATAGATAGATAGATAGATGATAGATAGATAGATAGATAGATAGATAGATAGATAGATAGATAGATAGATAATACATCTGTAGGTAAAGATCCACATTTAAAAAAATTAAAATAAATAAAAATCCTCTTCTCCAATCTTGTGTCGTATTTTACTTTTGATTGCATGTATCTATTTGTAGCTTCTGTTTTCAGTTTCATATCTGGATGAATTTAAAGTCTTTTTGTAGTTTCTTTGAATACATCATTTATGTCTCTGAGCTTTTAGACATCTTTGGAATAGGGAGTGCAGGCACATATGAAAAATATCAAGAAGGCAGTTCCAAGCATGCAACCAAAACGCTCTTCTTTTTTCTGTCAGTTGTGAATGCAATGCATGTTTTAAAGGGGACAAGATTTTCTGCCATCTTGCCCTGCCTGAATGCACTCGGGGGAGAAAGTTGGGATATAAATTAAATACATAATCACAAAATAATTTTGAAAAGTGGCACAAAATTGTTAAAGCTAAATAAATCTTGTGCAGAACTGCCTCAAAATATAGCTGGTATACTTGAAAGGCCTCAGCAGAGAAATAGCACATCTAATAGAATCAGGATTCCATAATTTAACTTCTTACTCCTACTACTCCTAAATTTCAGATGAAATCTACCTTCCTGTAATTGTGGCCCATGAAATCTCGTCATGTGCTCAGTGCTGAAGACAACATTGGAAACAAATATAAAGCTTTAGTTTTAAAAACATGTCAATATTCCTTGATGTTCCACATTGTTCAGACTGCATGCTGAATAAAGTTTTTATCATTACATTTTAGGAAGGACACACGTAAAGTGGAACATGTCCAAAAGAGAGAAATCAAGGATGGTAAGGAACCTGGGAGGAAATATAATCAAAGGGTTGCTATATAGAAAACAGGTCTATGTATTTTGGAACAACAGACAGTCATGCACTTTGAAATACCAACACCCAACAGTAACCAAGGAAGAAAAAGAAATAAGGTACAACAAGAGGATGTTTCTTGATCCTGATCACATGTTATGCATATTTTGGGATTGTGGTTACTTGCGACCCCATGTAAAGAAAAAAATCTGATTTTATTGGCAATGAGTTGTTTATTGTTCTTACTTGACAAGAATCGTATCTCATAGCAAACATCCCTCCATGCTTTATGAAGGATTGGTAATCCATCACTCAAAGTAAATACCATTGAATACATAAATATGAACCTCCTCTTTCTTTCATATCATCTTGATTTTAAACTTTGTTCTACTGAATCAGACAGTGTAAACAAACAATGAACATGTTTTTAAAATAGCCATCCAAACTATTTCTCAGCCTGACATGTTAACATTACCATAAATTCTTATAAAGATAAGTATGTCCATAGTGATTTTTCCAAAACACTTGACTTTTTTTTCCCAAGTAAAAAGGCTAACTAATTGCTAATACTAGTTTTGGAAATCTGGCACAACCACAGCTATTTGACTGTCCAAGAATAAAACAGAGACAATATATTTTCTAATTGTTTATACTTCAGAACATAAATTTCACAAAAAAAACTCACCACCTTAAGCCTGTAGTATATAATCCAGAATGAATCATTTAGATCAGTGTTTCTCAACCATGACACTTTAAATCCTGTGGATGTCAACTCCCAGAATACCCCAGCCAGCTATGCTATGAATTCTGGGAGTTGAAGTCCACATTTTAAAGTGATCAAGGTTGAGAAATACTGTTTTAGATAACTAGAGCTAGCTCTTAAAAATAAAACAAACATGAAAACTAGTGTCAGCGCCACTAGATAAAACCAGAGTAGGAAATCAACTCCACAAGAAGGCTAAAAGTACTTCTATTGGCTACAACAATAGAATCTTGCAAGTCTGATTGTGCTATATCTTCTCTTTTTATAGTTCAGTGAGTTAGGGAGGCTTCTATCTGAGAGGCCTCTGAATCTTATCTAGCTGTTTGGACTTAAAAAAAGTTTCAGCTCTTTCTGTCTATGTAACCCTTTTCACACATCTCGGTCAAAGTCATTTGCTTACTCCTTATAGCCAGTTAACAGAAGCTCATTATTGTTTGATCAATTAAATCAAAGAAGCAATTGCCCCAAATAAACATGAGGCATAGGTCCTTAACAGATCAATGACACAAAACCACTTTGCTTAGCGATCACAATTAGACCAGAAACTATGGTCACTTAACTGCCACAGTCACTAAGCAGAAAATCATGTGTCTGTGACTGGCTTATGACCTTATTTCCCATTTGTGAACCACCATGGTCATTAAGCAAAACATTACATGATGGAGACTTCCTCCTTATCTAGTAACTCTTTTGTTATAAGCCAATTGCAAAGAGCCCAAGTGGCAGTCGATAGCTATGAGATGCTGCAATGCTATAAATGTGAGGATTGGTCACTAAGCAATTTTTTTTCAGCGATGTGACTTTGAACAGTTGCTAAATAAGGCAGTCAGTGAACGAGGACTATCTGTACTTCTTCTCTGTCTTATGTTCCAATGAAATCAGGGAAGAACCTGCCAGAATTCATTTGAATACTACCTTGCTTCCCAGAACTTAAGGAAAGTTTCAGCCCTCTTTGTTTATAGAATGGTTTTTGCCTATTTCTTTCAAGGTCATCACTAGGTCAGTATATTCTGGAGAAGCTATAATAAAAACCTCTTTGTTTGCCAGCTTTTGTACAGACACAGGGTTTTTTTTAAATGTAAGCATACTTCCTAAGGACAACTGAAACTATTTAAAGGATTTATATCAACTGTCCGCATGCCAAATAGATAATCACAATAACTCTTCAATATATTCCATCAGTTTTGCAGCCAAAATTTGAATCTCTTGTCTGAGTATCTCTTTTAAAAGCAGGATACAAAACTTCAGGGATTTTGAGTTTAATCCTGGATTAATTTCAACAATCACAATATTTCAGTCACACCTCTCTTTACAGTATGACGATAAAATAATGAAAGAAAGTTTATTCCCACAATTCTGAGTTCTTTGGAAAAAAACATAGTGATAAAAAATATAGTACATAAATTGTAGCCACACACCATGAAATGTAGACATGTACAACACTGAGTTCAGAAACAAATGCCTGATCTTCTTGTGTCAAGAAGCGAGCAGAAGAAAAAAAGAATTCAAACTTCCCAAGATGATCTACTTTTGTTCAACAAATCAGATAGTTTATTTGTACAAATCAGAAGCCATATTAGCATGTCTCCAAATCCAGATATAGTTGAGTTGAGTGCTCTGAATTCACTAAAGGAAATTTCAGGTACTATTGGATTAAGGATGAAGCAAGATGAAACTAAATAGCTTATCCAAAATTGTATCTATACCAAGACCGTTCTTGGTATACGCAACTTAATATTGTGAATTTCTCAATTCAATATTTTAAGATTAGATTTAAAAAAGTATTATAACAGAATAGCTAAGAAAGGTATGTGTGTACGTGTACACAGACACATATAAGTAATTTGGAGCTTGCTAAGTATTCCCTTCCCCTGGACAAATGGTATTGAGAGATTATAAATAATTAGATATAGATTTATAACATAAAAACATCTATGTTGAAAAGCTTACAGCTGAGCTTTACACTCTAATTGTAAGCAAGCTCTCCTGTATCAATAAAATTTATAATTCTAGTTATAAAATGTCTTTACTGAATTTGTGAGGCCATTTATAAAATACGATTATTAAAATTTGGATAATATATCATTTTTTTCTGTTTGCAGTACAACCTAATTTTCTTCGCTTTCTTCCACCTTGGTCCCCAGTCCCAAATATAGCTCTCTGCTAATGATGCAGATGTCTCATGGATAGCAAACTGAATCAGGTCTATGCAACTTGTGACCCATCAAAGAGGTCACTCATTGTGCTTGAGGAAACTTATGTTGTGCAGTTGTGACCATATGGTCTTTTGAATGTGATATCTCAATTTCCATTAGAAATCTTTGTCATAGGAATATGTGACTAGAATTCATGATTCCTCTTTTAATTTTGGGGCACAGTCTACAGGTATTACTGTAAGAATGACAGTTTCCATACAAGGCATAAAAATCCATCTCTTAATAGAAGGGGAAAGGATATATAATTCTTCCAACTACTCTTTTCTACCCTGATGCTAAATGGTCAGCCATTACTTTGTATGGGGAGAATAGGGTTACTTACATTAACTTCGGTTATAGCAATATCAACGACGCTACCAACAACAATTAAGGCATCAAAAGTGTTCCATGCATCAGTGAAATAGTGCTGTTAGGACAAGCATTCAGTAGCACGAGAAAACAGAAACAGAAAAGAAAGAGAAGAAAAGGACAGTGTTATAACACAGAAACACAATGTACCAGTACTGCATCTTTCCATCTCAAATCTGAGAAAACGGGAAGCAAACTATGAATTATGTCTGTCCTGCATTTGGAGCTAAGAACATATCCAAAGTTCTGTGACTTGTCCAAATAACATAATAAAAGGGGGAAGGGAAAACAGAGGTAAAGAAAGAGCTGGGGGAAGAAGAAAGAAAGAGAGAGAGAGAAAAACAGCACAGTGGGATTGCGGGTGTTTGCTGGGAAATACTCACATCGGCTTCACTGAGAACGATGTCTACTATGCTGCCAAGAACGACGAGGGAGTCAAACGAGTTCCAGGCATCACTAAAATAGCCCTGAACAGAGCAGGCAGGGTGCAAATGTTTGTAATTACATATGAAATGTCAGAATATTTGTATACTTCTGTTTAACTTTTTCATAAACAGAAATTACGTCAAACAAAAATGCTGTGGCCTCATAAGAAGAGAATAAACAATATTGCCTACTAAAGAGAAAGGCTTATATGTGACATGATACCACTGCCATGTGCCAACAGAGTTCTGCAGCAGATGATTTATGTTGTAAATATGGACATAGGGTACTGACAGTATGAGCAAAGAATATCTGCACTCCACACTGTTCCAAAGAGGCTTCACTACGAATTAACATCAACTTCTACAGTAGTTATAGTTATGGATGAGAACTACCACAAGCCCCATCCAACTGATGTTGCCCAAGGACACCAGTTTGCCATCTCAAGTTTAAGCTGTTGGAATACTCATGGACACCTGATAGCCTCCCTCACAAGTCATCTTTCACTGCCCAAATGCATCTTTCATAACATATACTGAAAGAATGGCTGCCTGTGTAAAATGCTGGTGGGCAGGACAATTCAGAGGAGAATATTAAAATCTAATTATAATTTCATGCTTCTAATTAGTTTACTTCTGCAAACTAATATGTTGTAACACTAACCATAAATAAAGAAGTGTTCAATAAGTGTCCTGTGTGTAGAATTATGTTTTAAGCAGAATCACTCCAAATCTCACCATGTAGATAGGATCGCTATGGCTTACACAGTGCCAGACCATTTTCCGTCTTGGTTTTTTTTTTTTTTTTTTTGAGTATGGTTTTTTCTAAACTTTGGCTGTGTTCACATGGCGTGCTTAACTCATCATTGGTAGGGCTAATGGTTAGAACACCTATGCTCAGCCATAGGTTAGAAAAGGGTAGTTTTAACCTAAAATAGAGCCAGGATAGTTGGAGTTTGCCAACAGTTTCAAAGACAGTTTGGTAGTAGCTGAGCTTCCTACAAAGATGGCTGCACTTTGGGTAGGAACAGTTTGGGTCAGTTATGTGATATTGTCTAATAGTTTTGAAAGGTTTCCAAAAGGAAAATTCTCCAAATCTATTCAGAAGGGCTAAGGATTAAACCACAGATCTTCTGCCTGAAAGCAAGCATCCTAGCACTAAAGTATGATCCTTCTGATATTGTGTATGATTAATAATGTCCAAAATGTATTACAAATTGAACAAAGTCACTTTGACATACAATATAAGAAATTGTAAGGATAAGTGTGAAACTAATGGGCAACACACAGATCCAGTGGCAGTTTAAACAAGTTTATATGACTCTTTTAAAAATAAAATTCTCTGGGCACTCCAAAATGCTTGCCAATCCTTAACCAGAAAATACTTGAATGGGCCCCTCCCTGTCTTACTAAGTCACTATAAGATTATTGGAATTTTAAACTGCATGTCACATATTTATCAAGGTACACCTTTCCCATGCTCAATATTGTTTTCAGCAATGTGTAGGGGCAAAGCAAGCAAATACAAATAAGAACACAAGTGAAAGAAATCGAGATGATTCTGGAAAAGGGAAAAATGCAATATATGGACAAGTCACAGCAAGTAAACTTGCATCACACATCTCATAACCTTCATCACTGCAATAATCGAAGATGAAATTACTTACTAGGTATCTTTTCTTTTTTGGCACACAAATCTGATACAAAATGGCAAGGGAAAATAATTCCATATTTAGTTACAGAATGCTTGGTTTTCATGACCTCATGAACTTTGCAAATAATTTATGGTATTCAGCTTTTTTAAATTGGAAAACAAGTAGTGGGATGGCTTGGAGCATAAAGCATCATGTTGTCCCCCACTCCCTCATTGGTTAGTTGCAGGGCTAAACCCCCGATGAGTTCTGTGAACTGAGTATGCCCATCTGGAAAAGAATTCCTAAATTCAACCAGCTACTGACAAAGTTGAGACTCTTGGCTCAAAAGACATTCTGATTCCATAGGTGGCCTTATATGGAAGAGCCTGTCTTCTAATGGAGGTTCATTCAGCAGGTGGATATTGGAGGACCAGATTTTCATCAGTTATGAGAGATGACATGGTTTCACTCCTAGTTCAAAGTATAATTCACTATATGAGGAATGTCCGAAACTATTATGCATCTACAAAGCCTGGGATCAGATTCGATCCATAACCAAAATAAAAATCTGATAATGGCTTAAATCTAAATTGTTATTTCTGAATAATAACTGAGAATGTTAAACTACTGAATTTGAAAAAAAAGTCATGTTAAATTTCTGGAGTCCATTTGCTTATTTGCAAACTGTTCATAAGTACACTGCTTCCAACATGTGTCAGTGCCTACCTACAAACATATGCCTGTTCTATTTGCCCAAAATATATTTTAAAAATCTCTGAAATATGTGACATAAGAACACTGCCTGTTTTGTGTTATAGTACTACAATAGTTAAACATGCCTTGACATTGACATTTGGGAATGTAATATATGTTCAGAACTATCAGAAAAAAATAGTGGATTTATAACATTAATATACTCCTTATTTATATATTACCAGCAATACATTTTTAAAAAAAGTTTCTACATTTTATTTCCTGCAGTTGCATAAACACTGTTATCAGATTTAAGATTTCCAGTGAAGATACTGTATTTCTCATGATTAACCATGAAAAACTTACATTCACCTACTTATGTGTGTGATCTAAGCAAAAAATACTTGTAAATTAAAAAGAAGCAACTAAAAAAGAAATGCTAATTAAATCCTACATAATCTCTTACCTTCGGTTTAAATGCAATGAGTTTCAGAACCATTTCAACAGTAAACACTGCAGTAAACACCATATTCAGAATATCCATTGCATCATTAAAAAGTTTAGACTGTCCATAGTGCTATGAATAAAACAAATGAGAAATTTATTAATATAACTAAATATTTTTTCAGGCAATCAAAATAAACAAAACAATACATCTCTAACACCCTATCGCAAATCTTGTACTAAAAGGATTAATATGAAATCCTATGTTGTTAATACTTCACAAGGAGAAGTTTGTAGCATAAAGGCTAAAGCCCAGGAGATGGTGTGTCCCTCCTTAGGCACAAAAGCCAGCTCTGTGACTTTGGACCAGTCATTCTCTCTCAGCCCAATCCACCTCACAGGGTTGTTGTTGTGGAGAAAATAGGAGGAGGAAAATGTATTAGCTGTGTTTGCCACCTTGAATTATTTATAAAAAATAATAAAAGTGAGATTAAATATAAATAAACAAACAAACATATGGCAGTCTCTTATTGCCCAGCTACAAATAGCATTTATTTGTTGTCTCTTTCTAAATTTACTGTGAAATAGCATATTGACATCAAAGTAAATTATTGTTCCCTATAACAAGTTATTATTTCTCCCAATATTAGGAAATAATTGCTCTCAACATTTATTAAGTCACCCTTCCCTTTATCTTAAAAATACCCTTTTTCCTAAATCCAATTTTTCTTTACCTCCAGATCATTAAAAAGATCACTAATATTGATATTAAATATCAATATCAAAGATATTAAATACGGTAATGCAATTAAGTTTGCTCTTAAGCAAGATTTTTAAGCAATTCTCAAAAGCTATCTTAACATTAAGTCATGATTTCTTTTAATCAAATGTTATTTGTTAAAGAAACCACAATGCCCGGCATAGCATGTAAATTCAGGTAAAACCTGTACCAAGGAACTGACTAGCTTTGACCAGTGTTAAACTGGAAGCTGGCAATTGGCTGGATTCATATATTGTGCTAAAATGCAATTTCTTTTCATTTTGGCTTGTGGAATAAACCAGAGTTGCTTGATCCATATATAACCCCAATCCATAAGCAATGGTTTACAAACCACAGTGGCTGGGTTCATTAATGCCTGTAGCAAGCCAAGATGAGACAAAATTATTAAAGTGTGCACTATGACATCATAATATAAGCATTACCTTTTCATACTGCAGTAAAATTGCAGACAAGTACAGGTAGTCTTTCACTTACATCACAATTGTGCCCAACATTTATGTTGCTAAGTGAGACAGTTGCTAGGTGAGTTTTGTCCCATTTTATGACCTTTCTTGCCACAGTTGTTAAGTGAATCCCTGCAGTTAAGTTAGCAACACGGTTGTTAAGTGAATCTGGCTTCCCCATTGACTTTGCTTGTCAGAAGGTGACCCCTGGACAGGACACTGCAACCATCATAAATATGAGTCAGTTGCCAAGAGTCTGAATTTTTGATCATGTGACCATGGGGATGCTGCAATGGTCATAAGTGTGAAAATGGTCATAAGTCACCTTTTCAGTGCTGTTGTAACATTGAGCAGTCACTAAATGAAATATTGTAAATTGAGGATTACCCCTATGCAAAAGATTGGGCTTGGGGTTATGACACTGTAATATTTCAGTGGTTTCAGTGGTCGTTCCCCTTGTTCACTGATGGATAGGTTCACAGACATTCTAACCCTAAAGCAAATATGATATCTTAGTATGAATTATGAACCCAGGCAGGGTAATGGTTAAGCATTCGTTCAAGGACTGGTTGAAGGGAAGAAGCACACAACTAAATGCCTGCTTCAAATAGAAGGATTAAATATACACAACTGCTGTTACATAGGGAAATTTAGAAAGTCCTCATTACTCAGGCTTGTAATTTTGCTTCCATTGTTCCTGTGCAAAAAGTTTCTCATTTCAATTAAATGTCCAATCCTGAATTCTAGTGAATGAAAGCAAGAAAGTTTTATTGGAAGTATTTTATTATTATTAGTGTTTTAAAAATCCCTTATGGAACAGACTTTCTGAACAATTATAGGGAGGCCTGGAGAATTTGATGACAATTATAAATGTGGCCAAAAGTATCATTGCCTCTCCCTTTTTCCAATTTGCTGTGAAACAAGTTGAAGCGGATACAAGTAAATGGTATACACCACTCTTCATTCCACAGTCGATAGAGCAGACATTGTGCTTTTGATGTATGATTTAACATATTCTTGTAGCAATAGCAATAGGACTTAGAGTTATATACTGCTTCACAGTGCTTTACAGCCCTCTCTAAGTGATTTATAAAGTCAGCCTATTGCCCCCAACAATCTGAGTCCTCATTTTCCGACCTCGGAAGGATGGAAGGCTAAGTCAACCTTGAACCTGGCAAGACTTGAACTGCATTCTAACCACTGCGCCACTACAGCTCTTGTAAATAATAAAACTAAAATTAAAAGTAATTTTCTTAAGATTTTAGTAAAAAATAAATAAATTCCAAAACTAAACATGAAATCCACTGTTGCACGCAGGAATACTTTCTGAAACTTTTCTCTGTGCCATCTTGCAGTATTCCTAAATCTGTAGGAAATGCTAATCACGTGCAGGATAATTCCAAACAAACAAGTATAGAGGATGATTCTAAATAAAGTGAGAGGAACAAACTAATTGTAAAATAAAATGACCATTCCCAATTTCCTTAGGAAAAGAGGCACTTTGTTTCACTCCTACCTGCATAGCCAAGCAAAGGGTGTTGAGCATGATGAGGACAAACATGATATATTCAAAGACAGCAGAGTTCACCATATACCAGAATTTGTACTGGTAAGGATTTTTTGGAATGTATCGACGCAGCGGCCGGGCTTTCAAAGCATATTCTACACACTGACGCTGAAAATAGTAGAAATATCAACATCATAAACAGGAACTGCAATCTTGTCCAGAACTATCTGTCTGCGATTCAAGTTTTTATTTCAGAAACAAATCCATTCGTTCCATTGTATCAATAGTTACATCCCATAGCAGGGCCAAAAGGAAAGATCCATTCCAAACATATAGTGGAACTAGACTGTAGTCACAATGTAATTGTTAAATTCAATGCTTAAAACTGGCTCTTGGATCTGTAGCTCAAAATTTGCTTAGTAATGGCAAGGAAGGAAAAATTAGAATTCTGAAAATCATTATATATTTGATTATAATATTTAAATAGGTGCTGCTTTATTACCTGATTTTTGTCAAGTTCACAGTTTTTGTATTCTTGTTCTCCCTGTTCTTGGAATGTGACAATGACAAAGCCAACAAATATGTTCATCATGAAGAAAGCAATAATAATGATGTAGATGATGAAAAAAATAGAGATTTCCACTCTGTAATTGTAGACCGGTCCTACATTCTCTCCATTTGAATCTATAGCTTTATAAAGAAGCCTGCATATTAAAGACAAATGAACAATGGATTCTAACATCATGAAAACAGCAATTTCTAATTCTGGTTTCAATATTCAAAGGTATATTTTAGAAGGAAGATCCTTTTCTGGTCACGGAACAAGAGGGCAAGATGCCTGCCACTAAAGTATGATTCAAAGCATATTCAATATTATTTGCAAAGTGAGCTGTCATCCTGGTGGTAGCATCAACAATGGAAATGTAATGGACTAGTAAATATTTTCATCATATTTACAGTCTGTTTAAAATGTAGATGTTCATTTTCCCTGCTCCATTAACAGTATAGCTCTGTAACATATTGTACCTATAAAATGGTACATGCTCATTACAACAAGGCAATAGTATTTCTAAGAATCCCAGCCATAGTCTTCCTGAAAAGAAATCAATCACCTCTGAAAAGGTTAGCCAAAACAAAACAAAATAAACTCTTTTGTAAATGATACACTTACGCAGGCCAGCCCTCAAAAGTAGAAACAGTAAAAAGAGCCATCATAGCAGTAAGGACATTATCAAAGTTGAAATCGCTGTTCTGCCATTGTCTCTCTCTCACCATTGGACTGTCCATATCTCCATCTTTATAAACAATAAATATTCCCCTATTGAAATGAGTTGGGAAAAAAAAAAGTTACTAGGGTAACTGACAATTATTTTAAAATTTCTTTCTATGTTTCTTAAAGTGCACATATGACAATCCTTTGCATGTTTTAGTAACCCTAATTAATAATGGGGTATCTTATAGCTCACTAAAATATTTCCACCTTTGGAGGTGTTTCTATTTATATGATAATATTGCCTAGTTTGGGTAATGAAACATCTGCAAGAAAACAAGAAAGCTTAGAGAGCACCAAGATATTGAGGGGTACTGGGCCCAAGACAGAACCTTGGGATACCACACTGCATGCTTCCCTCGTAGGTCCACTGATGACATTCAGTTCCTTTTGGGGTCTACTAGCTACTTGAAGATTTATATTCCATCACAAGTCTGAACTTTAGGAACTATATTGCTTCTCAGCAACATTTGGAGACCCAAAAGTTTTTTTGCTATCTAAAAATGCAGATTTTAAAAATTTAAAAATGCAGAAAATATTCTTACCGGCAGTCCACAGGATTTTGCTTTGCTTCATCTGTGCATCGATAGAATTTTCCCTGTGCATAAAAAAGCATAGCGATAGACTCTAGAGCACCATTACTATTTTAAAAATGTTCAAGTATCTCCGCAGAAGTTCAACAAGCCTCATGAGGAATGATTTACAAGAGCAATTTTTATGTATCATTTGGTTTTACTATGCTCTGGATTTTTTCCCCTTGTTCTTACCTTAAAGAGCTGGACACCAATACATGCAAACATGAACTGGAGTAGAGTTGTAACGATCATGATATTACCGATAGTTCGAATGGCAACAAAGACACATTGAACAACATGCTGTAGAGAAAGAGAGAGGGGTGTGGGGGGAGAGAATGAATCAGTTCAATTTTCACTTGGTATGTAATCACTATACTTAATAAAGTAGCACTTCATTTTTAAGGTATCAATAAAAGATTTCATTTGATATTTTAAATTATACCTTACTATTTCTATACTCAGAATAGGGACACAATAGAAAAAAGACACCTTACATTCCACAAATGCATTCTCACTATTAAACAGCATATACACATAAACAGCATATAAAGAAGCTAATAATGTAATATTAAATATGTCTAAAACAAAATTTCTTGAACTTGAGCTCAACAAGGTGTATTCCCAAGGAATATAATTAGGATCTCAAACTTTCATTGCTAGAAGATATGAAAAAAAGGATTTCGTTCCTAGGTAGACTAAGAAATTAACATCTCTTTTAGATAAGCTAAGATCAAGGATTAAAGTTCAAGAAATAGGATGAGTTGATGGGTGTACAACCAAACCACTACTGGAATTCAGAAATGAGAATTATGAAGAAATCAAGACAAAAGAGAAAATACAGGAATATATGACAAAAAGCCTATTGGTTAAAAATATTTGGAAACAAATAAAGACATCATTAAAACCAATTGAGAAATATGAGGCTCAAAATGATACAGATGTATTTATTTGAGCTAAAAGTCCCCCAGGCATTCTTAAGGTAATCTCTGTTGAGGCAATTGATATATTAGACTCTTACTATAGTTTTATTTATAAACGGAATATGCACTTTTCAAAGAAAATTCAGATAGAAACCTTAAGTCCTTTTGCTCTGTTAATAGCCCTTAATGGTCTTAAGACTCTTAAAACTCTCAGAATCTTCACAACTGATATAGCACTTGATCTAGATGAAAAGTAAAATAAATAATACATTAGCTTGACATGATTTAATGCTACTCAATTAATATAATAAAGTTAAGTAATACTCATGCATATAGCAGCCCATTAATTCTAAAATTTAATTTGTTTCCAGAAAAAATACTGATAGGTTTTTATTCCCCTCTTGTTCTACATCTCCTTGATGCAAAAGAATCTCTTGGAATGGATAACACCTTAGTAAGCCATTCATTAATACTTAATTCCTAAGTAAAATGAATAAAATGAGGTATATGGCAGCACACAATTGGTCCCATCCAGGTTTTTAATAGATACACAATTTTTCCCCCTCCAAACTTAAAAAAACAAAACAAAAAATTTCCTCAATTTTTGTTGTTGTCTTATTTATTTAGGTAATACATGTATAGAAAATAATAAAAATATTTGCATTTTTATTCCTTAGTCTACAAATGATAGATGACTTACAGTAATAATAAAAACCACAACAATACAGGTAGTCCTTGACTTAAGAACAAATGTTCCCAAAATTTCTGTTGCTAAGCGAGACAGTTGTTAAGTGAAATTTGCCCCATTTTATGACCTTTCTTGCCATAGTTGTTAAGTGAATCACTGCAGTTGTTAATAACATGGTTGTTAAGTGAATCTGGCTTCCTCACTGACTGTGCTTGTCAGAAGGTCACAAAAGGTGCTTACATGACCCCAGGACATGGCAACCATCATAAACATTAACCAGTTGCCAAGCATCTGAATTTTGATCAGGTGGTCACAGTGTCGCAAGTGTGAAAAACAGTCATAAGTGTCTTGGACGATCACTAAACAAACTGTTATAAATTGAAGACTACTATTAATCCTCCTTTTGGTCTGTTCTTTTACATTCGTAATCATCCCTCTTATTTGTCCCTCAAAGGAGTTCCACAATAAAAGTACAGTAAAATTAAAATGTTAATAATAAAATAAATATAATCCCTAAATGACAACACAATGTGAAATATATTATAGACAATATCCAGTACAATTGAATAAATGTGATCAAAATAGAAAATCTGGACTCATCTAGATTGTAATAATTTCTAAGTTATTGAAATAGAATTCTAGATATTGCAAAATACCTATGACTTCTTTTTCTCAAAATACAGAGAAAGGGAATGCAATCTATTAGCCGTCAAGATTGATACAGGATGCTAAGCCCACAAGATATGACAATTTCCATATGATTGGAGAAATAGTACTGTTTATATTCAAGTCATAAAGGAATAAAGTAAAAAACAAAATGAACCATACTTACTGAATGCCAAATGACACAAGGGAAACACCCACTACCAACAAGTCTAGCAAGTTAAAATAATTCCTGCAGAAAGACCCTTTATGAAGGAAGGCTCCAAACACAGTCAGCTGAAAACATAACAGTTAGAGTTTGAATCATTTATAGGTTCTTTACAAGATATCTGCAGAGGATGTACCGTATTTTTCGGAGTATAAGCTGCACCTTTTCCCCCCTAAAAGGGAGTGAAAATTTAGGTGCATCTTATACACCGAATGTAGCCCCGCCCACCCACTGGCCCCCACCCTTTGGCCTCTGCCTCCCAGCAGTTACCTCCTTGCGAGCAAATAGCAAGAAAAAACATTTCCTTTCAGCTTCAGCACAGCCTAATTAGCACAAATTGATTGGATTGGCCTCCCGACTCTCAGCTGATTTGCTCTCAGCTGTTTTGCGCAGGGCTCTGCTGGTTGCTGCAAAGAGCTAAATTGCTGGAGCAATTTTTTTTTCCTTGTGCTAATCAGGCTATGCTGAAAACGAAAATGAAAGTAAAGCAGGATGTTTGCTGCAACAAGGCAAAATTGCTCAGAGGCAGAGGGAGATTTCTTTTTCTTCTTTTACTCTCCAAAAAAGGTAGGTGCATCTTATACTCCGAAAAATACGGTATGTTGCTTTCTATATCATTCAGAATGCAAAGAAAAAGGAGCTCCCTCTGTTAATATTAGAAATCTTGATCTAATACTATATTACAGCATTTTCAAACTTCACTCAATTACTAAATAAAATTAAAATATCAACATCTCAAAAACAACCATATGTTCACATCATATAATCACATCATAACTATTTTTTACTTTCGGTCCTATCCACTTTTTTGCAGAGATGTTCCTCAAAGGCCAACTGTACCTTTTGGCTGCAAAAAGGTTGCATACTCCTGGACTTAAAATATGGAAAAACACTGTTATACTTTGTAAGAACATAGTGATATATGTTCTTGAAAAGCATAACAGTGCTTTGCAAGAACATAGTGATATACTATTTTAGCTCTATGTAAATCTATTTCACAAAAAAGTAATGAAAAATAACATGTTCTCCCTCTGAAAATTTTAAGTTCTTTTATGATCTTTCTTTTTTTAAAAAACAAGAGAAAAGGAAGGAAGGAAATCCATCATAGAGAGAGATGTTTTCCTTCTTCTGACAGATTTTAAAAACAAAAGGGTTAAAATAAACTGGCAAATTGATGTAATGATAAAAATGAACTTCTATATGCACCCAAAGATTTGAAAAGTATATTAAAAAGTTAATAAAAAGTATCCTATCTGCATAAGTATATGGAAGGTAAACAAAAAGTAACAGACTTTATTGCTAAAGTTGTGTTTGAGTTAACAAGGATCAATAAACAATTAATTACCTTTAAAAGGATTTCCACAGTAAAGATGGCTGTGAAAGCATAGTCAAAGTAACCAAGTATCTGCAAAGCATAACATGCCACAGTGAGACATTTATTTACAAGTGCTTATGTTAGAATTTACAATTTTGTATATATATTCATATATACATTCTAAAAATACTGTCTTCTTATGGGAGTCTTATGGAAAGTTTTTCAACTTTCAAGTCTACTATATGCCTGGGATTTCCTTATGGTGTCTAAGTTTGTATCCAACTTCCAAACGCCATTCAAAATCAAGCCTACTTAGCTTTTTTTAAAGATCAGCCACATTTACACACACACCTGAGCTACATGGTGCCATCTTTTGAGATGTTTATGGACTAGTCCACTTTGAAAGACACAATTTAAGAAGATCATACATACAGATTGATTGTAAAATCTATTTTTTCTTACATTATTACGAAAAGAATGACTGCGAATAGGGTCTTCAGCTGCAAGGGAAGCACTGCTGAGCATGATGAAGACAAGAATGAGGTTGGTAAAAATATGGTGATTGATTAATCTATGACAACCCACTCGAATCCTGAAGAACAAGAAAAGAAAATGGAATATTATGTTACGACTGGCAGGTTAATTATTTCTGAATTATAAACAAAGGCAAAAAATGCTCATCTGAATATCACTAATGTGGAAATCGGTTACTTTATTAACTGTGTTGATAATTCAGCAAAACTATAAATGTAATAGAACACTGCATGATTTCTATTGTAAAGCTATTATATGTTGGATAATATTAAAGCACAATTTGCAACATTTCCATTTAAAGCATCCTCGTTTGGCATGTTTAAAACACAAATGTTTCACAATCCTGCTAGGAGTTCGATTTGAAAACAAATTCCATGTTAAAAAAATATTTAATTATATGTTCAATCTTGTGCTAGATAAATCAGCAGAATCTTTAGTTGTTATGTGCTATTATTTTATTTGGGGAAAAAATTGTTTCAAGGTATATGCTTTAAAAGGTTATTTACGGGTTTGTAGTGCTGAAAATAAAGAAGGAGCTGCCTTCAGGAATTGGTGTCATCTTCTCCTTCATATTAAGTTCAGATATTCTTCGGGGTCGGGGACCTGCAGGAACTTCTGGCTCTTCTTCTTCCTCCTCTTCCTCCTCTTCACCTACTTTATAGTGAAACTTTATTTATTACAAAGTAAATTAAAACATAATTCTGAGAAAACTCCATGTTCAAAATAGCCAGCAAGATCTATACATTAAATATAAATATATATGTAAATGTTAATTGACAGAACATTTCTGGAACTTCTCAACAGTATATAGTACAATTACATTGTCATGCTGAAAAAATGTGAAATTAGCTCTATAGCTTCTCTATAGCTTTGGCTGACAGCAGTGCTTTTCGGCAACCTGCTCCTTCCTTGTTCTGAGTTTAAAATTAGTTAATTCATTATTAGAGTAACTGACCAGGATTCAACAGATTAAGAAAGAAATCAAACAATTTCTATTTCAAGTAAGATGAAAAACAAACATAAAATTCCACCTATATCATCAAAATCGTGAAAACAATGTATAAACAATTTCAGCGAAATTTTCCACATTTGGGGAAATTGAGTCATATTAGTCTGACAGGAGCAGTTGTAACCTGAAATCAATCAGAACTGATTGGGAACTTCACCTTGTGGGTCTTTTCCCACAAGGGCACGATCTTAGCTCATCGGGAACTTTTATATTTGCCCTTAAAATAGCTGTTGGGAAGGCACTGAAACATGCCAATATCAGCACTCTTTGGAGTTTAGGAATGGTAATGTATTTAAATATCTTGTTGGTCTGAATGACAATTTGAAATCTATTCATTGGTAAAACCATTAAGTTGTACAAAGGTGATATAATGGCTTCTAACTATTGGTTAGAATTACTATTGGTTAGAAATCCTCTGCAGATTCCATTGCAACTCTAACCTTTATATTATATTTTTCTTCATTAATTAAGGCTAGAAAAAGCCAGAAATATATTTTAGCCATTTGGCCTTTTGTTTCTGAATACAACAGGAAGAAGGGTCTTGCTTTGGGGAAGAAGAAATTATTTCAGGAATAACTTTGATGGTGTTCGTGGCTGAATATATTTTATCCAATTTAAAGGTATGCAGAAGATATTAGATTGGTTATAAAGATTATGTAAACCAAGGATTACTAGTGCTAGAATATCTTCAGACCTTTTTTCATTTCCCCAGCCCCAAAAAAGGCTTTTTTAAAAGTCAGGGGACTCTTGAGAATAGTATGGGACCATAATGGAGGGAAATAATTGCACCATTCAAATGGACACTGTTTGCATTTCTTAGAATGAAAATGCATAGCTTCGGGATAATATTTATATGTGTGTATGTCGGTGTGTGTATACACACATTAGATTTACAATTCAAATTATATAATCTTATAATTCGGCACTATTATATATTTTATGCAAATCTTTTTTTTTTAACCATGTTAATGAAATTGGAGTTTTTCATGTTATGGCACATTTGACACAATAAGTCTTTCTGCCAGTGTGCAAAAGTGAGCTGATACCTGGGATATCACAAGCTGGATACGGATCTTTGTCTTCTTCTTCTTCTCCATATTCATTGATTGTAACCTCAAGTAACAGAAAAGTAAACATTTCAAAAAGAGGAAAGTAGCAGCATAAACTGGTACAGCTTGCTAATTTCAGGCCACTTCTTCATTTGTTTCTTTCATTTGGAAATGCCCAATGTTACAATTTTTTAAATCAAGAATTCTGGCTGAATAAATAAATGAATGAAATTAATATTAATCCAGAGTGTCTTGCAGAATCTATACTAGAGATAATCTAATATCTCTATCATTAACTCAAACAGTTGGTAATTTTTTTCCAAACCAAACGCTTTCACTTAATTATTGTTGAGACAGATGAAGTCTTACAAACATCTGGCAGCCCATTACTATAAAGCTCGGAGACCACCAAGGACCCCTGTTATTATAAAGTCAGGATGTAAATGGGAATCAAATCTTCATTTAAATATGCATTAAGAAGAAATCAGGGCCAGCTACGATATATATCCATTCTACCCTCTACACTTATCACAAGGAGATCCAATAAATATGAGTCAATACAGAGGACAAGGTTGTTAGGATTAGATGGGTATCTGTGTATTCCTGAGCTGAAGAGCTTCCTTATAAAGGAGGAACAGATCTTTTTTCCCCCAAGTTTTTTATTTTTTATAAAAATGTCAAATCAATGCATGAGCAGTGTGGCACCTGGGTGCCATACATTCCAATACAAACAAAACTGATCAAATTAAACATTATTCTTACATTCAATCGACTTATGTAATTCCCATAAGAACACACATATATATTAGGTTACAGTTTATCATTTATTCAATTCCACCTATTTCTCATTATTACTTTCATTTTATCAAATGAAAATATGATACATTAATATTCTCATTATTTCTATCACTTATTCTAGCTTTTAATCATATCACCCTATATTAAAAAGCTTTTTCTTTCTTTCCTGTCTAACTTCTAATCATGTCACCTGCCTACAAAAAGAGAGAAAGAAAAAAGAATAGAGAGAGAGGGGGGGAAGGAAGGAAAGACAATTCAAAACAACAGCCAAGAAAAGGAATCATCCAGGGGTGAAATGCTACCAGTTTGCACCAGTTTGGGCAAACCGGTAGCGGCAGTAGCACGAGGCTCTGCCCCTGGACATCATTACTTCCTGGTTTTAACCAGGAAGTAACCTGTTTTTTACCCTCTGAGCATGCACAGAAGGCTTTGCGCATACGCAGAGGGTCCAAAATTGAACGCAGCACATACACTTCCAAACCGGTAGGGAAGATAAATAGATTTCACCCCTGGAATCATCCATCCATTGTCTCTTGCCTGCTTATACTTTAATTGCTGTGCTTTAAAAGAAAGAGGGGGAAAAGGAAAAGCAAGTCAAAAACAACAATAAAGAAAGAGAAAAAAAGGAAATCACCTACCAATTGTCTCTTGCCTGCTTTGATACTTCAATTGCTATGCTTTTTTTGTTTGTTTTTTTGACTTGCCTCCCCCATTCCTCTCTTAAGCCTCCATCTATATCTATTTCTTGGATGTCCGATCTAGGTATTTCTCCTACCTCTACCCAAGGAAGAGCAGATCTTAAGTACCTTAGTATCCTTGGACTTCTTTGGTTCACCGTCTGGTTTGTCCCCCTTTTTAGCATCCAAACTCTCTTTTCTACAAGGACCATAAAAACAAAACCATGGGGAAAATGGTAAAACATCCAGAATCATTGTCAATTAATGATTGTAATGAAACTGGAAAAAATAATATTTACAGCAGAAGCAAAATAGAGACAGAATAACATTTTATCAGCCTTACTTTATTTTGCATTATGTTAAACAATATTGCACAATTTAGTTTCACCATTATTATTTCTTAGATGGGTGTGAAGTAAAACATTCAGAGATGTACTCATAATTTAAATATTGTAATACATAAAATAATGTCTGTTCCTATTTTACTATGTATTTTACAGTTCATGATAACAATCATTCATTCATTCATTCATTCATTCATTCATTCATTCATTCATTCATTCATTCATTCATTTATACCATTAATATGGTGCACCAAAAGATACAGAGAGTGAAGGCAAATGCAGACCTTATTGTCATGCATAGAAGATTACATTTCTCCCTGTATTTATTTTATTTATATCACATCTTTATTATTTTCGTAAACAACTCAAGGTGGCAAACATCTCTAATATTAATCATCATCTTTTAATGACCCCATAATCCCTTGCGGGATAGGCAACTGAATGGAGCTGAGTGATTGCTGGCCGGATGCCCTTCCTGTCACCAATGCGGAGTTATATTCAGCAGATATATTGTCATCGTGTCCAGAGAGAGAAATATCTGCCTCTACCTAGGATCAAACTCACAGCCTCCTGATTATGAGGTGAGAGCTCCACCTCTAGGCCACCACACCACTCAAACATATCTAATACTAACAAAGGAGAATATTTGTAGCTCAGGATTGAAATGGGAGGGGGGTTCCTTGGTGTTCCCTGATCTTGGTTGTTTTAGGTATTAGGTAATATCGTCAGTGCTAGCACCTCTAGCACTGATTATGTTATCTAGTTTGGGTAATGAAATGCCTGAAAGAAAGCAACCAAGCTCAAAGAGCACCAAGGACCTCTCATATCTAATATTTCTTCTTCCTCCTATTTTCCCCAGAGCAACCCTGTGAGATGAGTTGGGCTGAGAGAGAGTGGCTGGCCCAAGGTCACCAACCAACTTTCATGGCTAAGGCAGGGTTAGAACTCCCACTTTCTAGCCTGGTGCCTTAACCATTAGACCATACTCTAATACTCTTGATGGGAGAGCATGATGATCCGGGTGGCCCTAAATTCAAATTACATAACAGACTACGGCCACTCTGATTTTAAATTGTTCAGCAGCTTCCCCTTTTTGTTTTTAAAATCCTATTCTTCTTCCAGATGGATGGGTAAATGGATTCATGGACAGATGAGGCAATTTCTGAACACGTAATTGCAGCAACATTATTTGTAGTTTGTGCCTCATTTTTTACAACCATTCATACCCTGATGATTTGCACATATGGATGAATTTTGGTAGAGATTCTTTCAAAGAATTCTTTCTATGCCTATATGTTTTGCAAATAACATAATAATAAATTCCTTGGATATACAGTGTACTTTGCACCAGTTTTCTACTCTTACTTATACTATCCAAATTTTCTCTTTCAAAAGAATGAAAAGAGAAAATGAAGAAAACTACAAAAATGTACATATCTTGGGTGATTTTGTCTGTACCTGGCACTCTTTTTTCTCTCCTTTTCTTCAGCTTCTTCTTTCTGAGCTGTGTTCAGACTTTCAGCATCTGCCAGGTTATCAACCGCAATAGCCAAGAAGACATTTAACAGGATATCTAATTGAAATCATTTTAAGGATACTAAACAATCAATGCAAGTTCTCCTGTTAGTTGGTTATTCAACAGTAACTATTCAATTGTGACAGCTATTTTACAATTTGACTTGGAGGTTCCTTGCGCAAACCAGAATAAAAGGACATTTCCGTTTTATTTTTATTTATTAAAATAGAAGTATGAATATAAAACTCTACAAAATTCAAAAAACAGTTGCTGATTTTCATGCCAATTTGTTGTTCTCATAAACTCATTTTTCTTCCCCAGTAGCTTTTCTTCTCTGACATGGAAACATCCCCTCAAATTCACAAATACCACTCACAGTGTCTTTTGTTCTTCAACCTTTTCATCTTCTACTTTGAATGATGTCATCAACTGCATCCAAATCGGAGGTGGGTTTCAGCAGGTTCTGACCAGTTCTGGAGAACCGGTAGCGGAAATTTTGAGTAGTTCAGAGAACTGGTAGTAAAAATTCTGACTGCCCCACCCCCATCTGTTCTCTGCCTCCCAAGTCCCAGCTGATCGGGAGGAAATGGGGATTTTGCAGTAACCTCTCCCTGGAGTCGGGTAGGAATGGAGATTTTACAGTATCCTTCCTCTGCCACGCCCACCAAGCCACGCGCACCAAGCAATGCCACGCCCACCAAGCCATACCCACAGAACCGGTAGTAAAAAAATTTGAAACCCACCACTGATCCAAATATCTTGCAGTTTCTTGCATTTCCTGTACTCTTAATCTATTTACTCCACCTTCATAGATTTGTTTTGAAACTTTTACATTTGTTTTACATTTTTTTCTATCATGGTGCTGACTTTTACTTATCATCTGGATGGGTCTATCAGTAGATGGTTTTTAGTTGGTTGCAAACTATTGGAAATATGCTGTTTTGGGCTGAATTTGTAGCCTTCCAAATTTGAGCTCTGAATAGGCTGAGCAGGACACCCATGGAGATTAATTTAACAGTAGTCAGTAGGATCTAAAAGGTTCTTGCTGAGAGCACTGGATTGAAAATCAGACCTTACTCCCACAGATGAGTGCTGGGCAGGGCAAGCTTGGGATCATAAGCTTTTTTGGGAAGAAATGGGAGCAGTAGAGACAGGCATGTGCTTTGTGCTTTGAAGTTCGCTACCAGTTTCAGTAGTATTTCATCTTAATTCGTATTACTGCTTTTAAAATTATTTTAAGTTGTATATTTATTAGTTGCTTGAACAAATGATAGTAATTTACTACAGAGGCTTATCTATCTGATTACTTGCCAACATATGGCTCAGAGGACTAATTGCAATAAGACTAGAACATGATTTACCTAGACAAGAATATAAAGCTCATGGTTTTAACTGCGCTGGCAGAAGAATAAAGGAGAACAACCACTGTAGTAACTGAGTGATTTACAGGAAAACAATAATTCCTCTATTGTTGCAAGCCCAGTACAGGTGGAACTATTGAATTCCACTTCCTCTCAGTTGCATGCCACTGAAATGAGTACCATTACTGTGTGCAAAGCAACACTGTGGGTAACAGCCTATACTTTAGGAATAAAAGGGAAAAAACCGTGATTTTTCTCTCATTTCTGATAAGCTCAAAATCCAAAGCATATGTGATGATCTCAGCTGATGGTGAGTGACTTTTCCTTTATTAAGAAAAATGTGGATATAAGGGTTCCTTTCCCTTCTGTCCACTGGCCCATGAGAGAGTTTTAAGTTTCTCCCTCTCTCTCTCTCAATAACATATTGCACTTACTTAAGCCTAACCTATGGCCACTATATAGCCAAAACCACAATATTCATTTGCTTTTTTCATGTTTCAGGGGGGGAAAAACTATAAAATGTGAATAGTAGAAGGAGCACAATCAGGATTAGGCATGCTTGGGCGCTATAGGCTGTAGCATGTTTCTTGTTCCTGGATCTACAATTCATAAGAAGGGAAATACAATACTGTGTATTGTAAGCAGGGTGGGTTCTAAAATTTTTTACTACTGGTTCTGTGGGCATGGCTTATTTTGTGGGCGTGGCTTGATGGTCATGTGACAATTATTTAGGATTTAACAGAGGTACTGGTCTACCTGGCTTTTAACTGCTTGCAAGAGCTGTACCGATCTACCCATTTATTTTTTGCAGGCACTGATCTACTTATGTATTTTTGCAGGCATTGATCTACTCATGTATTTTTGCAGGCACTGGTCTACCCATTTATTTTTTGCAGGCACTGATCTACTCATGTATTTTTGCAGGCACTGGTCTACCCATTTATTTTTGCAGGCACTGGTCTACTCATGTATTTTTGCAGGCACTGGTCTACTCATTTGTTTTCTTTTAACACTGATCAGCTGTAGGGCGGCCCTTTGAAGCTCCGCGGCAAGAGTTTAAACAGTTTTTTTCCCTCTAGCCATCAGCTGGGACTCAGGAGGCAGCTATAGATCGGGGGTGGGGCCAAATAAAAGGTAAGAATAACGTGGGGGGTGGGGGTTGGGAGGCAGAACCGGTTCAGTGATGTCATATCGTCACCGCTACCGGCTCAGGAGAACCAGGTCGAACCGGGAAGAACCCACCACTGATCGTAAGAGAAAAAGTGTTATTGAGCCATTTGGAATATAGCCTTTTTAAAAAATTCCCATGGTCCTGCTTCTAAACCTTTAAGAACTTTAACCAGTGCTTAATTATAAATGACTGATAAGAAGACAAGAATGCAGTCTTCTTCACATATTCATTTGAGAAGTTAGAATAATGAGACTTATCTGAAATTAGAACATGGAAGATAGATAGAAAGACAGACAGACAGACAGACAGAATGACATTCATGCCCTTTCAATGTCCCTTCCATGACTTGGGAGGATGGATGCAGTTTTTAAAACGAAAGGATACAGTTACCACATATGAAGAGGATGATGAAGTAAATACAGACTACCATTCCTGATGAAGATGGGCCTCCATATGCCATAATGCCATCATACATAACAGCATTCCAATCTTCACCTGTTAGAATCTAAAAAATGAATTAGTGAATTAGGACATATCATTAAAAAAAAATTAATAGCTCCTTTCACATCAGAGGAAAACAAATCAGCAAAACCTTTATATAATTGCATTTTATTTTATAAGATTGATGACACTCTTTATTTCTGAACGCATTATTTCATTCTTCTGCAAACTAAGGCATACTTTTGTTTGAATACCATTAAATACCCTGGAATACTCCAAGAAAAATAACTTTGTTAATGGAGGTAAATATTTCAAATGGTTTATCTCAGATTAATATTGATAGCAGCAGATGAACATCCCACTGAGTTTATGGGGAAGAAAAAATGTTAAATTGGAGTTAGACACTGTAACTCCAAGATTGCTAAATATTCTTACATATATACTTAATTAAATTTTTTGGGCATAGCTTCATGAAAAAAACATTTTTTTTAAAGAAGTATGGACATTTGGGACTATTTCTATGACACTGTATTTTCTATCATAATGAATTCCAACAGTTTTATATATATATATATAAATATATATATATATATATATATTTTCACTTGCTTGTACAAATGGGACATATCAACCTAACATTTCTGACATTTATTTAATGCAGTCTTTTCCAAGTCTGCTGCCCTTCAGACATGGAGAGCTTCAATTCACATAATTCCTAAATCTACATTTTGAAATAGCAAAGTAGATAATTATAGAAATTGATCCAAAATAAATCCAACCTAAAATAGGAAACCAACGTAACAAATCTTAAGCCTTTAAAACTCCCTGCATAAATTATCTCAGCAGTTTTTACAGCAAGTCTGGAAGTTGGGTTTATTTTACTAATAATTGTTCCATAATACTAAAGCTATTAAGCCAGGATATTCCACAGGATCTGGCTACAGTCAGAACCTCAAGAAAAATTCCCAAATTACCTTTCCTCATTTTTAAAAAAAGTTATTTGTGAGATTTTGAAATCCTGAAATATTTTGTCATTGTCTTAAGATCACTCAAGATCACTCAAAATCAACCTGGGCTAAGAGACATAGTGTGATAGATTAAATGAACAAGGACCAGGAAAACCTACGTGCAACTACATTCTCTACTATGAAGCTTAGAAGATCCTTTTGGGTCAGTCCCAGTCTCAGTGTACCCTCCCCATAGAGTTACTGTGGTAAAAATGATGGAGGGAATGCTATGTGTGTTGCATGGAAGAAAGCAGATTTATAAAAGGGGGGCTTTGAATAGCTCTGGCTGGTATGCTGATTGTGATATAACCTTGACCAGAATGCTTTGGCAATATTTACACTCTCATCACCATCTGATTAGATTAGTATAATGTGCTCTACATGGATCTACTTTTGAAGACAATCTGGAAACTGCAAACTAATATAAATGCTGAAGCAGGATTGCTGAGGAGGCTATCCTACAGTCCTGTATAGAATAGTACCCTTAGGCGTCTGTGACCAATTCAAATGTTGGTCATTACTTTTAAAACTTTTCATAGTGCAGCACCGAGTTGCAAAAGTCAAGTTGAATCCTGAATTGTGGCTGATTTTAACTACAGTATGGTTTCTTTAAGTAAGTCATCTAATTAAATTAAAGTGTGACTTGCTCCAGTGACTAACAGACTAACAAGACTAACAATTATATATCTGGCTAAATATAATGATGAGTTTTCTAATCCTTTCATTGTGAAGAGCTGAAATGTGAGCATCTCGGTTATCATTACGTCCCAAAGCAATTGCCCTTGGCAAGAAAGCTAATTTTTAAATTGGATTAAAATAATGGCACATTAAATTTGGTTATGTGCTATCAAATTGTTTTCAATTCATAGCAACCATCTAGATAGATTTTCCAGTCCTAAATTGTTCTTTCAGGTCTCCCAACAGTGCACCCATTGCCATTATAACTGAGTCCCTTAAATAAAACTGTGAAGGTGCTGATTAAACTGAGCATATTAGGAACCTTTATACAATATTTCTATTGTAATAAGTAGCCTTAAAAAAGAGCTCACGATCCTGAATTCTAAAGCATTGGTCCTTCAAGATTGGTTAGGAAAATTAACACAATATTGTTTTCAAATATTCAGTTTAGATTCAGTATGATAACTTTTACTTGTTTTCTCCAATAATTCATAGCATTTTTTCCTGTTATGGTTTGTTTTGTCTGTGGAAGCTGAAGTAATAAGCATGGGGTTTGCCACTGATTTTATCTATGTGGTGACAATCTTTTGAAGGGTTAGGCTAAGAATTACTGGCCTGAAGTCATCTAATGAACTTTGGGATCAAATAAGGTCTGAAACTCCTCAAACCAGGTCCAGTTCCTTATCTATAATACTAAACAGGTTGTCAGTGAAGATACTAATGTACATATATGAATTTAGGGGAGAAAACAAGAAGTGAGTGGACTTATGCTTGTGGAACATTGTAGGCAAAAATGGACAGGCCTAGATTTTAGCAAAGAAATTAAGCAACCTTTTTTTCGTATGAAAAAAAAAGAATGTTTAAGCTAAAGCTCTGGATCATAAATAGGAGTAACTTACCAAGGTACAGACTTAAAATGTACACAATATAAACAATTGTAAAAAGCAATTAACCATTACAGAAGAACTTTGCAATTAATAACTGTTTTGTTAGCTGTATTTGGATGAACAAAGACAACTTAATATTAATGATGTTAACATAAAAGCTATGCTGCATAGAGAGATTGAATACGTGATATGAACAAATGGTACAAAATGATGCAAAAATTACCAAAGATTGACTTTTAATGGGCAAAATGCTATTTAACATAAACAGAAGGAATTATCGTTGTGATAAGTGACTTTTATTTTTATTTTAGGAGACAGGATTACTTAGACAGTGTTGTTGTTCACAGATTTTAAAAAAATGTTTTATAGTGGGTGAATAAAGTTACCTGGAATACAGTTAAAAGGGCTTGTGGGAAATTATCGAAGGTGCTCCGTTTTGTTTGAGTTTCATCAAAATTAAATTTGCCTCCAAACAGCTGCATTCCAAGCAATGAGAAGATTATGATGAAGAGGAAAAGCAGAAGCAACAGTGAAGCAATGGACTTCATTGAGTTTAACAAGGATGCTACCAAGTTGCTCAGGGATGTCCAGTGCCTACAAATTAAAATGTGTGTGTTAACAGAAAAAAAAACCGTAAAAGAACAGTGCATGATGAAATATTACAAAAGAGCAGCGGGTCATACAAGGGTCAGTAAAACTCAGCACCAAGAAAAGTAAGAATAAGTTTCTCTTACCTGGTGACTTTAAAAATACGGAGGAGACGGACACAGCGGAAAACTGAAATTCCAAGAGGGGACATAATTTGCAGCTCTACCAGGATGGTTTCAACAATGCCGCCACAGACCACAAAGCAGTCAAAACGATTAAAAAGGGACACAAAATAAGACTGCAGCCCAAGACTGTACATTTTTACTAACATTTCGCAGGTGAATAAAGCCAGAAGGACTTTGTTTGCAATATCTGGGGGGAAAATATTCAAGAAATTAAATCGATTAATGAGTTTCAGGTTCAGTTTCGTGTCTTACATCTAATATGAGCAATTAATTTTTTCTGTTTCTCCCTCTTTATCCCAAAACCCCAAATTAAGATGAATAACCAATACATGAAATAATAATACAGGCATTTAGACCATTATATTGTATAGTTACATTTTCTTCTTACAATGTATTGAATATTAACTTTCAATATGGACATGATTTTAACAACCAAAGATTTGACATCAATATGTACAGTTCCTATAGTTACAGTCTACTTGGGCAACAACCATCTAAATAGAGCCAAAGGACAGAACTGATCAGGATGGTTCATAAAGAAGAGCTCTACAAGTTAACTGGAACTGCTCCTTGTAAACCAGAATCTGGCCCATGAAAGTATTTCCCCTGGTACAACTCTGACTTAGTAAAAAAAAAAAAACTGTACTAGACCAAAGAAATCTTTTTGGCACTCATAACGAATGTCAACCACCAGACTACTTGACTAGACTAGACCACTAGACCAGTAGTCACCAAACAACAGCTTTTGATCCAAATCTGCCAGACTGCCTGCTTTTGTACAAATTAAGAATGGGAAGAGTAGGAGATTGCCCATTCTCTGCCAGACCCAAGGCTCAGCAGAGCTCCTAGTCAAAGATATCATTGTGGCAGGGGCATCCTGGATGGCAGCAACAGCCTATCAGTAGTCTCCTTGCTAGCACACCAACATTGTCCAATGGCCATTGCACTCTTTGGCCTGCAGTCTGCCTGCCATGGCCATAGAGGCAGAGATAGGGCACAATTTTTTCCCTTTATGGAAGAAAAGTTTGCCTACTTGTGCATTAGACTATGATTAAATTGATATTAATCTACAATAAAAGTTCAGTGGAATTTGACTAAGTTCAGCTATGGAAACCTACAACCTATATGTAGGTTTTTGTAAGCCCTCCTGTCCCCAACCCAAAAAGACTTCCAAAATGATGATGTTGGAACAAAACAAAAAACAAAAAAACAACAACAACCCAGAATTGCTATGGTCTAATTTCTTAGGATTTTAAGAAGAAAACAGGCTTAATACAAATTATTAATAAAAAGAATACTTCCTATTATCTCTAACTTTTTGGCTCCCCACTACAAAATGATGCAGATCTCTTCATTACTACATTAGTAACACATGTTTATTTAATATTGTTGTTGACTGCTCAGTCAACCAGATGTTGAGACTTGATTTCGCATTTTTGTCCAATTATTATCTTGGTTCATTGCATAGTCAATCAGATGTTTACACTGGGTTTGGCCTATCAAGTCCTTCCCATGGACATGAGATAAGCACATACTGTTGTTTGTTGGTGTTAAAAAGTATTGCCATAGGATTATGCTGCCGTTGTTAAATCTTGGATGTTATGTAACACACGCTTGTTTGTTTGAATTCTACAGTCCCAGAGGAATTTAGCTTCTTTATTTTCTATTACTTTGTTTATTTTGTGATCCCATCAGTTCTTTCTTGCAGATGTTCCAATAATCTATTGTTGTTACCTTGTCATCCTGTTGTTTGTAATAAATCTGTGTGATCTGTGATCTTCTTGCAGCAGCTAACTAGGTGGGCCACTGTTTCTTCAGCTTCTTTGCAGAGATAGCATTTGCTATCTTCTCAATTCTGGTTTTGTATGCATTTGTTCTTAAGCTTGGTCTTAATCAATTAGCACTTCTCTTTCTTCTACTTTGCTGCTCTTAGCCATTGCCAGGTCTTGTAGTTATCTGCTTTTTCTGGTAGTTTTTATATGTATTGGCTATGTACTGTAATACTTTATTTTCTGCTCTTTATTTGGTCTTTCTCATAGTCAAATTTGGTCTCTCTGGAATTCAGTAAGCCTTCATGATGTACTAGTTTCAGTGTATCTTCTTCACTGTCTTTCAGATAGTCTTCCAAAGCCTTTTTTTCTTTTATTATTAGATTTATATCATATATTTTTTTACAACTCATGATTAGGTATATAGTTCTCTCATCCCCTATTTTCCCACAACAACCAACTGTTAGGCTGAGAGAGTTTCTGGCCCAAGGTTACCCAAATAGTTTTCATGTCTAAGGGAGGACTAGAACTTACAGTCTCCCAGTTCCCATCCCAGCAACTCACCCACTACGCACCATTGGCTCATGTCACCTCACTGGTATTTACCATAAATTGAACAACATAGACTAAGATATACAAAAAAGGAAAGTGAAAGTGTTTTTCATTTATTATAATAAGAAACAAGAAAAGTATTTTTGTTTTACCTTGTATTTCTGTTAGCCAGTCAGGCTGATTATAATGCTCAGATGAGATAGTTAATGTGTTTAGGAAGACCAGGACAATGACTAACCAATAAAAAGAAACAGATTTTACAGCAGCTCTGCATCGTCTTCGACTGAAACGGTTCCATCGACGCCAGCGTCGGCTAAAATGCAGAAACATTAAAATACAGAATAAAATTAGACAATGAATTCCGACTTTTAAACATAGTCCCATTATTTTGATGCTATCATGACACCTACTTTCACACCTAGTAGATGATGGAAAAGGAAGGTTTGTAAGTGAGAAGGATCTATAGGTTCTCAATACAGGTCAGGAGTCAGGACTAGGATTTGGCTGGATTTCTGTGCCCATAAGCACTACACCCTTGTGAAGCATACTGGCTGGACCAAAGAATCCTCTACTTTAAGTATTAAAGCAGCAACAGTAGCAGCAATTGAAAGAGTTACCCAAAAGACTGATCTTGGCTGTCTGTATACGGACATGGATGCCAACTACTTCACTTGACTGGTGACCCCAGAGAAAGTACAGTCCATACATGAACATTGACATGCAGACCAGGGACAAACTTTGAGGGAACTGTACATGTCTTCTTGTGGACATGACTGCTTTGATGCCTTGATGGCAAGGCTTTGCTTCTGGCAATATGTTTTAAGTGCCCCCTTTGAATGCCAGGCAGGGGAACAAACATTAAACTCTCTGAGCTTATATTTGCTTAAAGTCAGAACTATGTTGCGAACTGTCTCCAAAAATGGATGAACAGCTAATGCAGATTATAACATTATTGCACCTTAATATGCTGACATGCTTTACCTAATACACAAACTGGCAGTTTCATTCAGGAAATTTCTAAACTGTTTTTAGAGATAACTTACATAAAGCTTATTGAAATAATCCATGAGCAACCATTGAGCAATGCACATAGGGCAGATTTTGCACTCCTTTATTGGGCCCGCTCCATAAGATGTTTGGAGAAAGGAACATTTTTAAAAATGTTTCCCACATCTTTCCCACATCCTCAACTAGAAATCCTGTCATGTATATGTCTGGGATCCTCCATATGCCACAGTAGGGATGAATTCCACTATCACACAGAGATGTTTTTGGGACAGAAGATACACTGTATCTGAGTGTGTATAAATGTATTGATATTTTTTCTCATAAAAAATATGCAAGCGAGAATGAATTTTAAAGTAGTTTGGTTACATGTATGACCTGATTCATGCTTGGTTGAACTAAGGAAGACATATCCAATTGACACTGTCACATATTCTAAATGTTTTATACAGATTTTATCTGCTTCTCTGTTAACTCTCTATAGAGTTTTTCAATCTATATATGTATTTGTTTTCTAATCTGCTACGTATATATTGAGCTACAAGCAGCCAGTCCAGTCATTGTGAGACCTGGATAGCAGCAGCAATGTTGACCTTCAAGCTTCATATAAATTTCCTTTATTTATAGCATTTTATTTCATTTTTTAATTAAAAATATCAAACTGATTTGTGATAATTATAGCAAATGCAGTACAGCATAGAATAAACACAGGAAAATCAATAATACAACCTTGAATTTAAAAATAATCATTCATGCAGCTGATGAAATCAAGGTAAATCCTATGTTTTGGCAAAAATCTCTGGCAGAAGTCCTCCCACGAGACGCCCACCTTACCTCTATTCTACCCAGTATTTATTACCCAAATGCTGGGTAAAACAGAGGTAACCCTATTCCATGCTTATCCCATGCCAACCTTATTGAGGTAACCCTATAGAGGTAACCCTATCCTACACCAATCCCACCTCAGCAAATGTGGTACTGTAATCACGAAGACCTAGGTAGAATTAGATTGAACCTTAGATTTTAGGAGTAACTATTTCCAAAGTACAAACACATTTTTTTTTATTTAAAAAGTTTTAACAATCATTACAACAATTTCCCCCCTCCCACCCCTCTCCCACCCTTCTTTTTGAGAATATTTTGAATACTCCACCGTATTTTTATCCAAAATGCCTTAATTTTTTTACATGTCCACCATATATGATAATACGTGGCATCATCACATTCACATCTCCAACACTTAGGTTGTGCACTTGGATACATACAGGCTAGCTTTTTAGGATCCAGATGCCATCTATAAAACATTTTATAAAAATTCTCTCTTAAGTTTTGGGCTTGCGTGAACTTCACATTTCTAACCCATATTTTTTCCCATGTTTCCATCATTATTGGTTCTTCAATATTTTGTGCCCACTTTATCATACAGTACTTAACTAACTCCGTTTCTGAATCTATTTCTACCAATGCATTATACAACCTTTTTATATGCATTTGACTTTGATCTCTAATCTGTTTTACCAAGTTCTCATTTTGCAGAAAACCAATTTTCTGATCTTCTCTCCATCTAGCTTGCAACTGTACATATTGAAACCATGTTCGAATTGTCCTTTCTTCTCTTAGTTGATTCAAAGATTTTAATTGTAGTATACCTCTTTCCTTGTTAAGAAGTTCTTTATATGTAATCACATCTTGCCTTTGCTCTACACTTATATTCTCTATCGTGTGTCTGGGTATTGCCCACAATGGTAACTTCTCGTTTAGTTTATACTTGTACTTTTTCCAGACACGCAATAGAACATTCCTTAATATATGACTTTTAAAAGTCTTGTCCACTTTCTTATCATATAATAAATAAGCATGCCACCCATAAACCAAATCATATCCCTCAATATTCAATATTCTTTCTTCTGTTAAATTCATCCAATCACTCATTGCTGATAGAACAGCTGCCTCATAATAAAGTCTTAAATTAGGCATTTTGAGATCTCCTCTTTCACGTGTATCCTGCATTATTTTTTGTTTTAGCCTTGGTCTCTTCCCTGCCCAAATAAAATTATTAATACCCTTCTGCCATATCTTCAAATTCTCATCTTTTTTAAGTATTGGTATCATTTGAAAAAGAAACAAAAACTTAGGCAAAACATTCATTTTTACTGCTGCTATTCTTCCTAACAAGGATAATTGTAATTTTTTCCAGTTTTCCATCTCTCTCTGTATTTTTTGCCACAACGGATCATAATTATACTTAAATAATTTCGCATTTGATGTCATAATATAGACCCCTACCAAGAGCCTTGGTACTACAGTGGTTTAAAGCACCCTGTTATTAACACAGCTGCCTGCAATTTACTGCTGGTTCGAATCTCTCCAAGGCTCAAGGTTGACTCAGCCTTCCATCCTTTCTAAGGTAGGTTAAATGAGGACCCAGTTTGTGGGGGCAATAAGCTGACTTTGTATAAATATACAAAAGTATGAAGGCTATTGCTTAACGCATTGTAAGCTGCCCTGAGTCTCCGGAGAAGGGCGGCATATAAATCAAATTAAAAAAAAAAAATACTTAACTTTTTTTACAATTTCAAATCCTATTAGTCTTTCTAATTCTTCTTTTTGATTTATAGTCATATTTTTAGTTATTATCTTCGTTTTTCCTGCATTTATTTTAAATCCAGATACTTGTCCATATTGATTAATTATATCCATTAGACCTACAACCGACTGTAATGGTTGGGTTAAAGTAACAACCAAATAGTCTGCGAATGCTCGTAATCTATAGTCATACTGCCTAATCTTAATTCCACTTATTTTGTCCGACCCACGTATCTTACTTAACAAAAATTCCAAAGTCAAAATAAACAATAATGGAGACAAAGGGCATCCTTGTCTTGTTCCTTTTTCTATATTAAAAGTATCTGTTAAACTACCATTAATTATTATTTGCGCTGTTTGTTTCTGATATATTGCCTTAATAGATTTTGTGAAATGTTCCCCAAACTGCATCTTTTCTATTATTTTCAATAAAAATTGCCAATTCAATCGATCAAATGCTTTCTCTGCATCAAGAAATATCAGCACCGCAGGGATTTGGTTGTTCTTCCCCAAATACTCCAATAGGTTAACAACTTGCCTTACATTACTCTTCATTTGTCTACCATTTATAAAACCAGTTTGATCATTATGAATCATTTGTTGCATGACTGTCATTAACCTATTTGCTAATATTTTAGCAAAAATCTTGTAATCTGTATTTAAGAGTGATATGGGCCTATAGTTTTTTGGCTGGGTGTGGTCTTGCTCCTCCTTTGGAATCAAAGAAATATAAGCTGTCCTCCAAGATGGGGGTACATCTCCTCCAGATTGAATATTAGTAAATAATTCTTTAAGTGGTCCCACCATTTCTAACTGCAAATGTTTATAATAAGCAGCTGTCAAGCCATCCGTCCCAGGAGCTTTACCCACTTTCAACTGCTTAATTGCAAACATAATCTCCTCAGTGGTTATTGGTTGATTTAAACCCTCCCTTTTGTAATTGTAGGAATATTCTCTTTCTGTAGATATCTATCTATATCTGTACCTTGAATTTTATCACCAGCATACAATCTCGTATAAAATTCTAAAAATGCTTTTTTAATCATATTTTGCTGATAAACCTCTTTACCTTTATATTCTATTTTCTCTATGGTCCGTGACTTTTGTTTTTTGCTTAACAAATATGCTAACCACCTCCCTGGTTTATTAGCATTACAAAAAATATTATGTTTAGCATACTGCAAATTAGTTGCGACCTGATCTGCCATTAACATATTAAATTGCCCTCGCAATAAATTAATTGCCTCTTTTATTTTCTTATCTGCTGGATTCAATATCAAAGCTTGTTCTTTTTTTTCTGATTTCCTCTTCTAAATCCTTCCTTTTTTTCCTGTTTGCGTCTATATTTATTATTCAAATATATCAAAATGCCTCTCATATATGCTTTGCTTGCATCCCAAACCATTTCCATAGGTGTACCCTTATGCATATTTATAATAAAAAATTATTTCATAAATTTTTTACATTCTTTTACATTTTCCTCATATCTAAACAGATTTTCATTTAACCTCCAAGACCTCTTAGATCCCCTTCCATACTCTAATTCCATCCAGACTGGACTATGATCCTTTAAAACTCTTGGACAAATCTTCGTCTTCTTTACTCTGGAAAAGAAATCATTTGTAATTAATATAAAATATATCCTTGAGAAACATTGATGTCTATCAGAAAAAAAGGTAAAGTCTTTCTCTTCGGGGTTTCTCTCTCACCAGATATCTCTCAGTTCCATATCCTCCATCATTTCAAAAAACGATTTTGGCAATCTGGCACGCGTTGAAATGTTCTGCAAGAGCCCCTTCTTATCTTTTTTAGTGTCCAAAACTCCATTCCAATCACCCAATAAAATACATGATTTATAGTCCC
Organism: Pantherophis guttatus; assembly: GCF_059756535.1. Classification (NCBI taxonomy): domain Eukaryota; kingdom Metazoa; phylum Chordata; class Lepidosauria; order Squamata; family Colubridae; genus Pantherophis; species Pantherophis guttatus. The sequence goes on along the minus strand of NC_142064.1, from coordinate 219,255,861 downwards.
ATTGTAATAACTTGGAATGTAAAAGCTTATAAAATTTTTCCTGTTGTAGACTCCAATTAAAAGTATTTTTTCTCCTTTTATTAAAAGTTCAATTGCTATAAATCTTCCTTGATCATCTGCTTCAATTAATTTGGCAATTAAGTCTTTTTTTAGGTATATAACTATACCATTCTTCTTCTCAGGAGCAGATGCAACAAAATGTTGCATACCTAACCTTGCATTTATTAAGTATTTTTGATCTTTACTTCTGATATGAGTCTCTTGTAAACAAATTACATCATTTTAAAACTGTTTCAAATAATGAAATATTTTTCTCCTCTTTTGTGGTGAATTTAGGCTATTAACATTCCAGGTCAAAAATCTAGTTGCCATTCTTGGCCCCCTGAAGCACTTGGAGCATCTGCTGGAAATCTCCATGCATTTTACTTTTTGGCCTTGCTCCTCCCACTGCTTCTGTTTTTGTAGTATCTTGAATCATTTGAAGTTTCTGCAGTCTTAATTCTTCTTGACGCTTGGCTGCCGCTCGAGTCTGTCTTTGATCCTTAGGTTCTTCTATCTCCAAAGCTTGAACAGTAGTCAAAAATTGTATTAATTCTTCTTGAATAATCAAATCAGCTTTTTGGGCCTGTGCCAACAATTCTTCTTTCTCCCCCTTTCTTGCCCCCTCTATTTCCGTCTTCCTTCTAGCTTCCTGGGGCTGAGGGCATCCAGCCTTTAATACATTGGTATAGAAATCTCTTGCCTTCCACACTGAATTGAGACGGTATCTTTCTCCTGAATAATTCACCACTAGACCAGCTGGAACTTCCCATCTATACTGTATCTGACGGTATCTCAGTTCTTCCACCAGAAAGGCATAATCCTTTCTGGCTCTCAACATTTTGCGGGGAATTTCTTTCAGTGTTAAAACCTCCTGCCCCTGCACTTGAAGTTTGTTTTTAAAAGTGACTTGTAGGATTTCATTGCGTAATCTCCTTGTTGTAAAATAAACTACAATGTCTCTTGGTATATGTTTCTGTCTGGCCACCCATGAATTGACACGATAAATTTTGTCAATTTGCCATTCAAAATTTGCTTTTTGATCTTCCATTATCTGTGCAAATGCTTCTGAAAAGATCTCTCTCTTGCTTATTTTCCTTGAGGCCTCTTATTCTCAGAGCAAATTCCATGTCTCTATATTGTATCATTATCACATCAGCCTCTGCTCTTTCCATCTTGTCCTGGACCTCCCCCATTTTATTTTCCAAGTTCTCATTAGACTGCTTAATTTCTTCCACTTTTTCATCTATTGCTTCAATGTGTCCTGCCAATCCTTGTACTGCCATAATAATATCTTCTCTAATTTCTTGGTTTCATCTTTGAATAGTCTCTTTGACCTGAGCTATTTCTTCAGCAACTTCTCAAGTTTGCTCCTGAAACATTGAAGCAATTTTTTTTTCTGTAATAAAGGCTTGTGTTTTGAGGGCTTCCTGCAACATTTCAAATGTTAATATTGTTGGTTCCATTGGAGCAGAGAGAGATTGCAATCTGGACGTTTGAGCTGGTGAAGTCCCAGCACTTTTGGGGACAATAGCTTTAATTTGTTTTGAAGCCATTTTTGGTTTCCAATTTAAATTTAATCAGTTGCCAGAACAATAGATCCACCAAATCCAGAAATCAGTCTTTAAATAATATCAATCCTTTTTTAAAAAATCACTACTGTGATTTTTGATCTTCTTTTTTTTTTTTACACAAATCTCTAATTTTGAACAGGGGCTGCCAACACTAAAAGAAACTTTCCTTTTTAACTTTTGCTTTCATGCCCCATTAAAGCTCAATCGCCATCTTGGTTTCACTTTCTCCCCTTAATAAGTCAGAAGGAAGTAATACACATTTGGAGTTAAAGTTCAGTACTTGCAGATCTAATCTCTCCTGAATTTTCTCAGCCTGCTTCCGAATGATGTTTATTCCAAGCATTGTTTGCAGGGGTGGTCGCGGCGTCTTCTTCTGCTTGAAGCAGAAATGTCCTGGATCCGGAGCTCTGTTGGCTTCCAGGGAGCTCTCACCCTTTGAGCCCCAGAATTGTTCCTGGGCTCCTTGGGGAGCTCTACCTACGCCCGTCTGCTCTCTTCCTCCCCTTTCCCGGGGAGAAAGTTTTCAAGCTGCTAGACAGCTGATTTGTGTTGTTCTTGCGGCTTTACGAGATCGCGGGGCTGGCGCTCAAGAAAAGAGCATCCTCGGCACCTGCGGTGCCACCGGAAGTCCAGTACAAACACATTTTTAATGTGAATATTTGTAGATCTGGAGAACAGAAAATGGCTCAAACATCCAGAAAAAATACCCCATATCAATATTATGGTTACTTCTGGAAATGACAGTAGTAGTAAGATGAGAGTACTGTAACCACAGCTAAAAATAGGCTTAATGTTCAGGCAATTGAACAATGGAGGCCGTGTGGATCTGGATGGGGAGGAATAGGCTCAGGCTCAACCCATCCAAGACCGAGTGGCTGTGGTTTCCGACGTCCCGATATAGTCAGTTGGTGCCATCACTGACTATTGGTGGCGAATCATTGGCCCCCCACAGAGAGGGTTCGCAACTTGGGCGTCCTCCTGGATTCACGGCTGTCTTTAGAAGAGCACTTGACGGCCGTGACTGGGAAGATTTTTCATCAGGTTCGCCTGATTCGCCAGTTGTGTCCCTTTCTGGATCAGGACTCACTACGCACGGTCACTCATGCCCTCGTCACCTCCCGCCTGGACTATTGTAACACTCTCTACATGAGGTGTAGAGGAGCACCCGGAGGCTCCAACTGGCGCAGAATGCGGCCACGCGGGTGGTAATGAGAGCGACATGGCATTCCCATGTAACACCTCTCCTGCACAAGTTGCACTGGCTCCCGGTGGTCTTCCGGGTGCGCTTCAAGGTTTTGGTTACCACCTTTAGAGCGCTCCATGGCTTAGGACCTGGTTATTTACGGGACCGCCTACTACCACCAATAGCCTCCCACCGGCCAGTACGTTCTCATAGAGAGGGACTCCTCCGGGTGCCATCAGCCAAACAATGTCGACTGGCGGCCCCTAGGGGGAGAGCCTTCTCTGTGGAGGCACCTACTATCTGGAATGAGCTCCCCCCCTGGAGATACGGAGGATCCCGGATCTGCGCACCTTCTGCTGCGCTCTTAAGACCTTTTTATTCCACCAGGCGGGCCTGGCCTAATCTTTTCCCTCTTTTTAATTACACAAATTTTAATTGATTTTTTAAATGATTGGGGTTTTAATACGTTTGGGCCAAATTTGTTTAATTCAATTTTACTTTGTTTTTAGATTTTGTATCTATGTATTTTTACTGTTTGGCTGTTCACCGCCCTGAGTCCTTCAGGAGTAGGGCGGTATATAAATTAATTAAATAAATAAATAAATAAAATAAATAAATTCTATTCATTTTGCTGAAAGGCAACAAAGTGAATATGGGCTTTTAACATGTTTTTCCATGATAAGGATTTCCTACACCGATTCATATTCCAAGTTAAACAAATAAGGGTTCAAGATAGCTAAACAAGACTGTTGACCTAGCTCAGCTGTAGTTTACTAAACAGTCAGATTAAATCATTCATACGAATCAAGACACCAGAATATCAGTGACAGAAACATCTGTGAATGGATCTCGTCCCTAAGAACCCGGAAGCAGAAGAGATGAATTGGACCTGCAGGAATAGAATATTAGGAATCTTAGATTCAAAAAGAAAGCAGCTGTGACAGGTGCAAAGGAAAGAAGGCCTGGCCTTAAGAATTGAGAAGGAATTGGGATTTTCAGAAAAGATTATTCAATTCTGAGAAAGAGGGAAACATGAGAAAGAAACTCTAACTTGAAGATGGAGCAGAGAGAATCTCTAACAGGCTTTCAAGATTCAGCAACAAACAGCATTCATAGAGCCCCTGCTGGTTCTTTGAAGTGGATCTGGCCTACACAAGATCACTGATTTGGAAAGCAAGAGGCCTAATCCTCTCTTGAAGGGCAGCTGCAACTTCAGCAATCGGGTGAAAGGAAAAACAAATGAAGAATCATGGAAGGAATTGTAGATTGCTGGGCCACCTTTTTTGCGCAAGTTTCATCGTATAAAATGAAACATGTCTCCATTTACTGTCCCCTTTATCCAAACATAGAGCATTTCTTTCTCTCTAGAAGAATATTTGCTTTAAATTGGGTGGGAATATCTCTTGTCACAAAGCAAAAACACCCCCATTATGTAAGGCCATGAGTGAAATCAAGAGAATAAAAGCAACCGTTTGCAAAAGTCAAGCACATTAAGTACTCTGACCATGAACAAAATCATGAAGGACTTTGAATTAAGCATAGTTCTCGGAAATTAGTAGAGGCTGAAAGTCTGCAGGGAACAGATCAAATTTCAGACTGAGCATTGGATGTATGAAGAGATCTGCTGCTTACATCCAGAAAATATCACATCTTGTTACTAAAGCCAGGGGTAAAAAACTTTGTGTTCTTCAGTTACTTAGGATTGCAAGTCTCATAATCACAGGCCACTGAGCATACTGGCTGGGGCTTACAGGAGCTATGGTCAAAAATATGAGGACACTTGGTTGGCTCTTTTGAATACCAGCCTCAAACTGAAGGTGAAATGTATTTGGTTATCAGTGTAGCTTTAGTCATAGTTTAACTACTTCTGTTATCAATATATCCAGGGAGGGAAATAAAAATTCCTATCAGAGCAAATTGAAGCCCAGTTAAAGTAATATTGACAGTTTGAATTTTAAGATCAAGTTTTAAAGTTTAAGTTGGACAGAGTAATAAATGCAGAATTTTGGAAAGCTTTAAGAAATGAATTATATCTATGTCAGTACATATTGTATGCATGTATGCATGTATGCATGTATGCATGTATGCATGTATGCATGTATGTATGTATTGGAAAAATACTAGTGCTTCTTTTAGCATTCTTCAGGTTGTAATGTGAATAAAGATTAAGTTAAGAAATAAAGCAAGATGTACAGTATTGTAAATATGACTGACATTTTATTGTGCTTGTAAATATTTGCTCAAAGAAAAGGAGACAATTACTAATGAAAGAAGTCATCAATAAAACATGAAATAATACTTGAATGCATTTTTAAAGAAAATCATAATATTTGGCTCTTGTTTCTGACAAGCTGCCTCTTTGAAATGAAGTATACAATGTTCATTTTATATTTATAAAATACAGTATAATTAATTCCATTTATCAACTGCCACACACAAATGTCCTCATAAAACATTATTTTAGCAATGTAAATTGTTTTGAATGTAAGTTGAGTGAAAGGCTAAATCATGTATGTCAAACATTCAGCAGATTGTCTTCTGGTTGAAAAGACAAATGAAAATGTCCAGCAAAGTTTTCTTTCAAGAGCTTTTCATGAAGGATATTGAAAAATATACCCATTCCCACTAAAACACAAGAATTCTGAATGCAATGCAATGTGATGCAATTCAGAATTCTGAATGTTAGGTTTCTACTTTTTATCAATCAGTGCATACAGAGATGAGATTTGTATTAGGCCAAGGAAGAGTATTTTATCAACACTGTTCTAATGGATTAGAGAGCTGAACGTGGATTTTGAATAGTGATTTTAACATGAACTTCCAAAGTTTAAATCATACAAACTTGCCAACCTATCATACTTGCAGAGTTGCAATGTACTTATTATGAGCTTATTACCGGGCTGAATTTAGCGTAAGTCTAATCAATAGGTACCAATTCATGGTAATAATATTCATATTTCTGTGCAATTTGTATCAGCTTGGACAGTGTTTCCCAAACTTTCTAGCTTTGTGGACCAGGGGAAGGGGGGGGGGGGAAAAGGGGATGGTTCCATGTGAGTGCCTACAGAGACGAGATTTGTATTTTTGGTAAGAAGAATGAATGTTCATCAAGATTTTGAAACCAACTACCAAATTACATTTGGAAACAATGGCAGAAAAACTACAAGCCAGGGATTGAAAAGAAAAAGATCATATAAGACCGTGATGGCGAACCTATGGCACGCGTGCCAGAGTGGCACACAGAGTCCTCTCTGTGGGCATGTGCGCCATCTCTAGCTGCTCTTCTGGTTTCCAGCACACACCGGCCAGCTGGTCTTTGCGGGTGCCAGAGCACCAGAAAACAGACTGAAAATGGCCAAAAAAGGGGCTAAAAAACAAACAGCTTTTCAGGCCATTTTTGGCCATTTTCCAGGCCTTTTTCTGGCTGTTTTCAGGCTGTTTTCCAGCCATTTTTCGGGTCATTTTTCAGGCCGTTGTGGAAAAACGGCCCCCCAAACAGTCTGAAAACGGTCTGAAAATGGCCCTGAAAACAACCTGAAAAACAGCCTGAAAACAGCCCGAAAAATGGCCCAAAACGGCCCAAAAACAGGCACGCGCACTCTGGCCAGGTCGTCTTTGGGTTTCTGGCACTCTGGTGCATGCACATGCACGTGCGTGCCAGTTTTGGCACTTGATGCTGAAAAGGTTCGCCATCACTGATATAAGGCATTAAGACAGGAACAGCAGTTTCCAATCAATAAAGGACATGTCATTTAAAATATGCCATTGTTTTATCTTCAGCTTTTCACCAAGATTGATTGGATGATATTCCAACATAATTTTTTGTCATATCAATATGAAGATACATTCTGCAGGATTTTCATTGCTTTTTTTCTCATTACATAACCTTAGCTGTCAGAATCCACTCAACTTTTAATACTTCTAGTTAAACCAAAGTTTTCTTTCCATCTCTCAGTCCTTTTTCTTTCTCTTTGTCAGCAGATAAACCAGCAGATTGTTTGAATTGCCAGTTTAAGAGAGAAAATATTTTGGGGGGAAATTCCCTGCCCATGAAATTAATGAGGATATATTTATTTTATTTATTAATTTGTTAATGTTTAGTTTCCATTATTGCAGATCCCTTGTTTTATCTGTTCTTTTGTGGATAAGCAATGGGACATTTTGATATAAACAACTATTTGCAAAGTAATAGAATTAAGCAATCCTTAAGATAATCCATTAAGCAGCCAAGGGTTGAAGTTATAGTAAGATTAAAAAAAAAGGAGGCTCAACTAAAAACAAACAAAAAAACCCAACCTCTACAGCCATCATATCAAATTCTTCAGCAAATATATCTAAACAACAACAAAAAAAGATTTTTATGGATCAGGCATTCCAGAGACAAGCAGAATTCCCTTCTTCAAACAGTGTGATTATTTCTTGATAGTGTCTATTTTTATATAGAGTGCTTTTATGAACAGCATACAGCTTAGTAAGCTAATCAGCAAGACTTCTTGCTCTTTCAGATGCATTATACACATCATGATATTAATCATCTGCCATCCTAAAACTTAAAGAAACACAGAACAGCAGCATTTGTGGGAGACACATAAATCGTCTTCCACCGTTGCCATTGTCAATGAAATAACCAGCACAGCACTTTCAAGTTAAGGCTTATGTTGGCATCTTAAGAGGATATTGTTAATCACTTATGCAATTAGGGCATGGAGTTGAGGTTCCTGTCTCCTCTGGATACTCACACACCCCTGCCCCATGTATAACATCATTTGATAGTTGCTCTCAATGGCATTTTTCTGCCTGAAGGAAATCCTCATTATCTGTTGGATGATGGCTTTGATCCAAGCTACACCTTAAATGTAATTTGATGTAACAATAAACTGCTGGAGCTCTTCTTTTTATGAAAAACAACACTGACAAGAACAAGCAGGGAAATTGAAGATGTATAATCTTTTTCCTGCATGCCAATTTCTCTGCAAATGGCTCTGCTGCCTCTCTTTGTGGCTTTTTTTTCCCCTGAGGAATTTCAAATGCACAGATGTCTTCAGAAAGTCATATTGTCAATCATGTGATGTGAAATTAATTTGGAGTAAAAAAATCACTGAGCAAGAAAACAATTAATTACTCTCCTTCATTTTTTTTTTCAGAAAAGAGGGTTACACTGAATAGTTATTTTGTAGTTCTGTCTTTCTTTAAAAAGAAAGAAGCATATGCTATAGTTATTATAACAGCACAATGGAAAGAGTAAAATGTGATGATGTATGTAGTCCTTTTATATTTATTAACACAATCTTAAAAATCAGTCATATTCACCCATAATATTTATAGATAATCAGCACAGAATTATGATATATAGCAGGAAAGTGAGAGGGAAAGAATACTGACCTGAACTTGGATTTTGAGATAATTTGACTAAAAGAAAAGGAAAACACATTTTAAAGAAAATATAAAACAAGAATGTACATATCTCATTTCACTTTAAACCTGAATTGGAATTATTTAAATATTGGATTTAAATATCGTTAGATATGGACATATTCAACAAGCATAAATTGTATAATAATGGCCTTTCTTAACTGCTCTTAATAGACCACTATCATAATTATGTTTTACAGTTATACCTTTTTTGAAATAATGAATGCACATTTTCATTGAAGCTCTTACTCAACAATCTAGAAAGAGATTTTAATTAAACTACTGGAAGAGAAATAACATCATAATTCTAATCTGGCACCCTTTCAAAAAAAAAAAATTGAAAAATTGCTTCTTCACAATAAGCCTACACTATAGGCCAGGGAAGAATATTTAACACACTGTCTAATGGATTAGAGAGCTGAATGTGGATTTTGAATAGTGATTTTAATATGAACTTCCAAAATTTAAATCATACAAACTTGCCAACCTATCATACTTGCAGAATTGTAATGTATTTATTATGAGCTTATTACTGGGCTAAATTTAGGGTAGGTCTAACCAATAGGTACCAATTCATGATAATAATATTCATATTTCTGTGCAATTTCTATCAGCTTGGATAGTGTTTCCCAAGCTTTCTAGTTTTGCGGACCAGTGGGGGGGGGGAGGGGATGGTTCTGTGTGAGGGGCAGGCATATATGCCCTCCACTCACGCAAATGGAGTGCATGTGCTCATGCAAGTGAGGATGCATGCGCACTTGCTGCCGGTTCCATGGCCCAATTCTGAGCGGGTCGCAGCCCAGTTGTGGGACACAGCCTGGAAGTTGGGGACCCCTGAGCTAGGACACCCTACAAATTGTTATATATAAATTAAATACAGTAGGATACAAATGCTAGCCTTTAAAAGCTCCAGTCTGCTATATGATGATGATCTATTTAAAAATATATTGTTTTTTTTTAAAATCTCTTTCAGAGAACTCTTTCTTACAATTTGCAATGAATAAAGCAGTCATGATTAATGTAATTGGCTATGTTAAGACTTACAATCAAATAAAAGTGAACTTTTGTTTCAGAAAACTTGGTCCAGTCCATTTCTCCAGTGAGTGTTGGGCTAAAAGCTTTCAAGAGTTCCATCATATACTCACCACAAATTTCCACAGCATGTGGTCTCTCCTTCACCAGCCACATTTTCTGTATTCACTGATTCGGTCTCACTTGCTTGCATGCTTGCTGTTGCAAAATAATGAAAATATAATTAGATTTGTTATTGAAAAACAACATAGGAACGTGTCTCTCAAATATTATTTTTATTTTAGAAATGGTCTGTCCTGTAACAATCTGTAGTAGAAGCAACACAACGAATGAATGGATCTCACCTAAAAGGTACAAATAGATCATAGTTCAGGATTCTAGGCAAAGAAAATCCTAGCGCACAAGCAGAAAAGCACAAAAGAAAAGAATGTTATTATCCTAGGCACTATCAATAGTGCAAAATTATTCTTCTGCAAAGTATAGTGAAACAGAAGTTTACAGTTTTCCACAAAATGATATTTTCCCCAATGCTTGCATTAATATGATGAGAGCTATGAGTCTTCAATATATGGTTGCAACACTTGGAACAATTTCTTACTGAACCCTTCTCAGTGACTTACTTCTGGGTTATAAGAAGTTAGTTCTGTCTCTGCTTTCAGCTCACACAACATTCTGTCTTTTCATTTTAGCAACCTTGGATCAATGACACTGTCTACCCTACAGACCTGATGTTCCTCAAGTATAAACTCCAGTTACCAGGTCTAATCCATGGAGGGATGGACCATGGCATATAATCTGGATCTATCCTGATTGTATTGCCTGTAACCACTTTAAGAATGTATGGGCTGACACAAGCAAAAATATTTTCAATTGCTAGCACAAATATATTAATACAACTCTTGAAAGTCAACTCATAATTATTATAGGTGCACATGTCAATTCAGATAAAAGGATTATCTTAGCATCCAGAATATAAATGCACTTTCTTGCCTGTCCACAAAGATAGGCTGTCATCTAAAGCAGAGCAAGCAGTAAATTAACTTTTAAATTACAGCATAAAGTGCCAGTTGCATTTCTACTTTATGTCTTAGCAAGTTTTGCCAGGGACAATTCTGACAGCTTTTATTGTCTTGGTCCTTGTTTAAAATAAACCATCTCCTCAGATGTCATTGTTTCTGGAAGAATTGCCCTTGTGGATATTTTGAAGAACAGCTAGATTAAAAACGCATTGTTCACAGTTTGGTCCAAGCTGCAAAATTTATGAATCACTAAAATTGAAGGCTGCCAGCCAGCTATACACAGTGATCTGCCAAGTTTAAGACTCCTCCCCTTTTTTGAATCCCAAACAGAATAGGAAGGTCAAGAGATTACCGAAGTTTTTCTGGGACATATTTTATAACCAGAGGGGCCATAATATATCCAAGCATGGTTCAAAAATTATATATGTGGACCAAAATCTCACAAAGTTAGGATTAAGTCTGCAGGAATATAATTCTGGTTTATATTTGGACTCATGAGACTTGAAGGGAAAAAACTCAGTGCTCCATACCACCTCTACCTACCCAATACCCATTTCCTTCATTTCTCTTCCTCTGATCCTTTTCATGTTACAATTGTCTTCTGAAACATTATCACAATCGTACGTAATGAGAAGGAGCTTGTGCAAAAACACTGGAGGAAATCTCTATATCTCACAGTCAACTGGGGAAGATATAATCTGACTGTGATGTAGCCCTTTGAAAACCTTGTGAACACTTCAAACAAGTAACCATTCCTAATTATTTTTCCTCTATTAAAGCAAACATTTGTCCCAAATTATAACAAAATTGTAACCTTCCAATTTACTTTTGCAATAAGGTTATCTTCCCATCTGTTATGTGGAATGATATAATACGCTTTGCAATATATTCAGGGTTAGGGTTAATGAAGAATGCTGGTAAAAGGGGTAAGAAAGTAATTATCATCCACAAAAGGGCCTTGGATTTAATTGCAAGGGAAATAATCTGAACCTGGCATATGTAGATTTTTCTGCTTGCTACAGCTGCCAGACTGGTACTTTCTCAAGCAATTAATTATACCATTCAAATATCCTCTGATTTATGTGATTTCCCTTTATTCTGGAATGGGTACATAACTTTTATGCTCATAGAACAAGGAGAGCTTGTGTTAATTATTTTAGAGACAAAATATAGCATAAATTTATCTTTGGAGGGACCAGTATACTTCTACCTTTAAAATAAATGATTCTTATTTGTATTTAGAGTTATATCCTGCCTTTTACTTTATGTGTTCAACACAGTGTGCTTAATACAGTCTCCTCCAAGTTCCCTAAATAAGGAAACCTAGAATGGGCAGCAAGATAAGGACTGGTTATCTGGTTAGGCACCCAATGAGTTTCATGAATTGGAACTTGAATCTGGGTCTTTCTGGATAAAGTTCAGGATTGCAACTACTAGATCATGTCGGCTTTCAGCAGTTGTGCTAAACTTTTCATTCACACACAGGATGAATGTAGAGATGGGCAGTATTGATAAAGAATCCTGTAAGTTGAGCATCCCACAGAGAGAAAGAACTAACTGCTGCACAACTACTTATTGTTTGTCTGATACAGATGGAAAGGACAATAACTATGTGGAAGAATATGGTTATTATAATTATAAAGATGCCAAGTTCTAATTAGAACATGGCATTTTCTGGTTTAAAACATTCAAGCAGTAAACATATATGGCTGCGTGTATCTGCAATAACTGAATTATTAAACCAGTGTTTTTCAACTTTGGCAACTTTAAGATGT